>NC_143015.1:61705942-62345942 GCF_055824585.1 Amblyomma mixtum
GTAGGAAATACGTTCCTGAAATTTCATGCTTGGTATTCGAAATATATTTTTAAAATGTGCCAGAAATACCTCACTTAAAGCATACTTCGAGCACTTTTCAAATACGTGAAAAAATATGTATGCAGTTTTAGTATCTTGTCAGTGTATTAAAAGTGTATTTTCGGAAATATGAAATTAATTCATCGAAAGTATACTTCAATTCTAGAAAACGGGCAGCCCTTGTAAACGTGTATGTATGCAGTTTTAGCATCTTGTCAATGTATTAAAAGTGAACTTTCGTGAATATGAAATTAATTCATCCGAAATATACTTCAATTCTAACAAACGGGCAGTCTATTCTTTGCACACTTCTAGCTGCCGTTGAGCAGTCGAGTGCTCGAAATCGCGTTTCGGGAAATGGCATTTGCGTGTCGTCAATGTATTTGAAGTGTACTTCCGTAAATACGCAATTAATTCGTCCAAATAACACTGAAATTCTAGCAAATTGGCAGTCCGCATTAGCATGTTTGCAGCGCCCTACAAGCTGTCGTTGAACAATCTAATGCTCAAAATCGAGTTTCGGGATCGTATTTTGGTGCTGGCCATCTATTTAAAGTGTACTTTCGTAAATACACAATTAATCCGTCTGAAGTATATTTACATTCTAACAAATGGGTTGTCCGCGTAAACATATTTGCATTACACTTCAAGCTACCGTGGAACAATCTAGGGCTCGAAATGATGTTTCAGCGAAGAGTGAAAACTTTCCCTTTCTTGTCATCCTTTCGTTTATGGTAACTTCTAGCAGGAAGGTGATCACCACTTATACCCCTGCTACACGGGCGCTTCGAATGCCTTCCAATCGAATGTCATCTAACGATGCTACACATGTTCTGTCTAAGGGAGTGCTTGAAGATAATATTACGCCAATGAATATTGTCACGTTGTAGTGACGGCAGTCCAGCGGTCAGGAAGACACCAGAAAGGCTTGCAAACGAAGCTCTTTATTTGGGCTGACTTGCGCCCGCAAAAGAACTGAATCACTCGGTGGCGGCGTAAGCAACAAGCGTGCTCGTCCATCGTCGAACTACGAATGTCCGCCGCTCGCGGCATCACTCAATTTAAAGCCGGCAAAGAAACTTCCAGATAGCAGGACAAAATCATCTACAGTAATCTGGAAAAACCTAGATGCAGCCTTTCATGGCTGCGATCAATCGAGATTAGACTCGTCGCTTCTCGCGTCATGAACAGAAATGATAACAGCCCTTTCCTGCAGCCTTGAGCGTGAACGAACAAACACTACAATGATACGTGGCAATATTAACCGCGTCAGCATGAAATTTCCCCGGGAGTGCGCCGATGAGGACGACTGCACTCATACTGTTGTTTACATCGCTTGTTTACATAACATAAAACGCAATCTGCGATTTCGTTCTATTAAACAATCTGTTTTCTTTTTTACTGGTTGTACTCGTGCTTGTTTACGCAGTGCGACAATGTGTGGGAAGCGATGATGCGATCGCACGCCTGAGAAAGCCGGGTTGTTGGCATCGCGCAGGACTGGCGCTTCTCGCTTCTTGTCCCGGCTTTCTCCGACGTGACCAGTACTTTTTTTTAAACTACTTTATCCAGAAGTATGTCTGGCGACTGTTATCCACAAGCTAGCGACGGCGACGACTGCTGCTGGCCGTAAAGCACGGCTCGGCAGTCTGGGCCACACCGGCGATTCCCGTTCATGGTACGCGTACCCTGCGATGTAAGCAATAGTTGATTTCAGGTCACTGTTGCCAAAACTACAACTGGTGACCATTTGCATTCGCTAAAGCTTGTGATTCGCTCTTCACAACCGCCGAAATCACAGATCTAACCCTGCGAACTCGCTGGGCCTAGTCGTCGCGGAAGGGAACAGAGCCGTCGTCGACTGAAATTGATTTGGCAAGCGCTTATCGCTGGTGAGTGTTCAGGGGTGCACACGTGAAATATATCCGTTCGTTTCGCTCATTTAGAAGCGCGAGCATATACACACCGCCGCCTCATCACCGTGCTCTCGCTCAGCCGCCGACAAGGCTGACCGTCCGCCGACCGGATTCGTCGGTGTCGTTGGCCTGAAAAACGTGTCCCTCTAGAATCATATTATAGTAAACTAGATATTTCACTATAATCACATGCTGTTGTTGAGCGTGATATATACTGTCGTTGTCGGACTAGTGTGACCGCCGTCGTCGTCGTCGCTGTACGCTGAAAACGAGCTGAGGCTTTCGAATGCGTTTCGAAAGTGTCGTGCAGCACCGCGGCAGTCCGTCGAGTCCGAATGTCATTCCTATTCTCGAATGTCATTCCACTCAATGTCATTCGAACATTTACGTGTGAGAACGTGATAGCATTATACCAGCAAAAGCGCCTTGGGTACTTCTGGGTCCGAATAAGCCAGCGGAAAGGACCCCGTCTGGCAGGGCAGACCGGCTCCCTTACACACCCATGTATCTGTTGGTTGACAGTTCGACTCCTGACCTGTGCCTGACGCAAGTCTCAACTAGCAATTCCGTTCTCCATTAAGCCCAGATTCGAACGCGACCAGTAGGGTACTTCTGCGATAATTTGGCAGCCCACAGTATTTGCGCAAAAAAAGGCATCACCGTGCAAAATAGTGCGTCGCTTTTTCTGGGTATATATACGGCAAGCCAAGTATAGCGCTTGTCGTAGGATTTGTTGTTTGCCGTGTCGCTGTCGTCTTGGTATGCTGTGTGTAGGTATCTGCCGTTCCCATTCAATCACGTGACCTTATAATATCAGACTCTTGTTGATTAATGCCCGTGTACGATTTGTTCTGCAGTTGAAGAATTAACCCGTGTCATTCCATGGAGCCGCCCAGTAGACTTTTTTTAAGCCCGAGTAAACATATTTTTAATGTATTAAATGTATATTTTTAGTATATTTCTAATGTATATTTTTATTATATTTTTAACGCATTATAAATATGCTAAGCGGGCAAAAATGTACTTTTCACGTATTTTTAAGAACATTTAAAATATTATTCCTAGTATACTTACAAGGCATTCGTATTGCAGTTTAAGCATAGGGACAAAAAAATGCGAAATAAATATGAAATTAATACAATACGTTTGAAATGCATTTTTAGCACATCCTCTTTTTTGCTAAGGGTTAGAATGACAGAGTGGCAAGTGTTTGGTTGAGTACAAGTACATACGTTTTATTTTCATGACAAATTGCACACATTGTACCTCTAAACATTGCTGTCGGATCCATCTGAAAAGATAAAAAAATCCTCATTTAGTAGCCACACAACACCTATTATAAATTTCACAAATACATTTGAACCATCCGCTATTGAACAATCGGCTTTCGTAGAAGCTTGTAAAAGCCATTTACTGAGAACCAAACCAACATGATTAATTGCATAAAATTCATTTCTCATAACAGTAAACAGCAAAAACCACAGGGCCAGGAAGGAGCAGAGAAAATGCGCTTACTCGGACACCACTGTGTGCATGAAAGTCTTTACGGTTGTCTACAATTTTGTGCAAATAGAAAGTAGCTAAGGATGGGTGCCAAATACAATTCAATGCAGGTGCCTTTCATTACATAGTACTCAATGCACAACTTAGTGAGCAAGGAACATTGGTAACATCTGAAAAAGGCCAGACACTTGTTTGAAGCACTGTGGCCAACTGTGGCCAACTGAAGGCCAACTGTTTGAAGCACTGTGCGCAAGTTCTCGTGCCGACATGAATACAGGTACTTTGGAATGCACACTGTCCAAGTCTTCATCATGCCATGCCGCTCCGACTCTCTGGTAGCAAAATTTTCCACTAAAAAAAAGAGCAAATTTGTTTATGTTAGACCAGTAATATTAAATTTTACTATATACTAGGTACTTCTCATCATTCTATCCCAGACTAAAGCATACACCAGTGATCATCATGTTTTAACTTTGTTGTATATGATCACAAAATGTGGTATAATTAAAATGTTAGAAATTCTGGTGAAAATAAATCTGACAAAGTATTGTTTAAAAAAATCTGGGCACAAGGAAGAAGGAAGCTAGCCAGATAGCCTGGACGAATGTTTTCAGTTTCATGCAAGCATCAGTACCCTTGCACACAAAATGTACAATTTAGTGGGTTTACCCTTCCAGAATGGAATTTCATGCTGCAACCATCTAGCAATGCGAAAAAAATTTTTAACTTCCATTCCAGACAAAGGAAAGAAAATTCCTCTGGTTTTTCTTCACGAGCCTCTGCAAGTATACAATTCAGTGAATCTACCCTGCAAGTACGTGAACCTACCAGCACGAGACAATGACAAGAAAGGAGACAAAGCAGGCGCTGACTCGCAACTGAAGTTTATTGAAGTAAAAAGGGGTACATAGAAAAGCCAAACAACACCACAAACCACCCAGTTACAGATATGCTATACCACAACATGAGTAAAAGATCGCTCTTAACTTTCCTCTCATCTAGATAGTTCAACTCGTTGCATATTAACACGATGGACAGCACACTCACATATTTGTCATCGAGTCATAAGATGTGTCTAGCCTCGATAATTTTCCCGTTAATCTGCTCCGAATGTATCGCCAAAATGAGTGTTGCCAAAAGGAATGGCTAGCAGCCTTCACATTCCTTGCGATGTACAGATAAGTTAGAACCCCTACCAATATCCAAATATCTCTTGTGCTCCCGTAGTCTTACATTCACACACCTTCGAGTTTGACCAACGTAAACCCAACCCCAAGATAACAGTTTCCGATACACCACATAATTTTACAAGGCACATATGCTTTTCCCGGACCAAATTCACAAAATTATTCTTAACAATTTTACAGTTTGTAGACAACTTATTAGGGGCCAAGAGCACCATTTCTGCGTCATACCTTCTGACCACATTTTTCAAATTGTGCGACAATCTATGTATGTACAGTAACACAGTCGATCTTTTGGTATCTCGATGGCTGGCCCCGGCCGTATCCTGCCAATCCCTGTGAAGGGGTTTTAGCTTTAACATGCTAAAGGAAAGAATGGCGCAGCATCAAGTAATAAGGACAGCAGGACAACAAGCACACGCACAAGTGCCAACCTTGGAGTGTATACAGAACCCAAGAGCACGTGCTTGACAATCAGCACTGACAGTCAAGGAAATGAGAAAACACTGATTTGAACATTCAAGATTGAATGAGCCCGACCCTTGACTGTCAAGCACACGCTCTTGGATTCTGTATCTGCTCCAAGGTTGGCACTAATGCGTGTGTGCTCTCCTGCTGTCCTCGTTGCATGGTGCTATGCCATTCTTACCTTTAGCATGTCTGACCAACTTGATCAATCTTATACGCTCAGCATTAACAATTTATCACACACTCCTGCAATAGCATGGTTGGGGAATAATGCTTTCGTAAGCCTTAAAACCTGCTCATGGAGACCACTTGTCATGCTGTGAAAGCATCACTTCATCAATACCGAGCCTAGCCTAGATGACGCAATGCTATCTTTCACTAGCTTAGAATGGTTCGGCCAATAGTCAAGTAGCTGCTTGACACTTCTGGGTGAATATCGGCAGCATACATGGCATGTGCAGAACATCAAGGTGAAGGCCAGAAACCGCAGCTCTTTTTGATGGGACATTTCCTCTAAGGAAATGCTAAGTTAAAGAAAGGCCTTGCTCCTTAAACAACTTGACAATATGCACAGGTCCCACACTATCGCAACCTTTTGTAAAAGACCAGAAAATCAGACGCAGTGAAAGATTTTCCCCCAGCCCATGCAAGTTCTTGGCAATCACTCCATCCACCCTGCTTAAGAGAATATTACTTAGCACAGAGGCACTCAATCGATACATATACTAGACTTTTGAACATATGCCGCACAGCCATACTCCAGAAACATGCTCTTCAAATAACAGGAGGTAAGTCCAAAAAAAAAGACTATTACGCACCTGTTCCTAAACACAAGCTCATCATTGTGCTCCGATATACACATTCACAAGCTTTTCAAGAGGTCCTCATACGGGATGGAATAAAATAGTTCTACATCGACACTAACCACCAGACAATCTGCTGAATTGCCATTCTTCAGATACTCAACCACGCTGCGAATTGAGTACAAGAAACGGATCTTCAAGATGCGAAGTAGACAAATGCTTTTGCAAATAACCAGACAAAATTTTGCAAGAAACCCTTTGCTGAAATTTATCTGAAGAGCATGCTAGTGAATAGCATTTATTTCAAGAGCATGGCTGTAGAGTACTGCAGTGTGGTATGTGTTCAAAAATCTGGTATATGTAGTGGTTCGAAGATGGGCCTTGTGCTAAGAGATATTTTAAGTAGGGTGTATAGAATGATTGTCAAGGACTTGCATGGACTGGGGGAAAAAAATCTTTTGCTATGTTGATGATTTTCTGTTCTTTTACAAAGGTTCTGATAATTTGGGATGTGAACATATTCTCAAGCTGTTTAAGGAGCAAGGCCTTTGTCTTAGGTTTACCTTGGAGCAAATGTCGCCACAAAAAGAGCTGCGGTTTCTGGACCTTACCTTGATAAGTTGATCTGCACACACCATGTGTGCTGGTGATATTCACCCAGGAGTGTTAAGCTGCTACTTGGACACAGGTTCGCTATTACAAGCTAGTGAAAGATAGCATTGGACTGTCAAGCCTGGGCTCAGAATTGATGAAGTCATGCTTTCTTAGCATGACGACTAGTTTCCAAGAGCACATTTTAGGTTAATGAACGCAGGATTTCCTAACCATGTTATTGTAAGAGCATACAATAAATTGTTAAAGAAGCCGAAAGCTTTTCACGGCGACCGGCGCAATCAGGCCGGGGCCAGCCAGCGAGATGCCAAAAGACCGGTTGTGTTACCGTACGTACATAGATTGTCGTACAAATTGAAAAATGCGGCCAGAAGGTAAGATGGACAAGCGATTTTCTTGGCCCCTAATTAGTTGTTTAAATTATGTAAAATTGTTAAGAATAATTCTGTGAATGTGGCTAGAGAAAAGTGCACATGTGGAGTGAAATGTATATGTACCTTGTAAAATGAACATGGTATCAGACACTGTATCTTGTGGTCGGGTCTATATAGGTCAAACTGGAAGGTGTATCAATGTAAGATTACAGGAGCACAAGAGGGTAGGGGTTCTAACTTTTCTGTATATTGCAAGGGATTTGAGGGCTGCTACCCTTTCCTTTTGGCAGCACACATTTTGGCAGTAAATTCAGTGAAGATTAAATGGTAGATTATTGAGGCTAGACACACCTTACGACTCGGTGACTAATGTGCAAGTGTGTTGTCTATCGCACTAACACGCAATGAGTTGGACTATCTCGATCAGGGGAATGTTCAGGGGCATTGACTCATGTTGTCATGTATGCTTATCTGTAATTGTGTGGTTTGTGGTGTTGCCTGGCATCTTCATGTATTCCCTATTCACTTCAATAAACTATGGCCGCGACTCAGCGACTGTCTTGTCTCTTGTCTCGTCTTTCGCACTGGTAGATTCACCATGATGTCTCACCTCTGCAGAAATCCAACACGACATTTTCCTCTTCACACTTGAGGTTCAGTGCATAATAAGGCCAACGCCAGTCATCCGCAAGAAAAGTTCATGGCTCCATTAACACCGCCTCCTGCTTACAAGACACAGTGCGCCATTCATTGTAGATTCTACCTGCAACACAGAACGCAAAGTTTTAGTTTGAGTGGACTAAACTAGGAAAGCAGCCCAAAATATATACAGCCAAACGGCCGAACTGAAAGAAATAGAGGGTAGCGTAATAGTGAATATACTGATATAGTTTTGTGTAACATCTTCTATTCATGTAAAATGTACACTTTTTTTTCTTATGCTGACGCCTGGGTACACTATTTTGTGCACTTATTGCATGGGCCCGAACTAGCAGCTTGCTAAGGGCCCAGATGCTTTTATCACCCTGTTTCTATAACCTTCATCCAAAGTGAATAAACTGATACTGATATTGCATGCAAGATATATGCATGATATATTGTGATATTCAACACTGCTACCATTGGCTTAGCCAACTATTTATGCATAACAAAAAATGCAGTATCACATAAATACTGATACTATTAGCGTTAATACTAGCAGTGCAGGTTCAATGAAAAAAAAAGGGGCCAAGTGCTACCTGCCATTCCCACAGCAGGCTTGTGACCAATCGCCAGTTTAAAGGAAAAAAGGAATGACTAAAAAGGGAGAGAGCCAGTAGGAAGGAAGACAGGCATAAAAGGACTTAGGATACAATAGGCAGGCAAAGTTATTTAGACAGCAACCACAAAAGAAACATTAACACCCAAGTAAAGATGTACAAGACCAACCATACCATTGTGCACAGTGGATAACTTGTTAACCTCATTTAGCCCAAAATATATTTTCATATATACTTGTCCTATAAAGTGATTACATTCATTAATAGCATAACTGACCGACTAAAACCAAAACAAGGGTGAAGGGCGGTGAATGAGCCCTAGGCGTGATGCTTTTGCCTTCCTAGTGGGACACAGAAGGATCATTCAGTCGAACATCGGGTCTCTGAGATTAATATGTAGTTTAATATTAGCGGAAAAATAGAAGTAGTAACAACAAAGCAAGCAATGTAGCTGAACATTGTTCTATGCACATGAGAAAAAAAAAGCATTATGAATAACCAAGTATGCAATGTTTGTAGCTGCACATTTCTTCACACACGTGTCTAAAACATATGCGCATGATTTGCCACAAGATAGTGTCTCGTTTAGATAGGGTACCTGCTATGGCAGTAGTGCACAATCACGCTGGAATGAAATGCAAACAGCGCCTATGAACAAGACAAAATATTTCACCTGTGTGATTTCAGCTTGAGTATACAGCTAGCCTGATTCCTGTTTCTGGTTAAGAGATCTACCTAATACACATATATGAACCCTTTCTAAATGTATACCTCGCTGCAAAGTAGAAAAGTACTGCACATGTATGTTCGCATTTCGTTCCGGCCTAACTGTAAATGCATAATGTGTGTCTAATGCATATCATTATCAGTCAAGGCTGTCACTCCCAACACCAAGCCGATATGTGAAACCTGTAAGAACTCCTTGAAGGCACGAGTCTAGAGACAAGCTTCTAGACCCACTCCGAAGGATGTAGATTGGTGTTTAGTGTGGCATATAATGACTTCTGCATTAATAGCGAGCATGTAGGGCATATACAAGGTGCTTATGAATTTGGTCGCCTAAAATTTGCTTGGGAGAACGCTAAATAATGCTAAAGTGCAATCTATAGACACAATATTGCATGCTGAATAAACAACAAGAAAAAAAGAAGGCAATGTTCTGGAAGCACCTTCAGTCATTCAAGACAGAAATGATGAGGCATGCTGATGCTGCTGCATGAACAATAGAAAAAAGCGACTACTGCTTACAATAAAAGCTTTCTCTGAGCAAGCAATGAAAGAGAGCTGTAACTCATGAAACCTCACGTCATTCTTTTTACAAAAAAGGAATTTAAAACGTTGCAATGCAAGAATCCCTGCCGTAATAGTATTCTCCTCACACTTGGGTTACACAAGCCAAGGCTTTTAACAGCATGGGTTTTTGCACGTGTTCATTCTTAAGCATTACCCGGTTGAAGCGACACAAAATATTTACTTCCCCATGAACCTGTGCCTGTAGCATAGTCACAGAAAATATTTTTTACACTGGACAGCAATACAACCGCATAGTGGCGTGACTGACACACAACAGGCTTCGGGGACAGTGCAAGACAATGATCTGAAATCCTACACAACAGACCTGCAACATTACAGTGGCTAAATCCTTGATAGTAGTATTTAACAGCCATCTAAATGCTCGTGCGCAACAGGTGGGAGCACTATACTGCGAAGCAACAGTAAACCTTTGCCACTAGTCTAAACAAAAGTGCACCTCATTGCGACTTCCACTAAACTTTTTTGCTCCCAGTGCAACAAAGCAAGTACACAGGGGGCTCGAATGGCAACGATACGATGTGTTAGGCTATCATGCCATCATCTTAACATAAACAATGCATGTGGTTTCTGTTCCGGACTGCCAATCAGCCTCGAGAAGACAAAGATGCTTATAAAAAAAGAACAAAGCAACAAGCTCTGAAACCTCACAGTGAACATAGAAGTAGTAGAACCATGTAACCTAGCCAATTCGAAGCTAAGCAGCAGAAGAAAATATGTTAAGGCCAGGACTGAGCAAACAGAAAATCATGGAGGAAACCTAAAAGCAGCAATAAGCAATGAGAGTGGAGTTGCCTTGATGTTCATTGTCAATACCTACTGCTGAAAGTAAAGGAAACGAGGGTATAAGAAATACAGCATTTCATATTATGCTTTGAGCAAATGCAGTGAGAATGAAACAGACTAGAGACTTGTCTTAGAACATTTTCACTCTTTACTTTGCACCAGAGGAAAATAAATTTGTGTGCAGTTCACCTACTGCTTGGCACTGTCCTGGAAGGAATGAATCCAGGTCTCGAAAAGTCTACAGAGAGAATACTGATGCTGCATGTGCATTTTTCTCTAGACTCCCTCGTTTATTCCTTCCCTTAGGTTCAGGAGTCCACCGAGAGACAGCTACTGCCCCATTTCCTTTCCTCAAAAACCAATTTTAATTTCATTTCTCTCAACTGTCCTGAAGTGTGTATAAGTTACCAATTTTTTTTAGTGCCTAATTACATACTGTAATTTTTGCAAGGAATATGAGGTTGATGGACAGAACAAAAAAGTCTGGAATGGTACCTTAGGTAACTTTGCACCTGGACAAACAGCTGACCCACTGGGCGTCCCCAAGGGCTCTGCTGCGAGGCGTCCCTAGCAACAGTAGCCGGTTGTCCAGATCCAAAGGAACCACGCGAATGATTACCGAAAAGTTTAAGGACAGCAGATGCATGAACACAAAACAGCTTTTCGGCACTGTTGCAGTGGGATGAACGGTTCTAAATCTCTAGCCCATACCTGGTAATATATTATCAGAAGACCACCTCGAGCGCAGAATGATCTCAAAGCACATTCGACACGCACTACCAACATGGACAGCCTCTGCTTAATTGAATTCAAAAGTTTACGCTGATCGACCAATGTTACTTCAAATAGAGAAAGAAAGCGCATGCACGTTGTGCTGATGTTACCGTGAACATAACATGCGACGAGACACAGGATTACTATAGAAACAAAAAACCGCTTTCAAAATCTGAGAACAAATTGCCCACCTTCTCACAAGTTCACCAAACCGGAGACGATGCCGTGTGTCTGCCGCCAGTCACTCGCGATGCACAGAAACAATAAAAATGCAACGCCGCTGACTTTCCTTGAGCAATTTTGAGTCGATTAAACTTCAAACTGTTCGCACCGACCACCGTTCACTTCACCAAGCATGTGTGCACGGAGGAAGTAAAATTTATGCGGGCAAGCCAGCCGCGCAAAACGCCGAGCACGATGCCATTTGCAGAGCTATGGTCTAGCAGAGCTGCACGGGAAATTCATAGCGTCATTCGCGTATTCGCGTCCGTGCTTACATCGCTGACGCCGCAAAAGCGCACCACCTTGAAAACATATCAGATGTATTTAATTTTACCGTAGCTTTTTTAGCTGACAACTTGAATGGTTTTACATATTAAAATTTTCTTTTCGTTTCATGAGCGTTGTTACCACAAGAGCGCAGTGCATGCAGCTTGGCCGTGACGAGTCGAAGCGCTAGCCAAGCCCGCAGTCGGAGCCATGCGCGTAGTGTGTGTGGTGTTGCGTGAACAGGTGATTTAGAACGGTTTTTGTTCTTCCGTGTTCGCTGCGTGCGTCCTGCGCGCTGTATTGTCGTTACGGTGTGTGTATGTGTGCGGCCCGTACGCCGCATTGGAGTGTACAACCGCTTGCTGTCCCATGCGGCATCGATGCATAGTAAAACGACCGTGCAGAATGTGCGTTACAATGCCAGTGGCCCTGCACGAAAGAGGAGACTTGAAGCCGGCGGAAAAGCTGCTCACCCTCGTGGGACTGCAAGAATCTGGCGAGGAACAGTCGACACGCGTTTCGGTGGATGATTGCGTTTATCAAGCTAAAAAATTCAGAACTGGCCAATAGCACTGATGAGCTGCTGCTGCGTCATGATAAACACCTGTCTAAAGTTTATTACAAGCTTGTTGGATGTGAACGTGGCCTTGAGTGGTATTCGTCGAGCAGCGGCCCTCAGGAGGTGGAACCAGTCGATACCTGAAGACGATTACTGTTTGCCCGCGCCCTGGCGCCTCGCTTCCAACCGCATGCGTTGGCGTTATTTATATCTGAATTTCACACGTAGTTGAACTTTCGCAAATATTACAGCCGCATCTTTCAAATCTGCCGTGTGAAGAGGACCCTTTTTCATATTTTTTTGTGGGAGGGGGTGGGGGAATGAGCGGCTGCTCAAATGTCATTCTTTATTATTTTGAGCTTATTTTCCATATATGCGCCAGGTTGGCCCATTCTTGCCTCTTGGTTGCATGTAAGCTATGAATTTATTGGGCATAAGTTTCTTTGCTGTTGTATTGGCACAGGGGTAATGATTCTCATTGTATTGTGGTGACACATCATTGTATGCACTCCTTGCAGAATGTCTAAGGGGGGTAATAAATTACTGAGCAGAGAGTATACCTTGTGATAAATGCGAGGAACATTACTGATTTACTTCACACTTGCATGTTGCGTTGTCGTTAGTGGTTACGTATGTCTTGCCTGCTGCTTTCCAGTGTAGGGGCGAGAGGCATGTCAAGCTCCACTTTGCAGCTTTTTTCTGGCCACTATTTACTGGTCAACATGGTAAAATAAACTGAACATAATGCATGCTTCCTGAGACTTAGCTTAGACTACAATTCATTTATTTACTCTCAGGGCCTATCAGCGCCTGATAGAGGAGTGGGTGGCTAACAAAAATACATGTGTAATAGGCAGATTAGTTAAGGTGATTATACACAGCATACTTGAAGGCGTCGGATGCAGTGATGGACATGACGAAGGCAAGGAAGACGTGACAGTTGGAAACGTAGAAAAGTAGAGATCTGCGTGAGCTTGCACAGAACTTAAGGTGAACACTAGCAAAAAATTAAGAAGGTGCAGAGGACTGAGGCCAGAGTTAAAGCTAGTTTAACAATGAAAAGAACCTCTCAGCAAGCCAAAATGAGCACATGCAAGCAGTTACGTAAACATGGAACATAAAACTTTTTGGATGGAAGAAAAGCCAAGGCACATTGCTCATTGTGACGTTGCTTAAAAAGTAGGTGTCTAGTTGTTCACCTTCATATCCGGTCCTTCCACACCTAGCAACTGAAATGCCATCAATGAGGAGCATCTCCAATCACTCTAATTGCATGGGAGGTACACATCCCCAGATGTCAGAGGCTTGGTGTCTCATTTTAGTCTAGATAGTTTGGTAGATATAAACATTACCACGTCAAAGAGGCATGTGGTAGCCTTGCAGGGGGTGTATTTTGTAAGTCTTACAGCATGTTGTGCAATGCTGGCATGTTTCATTATTTACATTCAAGTAATATGTTAGCACAGGCGAGAAAGTTTGTAACTGAGCAGAAAAAAACAATATTCATGCCATGTCTTAGCCGCATTCTTTGTACCATATAAAACATAATGCGTATAAGGAACTCCTCATTTTTTTATAATTTTTCTTTCTGAGCACTGGTTTTTTGCAAGTTAGCAGGGTTCTACAGTCTTCTGTGGCTGTCGACTGGCCCGCATGTTTGTCAAAGCTGCAGAGTTCATGATGGGTCGTGTCAGTGCAAGCTAAATAAAGGTGGATAGGAAATTCATACTTCCAGAGTACATTCCAGAAAAAACAGCTATTATTTCCTAGTCAGGATGAGGGAGCAGCACCGACGGTGCACATCCTCCTTGTCACTACAGCAATTATGGCTGCTCACTGCTTTTTTGCAGCGTTTCATTTATCCGCAGGAAGACCAGGCATGAATGGCCGGCTATAGGTACCTAATAAATTGAACATTGCAATTAGCAATATTTTGTTGTGCCTGTGCTTTTGTTACCCGTGAAGGAGTTAGCGTTTTTGATTGATGGTTGTGTAGCAAAGATGTGACTGCTACATTACACTGCATTCACAAATTTGTTTGCCCATGATTTTGGCTTTCTCAGTGGTTCGTTTCCTTATCAAAGGGCAGACGGAAATTTGGCTTTCACCTTGTGCACTTTCATCATGTTTGTAATGTATTTTCAGCTGGTGTTCAGTTTCAATTTAGAGAAGTTGTCTAACCATTGTCTGTGTCTAAAATTTTTTTTTTATCTCTTGACCGCATTAAGCTGCATTTCTAAATTATTTATTAAATGCATTTATTAATTGTTACCCTGTCATGTGGTTAGCAACATGGTGAAAATATTTTTTTATGAAGTCAACGTTCTTCTTTTAAAGTTATAGCAAAGCAAGTCCTTTGTTATTTAATGTTTAATTTAATCCCTCAACGTTGAAACAACATTATGCGTCACTTGGGTCTAATTTGATAATCACCCCCCCTCGGATCTTCACTTTTGCACATGGGGTTAATCTCATTTTCGCCATGCTAGTTTGTGGACATTGTTGAACAAGAGTAAACCACACAGATTGGAAATGGTACGTCATGTGGTGCCTAGTCCGGGGGCCAACAGTTACGGCGAGTAATACGCTTCAGAAAATGCATAATACGGCCAGCCACCTTCACGAATGTGTTACGGATGGACCCTCCATTTCAGATGCAACAGAGCAAGCGTTTGTTCTGTTATGGAGAGTTTGTACTTAACATTCACGGATTTTTTTTGCAGTGTAGCTTCTTTGCTCAGTCCACGCACGATTTGGGAACATCTATCGCCATCCGGGAACTTAGTCCAAGGTAGCCTTCATGATTATTGCGCTCAGGATCCCTTCATCGCAAATTCTGTGTGACCTTTTTATTACTGCGTACACAGGCCGGCGAAAGGGCTGCGAAAGGGCTGTAGGCGCAGTTTAAGGCCGAGTTAGATTTATGAGCGGTGCCTGCGAATTCAGAGCCATATTTTACTTAGTCTGAGGAAGATAAAAAGAACACAGTTTCGAGCACATGTGCCTACTGCGTGCAGAAAAGGATGTTCTTATCACAAATGGTCACACCTTCTTAACCTAATTTAGAAGTTTTTCAGAGAGCTTAAAATGTCGCATTGCACCACAGCGCTATTTGAACGAATTAAAAAATTGAAGCCGTTTATTTCTGTTCATCAATGTGAGGAAACCTCGGCCAAAAATGAGGATAAGAGCGTCCATAAGCCTAACAGAAAATGTAATGGAGGTTTCGCACTTCTTCCGTTGCAAATCTCTAATGAAACATGTAGCGACGCCACTTTGCTATCAGTCCTGATAACTTATTAGACCACACCTCACCTTAACAACTCAAAGAGAAGGCTATAACCTAAAAAAAACAATACGCCTTCAGGAGGAAAAAGAGTGGTTTGACCACGTCTCGAATCAGAAATATGGGTATACTTTGCAATACCACGAAAATAGGTTAGACGGCAGTAGCTTGCCTGATACAGGCTCTTATGTGCTCAACTTCTTCATAGGCGACAAGAAAAACAGGGCCAAGTTTCTTGCCAGACGCCCATGAAGTCAATGTAGTTCGTTTAAAGTGCCATTTCCGTCCACTCATCGTATGCTTTGATTAACTATCATGTCCTGGACCAGACAAAGCTTCGCCATCGGGCCATAATCTTATAAAGCTGGCAGCTTCTAAGAGCTTGACTCCTCCGAGAGTGGGCACTACCAAGTTTTAAGCTATGCATGTAGCGCGAAGGTCTACTATGATGAGGCGAACAAGCTGACACGCCAAAACTCTGTAGCAAGTTGCTTTGAAATGAAGCGCAGTTTGTTAAATCTCTCATCACATATCGCACAGCATGCTGAAGGCGTAGTGCTAGCATTTCATACAGATATGCACCACAAAACAGCTTCGCTTAATTTTATTTTCGCTTAATGTTAATTTCTGTACCCACAGCTGCAAACTACCTATATCACTGCCTAGCAGTGTCTATAAGCAAAATTAAATACAAAACTGTGTTCTTCATATACTGCCCTCTAGCTCTGTTGGGTCGACAATAATAAGCATGAAGTACGTTTAGCGAATTGGCTCAGCTTGTAAAGTTCGTTTAAGGGATACTTTGATGCTTTCATAATGTCCACATAGCACACTGCTGAGAACACTAATTTCCTTTCCCTCGCGTTAGTTATAACTTTTCTCGCATTCCCTTATGTTTCAAGCCTTTCTGTAAAAAAAAAAAACAACGGTAAACAGCTTATTACTCACCCAGAAAAAGATCACTACTGCTTGAAGAACCCCTGAGGAAAAATTAAACCTTTGCGGTGCACATTGCCTTGGTTTCTAATTTAAGTAGCGAACAAATCTTACGCATATATACAGGCAGCCGGAGACTTCTGAAAACCCTCGTGCGGTCAGATCTGTCGTAGGATACTGGAGCAAAGCGTCCCACTTGCTCTAAGTGCCGAAAAACTGGTCCTGCGTATCATATTTTTGCTTACTGAATAGTGCCTAACTAACAAGCAAACCAATAAGCGTCTTTAGGTGTTGTTAACAAGCCTCCTTGGTGTTTGGCGGCAGAAATGCCGAATAATTCATCTTTTGAGTCTTTTCTGCCAGTTAACTGTCTCATAATACTAGGTAAAGCAATTTTTATATCCAATGCGACTTCTATAATACGTCCGGAATTGAGGTGAGGATACATACCGTAATTGAGGTCATTTTGCAGAGTAATTGATACAACTGTGTGAGCCTTATTTCTAAGCACCAGACACTAAAACAGCTTGAAATTGATGTCATTCGATTCCTAGATACATTCTAACTGCAATTTTATCAATTGGAGTTTTGTAAGGTATGTATAAATCTTTCACTTATAGAGGGTTAAGCTAAAGTGGCTGATTCGGCAGTTGCTGCTCGCGGCAAATACGAGTACGTCATGGACTAACACAAAACTGTGAAGAGGCCAGCCATGCGCAATAGAGAGGACAGCAACCTACATTTGCTGGGAACCCAACGCAGAAGGGGCACTGCCACAGGCGTCTGTTGCCAACTCTGTTTGCAGGGCACGAAGTTTCAAGATATAACTCTCAGCCTTGATGGCTGACCGTTAGAGCTGAACGAAAGGGATCTCATGCCAGGAAACATCCAAGCTTCTGCTTTGATTGTCGTGCGTGCGACTAAATTTGCTGTCTTCTCGAGGTGCTTTATATTAAAGCATTTCAGGCGGCGAAGTTTGGGTACAAAATTGAAGGGACATATATCGCGTCCGTAAATCTGAACACAAAAAAAGCAGCAAAAAACGCCCACAGTATCAGTTCTGCTTTAACAAAATCGCCGCCTTAGAAGCGAAGACAACCAATACGAGGAACCATTCCACCTTATGTGTTCTAATGCGGAAGGCTCAGAACGTTTTCATGGCACACTCTGTGTACCTGAGCTTGGACAGAAAGGCTAAAAATGAGCTCAAGACCAGCTTTTCTTCCGCCAAATATTAATGAACCTTCAAGTAGTGAGGCATTTAGATAGAGTTCACATCACAAGTCAGAACGGTTAGGCCTGTTCGAGCACTGTCACATTCGTGAAAATGGGGTTTTTATCTCTTTGTGTATCTTGGTTGAAGGCTAAATAACAGAGTAAACAACGCATTCAGAAGGCTAAGCACGTGTCTATTCGCTGTTTTTTTTTCCTGCTGACGCACGCACTAATATTTCATCCGTAGTGCTGGCGTTGATAACGGGATTACCAGTTATTTATGTCATCGTGCTATCATTCGTTCTCCTCCCACGCCAACATCCTTGCTTCGGGTCGTGTACTGAGAAAGATACTGCACGTTATCGCTGTAGCTCCAGTCCTTCTTTTATCTCGACCATGGGTGGATATGAAGGGCTTCGCGCTGGTGGCAACGCTGGCCTTACTCGTTATGGCTGGCCGGTTGATGGAGACACCGTCATTTTCTGCTCTGCGGGAACAGGGAATTGTTTTCCCCTCCCACACATAGCTGCTGTTGGGACCAAAGTATCGTCCATGTTTCATGAACAGTTGTTGACGCTGTAGTTGTGATGAGTAGTGATACAGTGACCGTATGCGAGTCATGCTTTGCATTCCGAAACGGGGACAGCTGGGTCATCAGGTGCAAAATAAGAAAGACACGATGACCTAGTTCTTCGCGCGGGAAGAACGTGTTCTGTCGTTCGGCAGTGCGTAAATGGTGCTCCCCTGTTTGACCTGAATTCATCCTCCGGCTAGGAAGCTGGGAAATATGGGCGCTCTCAACTGCACAGTAGAAGCGTTTTTTCGTTCTTTTGTATCACAAGTAGGTCCTTTCGGAGACTAACAGCGTTGTCACAACCATTAGTCGCACTCGAGACTAAATGCAGATAGAGTAATAGTTTGTCTAGCCATAAATAATTCATAGGGCAGAAATGTTCTCCGGGAGGAAGCAACGAAGGGGGCAACCGTTCATCCTCGGAAAGCATCAGCTGAACGAATGAAAAAAATTGTGTGCTGGAGGGGGGGAATCGAACCGCTGACTGATAAAATCGGAGCCAGGAGCGCCACCCACTAGACGCACATCGCTTTGCACGCTTCCTTTCGGCGGCATTGCGCGGGATTTTCTTCCTTCGTGACTGCAGTCGCGAGTGTGTGGTGTCTTTCCAACGAGAGCAGCGTTAGAATTATTGCACTCAAAGCGCCAGGCGCCGTCAACTACATGGCGCCGCGACAACGGCAGGTCGCTTACCATTTCAGGGCGCCACCTCGCTGCCCGACAGTATGAAGCCGTACACTTACTGCAGCAAAAGAAAAAAGTAATGGCGTATACCTTTTTCGGCACCACTTAAGTCATCGTCATACACGTGTCGAAAAGCGTCCACTACATAGTGCCGCACTGTATGCGCCGACCGCTCCGATGCCACTAACCTTTTCTTAGAACAGCAGTCTTCGCTTGGCGCGGATAGCGATGGTGCTCTTCTTCATGAACTACACATCATTATTTTGATTTGCTGCGTATTCTGGCGTACATCGATCGCAAAAGGTCACAGTTGTATAAGCAGCATATGTGAAACGTGGTGACTTGCAGCGCAGCAGAGCATGGCAGCGAGGTCTGAAAACTATGCACCAAATGTTGAAACACTGCGATTTCCAAAATGGATAGTTCTTTGCAAACTAGATTCTAATCAAGACGGAAGAGGACTCAGGCTTTGTCAAGAAAATACTGTGGATCGGTGAAGCTGCCTTCTCACGTAATGCAAGTAAACAATCACAACGCTCACTTTTAGAGTGACGAAAATCCTCACTGGGTTTGGAAGACATATCACCAATCTCAATGGTCGGTTAACGTGTGGTATGGAATTTAAAGTGGCACTATCATTGGCCCTGTGTTTTTTGATAACACGCTTAGAGGCGGAAGATACGCCATCTATATCTTTGATGGGGCACTTGAAGATTTTTTCTCTGTGGCCGGAGGGGAAAATAACCGAAAATTTGCCGTGCTCACTACGGTAAAACAACCTGTTTTGTCGCGTTTTGGCGGCCACGACTACAAATGTGCTATTATATTAAGACTACGTTTTCTTTACATTTTTCAGACCCTCATTACTCCTGCGCTGTTAAGCTGTGAACTTTTGCAGTGCAGTGGCCAAAAACACACAGATGTCCGCTGCCTGTCTTTTTCTATACTGTGTACAAAAGAATGGTCTCGCTTCACGTCGTTACTTCTTCCTCTTATATTGACAGACATAAAAAATTCACCGTCTAAAAACGGCTGTGTATTGAACGAGCTGAGAAGAGATTCCTCCCGCTTGCGCAAGATTGCGTCAAGAGGCAGCAGCGTGTACGCCACACAGCTCAGTGCTGGGTGAAAGCTTGCCTCCACGCTTGCTCGGCGATGTGTGTGGCCTGTCGTTGTTCTTTCATTTATAGCCAGGATGGCCCATTTCCCCGGCTGCCTATCAATGCAAAGGCATTCGGCTTTTGGACCCGACGTCTTTTTCTGCAGCGTTGGACAGAAATGGGCTCAGGCGGCGATAAGAGCTCTCAGGCCATTGCCTTTCTGGCGGGATTGCTGTCCATCGTCGAGGATTTATGCTTCGCTTTCTAAAGTCGCTCACTATGCGCTACCAGTTTGGTCATTTTATTACGAAGATAGGAAGAAAGAGATGGCTCCGTTTTATGTCTCGGAGCACTTGGGCGTTCGCCTCTTGTTCTTCAGAGGAACCACTGGTGATGGAAGCTGCCGAAGCCTGCGTGCAGCATTGAAAGGGGGCCACAGGTCTATTAACTTGAAAAGGTCACCTGTAGATATGAATTAATTGCCCCGACTGCACTGCTTCTATAATTCACCACTAACTTCTATAATTCACCACTAACGTTGTGTCACTATTTATACTGAATCATTCCCCGAGGCGAAATGCTTCTCTTGTTCTCTTTTTTGTTAGATCCTTCCGCTCTGTAGAATAGAAACCGTAAAGGTGTGAAGATTTTATATCTAAGGAATGATTGCAGTATATGGTAACTAGAAACTCACCCGTTTTCAGTGGAACCGACTGGCGAAAATGGCAACAGAGAAGTCATTAACGAAAAACCATAGGCTGAAGGAAAGATTGTACCTGAAGGAACACAAAGAGCTATGCATTAGAGTTGCTGCGTCGTCAGAGAGAGACAGCTAGGAAGAAAAAAGTACGTATCAAACAAGAAGTGGGGCGTTGGGAATTTCATATGGTTTTAGCGTTTTTGATTCGAGCTGGCTGATATGTTAGAAAGAGCTGTATTCAAAAAAGAGCACAGATATAGCACAAAAACATGAACAAATTAGAGTAATCTGGCAAATTGGCGAAAAGCAAACGTTGTTCGACTTTAATTTGGAATCCTGTATTATGCAGTTTTTTTTATGTCTGCCCCAAGTTTGTGCCTTCTAAACGCATGCATTCCTGGTAAATTAATTCAGAACTATCTTCGCTGACCTAAGCGCTATGGCAAACATGACAACTATAGATTTTACATTAGCTTCCACAACATGCCGTAGATGATAGTTCCAGAAAATGGTTTTATATTAAGCCTACTTTTGAAGAAATCAACTCTAAGCCAGATCAAGACAAAAAACTGAGAGCAGCATCGCTTCTTTTACAGGATATAGCTCTTCAGACATGGCATCATTGCAAGAAGAATTGTATCATTAAACAAGTTACGGTGACTTCAAAGCAAGATAGCAAAATGAGGTGACGAGGAGGACGCGGCAGAGCAACGATTCGAGCAATTGAGTTCACGGCGAGAGAAAATTAATCCCTTGAACATTGAACGACGTGAAAGAGTTGATATTTCACTGAAATTTCGCTCAGCTGTTAACGTCGTGACTACACGCACCTTAACGCAGCCAAGCAAGGCAACTGAGAGAGTTCTGCGTTTTCAGATTTCTCTAGAAATTAATCAATTTCCGGGTTGCGGTTAAGAAGAGAAAGATTTTTCTTTAAAGGCCGGCCTATAGCAGCCTTTCTGCGAATAGAGAGGAAGCTGTCTGGGCATATATCAAAATCCGGAACCCATCTTCAGCCGCCTTGATTGCTTCCATTTAAAATGCAAACTGCCTCCCTCCCGACGTTACCCTGGTCTCCGGAATGCTAAACTTCCAAGTTTTCTCGTATTTTAAATGAGGCCGTTGCCGCTATATCTGGCCGGTTAGCGAGTGTGGTAATGTATGGACGACAGCTACGAACCGCACGAAGCTACGTGTGCGCCTAGTCCTTTTGTGAAAAGCGAATGCCTCGGCCGAAGACAGACGGCTTTCAGTTGGAGAGTTTTAATGCGTCGAGGAGAAAGAAATCTAGAAAAGCCTTCCGGGCTTGTCCAGATTTCATTCCCGACGTGACTGGAATTTCACATATCTGCCCGGAGGCTTCTAGATAAAGGAATTCCCGCCACGTAGGTATGTTGGAAGTAGACAGCTGCGTTTGTCAGGTGCCGCCACCGCAATCAAATGCGGTCCCAGAAAAAAAAGAGAAAACTCGTCTGAAGTAACGAATTCTCCTTCGATGCGAACGGCGCTGCGTGTCGGCAACTTTAATAGGTTCGAGATCCTTGAATTTGCATCCTCTTTCTCGTAAGATGTCCCCCTATTTCACAGCTGAATATGTAACAAGTAATGAACTTCCCTTTTACCGCGTGCAACCAGGAAACGCAATGCTCCATATCATTTAGTAGGTGAGCCTCTTTTTCTTTTCACTTTATTGCCGACTTCATAAAGTAATGCTGATAAAAGAATGTAAAATTAGTGACCAATGGAGTTCTTTTTCTTAATTATGGTGCATGCTTAGAATTACTTTACCAAAACCTTAAGAATATTATTTACTCCTAGCATTGTTTTAAGAAATCGATATTGTGTTTTTCGGATGCAGATAGATTTATTGTAAAATGTTGGCGGTCGATGCTCACACTTTTTTACAAATTTATGTCAAACTACACTCGTTTAAGCGAAAAGGTGTACGAAGGCTGTCTTCGGTATAGCACTGTTTTGTATTTAAACAGCGCGAATATTCTAGAATATAATCAAACCGACTCGCCTAAACTTTTTGTCCGCCAGACGGCCCTCTTATCTGTTCCTCCGCTCTCCGTGACGCTTTCACTCAGTTATATTTGTTGAACGTTTTTACATAAGTGTACTGGATCAGAGTTAGGAACCCTCTAAACCTAATCAAAAATGTCAAACACTGTTTTGTAAAGCAGTTTCTGATGTTGTGAGCCCTGTGTCCAAGAGTGTTCGCGAACAGTGTTAGCGTAGCTAACAACACTGCACAAACTAAACTGATCTTTCACCAACACCTGCCACGTGGACACCGCCGCAGTCGGCCCTTGACTTGTGAACGCCAATGCTAGCTTTTTTACTGATGCGCCTCTCTATTGAGTGATGCGGGTAGATTTTCGAGCGATAACACCATTTCCATTGCGGGGGATCAGCAATTTCGGTCTGTTGGTAGGTCTCGATGACATGTGGGGGCAGGCTGTGGTCAAGTCTACATTGGTCAGGCTGGTCGCTGTCTATGCGGCCAATTAAAGGAGCATGAGAATTCCCTAGATAACGGCTACGACTTGATCTTACCTCTCCATTGTAACATCTGCAAATGCCACCCTCTACTGAATAACACTTCGGTAGTCGGCATGATGGCAGGCTCGAACATTAGCTGTTTGAAGCAGCAAAGATCGCTCAGAGCGACCGAAGTATTAGCACGCCGTCAGTACAAGTGATCCAGGAAGAGCAGCGTTTTTTGACATCTTAATTTTCTAGCCTTTACCTATTCATTGCCTGAAATCTCGACAACACTTTTGCACTTTGTTTCTTTTTCAGTGCTTTCCGCGCATGTGCGAGTGCTCCCGCTAGGAACTGCGTGCTTCAATAAATCCCTTAAAAGTTAGCGCTCGTCGCGTCAACTTCTCTGCTTTGTCCTCGTGCCTTTGAGCTTCCGCACTTCACCATTTCTATTATCAGCCTAAGCGAGACGGGGGGAAGATTAAATTCTTGTAGATTCCAATCACTCATTTAGACTGACTCGTTGCTTCTCTTGGTCTCTCCGGTAACTGCGGCTTTGTCGACTCTGTTTAAGGCAAAATTCACAGTTTGAGCCTTTTGTTAAGCTCACAAGAGTCCTCATGGTTTAGGTTTAGGGGGGTTTAACGTCTCAAAGCAACTCAGACTATGAGCGCCGTATTTCATTCCCTGCGCTTTTAGACTGAACGGCACGCTTAAATGTCGAGCCCATTTTCAATTTATTTGTGAAAAGGTATGCGCGGTATGTAGCTTTCCTTCACGCCTTTCAAGGAAACGCACTTGCTCTAAGCTCTGGCGAATTGGCAAATATTGACTTTGCAAATGTATTTCAGTCCTTGTATCTGGCTGAAACAGTGGGTTCGCTTCCAAAGTGCAATTAAAAAAAAACTGGGAAGAAGAATAGCCAGACACACGCATCTCTTTGGCTGTCCACACAAATTTAACATTAATTCTGTTATTACTTCGACATTTTAGCCAACCTTGGCTGTTAAGTTTTTGCCTCCTTTCCGTAAAATATTTCATAGTACCTCACTGAGCTGGGGACCGGCATATATGTTTCAGGGATAGATATTCTGTGGTTTGAATTTGTCTTACATTGTAATGTCTGAAGCAGATTATGCGACAATAGAGATGTGATCTGGGTCAATGTTGCTGTGTGGAGAAACCAGCATGAGTCACCCTAGTGGTATCGCAATGAAACTAACAGTAATTTACATATCGTGAGTAATATTTAACCAACAAACTATTGAGCCGATTCACTAAACGGCGCAGAGGCAGCCGTACTGCGTCACACCTCGTGGAGCTGCCAGCGTGATACGGTTGAACCCAATATGCAAAACCCATCATAGGAGCAACGGAAGGAGGCTGTGTCCAGCTGAAACCTGGATGATCAGCGACATCTGGTGGACCGGACGAGAGCTGCTTCACTCTTCGTAAGGGCTCCGGACTACAGACTGCACCAAAACGCAAGAGAAGACTTGTGAGTAGGGTTTTTTATCCATTCATGGAAAGGCAAAGAGGTCTTGAGGCTACGCACGCCATCTTTCGGCGCCGGCAATGTTGAAACAGGAGTGCAAAAAAAAGAAATGAAAGAAGGATAAGAATTCACCGCAAAACGATGTACAAGCATGTAAAAAGGTGCACATAGCGTCTGTTATGCACAAAATCCGTCGTTTGTCGTCGCATTTGCACTTTTTCTTGCACTGCACAGCTTGCCTAGCTGCCAGTTGTTGAACACTTCTTGATGTGTTTACATCTATGCAAGTTTAGAATGTTGTTTAGATGTTAGGATGGTTGGGTGGATGTTCAAAAATTTGTATGCAAGGAGAGGGGAGAAGAGAACCGCTACATGAATTTTCGAATTATGAGCACAGAGTGCTGAAGTGATAGAAATTGCGTAGTAAAAGCTCAATCTTGTGTTTGAGCCCGTTAGCTTCAGTATCAAAGTGCTCCAACAGGCTCGGGTGTGCATACCTGATTTTATGGAGTTTGAAGGGTGTATATTTTGTAATGGAGGAGAATGTCGAAATATAATGTCAGTGGCTATCGACGCACATATCAGCAAGAAATGGCAGTGACTAGCGAGCTCTGTGGGTTCAAATCTATAAAGTATTCACATTGCATGAGATCATGAATGAAGAGATGATCACGGAGACAGTTGACTTCGGATTGCTAGAAAGATGCTGCAGTGATATGAGCAGCGCAGAAGCGGAAGCCAGGCTTGAGCGAAACAATGGAAACGAATTTTACTAACGAACATAGAGACTTGCGGAAAAGTAACAGTGAACGAAAAGCATCATAGCTAACTTACTGCGCTATGTTACACAGTATATTTGTCTGTGTTACTTCAGGCAAGGATCTTAGTTTTTGCGAGAATGTTATCTACCCTGACTAATGTTCTAAAATAACATTTTTTTTGCATGGCGATCAAAATGTTTACGCAAGTTAACTTTCTCTCATTTATTATAAAGGTCTCAGTTTTTTTAGCTCGCTCAGCAAGAACGAAAAGTTTTGGCAACAACTTTGTGAAATTTGTGAATTATGATAAACCTCCAGGTAACAAAAAGAGAAGCAAAACGCTAAAACATCTGTCGAGGATGAAGAACACAGGCAGTATTATGTGCCTGATGGGCGAGATGCTGCTGACGCTGTATATACGTATGTTTTTTTATTTTTGTTTGCTTGTGACCGTTCTAAATCCTGTGTCAACACACACAGCAACCCTGCGTTGACAGCGCAGTAGAAAATACATAGTAAGGATCTCTCTTCTGATCGATCCTTGTATGGCTACACTATGAAAGAGAGAACAGGCGCTTGCGTGGGTATGGTGCATAGCATCCCTTTAGCAAAAGAGTTGGGCAAGCACCTTCACACTGTTGTCGAGAGCACTGGACTCTATGCCGAAGGCCGATTTTATCACTTGCGGTGAGCTTATGTACCGTATGGCAGACACTCCCCACTCACTTGCAAACTTGTGCTCGTATTCCTTGGAATACCCAACAAATACCTTCAGTACGTAAGAATACGACTGTGTTTTTTGCCAGGATACGGCAGATTAAGCGCTGAAAAGAAAACTGGTGCGTGTAACTTCAGTTACACTTCTCTGAAGCGTGTTCTGTGGCCTCCTGTCGAGCTATTGTATGCAAGAGAAAATAAAAGTCTTTTTGCAAGTCATACATGCAAGTATAAACCACAAATATTGCACCAAACTCTTTGGAGCGCACTTCTCAAAAGCAATCGACCAGGAGCTTTGCAGAAAAGGTGAAAAACTTCATTATTTCTCGCTGGAAAAGACATTGTTGTTTCTTGCTATTTGTGGTGGAGCTTTTAGGCACAGTCCTAAAAAGGTCATCACCTCTTGTCAATGAGAGCGTCCCTTTTCATCCCGGCTGAAGCTCTAGAAGTCCACCGTGTCAGCAACTTTCTCTGGTTGAGAATAGCGTTACGCGTATCTCCGAAGCACGTTTTCTCGAGTGCTATGCAGCCGAGAACTGAGAGGCTTCCTTCTTTCGAGAGCGGCACATAGGACCTGTATTGCACGCAGTTTTCTTTTGTTGACACCCCTGGTCCAGCCACCACGGCTTCAGAGAAGTTCAATAGTGGTACACCTCTCTGGGTGCTGTGTGGCCTCTCGTTCGGGGTATGCTCTTCGAGAGCCAGTCGAGTGCGTGACCGTGTCTTCGTCGACTGCCTTCTTTTACCATTCGTCCGTAAACCCCGAGAGTACCACCGCGAATTCGTGCTACAGTGCACGTTCTCGTGGAAGCGCTACTCTATTACTCTCCTTCGCAAATCTTCCTATAGTGTAACTTTGTCTTGCTTTTGTTTTCAGCCAGCGGGTAAGCCCGCAACAGTCTTTTCATTGGAGAGCATTTTTGCTTCTCTTATGGTTGGGAACTTGTCCAATGCGAATGGCACTTAGCCACTAAACGACGTCTCTAATGGGACGTCTTGCGCAAAAAGAAAGAACATTTTCAGAGCAAGACAAACAGAGTGTGGCGGTAAAGGGCATCTGTTCCCCAATCTTTTCTGTTTCCTCCATTGCGTGCGCTATTTTATTGCTAAGTTAGGCTTCCACGTACTTCAAATGCACCTTTGTGAAGGCAGCCAGCTGTTTGACGACTCAATCGTGAATGCGGTGAAGCGGAGTGAACAAGACTGGTGTCAGTACGCTTGGGATTTCCTGCGCTGTGTTCTCCCTTGGCTCCAGGAATCACCTAAACTCTTAAAAAACCAGAAACAAGCTAGTGTCTACCGAAGGAAATGAAAATATTGTCTACTAGTGTGTATGATTGTTCCAAACGTGAACAATCAGATGGTTCAACACCTTAAGCAGCCATAAAAACTTCCGAAATAAGAAGACGAAAAACACAAGGCACTGATGTTCTAACAACTTCACCAGAACTCGTTGCGAGTCTAAAAGCATGTGAGGGCTATCTGTTTCCTGTATTTGTTGGGCCGGTGATTGCACTGTTTTTGTTATCCTGGGGCGAGGGAGGGGGGGGGGGGGGGTGTGCTTTTTCCGCATAACTCCGGGAAGAGATTTGGACCATGGACCGATCCGATTTTCTCGGCGATTTCACATTAAGTTTTCGTCTTAATGTTTAAATTAAGAGGCAAGTGTACATCGATAAAGTGCGAGAAAAACGGCAGGAAATGATGATTATTTGCAGCTCTGATTAAATTCGCTGGTAACCCCTCATGACCGTTTAGATGCTGCTACAACTAAGTTCGTAAAGCACAGAGTCCTCTATTGCTTACGAAGGCAATTCGAAACGTTGCCGAAATTTTTTCGAAAGCACTTTTTCTTCTGTGCGTGTAATTTTTAAAAAAATTCTTTGTAAATATGTTGTCTATTAATCAATAAATTCGATAAGTTTTGTTTCAGAGGTCACTTCAGGTTGTTATTAAGGAATTATTTCCTTTACCTAGTGCAGTAGGCACGAATAGGCGGACGAAGTAGCTCAGGGTTCATCTTTTGAACAGGTCTTCTTCAAGGCTGATATTAGGACCCCTGTTATTTAGTACATACGCGAATTGTTGGACAAGTCGTTTATTAAACTCCTTCCTATGTGAGTGGGTTTGCGACAAGCAGTACCTTCTGGAGAGAGTGCTGTGCGCTACACGGGGACGTCGAGAAAAACGATGCAGCCTTCCACTTCATCTTCGATGAACTTGATGCTTTGCTGGAACGTGCTTAAGAGGAGAAAGACAGTGGAAGACCCTTCAGCTTTCTATTATCCACTGCACAGGCGACCGCCAGAGAGGCAGAAGAAGCAGTGGGAGGGAAGCAATAACTTAATTTTTTCAACGAACACAGTACACCACTTTTTTGTTGGATGCAGACGTTTTTTTTTATTTACACCCACAATAACTCCTCACTAAACTAATATTTTGCTTTTTCGTAATTTACATATTATCTGATGTTCGTACCTGTGAGATTATTTATTCCTTAATTCGCTAACTCTCACTTGTTCCTGAGATAAATATTTAAACATGCAGCGCTATATGCAACTGTAACGTCTGTACTCAGTCTTACTGCAAAATATTTCGTGCAGCGCCTTAGCAATACCAATCATATGCAGCAAAAGTCGAGAATATAGAGTGGTTTTCCCAAGGAGCGATGGAAAAATACAATCAGCCGAAAAGAACCAAAGAGAATTAACAAAGCAACGCCTACTCTAAGGTAAGGAGATGTTATTTAGTGCTAACAAGCTCCTCATTCAACTGCGTTTTCCATCCTGCTGCAGGCGCACATCAACGCTCGGGAGCCTTGTCTTCATTACATAAGTTACGCAATAACTTTGAGTAGCAGTTCACCACGAATTACGCTTGCGGAGCATACGGCACTGTTGAAGTGCGACAGCCCCCAAATGTGCCATGAGTCCTTGGCACCGCTAACGAGCAAGTCACGCACGTAGCCTGCCCAAAGCCAGAGTAGACGATCTCATTTTCGCGGCACTGAAGGGCTCTGTTTGCCCAGCCGCTCCTGCACCTAATTGCGCACATTATAGACAAGTGTCCATGATGGCCAATGGGATCGTAATGTAGCGTGCTCTAACATTTAATCTGCACTAGTGGTTGGCTTCGCCAGACCCTGCAAGTGTTAACTTCAGAGAAGAGTGGAGGACAGCACCAGCTAGGTCCTCTTCAGCGCACGCGGCACGATCATTCACCGCCGTATGCAGGGCCTGTTCTGAAAGTAGTAGGACTCATTTTTTAAATAAAATTTATTCAAGAGAATAGTACAGACGATTAGAATTTTTCAAAGTAGCCCCCTTCCGCACCTACACGGTGCTGCCAATGAGATTTCCAGTTTTTGTACGCCTTCAGGTACGCCTGGACCGGAACGCTGTTTAGCTCCCTCGTCACGGCCTGTTCAACTGCCTTTACCGATATCTGGTGTTTCCACTTGAGCGTCGATTTTATTGCCGGGAATAGAAAAAAGTCTGCCGGTGCCAAGTCGGAGCTGTAGGGGGCCTGAGGACGCGTTGCGGCCTTGTGCTGGGCAAAAAATCGGAGTCCTCATTCACATGATGAAGAAGATCCCGGCAGATCGCTTTCCGGTTGGCCTTTTGCTCCTCTGACAACACTCCTGGCACCAACTTCGCGCACACTTTCCTCATCGCTAAGCTTCCTGTCACGATCTCAAAAACTTGGGTTTGAGGAATGCTCAAGTCCTCAGCAATCATTCTGGTACTCATCCTGCAATGACTGTTCAGTAAATGTTTCACTCGCTACACATTTTCGTTGGTCTTGCTGGTCGAAAGGCATCCGGAGCGGTTGTCGTCTTCTACTCTTTCGTTACCTTCTCGGAACAACTTGTGCCACTCAAAAAACCCCTGATCTACCCATGGCAGCATCACCGTAGGCCTCCTTAGTCATGTCGTGAGTTTCTTTGCCCGTTTTACCAAGATTTACACAAAATTTGATCACGTATCGCTGATCCAGAAAACGCTGTATGATTCTGCGTGACGAGACGTTTCGACAGGGGTTCGCAGTACAAGCGACCTGCTCTCTTCAACGGCCGAGAGCCGACTGCCGATCTTCCCCAGCATTTCCAATATTCCCCTTCAACGATCCTGCACGCGCAGATCGCCTCTCGTCCGCCCGTTTGCCCAGGAAAAAACCAGTCCTACTACATTCAGAACAGACCCTGTATTAAGGCGGAAGCCTTTAACGGCTCATACTTGCGGCCATTACTCTCTCCGTCCGTCCGTTAAATCTGAAGCGAAAGTCGTAACTAGTCAGTACTAGTCACAAGTTATGACTAATTAGTCATTGAACAGTGTTGACTAACCATTCATTAACCAATCATGATTGTTAGTAATCAACTAATCAGTCATGACTAGTTAGTCATTAGCCAATTACGACTAGTTAGTCATCACCTAGTTAGTCATGACTAACTAGTCATCAACCAGTCTACAATCAATTAGTCATGACTAGTTAGTCTTGGATCACGACTAGTTAGTCATGGCTAGCCAATCCAAGTCGCCTCATGGCTGCCTCGTACGTGCCTACGGCTGTGGTCTCGTTATTAGCCAATCTTGCGTGGAAAGGCTTTCGACTCGCGCACTTTAGATGATCAAAATGCCCCCTGAATTTTCTTAGCACCAGATTATACGTGACCGCTTTGCATTGACATCATAATCAGCCAAATAATGCTCACTGAAGGACCAAAGTCTCTCTCATGCCTCCTCCACTAATCCTCTCTTGTGAAAGCTACGGCCAACTAATCCCTGAAAACTTCTTAATCTCATTTGTCAGATATTGTACCGTCCCCTCCTACGCTCGCACTCTCTTCGAATCCACTCTGTTACTCTTGACAGCCATCGGTAACCTTGCCTTCTTATGGCATAGCCTTTCCATCCCCATTTATTCTTGAATTCTATTAGGATGTTATTACCTCGTATTTGTCCCCTTATCGACGGCGCGCTTTCCCTGTCTCTTAACGTTAGAGTTGTCATTTTCGTTTCCATCGCTGACTGCCTTATAATCAATCTAGGTTGTATCATTTTTGTTTCTCGTTTTCTTCATGTTTGTTTCAATATTTTTCTTAAATTATTCGCGTATGCTATTTGTTCACGTACAACAAATGATATCCAAATGTTTACCATGAATTTTAGCAAGGTCACTCTGCAAAGATTTGGTATCTTGAGACATTTTTACTGTACCCGCTGTTGACTCGAGAGACGCGGTTTTGATCCCAGCCGCGGTGGCCCCATGTCGATGAAGGTGAAAAGCTAGATGACCGTAAGGATCGTAAAGGACCGATGTTCTTCATTATCGTCATGTCAGTACAAAAGTAACAACGTCGCGCAACCATGTTTATTTCAGAATTACTACACCACTATGTTCCTTTCAATTCTACGCAGCGTTGACGGCGTTCTCCACTCCTTCCGGGCAGTTGCGTGAGAAAAATCACAAGTTTCTCATCGGCCAATGCACTCGTAGTCCGGAAGTGAAAAGACGTGGCCGCATAACATAGCCACGAACGCAATGCTAAGCGCACCACGAAAAACTCTGCGCACGATTCAATTTCCTCTCTGAACTTGCAATCGGGGCTTGTCGGACCCATCGGCAAAGGTATTGTCTTCTTAAGTACGTGCAGAATGCAGGCAGTGAATGAGTGCCTCAAAGCTCGACGGCTATCTTTTCGCCGGCCCCTTAAGCGGGATATCTTATTTATATAAAGCGCATCTTTAAAAACGTGAGTTGCGAAAGTCTCCTACAGAAAAAGAAAATTTAGAATGGTCGGGTGGCACGAGCAGTTGTGATATATCGAGATGGAGCGCGACACAAAATGCTCACTAAAAGAAAAACTTCAAAGAACGGATAATCTGTCATGAAATTCATGACGGGAGCCTCTAGGTCTGGTTATCCTGCTTGGCCAACTTGCGTGAATTTTCAGCTAAACTTCAGCAAGCGTTATTGTCGGGCTAGTTAATATGATTCTTCATTCGCCAAGACAGTTTTCTGCGCAGAAAAGACGACACATGGAAGAGACGCCGGTCTTGTCTTTTTGCATATTTATCGTCTGTGTTGCGCAAAAACATGCCAAGGCGAATATTGATCTCCCCAGAGAAGCAAGGATTAAAATAAGTTCTTTCACAGTAAGGGGTTATATTTCCTGATTTAATCCAGGTCACGCACATATCATGTCCTCTATAGTCTAGTGAAGAACACCGGTTGCACAATGAATAACGGTAAGCGATATTATAAGCAATGACATTTGTTTGTTAAAACAACGCCAGTCTACTAGCGATACAGCAGAGCAGGTCAAAATAAGGCTGAGATGTACCTGAGGGTCTTAGGAAATGTAGATGTGAGTCCAAAACATGTCCCTTAATTCATCATGCACGCGTGATTTTCCGCGCAAGCTTCAGAAAGATACCGGCGCTGTTCACACCCCAAATTGGGGGTGACGAGGAGAGACCGTTATTGTCAGCGGACAACACTGCTTCGTCCGCCAGGCAGTTTCCTGATCTGGGTAGTTTAGTGGTAGCCCTTTGTAAACACTACCTTCTGTTTGCGATAGGCAAGGATATAGATCTGCAATTGTAACGACCTATCGCCTATGAGATCTGCAAGGAAGCGCAGCTTGTAGCTTTCGATGGGGTACTTAAGGCCCCGAGCAAGTAGAGCACTACCGAGGAATTTCTTGACCAAGATAGTGAACGAATGTGCGAAAGCAGCAACTCCTGCATAATTCAGGGTGGTCTGGATGGACTGCCTCACCATTCTTTTAATCGAACGCAGAGGATGAACAAAATCGTCGAGTATACTTCCGAAAGCATGTGTTTAGCCTGGTTGGCTCATGGTTTTGCTTTCCTGGGTCGTCGGCACGTCTGGCGACGATACTAGACACAGGTTAAGCTGTGATCTAGGTTAAGCTGGTCTAATGTGTTCGCACAGTAGATGGAATTCGAAGAAGGCGATGGTGTGCAATGCACAGCGCGAGAGTGTGCTGCATGTTAAGACAAGGCGTGATGGGCTGCGGCGATAACAGTACTCACATGCAACGGCCAGAGAAGCCTATTTGTTCGCGCCGCCGCGGCTTCGAATCCCAGTCGCGGAAATATGTATATTATTTATTTATTCATTGAAGGTCAAAATCAAAGCTTCAGCGATGGGCCGGATTTGGTGTTTTGGTTGTGAAATAGCTTTCGCTCTAAAATGCCTGAAGAAACCGAGGAGTGCCTGTGCCATCTTTACAACGTGCGTTAGGCGTCATTAAATAGTGAACAGAAATCGTAGAAAAGCATGTTTCACCACCCATGAGCTTTCTTGCTAACCCCGGTCAACGGAGTGAAGTCCAGAAGTTGATACAGGCTTCATGCAGGCAGAAAGGGCGGATGGCTATTGGATCGGTTGGCTTCATGATCATGAAGAACTTTGACGGACGTTGAGAAGTCCACAGGAACCCTTGCTGAGGGTGAGGCGAGATCCAAGTAAGGTCCCAAAATTAGTATCTCAAGGTATAAAACCCATCCAAGGTAAGAATGGAAAGCTACCGGTTGATTATAACTGTTAGAAGAACATTATGGGCCGCTGTGGTGGCTCAGTGGTTATGGCGCTCGACTGCTGACAAGAAAGGCGTGAGTTCAATCTGGGTTGTGGCGGTGGAATTTCGATGTAGGCGAAATTCTCGAGGCCCGTGTACTGTGCGATGTCAGTGCACATTAAAGAACCCCAGGTACCGAAATTTACGGAGCTCTTCACTTCAGCGTCCCTGATAGCCTCAGTCGCTTTGAGACGTTAAACTCGCATAAACCATGAGCCAGAAGCACATTGGCGTTGCCCTTAAAGTGATCGTAGGGGCGGTATTGCACCCTTTGGGGAGCGCGGAGGTTATTGCCTTTCTACCAAGCACAATGTGGCGTTACTGTCAGAGGCGGAGAATACCGCATTGGTCATTGGTAGCCTCAACCGGACAAATACGCCCCACTTGCCATGCGATGTTGATACCATACCGCACCATAGAATTGCATGGCATGGCATGGCAGGGCATGGCGTTGCATAGCATTGCATAGCATTGCATAGCATTGCATAGCATTGCATAGCATTGCATAGCATTGCATAGCATTGCATAGCATTGCATAGCATTGCATAGCATTGCATAGCATTGCATGGCATTGCATGGCATTGCATAGCATAGCACGGCATAGCACAGAATACCATAGGCTATCATACCAGATCGTACCAGACCATACCCTAGCATACCACATCACGCAAATGTTTCTCAAGCACGACGTAGGACCACTTTACGACTTCTTTTGTCGTTTGATCACCGTAAGGAGGAGTCCACTTCCTGCGCAAAGAGCTGTTTTACTATTTACTGATATGGTGTGAAAAGGCCTTTCGGTCGGTGGTACTCGTGAGCTGTGGACCACCCCACGAGCGAAACGTCAGAAGAGTGGGATAAAAGACGAGTTTATTCCGGGTCTGGCGAACGGAGACGGCCGGCTTCGCACCCATTCTGTGGAATTGCAGCAAGTACCAGGAAGAAGCTAAGTCTGGGAGGATCGCGCCGCGACTGGAAGCAGCCGCCGGGAGCGACAGACAAGAGGAACAACTTTGGGCCGTCCAACAGGTCATCGAGGCGCTGGCCAGGCAAGGACTCAGCGAGCCGGCAACGGCGAGCGGGGACCCAGGCCGCGCGACCGGCGCCCAGAGGACGACGTAGGCCCGTCCGGAACGCGCGCGCGCGAGCGCGCGTTCTACTGCAGGCCCCAAATAAACGTTTTCACAATCCAATCCGGGTCAAAGAAAGCAACCAAATGCATGACATGACCGTTTTAGCTTAGCAACCAGAGAAACAGTTCATGCGACTCCACCTTACAGCCTTGAGCTAACCAAATTTTCTTGAGACATAGAGAGGGATGCCTGGGCGCAATCACTTGCATCGCGTAGCGCATCGTGCTCTGCCTCGATGGCGGCTGGCGGGGATGCTTTGGATGCAGGACGTGGAAAGACGGCGGTCACTCAGACGCGCTGTGTGAATGTCACGGCGGCTGCGACACGGCGCCGCAACCAGAATGGCACCGGGCAGCGTCACCGCCTCTCAACATCGCTTGTGCCGGACTCGCCGCGTTTTATTGAGGGTTGCTGCAACGATCATGTGAGTTTTCACACAGCGCTCAGCGATGAACCGGCGGAGCTTGCGCCGGTGTATCGCAGGACAGTGCAATCGCTTGCACTCATAGAAAAAAAAATGCGCACGTACAAGGGCACGCATCGGAGAGTCCTGTGCGCTAAGCCATGAATGTCCTCATATGAGAGCCACCGGTGTAAAGTAACGTTAAGCTGATTGTAAATGCGAAAGAACACCTATGGGCTCAAGTAGCAATGTGGTAACATGTGAATGAAAATTTTCTCATTTTCATTCTGGTGTGAACAAGCAGTCGTGTAAGCAATCGTCCTTTAGTCTGAGCTCCATTGGCGTTAATAAAATGAATAGTAGTTATCATGAATCTTTCGATGCTCTTGTTCATGGCCCACGGCTGTAGTTCCTTTCAGGTATTCTCTAACAAAAGATCACGGTTGGCTTTTCGCGAAAGCAAAACTTAATAAAGCTCTTGCTTTCGACAGAAAGGAGTGCATCACCCCTCATAAAGACTATCTGCGTCTCACCACTTTTTTACCGACCGCCACCTGTCTGTTGGAGATATTGAAGGAATTTTTTTCTGGCCTTGAGTGCAGTTCAAGTACTACTAATAATTTATGCGGAAATGAGAATCGGCCTTGAAATGAAAGATACGAATCGAGGAGAGGGAGTTGCTTGCATTCATTAATGTTTCTTGTCACGAAAGTGCTTTGGTGAAGTATGCAAGAAAATTTTCTCTCTTTGCGCAACGTTATGCTGAAATTTAAGTCAGCGTTGCTATAAGGCACGTGGTCTGTTTGTCAGATATGAAAACTGAGCGACAAGGTTCTAGTTTTCATTCTAAAAAAAACCACTTATAAGGGCTTCAGAAGTAGCACTAGGCAGTATACATAATCTGAGTCAACAGACTTGCAGCTTCCGGAAGTAAAATCGACAGGGAAGATAATGGGAGGGCGAAACACAGATTGTTCAAACTGTGATCATTCTGACTGGTTACAGTTTGACAAGGTTGACTTTCAGCAGTCCTTTTCTCCGCTTTAAGTATGAGGCTACCATTTTTGCTTTCACTGGCTATTCGTGCAGTAAATACAGCTACCTTGACCTGCATTAGGTGAAGCAATATCCTGTTAAAACTCTAAAGATATTCAGACAAGCAACAATCAAATTATTACGGCAAAACAAGTGGAGGATCAGCGGCATCATTCCGAAGTACACTGCTTTATGTGAAAATCGATGGGCCGTAATTCGATTCTTAGCGTTGGAAGGGACGGCCTTTTCTCTTTTTAGAATATCGTTGGGGTCTTTCGGTGGTACTCCGGGCACGCCTGTGGGGCTCCTGCTACGCGATTCGATTCACTGAGCCGGTGTTCGCGCAAATTACCAGGTGGTCATGATTAAGCGTACCTCGCAGATAATGACGTCGCCGCTCATGCATGTGCAGCAGAGACAACGTGACTTGCATCTGATATGAGTACGCAAGTTGAAACATCTTTTAATTACACCGTGAAATGGGTTCCTCCGGATCCTGTCTTCTGGAGCGCTCTTCGTAACTGTTTTCTCTCGCTATACGCAAGTTAATAATTATTTTTATCATTCGTGAACGCAGGATGCAAAAGAGACGCATTTGTAAGTTCACAGCAAGAGAGTTTCAGGTCTGAAGTGAGAAAGTTTGCGTTTAAAAAAGGTCATTCAAAGTACTTGCCACTGTGTTTAACTTCGAAACATTTCTTCGCTTTTTGAACCTTTTAGTGCTTAAATATAATTATTATAAAGCTGCAATTCCTCACTGAAGGACAATAAAATAAGTCTACTATTGTTATCAAAAACAACCTCATCATCAATCCTTTTCCTCTAAGGCGCCCAATATACCGGCTTTAACGTGAGGGAGCGGGGTGGAGAGCGTAAAGCAAGAGCTGTAATATATGAAGTTAAGCAATTTACTTAAAAACGACTTAGAAGGCTTCAATGTTGAAGACACGATCAAAGGTATAAGAAAAGAAGTTAAATTTTAAAGTAATCTCAATTAGGAGTCTAAGCAAAGTCACGCCACTACAGGCCCATACGATGTGCGTATTTGTGACGGAACAGCGCAAAACACCGGGACAAGAGACAAGCGTTGACTTACAACTGATTTTTATTTCGGAGAAACACTGCTTCTTATACCTTCTTCTCCCCCTCAAAAACATATGTGTCACAATCATATCGTTCAAGCGTCCAAAAAATTACAACATACGATAAATAATCACAGATTTATAATCACATTTTTAACACAAAGAAAGAATTTGACATGTTAAAAATGTGATTATAAATCTCTGATTATTTATCGTATGTTGTAATTTTTTGGACGCTTCAATGATATGGTTGTGACGCATATGTTTTTTGAAGGGGTGAAGAAGGTATAAGGAGCAGTGTTTCTTCGAAATAAAAATAGTTGTAAGTCGGCGCTTGTCTCTTGTCCCGGTGTTTTGCGCTGTTCCGTCACAAGTGAATAACCAATATGCCCAAGCGAGTGTCCTGGATGTGCGTATTTCCTGAGTGAAGTGCTTGCACAGAATTCTCGTTCCTGACTTGCTAAAGTATGCACTTTGAAGTCGACTTTTTTTCAACGAAGTCAAAAGTTGGATGTGAAAATTGCAGGAGGTATGCCCGACGAAAACGCCATCCCTTAGTAACACAGATCAGCGTATTATACAATGAGTAAGCAGGAATGGTATCGTTCGAGCAAATTTTTTCCCTTAAAGTAATCTCACAAAATCAGTTATTTGAAAAGATGCTTTTGAAGCTGGTTGCGATTTCGCGGTTCGCTTGAATTTTCTGCTAGTCAGTCAAAAACTCAATTAGCTAGGCGATGTCGTTGCTGCGGAAATAGATCGCAGGCCTGAATGAATAAACAGGGGTTTTGTGTACGACGTTCTTAGTGCAGAAGGTATCCGAGTCCAGAATCATGAACGAACACTACGGCAATGACCATATCACAGAAAGACTCACCGCTTACCTTCTTTCCGCGTCACTTTGGTTGCCATAGTAACGGTTATCCCACCGCAGACGCGCTGAAATAGTTCCGTTTCTACCTTGCCCTCTTGTTAGTTTCATGGCAGCGAAAGTTTTGCTCGCCGAGTTTCTATAGACTCCATAGACTCAGAGTTACTATAGACTCCATACACTCAGAACACTGACTGAAGGGAAACATCAAGACACCAAGCTCTTTGACGGCTTTATGCGCTAGACGGCACCACAGGCAGTCTGAGCGTCTGCGCCCAGACGGGTCCTCCATGACAGTTACTCCGTGGAGCCGTCAACGCTTCTCCATTTCAGTATTTCTCAACATCGCTTGCGAACAACGTCGCGATCGCTAATTACAATCGCTCATTCGCTGCTTCAACTCTGGGAACCACAGTGTATCCCTATGAGCTTTTATTTGGCGGTGCAGCATTGTGTATCTAGAGCAGTATCTACTCCAACCAGCTTGTGGTACACAAACAGCTCCTTTCACCCGCTTTCGGAAATGAACTCCTTGTTGAGATGCGCTGGCACATTCCAAAATCTTAACCATTGTTGTTATTGTTGGAGCAAAAATATACCGTCCCTTTGGTGTTTTGAGTTCACTTCATAATTTTATCAGTTAAGAAATCCTGCAACCCAAAAATCCTCTTAACTGCAACAGTAATGAAAATTATGGGAACTAAAAAGAATCAGTCTACTGCTGAGAACAGGAGGCGCTATCATCAACCACTCAAACTTCCGAGTTTTGTTTGTTCTACAGAGTGTGAAGAGCGCGTTAACAACGATTAATTTTCTTCACTATACTAAATATCCCCCATATTTATTTTGTAGTCATCTCGCTTGGGACCAGTTTTATCCTAACGGTTGTTTTTATCGCCTAGATTATGAAATAACCTCCGCATATATGAAAATTCGGATTAGTTTTTTCTACCTAAAATGTCTATATGGCTATTCCATGACTACAGCGCAACGAACGGGACAAGAAGAAGGACACAGGCAGAGACACAAGACAGCTATATGGCTATATGGCTAGCTTTGTGAATGGGGTTTGTGAGAAACTTGGCCTGGCGCTGGTAATAGATTTGAATTACTGAGTCAACTCTAGTCTTTCTTTCATTTTTTGGTTCAGCTGCCTTGACAGCCTCACTACCTCTCGTGTGTCGTCCGGGACGGGAAGGAGTACCCGTTCCCAACAATGGACCAAATTAAAGAGCCCATTACTCCTAGAAAAACACGGAAGCCGGTATCGCAGAGAAAAGCTCTTCACCAGGGCTGGAAAGCCTTTTGCACGATCTGCTAACCCTGTAACGGCTTGCAGTGTGCTTTGGAAGCAGACGAGAATAGAGGAAGAAGGTACTGCTTTCTTTAGTTAGCATATGGTAACTAACCATTTCACTTGTCTTCTAACAGCTGGCAGTCAACGCCGTTGCATGACAAAAAGGAATTCTCCGACTCTGACTTCATGGCAGTCGTTATCGTCTGCTCTCACTTCCTTTTAAACAGAGCGGTGTGTAGAACGAAAATGTGCTCAGAGGAACTGAAAAAATATACAGTAAACTATGTACGTACACAACTCCACGCACTACAATACGAGTGCTGAATAGACTCTGTGTTCATTTAAAAGAAACTTATGGGCTCCTGTCAGCCGTTATGGCAATTTATAAAGGCTAAATGTTGTTTATGCTTTTTTTACTGCTAACAACTGAAGTACATGCAGAAATGTGCAGAAGCGCGATGAATGCGACAGTGTAATGTACTCTCTCACGGGCGTCGTTCAAGCGGATGACTCTAAACAGGGATAGAGCGTAACGTTAAAACTGAGACACATTATCGCCAGGAAGCTGCATCGCTTACTCTGTGCGCTCTACCCTGCACCAGTAATGAAATAGGCGCAGAAAAACGACGCTCAAGGCCTTTTTTAACAGCGTTCTTTTTAAATCGCGAAAGTAGAGCTTCGACAGAGCGCATTTACGGATGTTTCACTTCGAGAGTAGGAACATTGCTTGTACAAGCATCCCGTGGGAGTTAGGATAGAGAAAAGCGACTACCTCAGCGAAACTGGACTTCAGTCTTTTAAACTTTCTATCTCTTGCATTCCATTCCCCCTTTCTCAACGTATGCCTTATAGCACTCGTCTCGAATAAAAAACAAGGAGGAAGTTGAGTTTCCCCTTCAAGTGGAGACATGAGGAAACATTTGATGATGAAATCTGATTTCTTGAGGGATTGATGGTTCGGACTCGCAAACAGTCACATTACTCGACGGCGGGACAAGAAGGTTAACATTTATTCACACATAAATAAACAATAAGAAACAAGCAAGCAGGAGAAGTATTTACAACATGACTGAACAGTTGATTACATGAAATTAGCCCCCCTTAACCGAGAGAGTTCCGTTTTTAAGCCCTCCGTCTCCGCCCTTGACGGGGACCGCAACCAACGATAAAACAGGCGACACCTCTCACCAATCGATGACCAAGGAAAAGGACAATGAAGTTTCCGTCAGCCAATCAAAAACGGGGGAAAGGATGCCAGCCAATCAAACACTTGGGAAAGGAGAGGTTCCGAGCACGCACACAAACAGCACCGGATTCGCTGCGCTCCGAACCTCTCCCTCTCCTTCGCTTCCCCCTCCGCGCACGTGCACACGGGACACACGTATGCCACGGCAACAATCACTAAAGGTTCCTTATAAAGGAAAGGTAAGCTGCCGCTGAGGGGTCCAGCGTCCAGTGGCACCTACAGCCCAACCATGGGCCCCCTCCGAGCATCGGACGCTGACAGAAGAGAGAGAGAGGGAATGATGATGATGAAAACTTTATTTATAACAAGGGAGTTTTGGACACGTCGGTCCTTGGGCCCCCGCACGGCCCCACTGCACTCAAACGTTCATGTCCCGGAGGCTCATGACGCTGGCAGCCCGGCCGGTGGCGATGGCTTGCTTGGCCGGGTCCTCGGAGCGCAGTAGGGTCTCCCAAGCCTCCCATGAGGTAAGGTGCTCCAGGCCCCGCGGGGGAGGATCCGCCGGGCAGAGGAAAAGAATATGGTCGAGGGTGGCTTTGCGGTGGTGGCAGAGGGTACAGGAAGGGTTCGTGTTGACTGGGTGATATCGCGAGCGTATATAAGGGGAGGGCAAAGTGCGTGTTTGGAGCCGCCTCCAAAGTGTCTGATGGTAATTGTCGAGGGAAGGATGAGGTGGGGGGTAGAGCCGACGCTCGGCTTTGTAGGCCTGCGTCATTTCACTGAATGAGTGCATGCGCTCCCGCGAGAACCCCAGGTCGGAGGCCGCCGGTGCCCGGTTGAGAGAAGCTCGGGCTAAAGCGTTGGCGGCCTCGTTTCCGGGATTCCCGGAGTGGGCAGGCACCAATATCAGCTCCACATGGCGGGGCGGGTGCGCGGCGAGGGAGTCCAGTATGCGAAATGCAGGGACGTGAACTCTCCCGCGAGCAAAATTTAGTATGGCAGTTTTGGAATCTGACAGTATATATCGCGCCTCCGTGCGGGTGGTGGCCAGGGCAATGGCGGCCTCTTCGGCCTCCTCCGAAGTGGCAGTAGGGGTTATGTGAAGTGTGGCAATGGGTTGGAGGGAGGGGTTCGTGATGGCGACAACCGCGTCTTCGCCCGTGCATGCGGCATCCACCCAAACGGCATACGGTTCCGTGCCATAGTATTTGTGGAGTGCCCGTGCGCGAGCTCTGCGGCGGGGTTCGTGGTAGGTGGGATGCATGTTTTTGGGGGGAGGTTTAATAAATAAATCGCGGTGAATGAGGCGGGGTACCTGGAGCTGTGTGGGATCGGTAACTGGTAGGCGTATACCGAGGGTGTGTAGGATGTGTCTCCCGGTGGTGGTTCTCGCGAGACGTATGTATTGTGTCTGTCGGTGGACCTCAATAAGCTCCCCTATCGTATTGTGCAGGCCTAGTTGAAAGAGTTTTTCGGTTGAGGTATTTTGGGGTAGGTGTAATGCTGTCTTAAATGCTGTTCGAATCATGGCATCCAGGGTGGAGATTTCCCTAGCCTGGAGTTTCAGGTAGGGGAGCGTGAAGATAAAGCGGCTGAGGACGAAGGCATGAATGAGACGACATAGGTCATGCCCCGGTGGTGTGCAGAAACGCGGCGGATTAGGTGTGATATCGACACAGTTGTCTGCTTGAGTTTCCGTATGGTGAGTGTGTTTTTCCCGTTGTTCTGGATGTGGAGGCCAATTACCCGGAGAGTGTTTACCTCCGGGATGGGCCGGTTTTCCAGTGTCACGGTGATGGGGGCTGTGGGACAGTTTCGTGTTGTGGGGCGGATTATGAGGAGCTCCGACTTCTCCGGTGAGCAGGAGAGTCCGATACTCCGCGCATGCGTTTGGGTGAGGATAGCCGCGGACTGTAGGGTGTTCTCTATGTCTCCATCACTGCCATGGGTGGTCCATAGCGTGATATCATCGGCATAGAGTGTATGCCGAAGGTGAGGGATGGTTTGTAGCTTGTGGGCAAGGGGAATGATAGTGACATTGAAGAGGAAAGGGGAGAGGACGGACCCCTGGGGGGTTCCGACCCCACTAAGGGTGTATGGGGGGGAGATGTGGGGACCGAAGTGAATTTCGGCCGTGCGGTTAGTAAGGAATGTTTGAATATAGGTGTACATACGTTCACCTATGTTCAAGGGGGAGAGAGCCGCCATGATCGCTTGATGGTCCAGGCGATCAAAGGCCTTGGAGAGATCCAAGGCTAAGACAGCTTTTGTGTGACCCGGAATGAGGGGGTCGAAAATGTCCTGCGTGAGTTGGAGCATGGCGTCCTGTGCTGACAGATGGGAACGGAAGCCCACCATGCTGTGCGGGTAGAGGTCTTGCTCCGCCATGTGTTGGGTGAGTCGAGCGAGTGCGACGTGTTCGAAAAGCTTGCCTAGGCATGAGGTTAGTGAAATGGGACGGAGATTTGACGGTGTAAGTGGTTTGTGGGGCTTTGGTATGAATATGATTTTGGCGTGACGCCATGATTGGGGAAGAGTGCCCTCCTGCCAGCATTTGTTGAAGTACTCCGTGAGCTGGGCGATCGATTGATCGTCCAAATTGCGGAGCATGGCATTAGAGATCCGGTCAACTCCTGGGGTGGAGTTAGAACGGAGAGTCAGGAGGGCCGCTCTGACTTCTGTCTCCGTGATCTCTGCGTCGAGGTTGGCATTCGGGGCGCCTGTATAGGGGGGCAGGGGGTTTGAGGTACCGGGAGTTGTATGTGTGTTTCTAAGTATATTAATGAGTGCGTCAGGAGAAAGGCCGGTCTTGTGTATAAGGCGTGTGACGTGGTGCCGTGGTGTGACGTGGTGACAGGGAAAAAGCAAATAAATGCCACGATATACTTCGTTGTCGTACGTGATCTCCTAGGGGCTTCGCGCATCGAAGCAAAGCCGCGCAGGCGGACAGGGCCCCGGGGGAGAAGCGCTGCGTCCAAAGGGCAAGGCATCGCGCCGAACGGGTGGTGGCGTTCCTCCCTTCCTTTACGGTGCGGTTCGGGTGTCCACCGAGATGGCAGAGAATTACTCCGCCATTTCCTTTCCTCAAAAAATCTCTGCCTCTCCCGTAACCGAGAGTAGAGTAAGCATGAAATGTTTACGGGCCTAATGTCATCTCGGTGGACACCCGAACCGCACCGTACAGGAAGGGAGGAACGCCACCACCCGTTCAGCACGATGCCTTGCCATTTGAACGCAAGGTTTTTTAAGGAAAGGAAATGGCGGAGTAATTCTCTGCCATCTCGGTGGACACCCGAACCGCACCGTAAAGGAAGGGACGAACGCCACCACCCGTTCGGCGCGATGCCTTGCCCTTTGAACGCAGCGCTTATCCCCCGGGCCCCTGTCCGCCTGCGCGGCTTTGCTTCGATGCGCGAAGCCCCTAGGAGATCACGTACGACAACGAAGTGTATCGTGGCATTTATGTGCTTTTTGCACGCGTTATTAGAAATCGGAAATTATAATTCCGTGCATTATCAAACGCACAGCGACTGATATCTTGATAAACATTGAGAAGGCACTGGCAGCAGTTATTTTTTGTGACTCCTTTGGAGACCAACCGGCGCTTGCATGCCGGTCGCGTAGGAGGGCTTAAAGAGTCTCGTTAATTCTCGTTAAGTCTCGTACGGTGCCCGCATGTTTTCGTTTCAGAGCACGGATGACAGGAATTCAGTGCCCGGATGACTGGAATTCAGTGCCCGGATGACTGGAATTCAGTGCCCGGATGAGTGGATTTCAATGCCCGGATGAGTGGATCTCGGTCTCGGCGTGACGTCACCACACTGCCGACAACGGGGGCTAAAAGCATTTCATGCTTAAAACTTTATTGTACAAGGAATTCGGGGCACGCCCCAGGGTCCCCGCACGGCCCCACTGCACTCAAGTGTTTATGTTCCTAAGGTTCATAACACTGGCAGCCCGGCCGGTGGCGATGGTCTGCACGGCCGGGTCCTCCGAGCGCAGCAGGGTCTCCCAGTCCTCCCAGGTCTTGAGGTGCTCTAGGTCCCGCGGGGGAGGGTCCGCCGGGCAGAGGGAAAGGATGTGTAGGGAAGAGGCGAAGGGTTCTGGGCATAGGGCGCATGCCGGATAGGGGAAGGAGGGATGATAGTGGGGTAGGGTAAGGGGTGAGAGGAGAGAGTGTGTCTGTAGTCTGCGCCAGAGTGTTGCTTGTTTGTTATCTAGGAAGAGGTGCGGCGGGGGATAGAGCTGGCGTGAGGCTCTGTAGGCCTGGGTCAGCTCACTGAATGTGTGCATGCGCTCCTTCGTGAATCGCCGATCCGAGGCCACCTGAGCCCGGTTTAAAGAACCTCGGGCTAAAAGGTTGGCGGCCTCGTTCCTGGGATTCCCGGAGCGCGCAGGCACCCATATCAGCTCCACTTGGCGGGCTGGGGGTGCATCGGGCGAGTCCAGTATGCGAAAAGCAGGGACATGGGGTCGGCCTCGAGCAAAGTTTAGAATCGCAGTTTTAGAGTCACTTAAAATGTACCAGGCTTCGGTGCGGGTGATAGCAAGTGCAATGGCGGCTTCCTCTGCAGCCTCTGGGGAGGTGTCTGGAGGGAGAGGTACTGCGAGGAGGGTGAATAAAGAGGAGTCCACCGCAGCTGCTGTCGCTTCATCGCCCGTGCAGGCAGCGTCCACCCATACGGCGTCCGGCTCGGGGCCGTACGCTCGATGGAGTGCCTTCGCACGGGCTCTGCGGCGCTGCTCATGGTGGGACGGATGCATATTCCTCGGGAGCGGCCTGATGAGGAGCTCCCGGTGAAGGGATCGTGGGATGGCGAGAAGGGTTGGGTCGTTGGCCGGTATTCAGATTACGTGTGAGTCCAGGATATACCGACGTGTGGAGGTTTGTGTGAGCCTGATGTATTGGGCCTGTCAGTGGGCCTCCATCAGTTCCCCGATCGTGTTGTGGAGGGCCAGGCCTAGTAATCTGTCGGTGGGTGTATTGAGGAGAAGATGAAGTGCTACTTTGAATGCCTTGCGAATCAAAGGATCCAAAGCGTTTATGTCAGGATTGGATAGTTGTAAGTATGGGGTAGTGTACAGCACACGGCTGAGGACAAAGGCATGAATGAGGCGACATAGGTCGCGCTCCTTCATGCCTCTATGATGTCCCGAAATCCTGCGGATGAGGTGTGATATCGCGTCTACAACCTGCTCGAGTCTTGAGGGTGGTGGTGTTTTTGCCATCGTTCTGGATGTGCAGGCCCAATACACGGAGGGTGCCAACCTGAGGTACCGGGTCACCCTTCAGTTCAATGGCAATGGGGGAGCGGGGACAGCGGTGGTTCTTAGGACGGATGAGGAGCAGTTCGGACTTCTCTGAGGAGGAAGACAGTCCAATGGTCCGTGCGTAATTTTGGGTGAGTGTGGCTGCTTTCTGTAAGGTGTTCTCTATGCCGCCGTCACTGCCGTGGGTGGTCCACAGGGTGATATCGTAGGCATAAAAAGTGTGCTTTTGGGTGGGGAATAGTTGGAAATTTTTGGGCGAGGGGGATGAGGGTAATGTTAAAGAGGAAGGGGGAAAGGACGGACCCTTGAATGGTACCGATACTATGAAGCGTATAGGAGGGGGAAGACAAAGGGCCGAACCATCGGCGCCGCATCGCGCACCAATCGTCCACCGTACACCCGCGTCCCCACAGAAATCCGCAGGGAAGCTAGAAGGCTAAAAAAATGGCTTAGGCTTAACTTGGTTAACCCTGGTCAGATGCGAAGCATATTGATGGCTAGGCTTGGTAATACACGGCTTTCCTTGGTTGAATACTTGGTCATTTTAATACAACCACTAGAAGCCTTCGTCGTGGAGAAAGACAACGGCATGGCTACAGCGGAACGCCGACTAACCCCGAGACGCGCGTTGGGTGGGCGCCTGGATTGCCACGGAAGCCGCGGCCGCCTGCCCGGTGGAGCGAGCGTTTCACCTACACCGAGTGTGAACGCGCGTTCGAAATGCGCGGGAATGCCGCTCGAGGACATTCCGGTGTCTGTGCGATGGCATCGTTCTCCCTCTCCCAGCGCGTGACGGCGATCTGTCGTGACGTCATGTGTCACGTGGTATGTCACGTGGTGTGTCGTCACTGTACCACGTGGTCTGCACGGCGTGCAACCACAGCGACGGCGCGAGGTGGACCCTAATCTTCCTCTGTCGTGACGTGATGTGTCACGTGGTATGTCACGTGGTATGTCACGTGGTGTGACGTCACTGTACCACGTGGTGTGCACGGCGCGTAACCACGGCGAAGGGCTGTAGTGTACCTCTAGTAATATGCTTTGCATAAAAAAACATCCACTGACCACAAACACGATGACCGCAGGCATTCAAACACTGCACTGAAGGACGCTGCGCGCCAGAAAGTATCTGTGGTGGGGAGGCAAGACGGAGACTGAACGAACGTTCCGGCGACGGCGCCGCCAGCAAAAACAGAACAGCCACCGACGCGCGTCGCTCCGTGCGTCCGCGGCTCCGTGAATTAGGCCACCCCTCAACCGGGGACAGGTGCACATGTCAGTCTCGCTCCGTGCACTGTGCTGGAGACCGGATGGCGCCGCAGAAAGTTCAGCGAACTTCACAATGGAGTAAACAAATGCGCGAAACATCCATGGTTGTAGGACATCCATGGTTCTCACAGGTGTTGTTTTATCAGGCACGTAGACCCGGCAGCAACAACATCCCACCAGTTTTTTTTTTGGTCAGAGACATTGTACGCCTCAGAGAGCAGCGCCCTAGCTGTCTTTCAAAGAAGTGTAAGGTAATTAGAGATGCTCCACTTCTGTAAAAAGTATCAGAGTACCGCAGTCGTTCTTACGTCTTCGCCCAGGGGCAGTGGAGCAAGTTTTGTGGATTTACTTCCATCATCGAAAACGCCCCCACGTTCACGCCCACAAAGCGCCCCAGGTTGGAAGAACGTTATTACTTTCTGCTCGCAGCACAGTAAGAAAAGCTTAGATAAAGGTTAACCAAAAGCAAATTGTATTAACGCGAATACAAAGTTCGCTCGTTAAAGAGAGATCCCATTGAAAAGCTCACGCTCAGCCCCTCCTGACCATTACTAGCTTGACACAGAAGAGAGGACAGGACGAAAGCGGGAACGCTTCCGGAATACTAACTAGCTGGAGGAAAAAATTATGTTCCTTAATTATCTCTTTTATGCGGCCTTTTCTACCTCTCTACTGGTACATTGTCCGAACACTGGCAGATCGTGACCTGGAGTAGAAGCTGCGTACGAACATGCACCGCCATATACAATCACGGTCACGCAATCACGCCGCCATTACACGCCTCCTGACTGGTAGGCGCCTGCCTCGTTGCGACGGCTGCTGCATCTGGTGGTTCGGTTCTGACAGCCACTGTTTCAGCTGATACGGTTCTAAAGGAGCGGGAAGACAACACTAGGGTCTGACCAAGGCTTCAAATGAGGTGTGAGGGCTGTAATTTATCCCTTGAGGCGTGAAAACGCAATGAGGCTTTTTGTCGCGGAGTGCGCAGCACACCGCCTCTTAGAACCATCGAATGGATCGCCTGAATGGTTGTCTTAGCTTCTACTGAAGGCTATGCTGAATTCTTTTTATTGTAATTATCTAAAACAGCAAAAGGTAATGCTCCTGTGGCAGCGCAGGTCGTTCTCGTATTAGCTACATGCATGCGGACACCGCCACAAATTAGACACATGCACATCGTACGCTTTTGTTTATAACCTGCTAACAGCGCTTCGGCAGCGTAAAATATATTCTGATGATTTCTTCAACAGAGAAAGGCGACAAAAAAAAATCTCTGCCTCTCCCTTAACCGAGAGTAGAGTAAGCATGAAATGTTTACGGGCATAACACGAAGCGTACGCGGGCACGACCAGACGCAGGCCTGGCAAGAATGTACACGCAGCGCGTTCGAAACTGTGTAAAGTGCGTAGAGGTGAAAGCATTTTCCGCAAGACTTTGCCTATGATGATGATGATGATGATGATGATGATGATGATAACTTTATTTTCCGCCAGATAAGGAAGCCCCCTACTCCCCGTCCCCGGCACGCAGGCCTTGGTGACGGGGGTCGGGACCTCCGCGATTGTGACACTGGTGACGTCACCACTGGATTACGTCACACATAATTGATGACGAAGTAATGACCAAGTACTAATTAGTGACTAATTACTGATTAATGACTAAATAAAAATTAACTGCTAATTAATGACGCTTAAGCTTCGCCTTTAGGAGTGCAACGCGACAGCGTGTTGTAGCGCTGCCAGGCAGTCCACGGAACGCCAGCACCCGCTCGGCGCGATGCCTTGCCCTTTGAACGCGACGCTTTTTGATGAAAAGAAATTACGCAGTAATTCTCTGTCATTTCAATGGACACCCGAACCGCACCGCAAAGGAAGGGAGGAACGCTACCATCCATTCGGCGCAAAGCTACCGGCGCTTGTATGACGGTCCTGCAAGATTGGTTTATTGGTTTGGTTTATTGGGGTTTAACGTCCCAAAGCGACTGAGGCTATGAGAGACGCCGTAGTGAAGGGCTCTGGAAATTTCGACCACCTGGGGTTCTTTAATGTGCACTGACATCGCACAGCACACGGGCCTCTAGAATTTCGCCTTCAAGAAATTCAGCGGCCGGTATCGAACCCGCGTTTTTCGGGTCAGCAGAGGGCTTAGAGACTCTCGTTAAATCTTGTACGGTGCCCGGATGCTCTCGTTTCAGTGCCCGGATGAGTGGAATCCAGTGTTCGGATGAGTGGAATTCAGTGCACGGATGTTGGCTCTCGGTCTCGGCGGGACGTCATCACACTGGCAACAACGGGAGCTAAAAGAATTTCATGCTGAATAAATATATTTGTACACAAACGTTCACTATCATAGCAGCCTCCACTAGCTGGCGTTTGTCGCGAAGAAACCCCCTATATTGTCACGTTGTAGTGACGGCAGTCCAGCGGTCAGGAAGACACCAACAAGACTTGCACACGAAGCTCTTTATTTGGGATGACTTGCGCCCCCAAAAGAACTGAATCACTCAGCGGCGGCGTAAGCAACAAACGTGCTCGTCAGTCGTCGAACTACGAATGCCCGCCACTCGCGGCATCACTGAATTTAAAGCCACCAAGGAAACTTCGAGATAACAGGTCCAGATCATCTACAGTAATCTAGAAAAACGTAGATGCAGCTCTTCATGGCTGTGATCAATCTAGATTAGTCCGGTCGCTTCTCGCGTCACAAACAAAAATGATAACACCCCATTCCTGCGGCCTTAAGCGCGAAACGAACGGACACTAAAATGATACCTAACACTCAAACCTCAACACTACCTCAAACCTAACACTACGCGCCAAACACGAAATCATCATACACAATCATTAACCCCTTACAGTGCTAGGATTAACGCCTTTAAATACTCATTTTTTCCACGCACCATTGAGGAGTGGAACAGGTGTCCGCCAGATCTCTTAACCAGAGCTGATTCTTTTGACTCTATGTTTTCTTCACAGCATTTAATTTGAGAGCCATTTATTTCTACGTTTACTTTTTGTATTTTGCATCTGGGCCTTGTATTTATTGCTGTATTTTGTGTTACAACTTGTATTTAACATTTTTCAATTTTGCTTAACCTGTTCTTTTTTTCATATATTATGTATTCGCCCCTCCTGCTTGGGCCTACTGTAGGCCTGCAGTATGTTTTAAATAAATAAAAATAAATAAATACGTGGCATTACCCCCTCTCAAAGAAGCATCGCCTCGATGCTTTAAAAAAACATCAAGGTGTGCATCAGAGAATAAAATTAGAAAATAAAGAGAGAGAGTAGAACGTTTCTGCCGAGAAGTCAAAGAAAACGTTTGGGCAACAAAACGCTATCCCTCGCTCGTTTGTTACCATCAGAGGTAAGCATATCATAATCATTCTATGTACTATCGGGGACAAAAGTGGTATACTCCACGCGGCGGGAGCCGGAGCAACGGAAAACTGCGTTGCAACGCCATCTACAGGCGCCATCTCGGACCCAGGTAGCCAATCTGTGACCTTTATTATCAGCAGGCATGCCGCTTGGCTCGTTTCAATGTTTCAAAAATGTGCTGCTTCCACGACAAGATAGCCACGCGCGCGCGGGCATTTGATCGCATCATGACGATGCAAGCGCTGGCTCTCAAGCCATATCTCGAACGCGCGTTGAAAAAAAGAAATCACAAAATGAAAAGAGGGCTACTGCTGCAGCGCCGCTCGGCATTTTGGCGAGCGAAAGCACGAAACATTGAAACGAGTCAAGCGACATGCCTGCTGATAATAAGGGTCACAAATTGGCTGTCTGGGTCCGAGATGCCGCCTGCAGATGGCGTTGAAACGCAGTTTTCCGTTGCTCCGTCTCCGCTCGCGTGGAGTATACCACTTTTGTCCCCGATAGTACATAAAAACTCCAGCCATTGGTCAAACCTTAAGTGATATGCAAAAAGAATCTCAATAAGTAAGGTTTCAGGCACACCTATAAAGGCATGCAGTATGAGTTTCAGACAGCCAAGTTACAGAGATTCTTTCATAACTATCAGTTCAATTTTCTCTGTACTCGGCCATTGCAGCCGATTTCTAGAGTTTAGGAGCCTCTCAATGATGGTGAGCCAAGAAGCGAATCGTCTATTACTCAATTCCTAGTGGCAAGGACTATTCATATCCGCCATCTGCCGCGTAAACAATAATACTTGAAAAGAGACGAGTCACTTAGGGGTGATAATGTGATGGAGAACAAATTTGTTGAGAAAATAAGTAGATACATAGGTCACAGATCTGGCTTCATGGTGTTCTTAAAATTTCATATCCATGAAAACTTCAGAGCTTTAGAGGAACTGCATCACCATTGGCCAGCATGGTTGTAGTAGGAGTGATATGCTCAAGATGTTATATGATAACCTTCTGCCATTTTTTGTTATCGCCATACCCGAGAGCAAAAGGCAGACGGGCGACGCACAATCCGTCCTGTGGAAGATAATTTGGTTATCTTTTTTTATTGCTTCAGTTTAAAATGTTCTCTAAAAACATTTGTTGCCGTACTGTCGTTTTTTTTTTACTACATGTCCAGAGCAGGTCCACAAAAAAGATTTGCATGGCTCAGGAGGCCTTTCTAGGCTTCTAGTATCTCACCAACCATAAAGACCTTGTCGTAAAAATCAGATGAAGTGTGCTCACCTCTCGCTTTCCAGCTGTGGCTACACGGCTTATATTATTCAGACCTCGCGCCAACTGAACGCAAGCAAAACCGTGGCTTTGCAAACCCTGTTCCATCAAGTCAGGATAAGAAGAGAAGGTAGACCACCGCAAAAGAAAGGGTGAGTCAAATTTTTTGGAGGCATTGGCAGCTTTGTTACAAAGAGGATGCTTTCACTAGATAGCTGCCATATAAAGCGGTGGCGAAAGGCAATAATAGGCACTAGATGTATAGTTTAGAAAATGAAAATTCAGGTGAAAGGTTGGTTTGCAAGAAAGATTTCTGACTGGTGACAGATAATCGCCATAAGGAATTTGTATCCGCTATGCATCCTGGACAATCCTACACCGTACGTAGGTGCAATTAAGCCTGAGGACATCATCATGATCAACACGGTAGAAGGTTCCGTGCTAGATGGCCATCAGTCCTAGACTGACGGCTACCAGGGTACCGGACGGCTACCGGAGCTTCCACCCCTATGCCGATCTTCTTTGAAATGTTTCTCCCAGCCCCTGTTTTCGAGAGCCTAGCCATCTGCATCGTCAGATGCGCCTTCTTAAACTCATCTATGTTGTTGTGCACACCTGGACCCATTAAGCCTTCTGTCAATGCATTGCTGTGTAGGCACAAAGCAGCCTTATACGCTTGCATGATCACAGCGTCTGCCTTAACCCTCCCCGTGACATCCAGCTTAAGGTAGGAAAGCGCATACACCACCATGCTTACAATGAATGCCTGCAATAGCTTAAACATGTCTCTCTCCTTCGTGCCCCTCTTCCAGCTTGGCTACTCTCCGAATCACTCACCGTCGCACTGACCGTGTTCTTGAGCCGCTCTAATACCTCCTCATTATTTCTGTTCGCCGCAAGTAAAACCCCAACATCCGGATCGCCGGGGTCTCAGCGGCTAGAGTGGTATAAGCGGAGTGGTATAAGAAGTCCCAGAGATGTGTGAACGCTAAGTGTAGACTTACCAATTCTGCATATATGGAGACGTAAGAAGAACGCAGGCGACAGAGGAGTACTTGCACGGGAAAGACCTCTAATGCTAACGAAATCTACTCTTACGGGTAGTTTAAACTTTAGGCGATGGTGAAAGAAAAATTAACGAAAATACTTAGGCTCGGCCGTAATTTTATCACACGCGATTTGGGTATTTTCCATATATGAAGAAAGTAATTCTCAGCTTTACGTTAACAGATAGTTGGGAATCTTCACACAGTTCATGGCGCAGTGGTGCAGTGGTTAAGCGATGCGCCACTGCCCTAGGTGGTGGCAGGCACAACCGGTGGGCCTTGTGCTGCCTAGGTTGCTTTTCCCCGCGACCAGTCATTAATTTAACTGTCGCCTGCCACGATGGGCAGTTTGTTCACTATCCGATGGCCAGGTTGCGATGACTCCGCGAGGTCACGTGACCTAGGTGGCCCACCTGCCCCCAAGGCTTGTCTCTGGGCAATTTCTGGGTTTCTCGATCACAACGCCGACGCGGACATCAACATCACCCACACCGGATTTTCTGAACAACGGAGCGTTTAACGCTATCGCGTCTAAATAAGAGCGCCCGTTTGAGCGAAGTGATGACGGAAAGGGGAACCCAGGCTGCGGAAGAGAGCCGTTAACGTTATGGCGTCATAACCTTAACGAAGAGCTGGTGTCCCCTCAAGGTTTGTTTAGCGTCTCGTATGGTTGCCGGGGCAACAGAAAAAAGGAAAAATGAGATCTCTTGCGCAACAAGGAAAACAGCGACATGCACTGAATGTGCACCCAGCTCAAAAAAAAAAACGGCGGAACGAAGCGCGACGTACAGCAGTGAAAGCAACGAAGGAAGCTGACCGCACTGTTAAACTATGGAAAAACAGGTGATGGCCGAGGATCCTGAAACTGCGAAAGCAGAGATAGAGATCGTGTCATGCGCGCTGCCTAGCGTGTAGTTTTGCGGTCTGCCCACTATCTCACCTACTTCTAGCGTCTCCTCATTTTCCTTTGGCGTCTACGTTTGTCTTCGGTTGACGGTTCGTCTGCTTTATCCCTTTCATACTTGTATTTCCTCTTTTCACTGGTGCATCGTCTTGTATGTCCTGCAGCACTGATTTTTAGTTGCCCTATGTTTCTGCCCATGAACGTCTTCTACCAGTTTTTTTTTTACCTGGTCGTTCTGCTTCTGTTATATTCTTGCTCTTCTTTGTTTCTGGTACATATGTTTTCCTCTTTTTGAGTTTGTGCTGCTACCTCCGGAAAGCCATCATTCAGCAGCTCACGTTGCCTGTGGTGCTTTGTCTAGCCGGTGTCTTCTCGGTTTTGACTTGCTTGCTTTTTCTTCTTATTTGGATCCTGGAGCGAATATTTTGTGAACTGGAACCTGGGCTCTTTTGTCGAACATCAATTTCACTGTAAAATGTGTTTTTTTCTTTAGTTTGAGTATTGAGGTCTTTTTTGTTTGTCTTGCAGTGACTTTCAATCTGAGAAAGCTCCGCTGGTCAGGGCTCTTTCTCGCTCTCATTCATGTCTTTCTTTTTTTTGCTTCGGAGAGGTCTACTGAAAAGGCTGATAGGGTCAATCAGACTCCAGCAGAGCTGGTCAGTAACTGAGTGTGGCTAACATCATCGAGGAGCCCTCCTGCACTGCTCTGCGCCTTTCGTGCAATGCAGTTATTACTTTTACTTAGCACTGGCTCTTTTATTTTCATTTCATTACTGTATTATTCGTTATTCTTTTTAAAGCATTGTTCTTCGTTCTTCTTCTTTCACTTATTTTAAAGTTTGCGTGCCTCTCTCCTTTCGTCTTTCTCTCCCCAGCTCCCTTCCCACAAAGCATGACATGTCAGGGAATTTTCTCGGCAGCTCAAATCTCTGATATTCAATATCGCGTGTCTTGCTCTCTCTCTAAGGCTACAAACGTTTTCGGCAGACATTGAGTAACGTGCAGAACCTTAGCCTTGTTCCACTTTAGCGAAGAAGAAGAAGAAGGGACCATCAGCACTGCTAGTGTAGAGCTCTAAGAGCTCCCTGCATCAGCGAGGCCTTAAAACAAAGGCAAAACCGCATCGCGCTGCTGCTTCGAGTCAGCATTTCTTGGTCGGCGGCGGGACTCGTCGGCTGGGTGAGCACGGCACTTCTTCTTTGGTTTCTGAGGCCATGGACGCCGGACCGGGGCGCCACGGATGCGACGGCATCTCAATAGAGACGAAGTAGATAAACGTAGTCTCAGTACACGTTAATGAACTCCGAGCGGTCGAAATTAACCCCTGCAGTCCACTGCGCCCAATACGATAGCAAGTGAAGTACACGCAGATGTTAACTCGCACACGCCTAACCAAAACATATTTGTTGCTTGGATTCTCGGAAACTAGCTGGCTATCGCTATTTGCTCAAGAGACCGCAGTGTTTCGGTCGAGGCAAATTGATGCATTTGATTTCTGGCCGTGATGCCGCCCTGTGCACATGGTTGTTCTAGATCAATGTGTTCGCGGTGAGACTGCGTTTATGAGGAATTTTTCAAAATTTTTTACATTCCGGGATGGGCCGCTGTCAATAATGTTCTGAATTATTAGTTGAGTCCCCCCTAATTTCACTCACTCACCTAACCTGAACTAACGCTGCATTTTCTCCGTGTTTACCTTTAAGCACGATGGGTATGAAATGACGCAGCGCAAATGTGTCACTAGCATTCGTGCTGGATTTCACGTCATTTAGTTGTAAGTAATCTTTGCATGACTGTGATTGCTTCCCTGAAAAGAAGCTCACATGCTGAGACTTGTTCTCTGACTTGATGAAGCCCTAGCTAAGAACTCCAAGGTGCGGCAAACGCATAGCCTATCATGTGATGTCCTTGGCAATAACATAGCAGCAAACGGCACTGGCTTGGACCGCTGTATGTATATCAGCGTCAATTGAAACGCGAACAAGCCAGTTGAAACGCGAACAGCACAACTCGCAGATATTATGCTAGGGAGGCAAAATACGTGAGCAGTTCATTTCCCCATCGAAGCCGAAAAGACCGCTCTTCTGAAATGTTAATAGGCCACGCCTGTATATCACCTCCAAGAGCTTATATGCTTGATTTTTTGTTCTCGCGTTTCAAGTGTTTTGTTCGCATTTCATTTGACGCTGATAGTACAATATTTCCGCTGTTTTGTTGAACTCAAGTCAGTCTAGAATAAAATAGCAAGCAGTGCGTAGCAGAACTGGCATTCGTACGTCATTGCCGCGGGAAACATCCAAAATTCCCACGAAATAGACCAAATTGTGGTATTAGAGGCATTGCTGATTCGAATTGCGCTTTCCATTTTTGGTAATAATTCATATTCTTCCTGTAGTACTCTATTAATAGAATTTGTATGAGTATTCCCACGCACTGGAATGGCCTTGACGCTGAGAATATTTTCCATAGAAAGCACAACTTCAAGCACATCACTGAGTCATTCATGTAATGAACGCTAACGCAGTAACTGTGTAACACTTATGTTTATAATATTTGTGGTATTTCCGTAGAAAAATAACTGAGAGATTGCTTCTCCTATGCATGACGATTGAGCGGGACAGGTATCTTTCAATTTCAGGCCATCAGATTCCTGCTTAGCCTCATGTACAACGCTGCTAACTACGACCCGGCAGCTAATGCACAAGGTTATGGCCAGTACGTCTACGATCCTACTGCGTACGCCCAGGCGTACGGCCAGTACGGGTACGACCCCGCGCAGTACGGCCAGTATGGCTACGATCCTGCAGCGTACGCACAAGCCCCGTATGGACAGGCGCAGCATGAACAGGTTCCGGCCGACCAGGCGAACCGGGTCCTCCTGTTGTCAAGGTCGGAAGGTGGGAAACTTCGTAGACGGCGGCGCTGCTTCACAGTTATGGATTTTAGCTGGTGTGGGTCAAACAATAGTTTCTCTGTATTGAGCACCTTTAATTTCTCGTAAGGCTTAGAGATGGCGCCCAAATACTACCGCTATTTGTATCATTCGTGCATTTTTCCCAAAATAGCAGAGTGGAGCGTGGGACCATCATCTAGCTATGAAAGGCACTAGGTCATCACCTTCATCTGCCTAAATACGGCCACTGCGTGACGACAGCATCTTACATATCCCTATATTTAACCCTGCGCTTCCCATCTGCGGCCACTTTATCCCCGGAGCCTCCCTTACCACGTCCGCCTTTTTGACTTGAATAGCGTCCGCTTCTACACCTGCCATGTCTCGCCAAGCACTCCGCCTCCTTACGGTTGGGTCGATCATCTTGCTGTCACGTTACATGCCCTTCTGGTGCCTATTTCTTCTTGATTTCGACTAGGATATCGTACACTCCCATTTTTTTCTTCGACACATTCTTTTCTCTTCCTGTCAGTAGAATTTACACCTAACAGCTTGCTTTCCGTAGCTCAATGCGAGGTTCTCAATTTAGGTTGAACCATTTTTGTTATCTTCTACCTTCTTTATTCATTGGCTAGTCCCGGTAAAATGCGACGGTAGATACTTTCTTCTTAAGGGATATTTTGTAAGCTGCTATTCGTCTCCTGATGGTGCCTGAAAAATTCACTTGGTCATATTCTGATCAAACTATTTTCTGCTAGTCCAGCGTAAAAAACTACACCGTGTTCCTTTACGATTAACTACGCCGCGTTTTCTTCCTTCATCAGGCTTCTAATGCCACTGCATTAAAATCTAAGGAGACTGTCCTCAGTAGAGGCATGCACAACCGTTTTGAACTGCCATTATAAAAATAGTTTTCCAGTACTGCATGAAATAAGCGCCTTGGATAAAAAACAATTAAGTTTTAGGGGCATTGAATCCATGTTTGCTTCACTTCTGACGATGGTGATCAACGTAATCTTTGAAATAACCGGCAGAATAAAGAGTGTCTCAAAACAAAGCGTGAAATTACGCGGCACTGAAGCCATCGGCATGGCATAACCACTTAGCGTTCTTTTTCTGGTTTGCAGCATTATTTCTCCGTGGTTACAACGTGTGTGTCTTCCCGTGATCTTTGCGTTAAACATCTCAATCTGGGGAACACGTCAGATGCTACAAGCAATTTAAACAATAGTTACATGCATTTATTGCATCCATAAAATTAACAGGTTTCTGTTAATCACTGCTTAAGACTTAAATCACTTGTAGAGCGTTTCGTCCGCCCTTTCATCGTTACGAGGGAGCCATATTGCGGTACTTGACGAAAAGCCTTCCATTGGTGTTCCATTTGTTCATATAATGCCCAGAATGCAACTTGGATGACATCCGTGCTAGGTCTAGTAAAAGAGTTTTGATATTGCACGGGTAAACGTCACACTTCGAAATATGATTTGTACCTGTTTTTCACTGCTTCCAGTGGTTAAAGACCAACGGTAAGTAATATCAGGCGCAACACTTTCCAATTGCTCCTCATGAAGTGTTGCTTGTACTAACACCTGCCTCTGGAAACTTCTAACACTTCCGTCGTTCTTGCGGAAATCAGTCGCAGAAAATTGATGCATTTTCTTCGTAGATCTTTTTAGAAAACGAAGTTTTATTTGTTCGCTAAAGGCTAGCAAAAAAATGGAATGAACAGAGCTTCGAAATACTGATTATGCGGACGAGACTTCGCCATTTTTGTAATAACGCCGAAATGAACCGCCAGAATCTCGAGAAATTATTATTTGGAAGAACGTCCAATCCACCATCACAGAGAAATACGCAGAGGTCGTCATTAAGAGGGACAAAACCCTTAAAAAGTTAAATGTTCAAAATATACTCCATTATTAGGAAGTGAGTTACGCATTTCCTTGCCTGCACTTTTTGCCTGTGTCGCTGCCACTCTTAATTTTTCGAGCATGTTAAACAAAGCATCCTTCATTTAGGCCGCATTATTCTTTCATTTGAATTCACGGTCGCGAATGTCTCGCTAATAATAGATGGTTCCCAGGTGATAGCACTAAGAACGGATACATTTAAATGCGAATAATATAAGCGTTATAGAAATGTCAAGCTGTTTCAAAATATTCGGCAGTTAGGATGAAGCAAAACCACCTTTTCCTCCCATTGTCATTTGAGCCCTCACAGATACTATACGCTCTAAACTGTTTTTACACTCTCATAGCTTTAAAACACGTGATGTTTTAAGCCTACACAAAAACGTCACTTACCGCCTGTTCGTCATACATCGGGCTCATAGAAATGCTTGCACACTAGCGTTTCTTCGCTAGCAGTTGCTGCAGAATTTCCTCTTTCGAGATGACCATTTAATGGCTTTTTAAAGCGAAGGCACTGTTTAGAACCATCTCAGAGATAATCAGATATATTAATACCATGAGGTTTCTTTCTATTCGTTTTCAATTTCTTCACCTTCAATTTTGAGGAAAACCTTGAAAGTGCCGCCATTAGGAGTTAATCCTCTGGTTCATCATAGTTTTTATGCGTGTCGATAAAATACGGAGGGCAATTAAGACTACTTATGTTTTTTGAATACGACATCATTGCTTATTTTCTTTTTATTTATTTTCATATTTATTTTCTGTTCTTTCTAATGGAATGCCTACTCACTAGCATACACTCGTAAGGACACGCTTTAAATCATCTTTGTTCGACTAGAAGCAACACGGTTTTGAGGCCAATGTGTCACATGCTTTCCTCACAATCTGAATGTTCAGAGTTAAATTGCCCGAACGTTCTGAAGAAACTTCATTTTTCTTTGACGTCATCTATGACATTAGCGGCCACTGTCCCTGATCTACGCCGACGACGGGTTTCGCTGCAGATGATCAAGCTTTCTCATAAAAATCATATATCCATTCCTTCTTATTACGTAGAGCTTATAGTTTGATTTTAACATATACAGAAAATGCAAATATGTAAACTAATCTGAATGCCTTATCTGCTAATGTTCCAACTCTTCCAGCTTTATATGCTGAAAGTTACGATTCTTGCTTGTTTCCTTGCTCTGTGGAGACAGGAAAACGGAAAGGAAAGTTATTAAGCTTAACTTTGGTGCAATCCGTTCTGTCGTCATGAGTACTAATTTCTTTGGTCTTCCAAAGAGGAAATCGGCACTCGTCAAAGCATTCCGTAACGCAGTTTAAAAACTGTCCGCTTTTCGAGCAAGGCTTAGCGTGGAACACTGCCTCCCGTTCTGGCGCCACCTATGAACAACGTAAAATTAAAGCGCTTGACGTTCTCCGATATTTTTTCACGTATTTTTTTTATAAATCTTGGTACTTCCAACGCTTTTCGTTGGCGTTTTCTGCGGAGCTCTAATAAAACAACGTTTTTTGGAGTGGTCATCAATGATGCTTTTGACTAACTTAGCGGATTCACTATGGCAACAATATGAAATGGAAAGACATCCGATTGTGAGGCACTTGACTACCGACATACCGCAAGTAAGCCAGAAACAGGCTTCGTGTGGCAGCGAAGCAACGGGCTATGCATCAAAAATAGTTCGAAACATTGAACAGATTCCCTGCGAATGATGTTTCACTTTGACGTTATTGTTTTGGGGCCATTTTTTTGCGTTCGCCTATGCAATAGTGCTCATTTCAACACAATACAAAAGAAAGGAAAATGAAATGTTCACCAAAAAGGCATGATTGAAATAATTTCCCCGAAATTATTTGGTTCCTTTCAAGCTGGTACCAAGAAATATTGTTTAAAATGGCATAACCGGTAGGAAATACTAGGTAATCAAACCTTTCGAAATTCGTATCAGCGGCATCTATGAAATGAAAGAGAGAAGATAAGAAAGGACACGTGGTTTAGCTTCAATTTTACAAAGGTTTAAAACAACGCTTCAAGATGAAGTGAACGATTTTGCGTTTTGTTTACGCAAGTTTACTCTTTTTTTTTTTAGGGGAAAGCATCGGAAATCCTGTCCTGCTGATGATGAGCGCAATGCTGCTATTCGTATGCGCGTCTGTCGCCATCACTGTGTTTGTGTTCAGGGGAGGTAAGCACAAAGGCTTTCGTAGATCTAGGTTCATAGGGCACCAATAGTGGATGACAGCATCGTTTTGTCCCCGCCAGAGAGAGATCGGCATTGACATCGTTTAAAAAAGATATGATTTAAACGGCGAAAAAAAAGTGCAGAGACACTTTCGCAACTGAAGTGTTGAGAGGTGAAAGATGACACTATGCCGTGACGACTTCCGGTGGATGTGACGTCACACCATTTTTTCGGGGAAATAGTGCAAACAGGACAAGGGACCAAGAAAGAGTAGACACGCACAGCGCTGTGTGTGTCTACTCGTTCTTGGTCCCTTGTCCTGTTTGCGCTGTTGGTCCAAACTATGAACCAACAAGCCCGAATTTCAACGTCAGACCGTTCCCGTGGCTATATCGGCGTCCGCGCTATTTAGATTTCGACGCAGATTAGACAATTTTGCCTATAATTAATAAATTAATTTACAGTCATCAAGCTTAGCTTCTAGGTTAATTTTTTCCTCTTTTATCTGGAGCAACAATTGATTTTCTTTTATCTTTTTTAGTTCCTGAGTTAAACGGGTGTGACACGCTTTGTTGACGGACGACAGTGTGAGCCATTAAGGGCTCTCGCCTTAATGTGGATTCACTTCACACGTACTTTGTCAGGTTTTTTCCTGTCATTAGCTCGTACCCGCGGAGATTAGGGTACAAAAGTTTCAGTACCGCCTTGCGACTTGGGTGGCTACGAAGCGAAATTTTTGAGGGATCGTGAAGCAAAAATCATAACAGCCATGAGTATTATCCCGCGTTCTTTTCGTCCGTACCCTATGGCACCTCTTTCTATCGTCTTTGTTTCACACGATCCTCTGTCCTTTCCTTTAAAGCGCACGAGTGAATACCGAGATTCAGATGGTCAGCGAGCCATTATGTTTGAAACAAAGCAAGGTTATCATTTCATAGCGTCGCGCAAAGTGCGAATCCGACCCATCTAGAGACTTGGACGTAATCGTCTTTACTCCAGGAATTTCTTGACGAGAGCTTGTCGAAACGCCTGGAAATCTGTAAATCTTCAAAAAAACGACAGTGAGGGCTGCCTACAATAATTATTTTCAATGATTGTACCATAAGCGCGACCACTCGCACTTTCCCTATACATGTTCAACGAAAATTTGGCTGACTAGATGGAGTTTCCCGAGAAGAAAGTTAGTCTTCTTTGATAAATGAAGCGCTGAGCATCTGGTAGCGATCCAGGCGCCTTACCTTTTAGCTTTGAGAAGATCAAGTGTTTAATACGCACGCATCTGCTTCTTTTCCTGTTGGAATATAGGCTGTCCTGAGCCTCCCAGAGCAAGCTTGTAAGGTAGTTTTGGAACGTGTGGAATACTGATTTTTCCAATACCAAGCTTTTCTCAATCAGTTTATCTTTATAGTCGACTACAATTAGCAGAGGTGTTATGGATCGCTTTAGTAGGCTGAGTCAGACAACTCGCGTTCAGCCTGGACGATAAAGAAGGAGTACAGCGGAGATCGGTGCTGAGCATAAGCACCAGTAAGCCCACAAGAAGGCGGCAGTAGAATGGCTGTACAGTAAAAACTAGCGGCGCGTAAACGCAGCATGTAAAGAACATTTATTGCTCTACGACAGAGTAAAAGGAAAGGACGCATGCACTGGAGAATTTATTTATGAATCGAACAATCGAACTTTCGTTACCTTCTTGGGCAGGTTTAAAATAAGGGCGATAATATTTAAATAGGGGATCTGAAAGCCTGCATTTCAATCGATCGACCCACAAGCAAGAACGGCACAATCCTAATTACACCTGTTAAAAAAAAAGACATGATAAAACTGATAAAAACTGATGTCACAACTGATAAAAAGGCAAATGTGTAGATCAATTCCATGCTAATCAGTGAACCAAAAGCAAGGCATTGCCTTCAGTATCGTCATCCCAGATATTTAAGAAAGGTAATGAAAAAGGTCATTTTTAGAGAACGTTTGTACAGATTTCGCAGTGGTCGTTAACTAAGTGCCGTCTGCTGGGGCAATATAGACTGAACGACGGAGTTCGGCCAGTAGGGTGACTAAACCTTTTTGACCAGCACACTGTGGTGTACTTTCTGGAATGATTGGAGGAGGAATTAGCAAAGTCAAAAGCAAAAGACTGTGGAAATGACATTCTAATTGGCTCAAGCAGGAAAGAAATTGGAAAGGTAAAACTAAGCAACGACTAGAAACGCAGAAAGAAGCCTCGAAGCTGGTGGAATGCAGAAATTAGAGGGGATTGAACGCCGCAAACGCAACGTGGGAACATAGAGCGGCCAAGAGTACCTGGCTGGCACAGGAAGAGGCGGACAGCAAATGGGAGGTGTACCGACAGCGCATTGTTTCATCTGCCTGAGCTCGTAGACGTGAAAAATCGAGCGGAAAGCGTACATCGGATGGTGGAAAAGAGAAACTAAAAGGGGGGCTCGGGAAAAATTTTGAAGCCATTAGGCAGAACGAAAGCAAGCATCATTTGATACAGGGAAACCAAGGCAACAACCTAAACGGGAGTGGGACTTAAACAACATGGAAGCTGTAATTGGCGAAATAGTTATTGCACCTGGAGGGGCAGTTTCTATTGCCAGTAGATGGTGCAACGCTGAAAATGAAACACAAAAGTGACCTTTGACCGGAAGAGCGCAGGAAATGATCTCTTCGAATGCGGCCATAGCTCCCGATGCAATTTAGATAAGGCAGATTGCAGAGTTGGCGCCGAAAAGCAATGACGCAAAGCTCTATAGCAAGCCAGGATTGGCTCATACTGACCAATGGCGATAACGTCGGTTATATAGAGGTTTGCGATGGAGGCTATGAAAAGTACGGTACAAATATGAAGAGAAAAAATAAATGCCAGTGGACAGTTCGTTTTCACGAAGGCAGAGACTGAAATAGTTACGCAAGTTGAGTTGAAATGAGGGGCTGTAAACTATAGGTGGGGTTAGCCTTGCGCTTTTTGCCGGCAATTGCTCCATCGTAAATAGTTACGCAAAGCTGGCCGCTCTAGTTGGCTTTTTTTCGACACAAATTGTGCATATGACAGTGTAAGCAGGAAATTACTCTGGGACTTTCAAACGCACAAGTGACTGGATGGCTAACTGGTAGTGATAATAAGGGGCATCACGATGTTTTTCTCAGCGCCAATTATCTGATTAAATGGATTTGTCACGCGTTCCAGAGGCCAGTGCAAAAATATTATTTGAAATCAGAGAAAATCAGAGAAAATAAAAATAAAGATATCAAACGAAGCCGCGTTCCGCTCGTCCAATTTAGACATCGGGTTCCGAGATTGGGCGCTGGTGTGGTTTCAACAACAGCACTGGCCTCCACGAGAGTTTGAAGCCAAATGACAAGGGTCGCCGCTGGCGTTATTCTTATTAGTTTGGCTTCCACTGCTCTTTTCAGTCTTTATTCCAGGGGAAAAGCTTACAGCACTCAGCGACATAATATTTTGGATCAATTATGCGAGTATAGACAAGCGTCATGTTTGTAAAGAAAGGCGGCGCTATGATTGGCAGCGACGCGAGTTCAGGCAAAAACGCACCATGCTTACACTATTCCAAGCGATGCTGCCTCGAAGCCGAAATGCGTGCGCGAATATTAAGGAGGAAGCCTTTGATGCCTCATCGTTGTAAGCAGGAGTTGCCGACAGAAATGTCACGCTTTGCAATTGGTCGAAACGGTCGGACGTCACAGTGCGCGAATTTCAAACGAGGCCAATTGTACTTTAGCAGCTCGGACCCGGAGGTTCAACTTCGAGTCACAGAGCGAGCCGAAGAGGTCGCCGAACGACATCGTCGGTCGGCCACCTGGCGTCCGGCCTAGAAGAGGAGCCCACCGCGGGGAGGGAAACATCACCCCAATCCGCGCCTAAGACCTCTTCTTTAATAAAGTTTACCTCCTCCTCCTAGTAGGAGGTAAACTTTATTAAAGAAGAGGTCTTACCTCCTCCTCCTAGCGCCGCCGCGGTGGCTCAGTGGCTATGGTGCTCGGCTGCTGACCCAAAAGACGCGGGTTCCATCCCGGCCGCGGCGGCTAGAATTTCTTTGGAGGAGAAATTCTAGAGGCCCGTGTACTGTGCGATGTCAGTGCACGTTAAAGAACCCCAGGTGGTCGAAATTTCCGGAGCCCTTCACTACGGCGTCTCTCATAGCCTTAGTCGCTTTGGGACGTTAAACCCTATAAACCAAACCATCCTCCTCCCAGTAACCATGCAACCAATTAAATGGATCGTATAGTGATGCTTCAAGTAAGTGGGACTGAGATCAGTTAATTGGTTCATTACCCAATTAACCTAATTAACCTTTCAAATCAGGACAGATAAATAAATAAAACCGAGTAAGAAATTGGTCGAGTTCGGGAATCGAACCCCGGTCTCTGGAGTGCGAGACGAGCATGCTAACCACTCCGCCATGCCAGCTCGATGGTTTGGAATTAACAAATGCGTGTCTAGTGAATACAGTGTCTTCGTTCTCTCCCATCTTCCTCCCTTCCTGTTACAGCGAGGTTTACGTTTCCACCGAGATATGCGAGACAGATACATTTCCTTTCCTCAAAAACCAATTTACCGACGAGCAAGGCGTAGAACCGAACGGGCGACGGCGTTCTGTGGACTCCCTGGCAGCGTTGCAAGGCGCTGTCGTGTTTCACTCTTAGAGGCTAAGCCTAACATCTTAACAACGCATCACTGACACAAACAGCAACACCGCGCTTAAGTTTTTCGCCTCACCGCACTTTAGGTCAACAAAGTGCCTCCTGAATTTTTTTTCAAAGCATGCGCGTTGTTTGCGGTTAGAAATATTTTTGTGTATGCCCGGACAGTAGTTCAACACTTTTTTAACTTGTTCGCCAGACGGAATTAAATGGCGGAACGCTGCATCGACTGTCTTCTCCGCTCCTAGTTGGTATTAATAGCTGGCTATACCGGTCTACTGCATTGACTAACGAAATGAACCCCGAAATGTGCGACGTATGCCGGGAAACTAATCGTCTACAGTCTCAACTTCTAGGCCGATACATCACACCCGATTGCTAACTGCAAGAATTCTTTAAGACGACGGTATTCGTGACACGAAGCAGCTTTTAAACATAACGCACCTTGTGATGTGCTTCCTGTTTTCGCCAGGCCACTTCACTCTGGAAAACGCGCAATATTACCGCACACTCAAGTCTTACAGTTACTCTGAATGAGGCATACAAGTGCGATCTCTCTGTTCTTTGGAACTTTGTCGAGTTCGCAGAAAACTTAAATACAGTTTTCTGCTTGCTGTAAAAGGTATACAGTTGTGGTAGAAGTCGAGGTCTTGCTCCACTAGGAATGTCCGCAAGAATGCCATTTTTGTTCTCATGGCTTTGGGAGAGCTACACGAACACGTACACAGACGCTTCTTTCGAGCTCTCAAAGCAATTTCCGTTTATTTTGCCCTGCTAAATAGTTCGAATCATTCTGATTATTTTAAAATTTCCATTCAATTGCGCGCCTTGATCTGCTTGATCAAAGTAGACTCTGGTGTAGTATTTGCGGTTTGCGTCGTGTCCTAATAGGTCTGCAATAGCAATATTCAGGTAATCTAGAAAATAATACTGCGCGGCATTGCCGAGACCCCCGTGACATTTGATCGTTTTCTAGAACCGGTGTCGAAAAGACACACGTATCCAGAAATTCTGGACAAAAGCATTTTTGAGCGGGAAACCATTCATAAACTACATTTTTTTCATATAAAGTAACATTGCACTACAGCAATCAATATATTCGCAGATCACCCGACGGCAGTCTTGTATTTGTTTTCTATTAACGCTTTATTGTCGTCAAAAGCTTTCCCCTCTTGGTTTTCTATGGCAGTCTTAACTGCTCGATGCGATCGATGGAAACACTGCAAAAGAAAGATTTTACTACATATTGAAAGAATCGGCACTTTTTTCAAGGCTTCCATAACTGCGTCTTACAATTTTCGAAGTTTTAAAATTTTTTCACGAGAAAGGTGGACATGATAGAGAAAAAAACTACGCGTTGTGCGTATTGCTACGAAAGTCCATTGCTGCTTCTAACGTCGCGCTTAGTGGTTGGCTATGAATGCTGAAGACCGACAGCCGCTAATTTTTAGTATTCTTTTTTGTGCGCGAAGAGATGCCCAGAACGTAGTCCGGGCGAAATGCATCTGTAAAAGGGCCTCCTAAATTCGCCTTACGATGACACGCGTTGAGAATGTCGAGTCTAACTTCTCAGACTGGAGCCCGACGGAACGCTAACTACTTTCAGGCGTTGATTCTTGCACTTTTCGCCACGCGATAAAGAGCGAAAATGCTGATTAAGAGACTACTCTCCCTTTTCGCGCACGATAAAGAGCAAAAATTCGGATTAGGAGACTTAAACTATAAGATTTCGATGCAGAACTGCAATACTAGCTGCGCAGCCGATCTGTCGCCGAACTTGCCTGCTCCAAGGCCGTAGTCCGTCGCCTTTGCCCATATCTGACAGCGATAAACCAGTGCCACTGGGCGGGCGCCGACTTTCTAATATGCAAACGCTTTCCCAAAACTGGGTACACAGCTTTAGCGTGAGATGTCTTACTAAAAGTGCCGTCCAGGATATGTTATCATGCAGATCAAACACGACAACCACAGCAATCTATGGGCCAGCTGCTGTCACAAAATCAAAAATCAAGCATTAGATTCCCCATTGTCTTGGACTCGGAGGACGCTGCACGCGATGACCCTTAACGCATTTGAGTATATCTTTGCAGGCATCGGGCCTGAGATGCTCATATGCACCTACGGCCGAAGGACGACGTCGGACGCGGTGATGGCGAGCGACGGCCTCTGTGACATCGCCTTCTACGACTCGATCTACGCCGACGACAGGAATAATCTCCTTAATGGCAATCATTTCGAATCGGACCTAGGGACTTTCATGCGTGCGGCCGCAAGGTACAGGAAGACTAGGCTTGGAGTATCGTTTGCGTTTCGGTGAGCGCTTCGACCAGTTTAAGGAGGTTATGCGTGCACAACTGGAAATCTCACGAGTCTATATAACACGAGCAGAAACATTTCATGGCCCTTAAAAACAAAACACTAACTTTTCTTCCATTGTATTCCGTTCCTTGCATTGCAACCGCAAAATCAGTTAGCAAAAGGCTTTCATGCTTTCTCTGCCAAACCATTTCTGTCCAAGGGCTCTACGCTTCAAGCGAAAACACTTGGCGGTTAGGGCAAGAGTTTTATCCAATGCGTTAACGATCTATTCGGAAGCGGCGATCCCTTCACAAAATTGGAAGAGAACGTTCGCAATGACACGCATTTGTTTTTTCTTTCTTCTTTTTGTCCTCAACAAAGAAAGGATCAAGGCATTATATTCTGGTCCTATAGAATGTATTGGCTACAATACGTGGCATTGAATGTACCCGTTGGATTATTTACGCAGGTCGTAACAGATCGAGATACGAAGCTGCTGTTTCTCTTTTTCTTCTCTTCTCGCCCCTGCGGTCTCCAATGTCACCTATCTCTATACGCAGACGCATTGACCAATTGGGAAACGATCTGAGGCGGACCAACCCGAATCCGCTCGAGGTGTTCTGGCAACAAAGGATATACCACACCGGAATCCTCGACACGCCCCCAAACGCTACCCGAAGTCAAATGATGATTGCAATGTCTCGGATCAAGGTGGGGCTAATGATTCTGTTGTGATAATACATAAGAGTGCGAGGCTACAACATCTAGACGAGAATAATAACGATAAATTTACAGAAATAATTATGCCGGGCCTGCCAAAGCATTACAAGGGCTTTAATGGTAGCGCATCATAGCAGAGGTGATATCGACTGAGGCACCTCCGAATAAGGTACTCATGATTTGGTTCCCTGGGTACTTTTAGAGCTCTTAAACCAAGCTAACAGATGACAGAGAAACAAAAGTCTTTTTTATAAACTAAACGTGTCCAGGCGTTTGCCTCTACAGCATGTAGGAGGGCTAGGTACAATCTCTCGTACATTTTGAGATAGATAAGCATGTTAGTTACCTGTGCCTTCAAGAGATATGGAGCGCTGGAAATACATAAGAGCCCAAGCGACGATGCCTACAAGCAAGTCTCTTGAAGCCATATTTTGCGAAGCGGTCTTGTCTCCCTCTTGAAAGCCGTGGGGACGGCTATTTTTTTATAGATAAAAAAAATCATTTTTGCTGATTGGGAATGTTTTTGAAACATTATGTGCACAAAATCTCACAAAATTTTATGTCCACAAAATGATGTCCAGAAAATGTGCACAAAATTTCACAAAATTATGTGCACAAAGTTTGAGCTCGATATCCGAACAACGTTTTTTCTGCAAATTTCTTGCTTTGTACGCCTCGCGGGAACCCTGGAGACTAGAAGAAATCTTTTAGAAGAGCGCTTCAACTCGCACTGCACGTTGTGAGTGCTCGCAACCAGTAATAAGAACCTTTTATTTTCTCTCGCACAATCCTTTTGGTTGATTTTATGTGTGGTGCTGTTGCCGTAGTCATGCGTATACTGAGCATAACGTATCATGCACAAGGTATCATGCTCCCAATGGATAATTCATCGCCCAAAAAATAAGATTGCTGTGACTTCGGACTTGGATCAACGACAGCACCAATGTAAATGGGATAAAAAAAATTATCTTAATGAAATCAGCTTCAAAAGTAAGCAAGAGCCCAGAAAAGTACTTTTAGGAAAAAGTAAAGTTGAACACCATATTATATGCAGCATTGCTTGGCTATCCGCTCTTTCTCCTGGTACGCTTTTGATGACTCGTTCCTCTACGTGACACAGTCTTGAGCTGCTTGTTGTAGAACACTGCGAGCCCCAAACCACGGGGCCGCGAAAAGCTCAGGAGCTCTACCATGGCGTCGCCGGAGGGTTTCTATTGCGTATCAAACCACTTTCCGCCGGCACGGTAGCTAGATGGCGCCCTCTCTAATAAATCGACTGGCAGCAGCCCGAAGACAAATCTTGCAATTCCTGATAGTAGGTGGCTTTGGATTGCTGCTGCCGTAAAAATGCGCTGTTTGTTAGTTCTTTTCAAATAAAGTGTCGGTGCCAGTAGTGTGAAATATTGCTCGACTCCTAACCTCAGAAAATAAAACTTTAGACGAGCCTGCGCAGCTAATGAAGCGTTAGATTATCCTCTGCGTCATCGGCTCCTGCTTAAACTCCCCTGGTTTCATGGAGCAGCCAACGCCGACGCACACAGTCGTGTGATGAGATCTTGAAAACAAAGCTTCTTCTGTGTTTTCTTCCGCGAGGACAGTCGAGCTTAGGCATAAGTTTCCGCGACAAACAAGGTTTCTGATGAGCGAAAGACGGCGCTTTCCGGTCGCGGGTCCTCCAAAAGAGCTCATTTAGGAAAGATCCCTCCTTCAAGACCAGTTCACGCACCACCGCAGCTGATAAAATTTTTTTGGAGTACTTCCCTTTAGACTGCAGCACTGAAACTTCGACACTACATAACAAATGAGCTCCAGGAGCCGATATCTTGAATTTTAGGAGCTCAATTTATTTTTTGCCATCTATCGCTCACAATGTGTACACTCACAATGTGTACACTGAAATCAGCGGTTGCAGCTATGATGATGGGCGATCATAGCCGCACGCATAAGAACACGTGAAGAACGATAGCAGGAGAAATTATGGCGAGATATATTGTCTGTACTCAATATTGCTGTAAAAACCAATAACAGCAGCAATAATAATACAATTCCAGATTATGGCGACTGGAAGACAATGGTCTCTAATTGTCTCATCAGTTCCCTCTATGGCAACGAATTCCCTCAATAAAACTTCTAGCTTAGCTTCCACAGACACCGGAAACATATAGTTTCCCTTGGAATCCATATTGTTGCCACAAGAAACCGCTGGTATTCTTCATTCCACATTACATGCACCACCTACGTTGTTCCTTATAGTTTTGTCGCCCTCACCGTCTTGTCCTAATGTTTCTTAAAGCAGAACTCTCTTCTACTCATCAGGCAAACTTCGCATGGATCTGCTCGGTCGGTGTGTGCTTGAGCTATGCGGTCGGCCTGAAGATTGCCTTTCACCTCTTTGTATCCGGTTGTCTGTATGATCCGATGCTTTGCTTGCGATGGGGGCCCGGTTCTGAGGATATCGGTGGCACTTTTTCCAAGTATTACGTTCATGAAATTCTGCCACGCATTCTGGGAGTCCATGATGATTTTCAGTGTCTTTACGGTTCTCACCTCAAACACCTCGCTAAAGGAACTGTGGTCTCCTCAGCTTTCCGAACCGTGCAATCCCGCAGCGATGCGCCGACCAGTTCCCTGTATTTTTGCGTCGATTGCCCCAACTGCGTCGTTCAAGTCATTTTTTGCACATTGCTAGATCCACGCAAAGTGCACCTTCACAATTTCTGTAGACCCGTTAAATCGTCGTGGCCCTGGCGTGCCTCTTTCCAATGTTGTGGGTCGGATGCATGTGCCTGGCTACTGGCGCAACTTTAAACATCGTCCTGATCTCAACCGGCCCGCCTGCCGTCCGTTCGATCCGTCTTGGTAGCCCCAGTCGTCTCAAGAGGGCTCTCTCAGTTGCTGTGAGTAGGAGCCTTTCCCTCAGTAAGACTAGCTGCGTTTCCCCAAACTCCATGTACGTGTAAGGCGTTGAGGACAAGTCAGTCGCGCTTTCGACGTGCAGAGAGCTATTAGAATATTGCAGATATGGTAGGCGAGAGTACCTTGCACTACATAACAAACTATACAGAGAGCAGTCAGTATCTTGGTGGCAGCTGCAGACAAATTCGTACCCGTGCCTGTTTATCTGCAACAAAATGCAGCCGACCGCATACAAGGACACCTCTACTTGGTGCGGTGATAAACCTGCTCTCTATAGTATTACATGGGGCTGTCATTTGTTCATGGCAGTCCCGGTTATTTCGAATGCCACTCCGGAGCAGTAGGAGGCTGCGCTTTCCATTTACAACACAGAAAACCAGCTATGGTTCATTGACCGCGCATGGCGGGCAGCAAAGGCCACCGGAGTCTTAGACAAGAGGCCCCATTTGCTTTCAGCAAATAAATGCATCTCTCTCTCTCTCCGATGAATCTGAACCATAGGATACAGTACATCATCGCTTGGGCGATTGTATATAGAGACGGCTTAAGTTGTCGAGGCAAAGCTTGTATGGCTGACCTTTCATCACCTTTTTTTTCACTTCGGACGACTTACTTCCATCAATGTCCTGGCTTCCTGCAGGCGCAGGCGTGACTTTGATTCTTGATCAAAAAACAACGAGGGAGTTCTGGCTGTGTTATAAAAGAATATTGCTGAGAAATCTCCAAGCACTCACGTTTTTTTCTTTCCGTCTTTGATTCACAGGTTCTAGACGCCTTTGCCCAGAGCCATAGAGCGCTTAACCGTCGGGCGCTCACAGCTCTCTCTTTGCCATCCCCAGCCAGGCAGTGGATATACTTCATGAACGATGAGTACAAGTGAGTTCTGCTCCTCATGTCGTAAACGGTAATCGACAACGTACGTAGTTTTAGGGGACAGGCCACAGGTTTCTAAGGAGCTCCGAGGAAAGCGGCTTAGAAAAATTACGAGCAGTGCTCTGGAAAACTCATCATTCCACATATCATTTGTGCAGCAGAGTGGCTCATTTTTGCCGTTATGCTCTCTTATCGCCGAACCTTATCGCTCCTGAACTTTAAGGCAGCATTGAGGACCCTACTACGGGCTTTGAGAAGCGATTCTCAAAACTGTTACACGTGAGAAGACTCTCTAACTGCTCGGCAAGCAACTGCTCACTGGTTTGAAGTGTTTTTCCCACGCAGAGTAGCAAGTTAGCGGATTTAAACGACGGCTTAAAAGTTCTTCAGATAAAGAGCTTCTGTCTCTCTAAAGCGTTTGCTGAGGGTACAAAAAGTACGAATCTGACATGGTTTCTTCCGTTCAAACATAGTACGCACACAGTCCAGAATGGTCAGTGCACGTTAAAGAACCCCAGGTGGTCGAAATTTCCGGAGCCCTCCACTACGGCGTCTCTCATAGCCTTAGTCGCTTTGGGACGTTAAACCCCATAAACCAAACCAAACCATTTCTTAGGGCCTGATATATATATAGCTTCGACATTCCTGAGATGTTTTAGAGTAAACATTGTATGTTTTGTTACTTTAGCGCGCATGCTTATGAATACGGTATAAACATTTCAAAAAATCCTAAGACACAGGTGTCTATATTTAAGACACAGAGTAAGGTAGAAATGCACGGGCAGAATGCATAGCGTTTGATGTGGGCAGAAGAGGACGGGACGACCGCATATCTTCTGTCCTTCTCAGCGGGTCTTTTAGCGCTAGGTATTTTAAGCTTCGAATATCGATACAACAACTACGCCGACTAACCGTTTTCTGAACTATTCTGTCTATGCGCTGAAAAGTTACTAGGATCGCTATGACATCGCACAACTCGCAACTCGCAGTTCTCCCCTGATGTAGGAGGTGCGGCAGCACAGAAGACGCAAATAAGAACCTGGTCGGCTCTGTCGACGAAGAAAGTATAGTGTTGAAGAAATGAAGAGTTTCTGGGCACAAAGGTTTAAATAAAGCAATTTAGTCAGAAATGCAGAAAGGTAACGCTTTGGGAATATAAGAGATTTCGAGACGTGCTGAAGCATGATCAATGCTTTCTTTCATAAGTTTCCGAACCCTCATGTATAGCTCATGACTTAAGTGATAAGTGACGCGTCGAAAATTTTTTGCATGTTATATATCCCACAAGATGGACGATTCCAGTGACATTAAATTTTCTTGACCAATCAGCTGTTTTAGAGTTTTTTGATAGAAAGCGAGGTCATTTAAAAGCGAATATTAGCGGCATTTCAGAAACAATGCTATGCAATAGATGAGAATTATGTGGGAATATTTCAGTAATTATGGTGCCAACTGTTCGCTGGCGAACGAAACTTGCCGTCTGCACGCTCACAGCTCCGTAGAAGATACACTCTGCAGTAAACGACGGCGTTAGGTCTTCATTTACCAAAGAGAGTCAGTTCAATGCGACGGCCAATTATTGTAGAAGCATTTCGCAAGATTTGTGGGCACGTACAACTGTGCCTCAACGTACCTACCGGGTTATCGAACGACCATAATGGGCTATTGAGGAATAAATAGTCAGAAGAGTTGCAGGGCAAGCAAAGTTGTGTTCGCTACTGTTTTTTTTATTAATGACTGGCAAAAAGAATTCAGCGCATAGCTGGGACTCTTATACTTTGAAGTGCTAAGAAGAAATACTTAAAAAGATTCACATGTTTGCTGATTGCATGGGCTTCTAAGTAGTTAAAGGCATGAGTCGTTTTGCTAATTTCCTAAAGCGGAGCGAATAGGAAGGAGGAGTAGCGTAAAAGAACATCTCAAACAAAAGGAATGATGAACTGCCTACAAAGTGAACCATACTTTACAAGTTCCAAGGCAGTGGGAATAATCAAGAAATACATTTATCTGGGTCCCCTTGCGAAAGCAAAATCTGCCGCGAATTACCAAGAAATTTTGCTCCCTTCACAAGTAACCATATAAAGATAGCGTTAGGCCATGAAAGCAAATGACACAGAAAAAGAAGAGATTAAAGCACAGTTAACTGCCCGTTTCAAGTTAAGTGCTGCCACAATTTGAAGTTCCTTAAAAGACACTGCCTTCGATGAAATGAATATTTTGAGCAGTGAGCTGCTATACGTTGTGACGTTTTTTTTTTTAAATTCGTAGTGAGCTGAACCACCATGGTGAGCTGAACCACATTTCGCTGTTAATTGAAAGATAACATTGGACACTTCACCCTTCGATTCTGCCATTTGTTTAGTAGATGGATTTATAGCCGGTCTCAAAGAGAGGCATAACCCTTAGAACGGCATTTAGCAATTTCTGCAGCATGCGTTGCATGCATGCGCGTGATGTCTACGCGTTGCCGGAAAAATATTACCAGAGTTCACATCAATGTCGTTCATGTGCAGGAGGCTTCAGTTCCTCCCAGACCTGCTCGTCGTGTACGGCCACTATACCTTCGGGGACAACACGGTTGACAACTGCGCTGTCATGCCACCCACCTATTTATCAGCAGTGCCCTTAGCTGTGGAATTCCGAGGCAGCTACCCCTACGATATGGTGAGATGACGTGCGGAATCCAAGGAAAACGTTGTCTGCGTCATCCTGAAGCAAGATTCTGGATGCATTCGAGAGCTGGAAAGAAACTGGCTTGCCTGAGTTCTTAATCAGAGAGGTGCAGATAACTCTTTGCGCTCTGTAAGGCCAGCTTGCGACTTAATGCACAGTATTTCATGCTTTAGGGTTCCTATGCGCAGTTGTGCTCTCATGACGCACTGCTCATTGAACGGAGCACCTGAAAATGCGGCCAGATATGCTGCTGAGAATGTGCAGTCTTCTACAAGTCAGCGTAATGTAATATTGACATGAAAGCGTATTGAGAACCGGTAATTATTATATACTGTAGATACACTATATACACGTCTGTATATACACCCTTCCTGCAGGCCAACTTTTGGTAAAAAGCTAAGGCTTCCTAAAAATGGCATTACACTGCTGAGGTCGCTCCCAGCTGAACATAAAGGGAGACTTTCACCTAATGCGGAAGCGGTCCACCATCTTGTTTAGATGCAGAGCAAACATGAAAAATGGTATTTCTACTATTGGAATAGTCACCAAAGCGGAATGACAGCGTGACTTAAACGGAAGGCACAGGGAAAGCCAGTAAGAGGGGCCCCTCCGCACCTGGCATCTGAAAGGGCTTTGTCACGTTATTTTGCACGACCCGCGAATATTTTTAAACGAGAAGATTCCCGCCCGTCTTCGTTACTGTCCGCTCTGCCACTCTCTCCTTTGTAAGTAAACTATTGCAGAGAGAGAAAGACTTTATTTCACGTTTCCAAGAACTGCGGAGAATCGAGTTCAATTCTTCTGTATGACTAAACTCCTCATTACACTTATGTGGTGTACACCACCGCAACCACCGCAACCCTAGCTAACCTAACCTAACCTAACCTAACCTAACCTAACCTAACCTAACCTAACCTAACCTAACCTAACCTAACCTAACCTAACCTAACCTAACCTAACCTAACCTAACCTAACCTAACCTAACCTAACCTAACCTAACCTAACCTAACCTAACCTAACCTAACCTAACCTAACCTAACCTAACCTAACCTAACCTAACCTAACCTACAGGGCACTGAAAAAGGCTCCCTGTCCAGTTTGGAGGAGCTTGCAGGCGAAGCAACCTTTTCAGTGCACATAACTCCTCAAAATATCTAAAATCGCTTTCTGCTCTTGGTGGTCGTATTTCGATGGAGGCGAAATTCTAGAGGCCGATCGACACTGCAATGTCTGTGCACGTCAATTATAGGATAGGATAGAATAACCTTTATTTGCAAGATATTACGGTCAACAGAGGTTTGCGCTCCTATTCAAGCGCACCGCTAAGCTTGACTGCTCGCTAGGCATGGATGGCCAGTTCTCTCCGGAAAACCGGGTTGTCGCTGAAGAGCAAACTCTCCCACTGTTCTGCACTTGGTTATTGTATTCTATGGAAAGCCTCGTTACCTTTTGCATTCCCACGTGATATGATATAGGGTGGGTTTGGTCCCACACGATATTGCTTAGTATATGTAGTCGTGGTGTGATGGTGTTTGGTTTTTAGGGACGCCGTAACTGAGGACTTAACTCATCCTGGAGCTTTTGGTAATATCACCACTTGGTTTTACGCTTCTATATTTTATGCCTGCCTGGGCCATCTCATGTTTTGAGGAAGACATTTCAGTGTGCTCGAGCGGCTGACAGTGCCTCACTCAGCAATGATGTCAAAGTCATTAGCTGAACCTAGGTAATTGAGAATGTGTAAGCGATGAGCCGATTACAGAAGCAGACGTGAACAGTGCATTGCTAGGTCATACTGGAAGGTTTTATGTTTATCTTGTTTTCTCCACTTCCTTGTCCCCACCACTTCCGTTCCTTTGAACATGCTTCTCTTTAGCACCACCAAGAGGAAGTGGCGAACAGTGTAGGGAGAATATCTCTATGCTGGTTACTTTTCCTGCGGCTCATCGACCTCATGCATAGCGCAACTGTCGAGCGTTGTAAATAGACAGCGAATCAGTCTGCGCAAGCCGATTGATTCGTGGGAAAACAGTACGCGCAAAATTTTACTCCTGCACATGTTCCACCAGATAAACAGTTGTTTACTTTATTTTGCTGCATCGTGAATGGCGCTCGTTTTCTGCAAACGCTGGTGGCAAGCACTCCACATCTGCGCTATTTCGAAATGGCCCGTGGAACAAATGAAATTCGTTACGCCACATCGCCGAAGTTATGCGCAATTCTGAAATTCTAAGAGTGATAGGAGTATTAGTGTGATCTGGCTAAAAATGTCTGATCACAGCTAAGCGCACGGCAGCAAAACTTAAGACGTTATCCATTATATAGCGGTAGTAGTGGTAGTAATAACCCTTTATTCGGGCCATAATTTACAGGCCAAGCATGTCGACCACTTGGCGACCAGAAGTCGCTGTTCTTCCTCCCCTTCAGCGCCAAGCCAGTCGAGCCAGGTGGTGATGAATAAAGAATGTGGGGGGTAGGAACCCGACTGCCGAGCAGCCGGGCAATAGAAGAGGCAATGGGCCAGGTCCGCATTGATACAGGGGCAGTTGGGATAGGAAGGGTCCGATCGATAGCCATGGAGAAAGAGGCGGCACGAGGTATTGTATTTAGTTAACCACCTTACCCTTGAATAGAATTTCCCTGTTTTCTGGCGTCAACCGCAAACACTGTTACTTTCCCACAAAAGCCATTGTATGGCTTTTGAAAATGTGTAAAATCCATTGTATTGCTCAGCAAGTCCATTTCAAAAAGAAAATCACTGGCCGGATTTCCTGAAACACACAGTATGTAAGTGACATGTGCAAAGGTCAAAGTGCCCTATGACCTAATCCCGTGTGTTCTTCACCACGCAGTCGTACGGCCCCCTCGGAGCCGGGGAGTGGGAGAGGCGACAGCTGCCGACCCTTCCCCTTGTGTCGGTAACCCTGAAAGGCCGCTGGACGAGATCCAATCAGGGACAGCCGCTGGAGTTTTTCTCGCGATGTGAAAAGAATCCCAAAGCGGCGTCATTTGGGAGCTACACCCAGGTGAGCGAGCGCAGCTACATGATCTCTAACCCCACCCTCTAGAACGAATATCCTAGGGGGAAGTAATCGATGTTGCTGCTACTGAGCTTTTGGGAGGGGCTTCTTGCGTGGAGGAGTACCGATATGGAGGAGCGCAAATGGCTGACGTTTTTACAGAGATCAATTTATAAGGTATCAAAAGATGTACCGAAGCACTTCCTCTAACCCCAATAGCGCCACATTTCGATGCCAGCTTTGTATTTATTTCAGAAGGGAACACCCCTTCGTTCTGCTGCACAATTACATTGTTGCCTTCGTGGGACTGTTTCAAAAACGAAATTATGAACGGGTAGTGGGTACGATGAACGTTCTATACCAAGTGTTGTGTATTAGTCCAAATGTCCTAGACTGCGATAAAAAGGTGCAAAATTGAGTTTATGCTGCCGGCAGCTGTATATAATGGTTGGGGAGGAGAGCAGATGTGCGTGTGTCTGTCCAAGACGAGCGACTGATTTTTTGAGCACTGGAGGGCTCTGAAGTTCTCGTGTAAAGAAGGCGTTTTTCCAAAGGAATTACTCGTCACTGAATTTATTAGAATAGAAACCGCACTTAAATTATGCGCAACCTTCTCTTCTTTAGTCTTACTGTAACTCGATTTTTTCAGATCTGTAATCTGCGCAGAGACAGGAAAGAATGAAAAAGAAAAAAAACGACCTGCTGTAAAGAGAATTAAATTTTCGTGTCTGAAATACACGCGAGAATTAACGACGCTATGTTGAAGACCGCGCTTCGGGCTTAGCCATTGGCTTCAGCACACAATGCACCCTAGGATAAAAATAACCGCACTGGTATGCTCTAACACCTGAAAGAAGTCGTAGGTATCCCACCAGCAGCAATCACTGAGGCAGCGAATCTTTCTAGGCTTCTCTTTAGACTGCAACTTTCTTTGAACAAATCTGACAATACGGCGTGAAGGTCGTATTCCTCTATGAAATGGGAGACGGCCGGCAGGCGACACAGTGAGCAGCGCGTGTGAACAGGTGCACAGCGTCAGCTGTGTTTCTCAGCTTATACTGCTACCTGCTGAATTAGCATCCACATATTATTGTAACTAACATTTTAGAGACAACATGGCGCTACGGCTACCGAGGTTTCGCAAGGATATCATCGCAACTACCGGTTGTTAAGAACTCGATTCGTCCTTGTTCCAGCTGTGCAGGGCGATAAATTACGCTCAAAATTTAAAATACCAGCCCCAACATTACGCCATGCTGACTTACGAATCAACAAACCGGACTTTGTTTGCGTACGACAACGAAGCAGGACTGGCCGCAAAAGTACGTTATATTTCACGCATCTTTCAGGGGACTGAGTTCCCTTTTGTTTGAACACGCTCTGCATTGTCAACATTTTTCCACCATGCTGGTACCATCGGACCACAAGAACTTTGAAAATTATCCAGGCTTTCAAAAAGGGCTTCTGCTGAGCGTTGTTTGTAATAATATTATGACTGCCTAGAGCCACCGGTGCGGCCAATCTTAGGCGCCATTTCATTTTAACCTGTCCATCGACTGATTCATTCATTTTCCTGCTGGATCAGCCAAGGTTGACGATTGCAGTAAAACGAGATACTAACTTTCAAATCAAGCCCGGATCTTTTTTATTCAGGCGCATAAAAATAAAGAAGTGTCGAATTATTTCCTACCGCCTTAGTACCAGGCTCATCGAGCCTTAAAAGGCCAGATGAAGAGAAACACTATAACTCTGAAAAAAAAAATCAGAATGTCGTATTTTGCCTTACCTCCTGGGGCAAAACAAGACAGTGCGTGGATCCGAATGAGAAGCACTTTCGAAATCAACGTATTAATCGTCCTTGCGTTGAATGGAGACGAGGTTCCCTACGTGTACATACAACCAGGCTTTGCGACCCTATCCGAATGGCGGATACGGTCTCCAGATGAAATCCAGCACTTTTTTTTCTATTTCCAACTGCTCTGCGCACTTCTACTGCCGTGGACTCTGGGTGTTACCTAGCTACTGGATGTTTTTGACTTCCTTTCGATCATCGCAACTTTTTACAACGCCTTTCGACCAATCAATAATTTAACTGCTGCCTGCCCCGGTGGCCGCCAGGTTGTGATGAAGTAACAAGGTCAGGTGACCTAGGCGCCAACCTGCCCCCTTCCTCCTCCGGGGATTTTTCGGGGAGCGGTCGCTCAAGGTCAGCGACAACAACGACGACCGTGGCTTTTCTGCGAAACGGGGCCCTAAACGCTATGGCTGATTGGTTTAGGCAGTGATGACGTTGCATGTCATGTGACACGGCCGATTTGTCAGGTGCAGCTGAAAAGCTTGATGTGGTTAGCCATAAAATACGCCTATTGGTGGAGACAGTGATGCAGTGAAGAGCGCTGATTTCGTGATACGGCCGAGCTATCTGGACGGCTAGGCGCCAGTTGGCAACTGCGCTTGGTTGTGTAAAGTTGTTTCGAAACTGCTCTGGCTATCAGGTTGGAATGGAGCCGGAATTAATGCCGCGTGTGCCTGCCGTATTGGAATATCCCCGCAAGTTAAGAGGTCGACCACAGAAGTAGTTCGCTGACAATGGAGTATCGTCGACTGCACAGGCTGTGCTTATGCACCGAGCAGCTGTGATGGAGGAGCGCGCAACGCTGACTCCAGACTTTACTGCTGTGCATTCTGAACATGGTAATATAATTAAGTGTAGGAAATATTTTCACATTTAACACCATATGCCTGTATACTGCGGAGGACGCTGCACAATTTGCATGAGTCCTCCTGTCGTAATGTGTAGCTATGCCCGAATATACTATCTGGTCTTAACGACAAATAGTACTACGCGGCGCAAGCCGACGGACATCAGAGCATGAATGAAGGGGAAAGTGAGATTTATTAGCCGTCGGGCTACCATGAGCGCGATGTCCTGCACCAGGGCCAGCAGCATCGTAATCTTCTAGTGTTGAAATATCTAGTACAGCTTTTACTTTTATGGAGGCACGGGCTTCTCCTAGGTAGTACGTAGTAATTCTAATCTCGCCTTATACACCGATTGTCTGTGGTATCAACTGAGATTTCTCCTTATTTTTTTTAGATAGCAAATTGTCATTACATGGGCATTAATTATCTATTTTAATTTCTCATTTGTAGCCTTGTGCACTCACTTTGATGTATTGCTTCCTGATCACTGGTGTGTGCATTCGCTCAAAGTCTGAGGCCTCTCTTAAGCTGCAGGCTTAGTATATTTAAGCGGCAGATTCTTACGGAAAATAATACAGAAAACATTTATTGTCAGTGCCCATCGATAGTTACGAAGTGGCTTCGGTGAGAGGAAAGATGCTATGTTATACCTAAAGTTCTGTTTGGTTTGGTTTGGTTTGGCTTATGGGGTTTAACGTCCCAAAGCGACTAAGGCTAGGAGAGACGCCGTAGTGGAGGGCTCCGGAAATTTCGACCACCTGGCGTTCTTTAACGTGCACTGACATCGCACAGTGCAAGGGCTTCTAGAATTTCTCCTCCAAAGAAATTCAACCGCCGCGGCCGGGATTGAACCCGCGTCTTTCGGGACAGCAGCCGAGCACCATAACCACTGAGCCACCGCGGCGGGGTCCTAAAGTTCTGTTACATTTATCTTTGTATCAGATAAACGTAACATAAATCTCCCCGATAACCTTTCACAACTTTAGAATTACAGCTAAGGAAACCCATATGGATGTTTTATTTTCGTAACAATTTCACGCAGCTATGCAAGGTCAAGGACATAGCGCTGGACGTCACATTCGGAATCGCCGTATACGACGTCGACTATGACGACTACGCCAATGACTGCGGCATGAGAAACAAGTTTGGTGCTCACAGCCGCCTAAAGGCCCTCAGGAATATTACGGACTACTACAGAAGTCTCGCAAGACTCATTTTCAACGAAGCATCGTGTAAAAGAGTCGTGTGGTGAGGGTAATGTGCTGGCCATTCCTGGCCACGCCTGAAGAGGGGAGCCTCCTTGTTCACGAAATAAGTGATCATCGATGGGAGAAAGAAATAAAAAAAAAAAATAGCGGGAGTGTGTGCCCCCCCCCCCCCCTTTTTAGAAAACAATGAGCAGATGATTATTTCCTAACACTTTGGATATCCTTCTTTCGGTACAATTTGTACAGCATAATATTGTGCAATAACGGATTATAACTTAATAGTATCCACAGCAGCGCATCAATATAAGAACACTATTGTCGGTTCAAGTTGACGATAAATTCACTCTCGTGCTACCATATGATAGCTGTTCCGGGTTGCTAAGTTGGTAGAGCAGCTTCGGTTCGACCACTCAATATCGACGAATTTTTCATTAAATGCGGAGATTTTATGGAAGCTTCACAGCTTTTCTTTGTAGCCGTAAGGCATCGCTGGGTGTTTGCTATTCAGGCATTATTTCCTTATCACAAATCTATTTCACTTTAGCGGATTCCCCAATACATTGGGCCAACATATTTATCTACGCTTTCAAAAACTTTTTTCCAATTTACGGAACTTGAGAAGTATTTACCTTGCAAAGAGGCGAAACGGTGGGCGTAGTGTTGCTTTCGCAACAAAATGTGTCTTCGTTCAGAAAATTCGATTGTTGAATGGCGAGATATGAGGTCACTGGTCCGCAACTAACAACTATACGTCCGTGTCGCCATCTCGAGAGACCTGCGGCTAAACGTCTAACCACCTGCTAGATAACCGAAAGGGATGTCTCTTGCGCGTGAACAAACGTGTATAGGGGACCAGAAGCACCACCATGCTAGAATAGCACCAAACTCGACAAAAAGACATGAACAGCTTCTACTGCTGCTACACTGCCAGCAAACAATATACAGGGTGTTTCACCTAAGCCTTTACACAATTTCTAAAATTAGGCTTTTCGACATTTAGAGGAGCGCTTTTTTCGCCACACCATTATCAGTCGTATAGTGCATCAGAATACAACTAAGACGTACTTACTAGAAGGCTGGTTAACTAATATTGAATAGTTCAGTTTTTAGCTGCTACTATTAGGCTCCTTAATTATCTAGAGGCGTGTACCTACCGCAATATCCATATGTTTTAGAACTCCGAAACAACGTTTCTCCCGGCTCCGTGGCGCAGCAAATTTTGGCTATTTCGACGAGTTACTTGCACTGGAGACGTTGCAGTGTATTTTGGCGTGACGTAGTTTTTTAGGCCACAGCGCCGACAGTAACCACATGGCGGGCTACACACCTCTCAATTCGGAGCCTAACAGTAATAGTTAATAAGTTCACTAATATTAGTTAACCAGCTTGCTAGTTAGCACGTATTAGCTCTGTTATGTCGTACTACACCGCTGAGAACGCGAAGCCAAAAAAAGTGCTCTGCTAAGTGAAAACGCATATTTTTATATATTATAGGAAATATTATGTAGAACACCCTGCACAGGCAATTGTTCAGTTAAACGCTAAACAAAGTCGGGAATATCTTAAGCGTTTTTTGCCAAACGTAAATTAATGTTTCCTTGAATTTCTGAAAGCACTAAAACAGTCCACCTACTCCGTCATTTATCTTCTTAGAAGGGTTTCACATTCACGAGCCGGTCTAGACGAAGCAGATAATCTCAAGGTGCTGCATGCGTTCGTGCTTAGCCGCATTCTTTACGCCACTCCTTACCTAAACCTCTCCTGTTCGGATAAAGACAAGATCAATGCTCGTATCCGCATGGCTACCAAAGCAGCGCTAAACCTACCAAACAGGACTAGCACGGACAGACTTTTAAAATTAGGAATGCACAACACTATACAAGAACTTATAGATGCACATCGCTACACACAGTACCTTCGTCTGGCTGGCACGGAAACTGGACGATATATACTGGATTCTCTGGGAATTCGCATACCGGCACACACGACAGACTTCATCTCTCTCCCTCGCGCCATACACTCCGCGCTTATCCTGAAACCCCTTCCTAAGAATGTCCACCCTGAATACCATCAATCCCGCCGAGTCGCGCGAGCCACAGCTCTCCATAAAGAATATGGCACTTTAGAGGATGTGCGCTGGGTGGACGCCGCGTGTGGTACAGACCGTTCAGTAGCTGTGGCTTATCATCCAGTAGCCCCCCCATTTACCCATTTCATAGACCCACCTTGTACCCCGGAAGAAGCAGAGGAAGCAGCTATAGCAATAGCCATTGCCCAAACCAATGCGGCTTATATACTAAGCGATTCCAAAACAGCCATTCTTAACTTCGCCCGCGGACGCGTCCATCCCCCCGCGTGGCAGATATTGAGAATGTGCACCCTAAATCCCGATAGGCGTATTGAGCTCGTGTGGGTGCCGGCTCACTCTGGCAATCCCGGAAATGAGGCCGCCGATAACATAGCCCGAGGACTTATTTTCCGGGCAAATGGCGACCCCAGCCGGGATTTCTCGAGGGAGCGGGCACACAAGTTCTCAGAACTAACTCAACAAGCACGCCTTGCCCGTCGACTCTATCCCCCTCCCCACCCGTGCCTATCCCACTCCCAACAAATCCTCTGGAGGCGACTCCAGACCCGAACTCTTCCTATCCCTCAGCTTCTATCCCACTTCCGCCATGTTTCCCCAGAGTGCACTCTCTGCGGAGAACCGCACGCCACCCTAGACCACATCCTCTTCGGCTGCCCTGCCGATCCTCCCCCGCAGGGACAGCCCGCCATCGGTACATGGGAGGAATGGGAGGCCCTCCTTGCGTCGCAGGACCCGGACGCGCAACTTCGCTGTGTGAACCGGGGTGCCAGTGCCATGGCCCTACGTGGCCTGGACACATGCGCGTAATGTGAGGGCTGTGCGGTGGCCCTGAGATCTTGTACGGTCCAAACTCACTTGCTTAATAAAGTTTTCCATCCATCCATCCTTGAATTTCTTTCGGCATGAAAAGGTGTTCCCCAAGAGAGGCGTGGGTGCTAATCTTTCGGATGAATGAGGAACAAGGTGATGAAATCTGCATATTGGAAAAGAATGAGAGACGCGAAAATATCGCACATTAATGGATACGCAGGTTAGAGGTGGTGCCAGAATTATTGCAGGAACCAAATAGTACGTTAACAAGTATCTCTTAGTTGTTGTAGAAAATAGCCTTAACTGGGAAATGCATAACAATTTCTGCTCAAAATTAGCATAATCAACCTTTGCATTATTGAGGTGTAGAGAACAGTTTGATATACTTTTGTATCAAAATTGTTATGAACCCGTTGGACGTACAGCGTTGCAGGTTGTGTCATATGCGTGTGGACACAACCCGGAACGCTGTGCGACACGGTGGATTTGATGAACTCGTGGGAAAGAGCTTTTATTTCTTCTACAAGCACTCTGCGTAAACAATGTAGTGAGGGACAGTAACGCTTTCCCATTCCCACGCGTAACAGATTTCAGTGTTTTTGCCAAATTTGTTTTTTTGTATTTGCTATTTTCACATCCCAAAATTCCATCTTGCCATATCCTTCTTGCAATTGTGATGGACGGAGCTCTAACCCCAAGGAACGGGGACGGCGCTAAATGTTAGCGCGGTAACGTTGAACAACTACTTATTCTGCACATAAAAGGGTATACAACCTTTCGACCAATAAGCGAGTGACAGCCATGCGTAAGTACACATATACAAAGAGAAGACTCAAGACAAGCCACTGAATTGAAACCGAAACAAAAACAAAAACAACTATGCCACGTCTTTTTTAATACACCAACTACTACGAAGGAAGCTTTTCGTCAGCCACTCCACACATAAAAAAGCTTGTGTGATGCGTCGCTTAGAAGCACCGCCCTAAACTCCATCCGCAAATCTTCGCCCCGGATTCGAGTTATCTTGTGAACGCGTCTGGTGGAGAAGAGCCGGGCCAGATGCGGACGTTGAAAGGCAGCCAAGATAACCTAAACGTCATAACACGCTTGAAATTCTAGACGACAACTGGCGTCGACAGGCAACAACGACAAAGAAAACGGCGGGTTTTCGACAGCGGGGAAACGGCAACCCATGAAATCGATTCTTTCCTCCAAGGCGTCTCACTCGGTGCTTGAAAACTTCCCACCGCAGAGGCGTCCACCGTAAAACTAAAGCATTTTCAAGCTTAGAATTTTTTTGAACCCACCTGAACTGCAATTGAGAATAGAGTTTTTATAGTAGTTTATCCACAATTCTATGCCGAGATCATTGGAACTATTTGAGCTTCCCCAGCTATATGCGAAAACAGCCTGTTTGCTCTCAACATCTTGCTCACTTTTATTCTTCCTCGTTGTTGTAGACTGTAGACGTACGGCTGCGTTTCGTGCAAAGCGACATTTTGCGGCAGCTTAATCAGAAGGACGCGGTTGTGTCTGTCATATGATTCTGCATTTCTGAATTACTGTTTTTATATGAAGCCGACTAAGAATGTCGCAACTTCCAAAAAAAAATTCAGGGGGCACTTTGACTGTCTAAAGTGGGTAGAGGCGGAAGCGTTTTCCGTACCACCTTCGCTGTTTCTGCGGCACTGGTGGCGTCACATGTAATTGAGTACTAATTACTAAGTGATGACAAATCACTAATTAATGGTTAATCACTGACTAATGCCTGAATACTAATTAACTGCTAATTAATGACGCTTAAGCTTCGCCTTTAGGAGCGGAACGCGACAGCGCGTTGTAGCGCTGCCAGGGAGACCACGGAACGCCACCACCCGTTCGGCGCGATGCCTTGCCCTTTGAACGCAACGCTTTTTGAGGAAAGGAAATGGCGCAGTAATTCTCTGACATCTCGGTGGACACCTGAACCGCACCGTAGAGGAAGGGAGGAAGTGGGAGTGAAAGAAGATAGATAAAGAGGAGCCGTAAAGAAGAAAATGAAAATTGTATTTGAGGAAAGGAAATTACGCAGTAACTGTGTCACAAAATTCAGGGGGGCACTTTTTTTACCTAAAGGAGTCCATAGAACGCCATCACCCATTCGGTTCTACGCCTCGCTCGTCGGTAAATTGGTTTTTGAGGAAAGGAAATGTATCTGTCTCTCATTTGTCGGTGGACACCTAAACCTCGCCGGAAGGGAATGGAGGAGGATGAGAGTGAGTGAAGACACCGTATTCACTAGACGCGCCTTTGTTCATTCCAAACCATCGAGCTGGCATGGCGGAGTGGATAGCATGCTTGTCTCTCACGCCGAAGACCGGGGTTCGATTCCTGAGCTCGACCAATTTCTTAATCAGTTTTATTTATTTATATGGCCTGACTAGTAAAGCTAATTAGGCTAATTGGGTAATTAGGATATTAACTAAGCTCAGTCCCGCTTACTTGGAGCATCACTATACGATGCCTTCAATTGGTTCCATGGTTACTAGCCAAAGTACAATTGGCCCCGTTTGAAATTCGCGCACTGTGACGTCACGACCGTTTCCACCAATTGAAAAGCGTGACATTTTCTGTCGACAACTGCTGCTTACAACGATGGTGGTGGTGAAAATATTTTAATGAAATGGTTTAGGAGGTTGTAGCGGTGGTTGGAGCTCTCAGTCCGGAACCCCATTGGTGTAGGCTGCTGTCCGAGCTCTTTCGATGAGTTGCTTTTGACTCTTTTCGTCCGAGCTTGGCAGAGCTGCCTCCCATCCCTCCTGCTTTGGCTGGTTATTAACAGTGATCGCCTGATTTCGTTGGCAGGCCCATGCCATATGGTACAGGTCCGCCTTCTCCCCGCAGAATTTGCATTGTGAGTCAAATGACTCCGGGTCTATGGCATGTAGTCTTCGTGGGTTGGTCTTCGTATTGGTCTGCTTGAATAGTAAGCTTGGCTATTCGAAGTCAGTTTCCGATTGTCTCTGTTTTTTCCAGCGCTTTATAAGACTACGTCTTGCTTCCCAAAGGTGTAGGAGGTGGTTGTCAACAGCTGGGTGGTCCTCCGTGGTGGCGAGAGACTTTGTGAGCTTTTCTTTAAGGTCCAGAATGGAAGCCGCCCAATCTTCGTAGCTGGTTATTTTTTCGGATGTGGTTAGTTTGGTGTCCTTCCTGAATGTCTCCCAGTCTGTAATTCTGGCTTGCCTTCGTGGTTTGCTGTGCTTGTTGCTTTCGAAGATGGTCTGCAGCACGTAGTGATCGCTGCCTAGGGTCTCTCCTGTATTGAGCCACTCATAGTGGCGGGCATTGCGGACGAGCGTGAGGTCGGGGGTGGTGGTGGTGAAAAACATTTATAATACAATAAATATTTACAGAGAGGTGATTGGGGTAGGCCCTATTGGCCCTTTCCCCTAACAATACTAGGTGGAGCCCCTATTCCGGGGCCCCATTGGCAAGCAACGCCGCCCGCGTCCGGTGAACCAAGGCCTTTTGGGTCTTTAGGTCCTGACAGCCGAGCAGGGCCGCCTCCCAGTCCTCTCTGGTGGGGTTGGGGTTAAGGGGGATAGATGGGTTTGACTGACACGCCCAAACCATGTGGAAGGTGTCAGCCACCTCCCCACAGAACTGGCACGCGCCATCAAATGAAGTATTGAAATGTTTAAGCACCGCCGGGCACAGTACAGTGTTAGTAAGAATTTTGATGAGGAGGCGCTCGTCAGCGCGATCCAGACCCTTACAAGGGGCCGGGTAGCGCCGGTGCTCCTCCTTGTAGTAATCGGTGATTTGTTTGAATGTAATGGCCAGATTGTCTGATTGGGAGTACCCTTCCAAGGACAGGGAGATAGCCCGGGGAGAGAGTGCGCGGGCGGCCTGATCGGCCTGTTCGTTTCCCTGGAGTCCCTGGTGACCGGGGGCCCAAATCAGGTTGCGTGGAGTTGGATCTTCAGATCGACAGCTATATTCCAGTATGCGCCAGGCAAGCGGGGGAGCCCAGCCCAACTCGTAGTTCCGACAGGCCCCTCGCGAGTCGGTGATGATGTGTTTCGACTTGGGAGTAGTGAGAGCAAGAGCAATGGCAATCTCCTCCGCGTGTGTTGCGCTGTAGGCTTTGAAAGTGAGCCCGTTGACTGTGTTTGTGTTGTGTACGACTGCGGCCGTGTACCACACCCCGTGGTGTGGGCCGGCAACGTCCACGTAAGTATCCCGCGTTACGCTGGTGCCGACTCGCGTCGGGTGCTGCGGGTCCGTGAGTAGGGTCAGGGCCATGTCAGCGATGGCGGATGCTAGTTTTCTGCCTTTCGTGTCTTCCTTGGGGTATCCCCACAGGGGGCTAGAAGCATTAAAGTCTCCAACTATAGCTAGGGGAGCTTTTTGGGCTTCTCTTAGGGCTTTAAGAAAGATCACGTCGAAGGCTACGCGGTGCTGTTTGGGGCGACTATATATATTGAGTATATAGGTGTCCTTGTTGTTTCTGTGCTGTGGCAGAATTTTTATGAAGGTATATTCAATGTCACTGTCTAGATTAAGGTCTACAGTGATTGCCGTGCATGATTTGTGGACCAAGATGCATGTCGAGGGATTTGTTTGATGTGTTGAGTATCCTCTGATCTTAGCCTCCATATTCACTTCTTGCAGGGCTATTATTTGCGGCGTATCGGGATGAGAGTCTATGTATTGCTGTAATGTTTCCCTCTTCCGTTTTAGTCCCCTGCAGTTCCACTGTAGGATGGTATTTATGTCTGCGTTGTGGAGCCATGCTGAACACTAGAATCGTGGGTCTCATCATGTGGTGCGCACTCAGGTTGTAGATCTATCTCAGTGCTTAGCAGGCGACGAGTTCCCATTTTACCCTGTAGCTTTGGGCCCTTGTTGTGAGAAACATCTGATAATTCCTGAAGTTTGCGGTCAATTCTAATCTCTTGCGCTTGCATCCTTATTAGAACTGGTTCGAGGTTTTCCATCATGGGTTTAATAACTGATTCGAACATGTTTTTGATTGTCGTCTCGATCATAACTTGTAATTTATTTTTAATGAGGTCTTGAATTGTTCTTTCCAAGCGAGTGATGCGTTCCTGGGTTTGGGGGTGCTCTGTATATTGCGGCTTTAGTGCCTGCGGTGGTGGTGCCTGCGGAGTTGTCGCCTGGTGTGGTGCGTCTGGTGTAGTTGCTTGGCTCTCGGGGGTGCTAGTATCTAACTGGTGTGGAGACGGAGGGGTTAGCTCTGCCTTATCTTCTTCCATCGGACATGCCTGTTGCGTCGATGGAGGTAATGTGTTGTTTGGATTGACTGCGATGCCTAACTGCTGTTTCAATGTGCTATTTTCTGATTTTAGTTGTTCAATCTCTGCTTTAAGTCGTTTGTAAGCCAACGCTTCGGGGGAGGAGGCAGCTACATCTGCCCAGCTCACCTTGCTGCCGTTGCGTTGCTCCTTGTTATGGGGTCCTGTTGTCTTCTCGGCTGGACGACTACCGTTGTTGTGCGACACCTTATCAGTAGTCCCAGGTCCATTGCTTGAAGAGCGTGAGCCGGGGGGTGCTGAGTTGTTGCTGGAGGACTGGTCCTGGTGGTTCAGTCGGTCCCCGCTGCTCGATGGGCATCTGCTGCCGGATCGGTTGCGAAACCTGGATCTTGACCGGTGGTTGACTTCTCCTGTCTTGGGCTTGGTTTTTTGTCATGTTCGGTACTTGTACTTGCACTGACTCGACGCCATGGGATGTGGACCTTCGCAGACCGTGCACTTGGGTTCGCAGTCGTGGGATTCTGGAACATCTTGCTGACCGCACTGCGGACATCTTGACTTCGAAGGGCAAGGGCAAACATCCGCCCGGTGTCCAAGTTTCCCGCACAGTGCGCAGGCTGGCGTTGTTTTCTTGTATAGGCGTACTGGAACCGCTTCACCGTAGTAGAAGACGTGAAACGGAACCTTTCTTCCTTCAAACGTGATAGCCGCCACGTTGGAGGAACCTAATTTTCTCACGCTCACCACTGGTGCGTCCGGGGAGCGAAGCGCGTTCGTGATGTCTTCGTTGGAAACCCTCGGGTCCACTTGTATTACTCCTTTGCAAGTGTCGTCGGAGGGGCGGAGGTAGGAGTACACTGCCTGTGCCTTGTCCCCAAGCTGAATTTCGTGAATTGCCAGGATCTTTCTGATTATTTGGGCGTCTCGCACCCCGACGACGATGATGTTCTGTTCCCATATGGGCCAAACGCTGAGCTCGGCTGAGCCCTTGTCGACGCCAGCAGCAATGTGCAAGGCGTTTCCGACCGCGTTGCTTCCCCTGAATTTGCCGAGATCCAGCGTTCCTTTAGGTTTGATTATGATCACTGCATCTTGCTTGTCCAGACGCGGCTGCGGAGGAGGCTTCCAACGCTTGACTTGCGTGCGGGGCGTCTGCTGCAGCGGCGTATCCCCTGCCGCGGTGACGCGTCCATCTGGCGTTCGACCTTTCTGCCGTGCCGAGTGGTTGTCACGGGCTGATGCGCGTTCCCACTCTTCTATCTTGCGTTGGATAATCGCCTCCATAACCTTGTCGAAAACTGGGGTTTTCGCCTGCGGCATGGTGGCAATCTGCATCCCCTCCGGGTCGTATCCCATCAGGGTCGTCATGGTTTGCGGCAGAATTTGCCCGCGGAGCCGCGGCGGGCAGCTGAGTCGTGGCCTAACTGTTTGGCTTAGCAACTCGCGCGATCCGCTTAGTCTTCAAATTCTCGAAGGATTTGAGAAAACGGTCCCACCTGAACAAGGGTGGGTGGTCTCCTCGTTGTTCTGGAAGTGTAGCGAGATGGTGTCGCAGCGCTTCGGCAAATGCTTCGGGAAAGGATCATAAAATTCGGCGGAGCCGACGTGAGACACGTCCGCTCTTCCCGACTGCTGAGGCGCGTTCCCTACAACGATGAGATTAAAGGCTTCCGCCTTAAAAAAAAAAGAATAAGCTGACAGAAGCGCTGCTCTGGCTTTGTTGTGTCGGTTTTGAGTGAAAAGGAGCCCCGGAGCTTGAGCTCGAAGGCTGGTTAGCCACCACCAGTGCTTATCTTAGGTGGTGGTGGTGAAAACTTTTAATTGTTGAAATAGAGTTTGGGAGCCACACAGTGGCCCCGCTACATGGTCGGCGTCCCTAGTCCGGGACACCGTATGACAATGCCCTGTCTCTCGCCCGTTTCACCAGAGCCCTTTGGGACTCAAGCGAGGAGCAGTTGAGGAGGGCAGTCTCCCATGCCTCTCTGGAAGGGGTAGAGGAAGGGGGGAGGTGGGGATTTTGAGTACATGCCCACACTATGTGAAGGATATCACAGGTCTCCCCACAGTGCGGGCATCGCCCATCCGTGTTTGGATCGCAATGCTTTAAGATTGCAGGACAGAGTAGAGTACCTGTCTGCAGGCGCCTTAAAGTTCGCTACTCCGTCTTACTCAGCCCCTTTGCAGGGGCCGGGAAAACACGGTGGATGTCGCTATAATGCGTTATAATTTCCCTGAATCGCAGCAGCGGCTGGTTAGTCTCCGAGCCAGAAGAGCTGGGATGAGGAGCCCGGTGAATAAGCGCTCGGGCAGCCGCGTCAGCGGCCTCGTAAGCCCTGGTGGCCAGGAGCCCAAATGATTCTTTTGGGTGTTAGATCAGTGGCAGTCCGTCTTAGAATACAAGCAGCTAAGGGGGAGGTCTCCCCTGCCAAGTAATGATCACATGCTTTTCGGGAGTCCGTAATGATGATTCTCGAATTGGCGTGGGCGGCAGCAAGCGCTATCGCTACTTCCTCGGCTCGCATTGAATTCGGGGCTCGAAAAGAGAGTCCATAAACGTGCATCTCCTGGTGAACGACAGCGGCCGTGTAAAATCCCGTGGGCGATGGCCCTGCTACGTCTACATAATATACACCGGGTCGGGAGCCGTGTTGTCTCTCAAGAGCCCGAGCCCGCGCTTGTCGCCTGTTTTCGTGCATGTCGGTGTCCATGTTACGGGGGAGCGGGGAGACCTAGAGCATATGGCGCCACAGTACTGGGATACTCTTCGCCTCCTCTGGAGTGCAGTCGTGTTGGATGTGTAAGCGGTTTAGCAGGCGGCGCCCAGGGGCCGTCTGCATGAGCCGCGTGTATTGGTTCACGAGGTGCGCCTCCCGCAGCTCCTGGTAGGAGTTTAGCACCCCCAATGCCTTGAGTTTGGCATTAGAGGTAGCCACCGGGAGATCCAGGGCTCGCTTAGTTGCCTTGCGGATGATGGCGTCTATTCGCGCCTCGTCTTGCTTAGCAGTGCGGAGATATGGCACGGCGTAGAGGATCTGGCAAGTCACGAAGGCATAGACGAGCCGAAGCGCGTCCCTGCCCCGCAGACCGCCCCGCTTGATGGAAACGCGGCAGATCATGCGCCCTACCTGTTCGCCTACTCTCTTGAGTTTCACAATGGTGGAGTCCGGTCTGAGTCTGTGGTGAATGAAAAGGCCCAGAATACGGAGCTCCTCCACCTCTCTAATAGGACCTCCTGACAGAGTGATGTGAATTGCTGTCCTATCCTTTGGGTTCGCTCTGACATGCAGAAGCTCTGATTTCGCTGGAGCACATTGGAGCCCACAGTCAATAAGCATACGCATCGACTATGGAAGCGGCCTGCTGAAGGCGGGCCTTCAGCAGGCCCGCGGCTCCCCTCAGTGGTCCAAATTGTAATGTCATCTGCATATAACGCGTGTTAAATGCCTTCCACCCAGGCAAGTTGGCTTGGGAGGCGCATCATAGCTATGTTGAACAGGAGCGGTGATAACACCGCTCCCTGAGGGGTACCCCGTGCTCCCATCATGTAAGGGCCGTATTCCTCGCCCTCAATCCGAAGAAAGGCCTGGGGATTAGTCAAGAAATCTCTTACATACGCGTAGGCCCTAGCCCCACAATCGGTAGAACTCAAGTTGGCCAGGATGCTTCCGTGTTTAACATTGTCGAAAGCCCCTTTCTGATCAAGGGCGAGAATGGCTTTGTCATTGTGTTGCATAGTTGTGGGTCGTATTACATCCCTGTGCAGCTGGGGAAGGACATCCTGTGCAGACATGTGGGGGCGAAACCCGAACATGGTGACTGCAAAGAAGCCCTTACTCTCCAGGTATGGAGAGAGGCGATCCCGTACCATCGTCTCCATAAGCTTGCCCGCACATGAGGTCAGTGATATGGGCCTCAGGTTGTCCGTATTCACGGCCTTACCTGTTTTAGGGATAAACGTCACAAGTGACGTTTTCCACTCGGGAGGGAGTGGACGCCCGTCCCAGATCTGGTTGATGTATTCTAATAAATGGAGGTAGGCTGAGTCCGGTAGGTTCGCCAACAGGTTCACTGTTATGTGATACCGTCCCGGAGCCGTACCCCGGCGCATTTTTGCTAAGGCCGCCTTAAAGTCGTGCAACACAAAAGGGCCATCAAGTGTTTCATTAGGCCTGCCAAAGTACATGTACTCAGGCCCAGGCGGGTCCTCCGTACGACAGAGATATCTTAGAAGCTAGCTATAAAACACCTTTTGTCAGTCTTCCTGTAAAAACGAGACAATAACAGGTAGTCTGTCGTCTCGTCTCAGCATTCTTATATAGTCTCATTAATATCATGCAGATGTTCCTTGAGTTGCGTGCTGTAGATGCTCATGAACCAGCAGTAAAACCCTCTCCCCTCCCATTGTTTTTGTGTCATCCCCACTTCAAAAAGGAGGTGCCCTGAAGGCGGTTTTACCTCGGCTTTGGTCATGGGAATACAGCTGTGTTTCTGTGTTGTGCTGTGTGTTACGGCGCTGTCCTAAACGGCTCCAACAACAACAACAGCAGAAAAACAGACTATCGATCGGATAACCACTGCGTGTGTTGCCTTTTAAAGTGCTATAAAACACCGCTCTCCACGTAAAACTAGGACCGTCACTAAAAGTCCGCCTCAGGACATCGTAAAAAGTTGTCGCGCAGTTCGGAACTGCTTTGGGGCAATACACTTTTTTCCTTGGCTCTCCACGCAATCGCGCTGGCAGGGTTGCAGGCAATCAAATAAAATGTTTTCTACTCTACACCACATACAGCACGTTCACAAAAAACGCGAATCCCTTCCGCTCTTTAACGAGTAATCGTACGAGGCCGGCCGATCATATAAAACCAAACTTTTCGCAAGAATTTCGACGACATGAAAAAGGTATTTTCATACTCAAGTAAATATCGCGCTATCGATATTCCTAGTCATAAAAGATACGCCATGACGAAGCGAACCAACGTCAAGTACACTGCAAGGCATCGCCATCACCGCTGACGTTTTTGTACAGGTAATGAGTATGCACAAGTAATGACGATTCTTAACATCAGAAACTATTCGTGCCTCTGGCGCAGCGAAACGCAGAACCCAAAGAGGCCTTCTAATTCTCACTAACGTCATCACCATCACCTTTGTAAGCCAGATGACATGCACTGCAGGACCTCTAATGCATCTCCTATTCTTCAAATAGCGCCCTCTTCCGGACAGGTCTTGGCAGTGGTTTCCCAGCAAATTTTCTAAAATTATCTCACCTCCACACACTCGTCCACATTCAGCTTGCGGATACGCCCTCCTCTGTTGCGCCAGGAACTCATCGGTTACCAATTCTCTGCGCTGCTTATCACACGTCTGTGCCATCACAAAATGAGAGGCATATTTTTCTTCTGTTATTAATTATTCACTCATATAGGCCCCATCGGGAGGTGAGCGCAGCAAGATATATTTAAGTTATATACTGAAAATTCAAGGCTCGCAAAGAAAGAAAAAAAAATCTCTGCCTCTCCCGTAACCGAGAGTAGAGTAAGCGTGAAATGTTCAGGGCATAACACATTGGTTGTAGATGGTACTAGTCAAAATCTTGAAATGGGTCTAGTGTTCAACACACCACACCACACATACTATGCACTGGTCCATGTGGACGGAGTCGTTTCCTGTGATTGTCTGGGGAATCTATTCCGCCCTGACTCATCAGCTGTATCCGGTTTGTGTTTGCCTTTCATCTTTGTAATCGTTTTCATTCCTCGCTTATTTGTATCACTTTTCCTATGTGACACTGGTGACGTCCCCACTGGATTATGTCACAGATAACTGATTACGAAGTAATGACAAATTACTAATTAGTGACTAATTACCGATTAATGACTAAATACTAATTAAATGCTAATTAATGACGCTTAAGATTCGCCTTTAGGAGTGGAACGCGACAGCGTGTTGTAGCGCTGCCAGGGAGTCCACGGAACGACACCACCCGTTCGGCGCGATGCCATGTCTTCATCCCGTGGGAGCCCTAGCCAGGCCTAAAGCCAAGCAGCCTGTCTCCAGCGTTCTCCGCGGACGCCATGGCGGCCTCCGCTCGCCGCGGGTACGAGCCCGAGACGATGGCATGGACTGAAGTCGTCGCAGAAGCCCCGTCTTCTCCTGAAACCTCCACTTCGACGCAGGAGATCGTGGATGAAGGCCTCTTCTCGTTGGTGGCACTTCGCAAACGCCAGCAGCGCCTGAACACCTCGGCAGTGGACGGACCCTCCGTGAGTGCCCCTGCTTCTGTGCATCAAAATACTTCAAGTTCAAACCATCAGCTCTCGCAAACAGCTGGATCGACGAAATGGCGGCCTACCGCTATGCCTCGACTCCGCAAAGAAGACTTCACGATCGTCATCAAGCCCAGAATGACGGTCTCCCTGAAGACGGTTCTGCAGAACGGTGAGCTTGGTGCTTTGCTCTCCGCCTATGTTAATGCCTCCTCGGTGGACACTCTTAGTATCTGGCCCATCTGGGACCAGAATATCGTTATCGCCACCACTCAAGACGTGAATGCGGCGAACGCGCTCGCTCGTGAATTTACTCTCAAAGCTTCCAAAGGCTCCATCCCGATGGTCGGTCACGCCAAAGTCAACGGTGAAGTCTGCAGGGGGATCATTACCGTCCATGAGCAGGAAACTTCTACCACCCTGAAATCGAAAGTCCAGTGGCGCGGAGGAGAGATAGCCTTCTTCCGCAAGCTGGGGAAGTCGACGATTGCCCTGCTCACCTTCGTGGGGCATAAAGTGCCACGTTACGTGCACTATAACAGTGTGGTGACCTTGGTACGCGAATACAAGCGGACTATTCCCGCGTGTTTCCGATGCGGCACCATCGGCCACCGTGTGGACTTATGCCCGGATCCTCAAAGCAATCGCTGCGGACACTGCGGCCAAACGGTCGCAGTCCTCGAAGACGGCAACTTGGAGACCCACGAGTGCACCCCTTCCTGCATCGTCTGCGGTGGCGGCCACCTTACGGGCTCGCAAGACTGCAAAGCGAAATTCCAGCGGCTGCAACGACCGGGAAACCCAACCGGTCAACGAAAGCAGCGTCAGTGTGCAGTGCCCCCAGGAGCTGACACCACTCCAAAAGTTCCCCCGCCTGGCAACAAGCAGGTGCAAGGCACATCCGGACCAGCGCCACCGGCGGGCGCGTTGCCCGGGCGTGTCTCCAAGTCCCCTCCATCAACAAGCCAAAAGTCGTCACGTGGTCCAGGCGCACCCGTATTCCAGAACGGAGATTTTCCGCCTCTCGAGGGCCGTCCGCTTGGCACACCAAAGAAGACATCACAGCCAAAGGTAGGCAGCCGAGACGGGCCTCCTCCGTTCCCCTGCACTCCCCTACCTTCTTCCCCACCAACCCTTCCTCCTCCTCCCCCCCTTAACTCGGAGGTTGCGGACCTCCGCCGTGAGCTTGAGACTCTCCGGGCTCAAAATGCTCAACTCCAGGCCAAAATTCATGCGCTAGAAACGGCTCGGTCCTCCCCGCCTATTGCCCAGGTAGCTCTGGAACCGATGCAACAAGTGCCGGTGGACCCGACATCATCTAGCTCTGACGCGCGTTTCACCGCCCTCGAAAACGCCCTTGCCGCATTAGCGACTCAGATGTCAAATTTCGGCCAAATTCAAGAAAACCTGTTCAAGTCAGTCACGGCCACGGTTACGGCCACCGTGACGGCCAATATTAAGACGTGGCTGGAGTCAAACCCCAGGCTTCTACGCCGAATGAGGCCCCTCAAAGACGCAAACCGCCCATCAATATTCAACCGCCCCATCGATCTAACCGAACTCAAGGAAGAGCCGGAACCGATCCAGCCGCAGGTGACGGAACCTGTGCCGGCTCTCCAAGGCAGTCTCCCTTCAAATCAACATGGCTGCGTCCCCTCCCAACCAACACCCTAAAGGGCGCCGCCCCCCGCAAAGACAGCAAGTTTTTTCCCTTGTGCAATGGAATTGTCGGGGTTTCAAAAACAGGACCAAACGCGCCCACTTAAGGGCGTACATTGACAACCTTGAACACCCCGCCGCAGTCCTTGCGTTGCAAGAAACCGGAGATGCGGTTAAGCTCACTGGCTATAACGCTTTTCAACGAGACCCGTTCACCTGTATCCTAGTCCATAAGGGTTACACAGCGCAGGAGGTTGATCTCGATCTAAACTTGGAATATTCGTACGTGATGGTCTCTGTCCTCCCCCTGCGGCGAACACATAGCCCCGCACACATACTTAATATCTACTGCCCCCCGAAACTCAAAAACATCACTTTTTCTAACATCTTTAGCGCAGCGCTAATGATCGCGGGTCGCGACCCCCTCATGATAGTGGGCGATTTTAACGCGCCCTGTCTCATGTGGGGCTATTGCAAGGAAGAGACGCGTGGTCGTAAGTTGGCGGAACTTATCTCTACGCTGGGCATCACTCTTCTAACCGACCCGGTCCACCCAACACGTGTAGGGAACTCCGTCACTCGGGACACTTGCCCCGACCTTACCCTCGTGAAACACATCCAACACGCAGAGTGGATCAACACCGAGGACACCCTCGGTAGCGACCACTGCATACTGAACACTGTCATTTACACTCGGCCCTTACGTCGCCCCCTTGCGCAAGCCAAACTTCCCGACTGGAACGCTTTCCGCCAGGCCCTCCCAGTAACTTCTCTCATGGAACAGGACTACTCCACTTGGGCACAAGGACTCATGCAAACACTCCGTTCGCACGAAAACCATATCCAGCTTACGGAGCGTGCACCTGACGTGGATAACCACCTGATGCACCTCTGGGAAGCTCGCCGCAGCCTCACTAAGCGATGGCGGCGGCAGAAACACAACCGTAAACTCCGCGCTCGTATCTCTGACCTCACCCAGCAAGCTGCCGAGTATGCTGCCCAGCTCGCAGACACTAACTGGGTAGATCGATGCAACAGCGCAGCAAGACATATGTCCAGCCGCAACACTTGGCGGCTCTTCAGGACTCTCATAGACCTCACACAAACACGCTCGGAAACTCAGAAACACATCAATCGCGCGATGCACAACTTTCAAGGAAACACGAAGCAGCTAGCGAACACCTTGCGCTCACAATACCTCAATCAGGATCAAGACCCGCGCGGGCAGGATTATTCGTAACTGGATTATTCGTAACTGGAGCGATAATCCGGAACTGGATCAACTTTTCCAGCTTCACGACCTTCGCGCGGCTCTTGCCAAAATGCGCAGGGGGACGGCGCCCGGGAGGGATAAGGTCACAGTCAAATTATTGGCGAACCTTCCTGATCGGGCATACGAAACCCTACTCGAATATATTAACGCCATTTGGACCGGGGACACTTCGTTGCCACCGGATTGGAAGACATCATCGGTAACCTTTATCCCAAAGGCGGGGAAACCGGTAAACACAGACAACCTCCGGCCCATCTCCCTCACTTCATGCTTAGGAAAACTGATGGAAACGATGGTCCGTGCCCGCCTCTCAGAATATCTCGAGAGCAAGAACTCCTTTGCCGACACCATGTTCGGTTTCCGACCCAGTAAGTCCGCACAAGACATCCTTTTACAGCTTCATCACGAGGTTCTCGAACCCATAGAACACCCACACAACGACAAAATAGTCCTAGCACTCGATCTCAAGGGTGCGTTTGACAATGTTAAACACGGCGTCATACTAAAACACCTTAGCGAGATCAACTGTGGTCCTCGTACATTCAATTACATCAAAGATTTCTTAACAGACCGCTTGGCCTATATACGTATGCAAGAGACCGAGTACGGCCCGTTTGAGATGGGAACGCGGGGCACACCACAAGGCGCTGTATTGTCCCCGCTTCTCTTTAACATTGCTATGATGTATCTCCCGGCACAGCTGGCGGCTGTCTGCGGTGTTCAGCATGCGCTGTACGCCGATGACATCACCATCTGGGCCACTACGGGAAATATAGGAGAGGTGGAGGAATGCCTGCAAGCAGCGGCGAGCATAGTTGACCACTATGCCACGTACTGCGGCCTCCAGTGCTCCCCGTCCAAATCTGAATTTGTGCATATTCGATCTTCTCCGAAATGCAAAATCTCCGTTCAGCTTTCTCTCGCAAGCGGCCCCGTCCGTGAAGCGAAGGAGCTACGAATACTCGGTCTCTTCATTAATCAACATCGTAACGCAGACACAACTCTTGCCAAACTCCGCAAAGTCGGCGACCAGGTGGGCCGAATGGTTCGCCGCGTTTCCAACAAGCGAGGAGGGTTGCGAAGTAAGGATGCGATGCGGCTCGCGCATGCCTTCGTAACAAGTCGAGCACTGTACTCGACTCCTTACCTCCGCTTACGGAAACATGACGAAGATCACTTGGAGATTGTACTCCGCAAAATTTTCAAGAGAGCCCTCGACCTTCCGATATCCACTTCCAACGCGCGACTTCTCGCGTTGGGGGTGGTGAACACCTATCGAGAACTCCGCGAGGCGCATCTCGTTAACCAATACACGCGTCTCGCCCAGACCGTGTCCGGTCGCCGCCTCTTGGACCGGTTACATATCAGACATGATCACCATACCATGGAACGGGTTCGAGTGCCAGAACTGTGGAGAAGCGCGCTCTACGTTCGACCCCTTCCGACTAAGATGAACAAGGAGAACCATAATGGCCGGCGCCAGGCGCGGGCGAATGCGCTGCACCGCCACTATGGCTCAAAGAAACACGTCTTCTACGTCGACATTGCAGGCCCCTACCGCTCCAGGGGGGAATGGTACACGGCTGCAGTCATACGCGAGGGAAAACAGGTGGACGGCCTCTCGTTCAGAGCGCCCAACTCAACGCATGCGGAGGAGGTGGCGATCGGCCTCGCAGCCTCCCATCCCGACTCTAAATTCATCCTCACAGACTCTCGCGGAGCCTGTCGTAACTTTGAGTTCGGTTGGATCACTCCACTCGCTCACCAAATTTTACACCGCAGTACTCGCGACGGCGATCCAACTCATCGCTCAATCATATGGGTCCCCGGCCACCAAGGCATGCCAGGTAAGGAAGCCGCCCATGAGGCAGCCCGCGCACTCACTCACCGGGCACCAGGCGTCCCTTGGGAGGAGCTTAACCCAGATCACAGCCCTCTCCTTTCTTTTAAAGAAATTACTGAGCACTATCGTGCCGAACACCGGCGATACCCAGTTCCTATGAAAGGACTGGGTAAAGCTGGCGAACGAATTCTCCTCAGGCTCTTTACAAACACCCTGCTGTGCCCGGCGGTTCTCAAGCACTTTAATCCTTCTTTTGACGGCCGCTGCTCATTCTGTGGGGAGGTGGCCGACACCTTCCACAAGGTTTGGGCATGCAGAAAAAATCCTTCTCTCCCCCCAATCACCCCTTCCCCTACCCGAGAGGACTGGGAGGCGGCCCTACTCAGCTGCCAGGAACTATCGGCCCAACAGGCCCTGGTTCGGCGGACTTGTGTAGCGGTCTCGACCAACGGGATCCCGGAATGAGGGACTCCGACTAGTATTGTAAGGGGTGAGACCCACTAGGGGCCTCTCCCCGAGCACCTCTCTGTACATTACTAAATAAATGCTTTTCTCCTCCTCCTCTCCCTTTGAACGCGACGCTTTTTAAGGAAAGGAAATTACGCAGTAATTCACTTATATCTCGGTGGACACATGAAGTGCACCGTACAGGAAGGGAAGAACGCCACCACCCGTTCGGCGCGATGCCTTGCTCTTTGAACACAAGGCTTTTTTTTTTTAGGAAAGGAAATGGCGCACTAATTCTCTGTCATCTCGGTGGACGCCCGAACCGCACCATAAAGGAAGGGAGGAACGCCACCCTCCGTTCGGCGCGATGCCTTGCCCTTCGAACGCAACGCTTTTTGTGGAAAGGAAAGGGCGCAGTAATTCTCTGCCATCTTCGTGGACACCCGAACTACCCGAACCGCACCGTACAGGAAGGGAGGAACGCCACCACCCGTTCGGCGCGAAGCTACCGGCGCTTGTATGCCGGTACTGTAGGAGGACAGAGAGTCTCGTTAAATCTCGTACGATGCCCAGATGCTCTCGTATCAGTGCCCGGATGAGTGGAATTCAGTGCCAGGATGGTGGCTCTCGGTCTCTGCGTGACGTCACCGGACTGCAGACAACGGGAGCTAAAAGCATTTCATGCTTTAAAAACTAGCCGGCAAATCGAGATGGTTGTATAAGTCGCACTGCTGTGATTTTGCTGCTGTCAATTTCTTAGCCTTTTCTCCTCAAGACCTCTCTCCGATGTGCACAACTCATTTCAAACTTCTTTTAGTCGTTTTCATTAGACTTATGAAGCATAACTAGGATTTTAAACATTTTGTCCTCTTTTTAACACTGTGTAGAAGAGGTCTGTGTTTAACTTTTCTCCTTCAACCCCTCTCCGATTTCCCAAACTTATTTCAAGCTAGTTCTAAACATTTTCATCAGACTTACTAAGTATTGTTCATATTTCGAAGAATTACTTTCTTTAACGCTGTGTAAAACAGATCTGTTACTGCTGTTATCTGAAATCCTAAAAAAAATGCTTTGCTGCCGTTCAGTGACAATATTATCATAGCTAAAATTGATGTTTAAAATTTCTGCGAGCTGGCGTCCGCGCGAGAAATCATTTGCTGTTTTTTTTCTTCTGTGCTGTTCCTGTTACCGTCCCCCTTCTTGAGCAGATGCAGCTAGCAGAGCCAAACATATCGGGCGGCACCATTCTTTTTTATTGCTTAAAACGGCATTGAAGAAACTTCACTCAGTTATCGTTCTCCGCCAAGCAGGCGGAATTCATAGAAGAAATTCAGCATGCACTTACAGCCCTCTCCTCTCCATATGACTCCCCACTCGTTAAAAAGAAGGAAGGAAGGAAGGAAAAACTTTATTTTACTCTAGTCCTTTTTCCTGCGGGTTGGGAGCATCTTCAGAGACGTTTTCTCCTTGATTTTACCCCCAGGAGTCTTCTCTGTCGAAGTCGTCCGCCTCTAATCAGTGGTCGGTTGCCCTCAGTCCAGGGCTCCGCTGGCCACTGCCGCCCGTTGAGCTCGCTGTACCAGACCTTCTTGGTCTTCACAGCGGTCGCTGGACAGCAGAGTCTCCCACTGCTCCGCACTCGGGTTTTGTATTTTGGGGACCACGTCTATCTTTTGGCAGGCCCATGTGATGTGATAGAGAGTAGGTTTTCCGTCGCACCAGGGACATTTGTCCGCGTATATGGTAGGGTGCATTTTGTTTAGTATATGTAGGTTTGGGAAAGAGCCTGTTTGTAATTGTCTCCAAGTGACAGCTTCCTCTCTGCTGAGAGATTTGTGCGGTGGGGGATACCGCAATCTTCTGCCTCTGTAGTTTTGTAGTATGGCCGAGTAATCCCTGGGTGCTGGCGCGAGTTCCGCGGGCTCATCGGATGCTCGGAAAGTAATGTATCCTCGAGCTATCCTGTCGGCCTCTTGGTTCCCTGCCACCCCCGTGTGCCCCGGTACCCACACAATTTTGTGTGGGATCTTGTCGCTTTGTTCTTCCTGGTTTTTAATTCTGTCGCTCGCTGCGAGGAGTATACGGAGCGCGTGACGACCTATCCTGCCATTCATGTAATTTCGGCAGGCTGTTTGAGAGTCGGTGAGTATTGTTAGCGACCGCCCGGTTCTATAGCCCTCCGCCACCGCTAGAGCAACGGCTACTTCCTCGGACTCTGCAGCTGTGCAGCCTCGGAGAGACGCGCTGGTCATTTCGCGTAAAGACGAATCGACCACCGCCGCCACAGCGATTTTGGTGTCTCCTCCTCTCCAAGACGCGTCTGCATACACGGTCGTGGCTTGAGGAGCGTATGTTCTTTCGATGAAGTCGGCCCTCGCTTCTCTTCTGCCTCGATGGAGATTGGGATCCATGTTTTTTGGTATTGGCGCTACCTTGAGGGTCTTGCGAAGCTCGTCGGGGATCGTTGCCGTCCTCGTCATTTCTCGCATCTGCTCGCGGTATCCGAGCCTCTGCAGGAGCGCTCTTCCAGTCGTTGTCTGCAACAGCCTGAGTTTTTGCGACTCAAGCTGCGCCTCTCGTAGCTCCTCAAAGGTGTTATGTAATCCCAGGGCCATGAGTTTTTCGGTTGACGTGTTGCGCGGAAGTCGGAGCGCTGTCTTATACGCTTTGCGTAGCAGGGCATCCGCTTGTTGTATTTCGTTTTTGTTGAGGCACTGGTAGGGTAGGCTGTACGTGATTCTACTAACTACAAGGCTTCTGACTAGTTTGAGTGTGTCCTCTTCACGCATGCCATGTCGCCTGTTGGTGATGCGGGTGATCATGCGTGAGACTTGTAGTGTTGTTGCTTTGAGCAGGGTAAAAGTGTGAGTACTGCGCTGGTTGGATTGAACCCACATGCCTAAAATTCTTATTGTTGTCTTTTCGGGGATAGGTGTCCCGTCAAGGTAGACGTTGAGTTTTAGGTCCTCGTTGGTTGGGACGGTCCGGTTTTGCTTGCCTCTCCAGACTCTCAGCAGTTCCGATTTCTCGGTCGAGCATGCGAGTCCTCTTTCTGCGAGGTATTGCTCTACACAAGAGGCCGCTTGCTGTAGCCTTTCTTCCTTCTCTCCGAGACAACCCGTGTTTGTCCAGACTGTTATATCGTCAGCATACATTGCATGCCTGATGCCTTCGATGTTCTCTAGTTTTCGAGCTAGGCCTATCATAGCTATGTTGAAAAGTAAGGGGGAGATAACTGACCCTTGGGGTGTTCCCTTATTTGGAGTGCGAATTTTGTCCGATCGAAGGTCTCCTATGCCGATGGTGGCAGTTCTGTCGGACAGGAAGGCTTTGACGAAGCCGTGGATTCTGCGCCCGCAATCCAGCTTGTCTAGGCCCGTAAGGATCGCTTCGTGGCTGACGTTATCGAATGCCCCTTTGATGTCCAGGGCCATTATGACATTTTCTCCCGTCCGAGGCACGTTTCGCAGGACATCTTCTTGTATTTGGAGGAGAACGTCCTGCGTCGAGAGCTTCGCTCTGAAGCCGAACATGGTATGTGGTACACAGTCGTTGTCTTCCATGTAATTTTGCAGTCTTAAAGTTACCACCCGTTCGTAAAGTTTGCCAAGGCACGACGTGAGTGATATGGGCCTGAGGTTTTCAATTTGTAGCTTTTTACCAGGTTTAGGTATCATTATTACTTCGGCGTGTTTCCAATCTTCGGGAACCGTCTCCGCCTCCCAATGTTTGTTAAGAAAGCTGACGAGCTCTTGTATGAGGTCGTCGCTCAGGTTGCGGATTAGGGCGTTGTCGATTCTGTCCGCTCCGGCTGCCGTGTTTCTGGTGGTGTTTCTTATGGCCGCGTAAACCTCTTCCACAGTTATGGGGCGGTCGAGTTTCTCGTTTTCGGCTCCTCGATACGTTCCTTGGTATCGCGGGGGGTTGTGATCGCCGAAACATTTTTCTCGTGCCTTCTCCAGTAGGGTGATGTCTGATCCCTCGAAGGAGTGGATGAACCTGTGGATGGCTTTATTGTTTTCTGATTTTATTTTGGTCGGATCGATTAGTGCTCTTAAGAGATTCCAGGTTCTGGCCGTGCCTAGAGTTCCCCTAAGCGAGTCGCTGAGTTGGTCCCAATTTTGTTTCGCGAGTTGCATCGCATATTCTTCCGCCTTTGCCGTAATTTCTGCTATCTTTAGTTTTAGTTTCCTGTTGTGTTTTTGCTTCCGCCATCTTTTGGTGAGACTGCGTCTCGCTTCCCATAGTCTGAGGAGGTGGGCGTCTACTTCAGGCGTTGCTGTCGTTCTCCTTAGGCTTTTTGTGCATCGTTGTCGCGTTTCTCTCAGCATGCCGCTCCATTCCTCCAGTGATTGGATACCGCCTTCAGATTTGTTGCAAGCCCCGCGAAACGCGTTCCAGTCAGTGATTTTCGCCTGTCCAATCTGGCGTCTTATGGTGTCGGATGCTATTCGTGTCCGGAGGATAAAGTGATCGCTGCCTAGATTTTCCATCATGTTTTCCCACTGTGACTCCCTGCTCTTCCTTACGAAGGTGAGGTCCGGGCATGTGTCCCTGCTCACGCTATTTCCGATTCTCGTGGGGGTCGCAGGATCTGTGATTAGACTGCAGCCAAAGTACTCCGCTACTTCCACTAATGTTCTTCCCTTGATGTCTTGTTTCTGGTATCCCCAACTCCTGTCCATGGCGTTGAAATCTCCTACGATGATGAGTGCATTTTTTTTGGCCAGCTTGTGCGCTCCATAGAACAGTTCGAAGAGTTTGGCTTTTCTTTGTCTCGGCGGGCTGTACACGTTAAGTAAGAACGTGCTGCTTCCCTGTCGCTTTTTCGGAATAATTTCAACAAGCGCGTGCTCGATGTCGGTGTCGGCGATGGTATCGTGCCTGATGGCGGTAATGGTTTTGCTGACTAGGACGGCCGCTTTACCTTCGTTTTGACTCTCGTAAACCTCGTACCCTTGTAAGGTCGGCTTGATTCCAGTCTCTTGGAGCGCAATTACATCAGGAGGTGTCAGTTGTGTGTTTATATATTGTTTTAAAAGGGCCTGCTTTTTACGGTAGCCTCTGCAGTTCCATTGCCAAATATCTAAGTGTTCTTGTTCTTGCCGATACGTATTGATCATGTTTACGCGTCACTGCTGTTGCCTTGTTCGCTTGCGAAAGCTGTTAGCGCTGGACGGTTGTACGCTTTTTCCCTAATGTTTTCGGTATGTTTTTGTTTTCGAAAAGCGCTTCTGATCTCTGCGATCTGCCCTTGGAATTGTACTTGCATCTGTTGCATTTGCGATTGGATTTGCTGCATGATATCCTGCATCATCTGCTGCATCATCTGTTGCATTCGTGTTTCAAGGTCTCCTTCATTCGATGCCTGTGGTTGTTGTTTTGGAAGTGCTCTAGTCGTGTCGAGTTCCCGCTGTTGGTCCTTTAGTGTTTTTGTGAGTTCCTCAACTTTGCGTTCGAGCTCGTTTTGTTTGATTCGAGCGAGTTCTAGCTCGCGTCTGAGCGCATCGCTGTTCGCGTCCTTCGGTTCTGTGACGCGACTGTCTTTGTTGTTTGTGTTGTCTATGTTACTACCCTTTCCTACCGAGTGCGAAGCAGTGGTAGAAGCCCAGCTCACCTTGCTGCCGCTTGTCTGGGAAACCTTCTTCTTTTTCTTTTTCTCTTGCTTCTCCCCCTCCTGTGGGCCGGCTGGTGGTAGAGGCGGGAAGGAGTTGGACCTCGATCGGCTCCTCGATGTCTCTCCCTCTGAGCTGAGCCATCGCTTGGGTGGTCGCCCGCGTTGGTCGCTCCGTCCTCTTTCTCCTGTGGGTTTTGGCCTGGCTTTTTTCAATCTCTCTCGGCACTCCTTGGATCCGGTCCGGTGTGCCTCGCCACAGATTATGCACTTGGGCGTGCACTCGTGGTCGGCGGGCGGGTTTGAAACTCCACACAGTCCGCACACAATAATGTTCGGTGTGGGGCACACGTCGGAACGGTGTCCTTGCTGGAAGCAGACGTAACACACTTGCCTAGTGGGGCGGTACTGGTAGCATGGTACTTCACCTCCGTAATAAATGACGAATTTCGGCAAGACTGGGCCGTCGAACGTGAGCACTGCCGTCTTGGATTTTCCGAGCATCCTTGCCTGAAGTATGGTCACTCCTTGAGTTCTGACCCGTAGGTGTGCTTTAAGTTCTTCGGGAGGGGTACCTGGCTCTACACCGTGGATGACGCCGCGCAGGACGTCTTCCGGTGCTGCCACGTAAGCGTTTACATCATAAGGCTTTCCGTCGAATTTGAGACGGGTAATGTGCCGCACTAGCTGAGCCGTTTGCTCGTGCGGAGTGCTAACGATAATGATATTGGATCCGGTGCGAAGCCTTACAAGTAGGTCCTCGTCCTTACATTGCTGGCCGCACGCCATGACAATTGCGCGCGCTACTTGGTGGGTGGTGAGGGACTTCACCATGAGTCCTTTCTTGGGTCGAATAATGATCTTGTAGTCGCTTCTGGGGAGTGGCGGCATTCTTCGCCTAGGCCTGCTCTGCCCCCTTGATCCATACTTGTTGCAGCCGGTCGCATCACCCGGTAATTTTCCGTCTTGAGGATTGGCGTCCGGGCCGGTTCCCGTGCCTTTGCGTTCCTTTCGCCTTTGAAGTTTTCTCTGGCGCTTGGATTGTACAAGCTCCCAGCTGGCATCGTTGTTGTACCCGGCTGGCTTCGACGAGGAGTCGGACGGGATCTCGTCCTCACTTCCCAAGTCGGCGTCTCCGAAGTCGTCTTCATCCATCACTTGGAATTCGTTGAGAAGGACGTTTGACGATTGTGCTGGCACATCGTTGTCTTGGCTGGGCCCCGCCATATGGTCCGTCTTTGAAACGGCGTCGATGCTAGGCGTCGGCGTCGTCGACAAGGTTAGCGGCCCATGCTCTCACGATGTCGAGCTGGGTGGCCCGTTAGGGTTAGCGGGCCGGCGCCCGCTTTATAACTTTCAAGTCCGGTAGAAAGCCGAAAACTGGTCCTACCTCTTGAAATATCTATCCTGGGGATCCAGCACTTGATATCTTTCCGTTCCGAATAAAATCCGGTGGCGAGAATGATTTCGTCCGGTGGAATTTGCTCAAAATGTGCGGAACCGATGCGACGCGCGTCCGCTTGCTTGAACCGCCATGTAGCGTCCCCGTTAAAAAGAAAAAAGCCCTGTGGCCATCCTCACAGCCCCCACCCAGAGGACATATCAGACTGTGACACGCCCCCCATTCCATAGCTTTCTCCAGTGGAACTGCCGATGCATCCGCACGGCACGTACGCCCCTTTCCCAGCATCTCCTCACCCTTCGTCACCCTTCCACATCCCCCCTCTGGTCTCCTACTCCAGGAAACCAGAGGCGAACGCACCCTCCCGGGATACAAAGCGATTCATGCGAGTTCTACGGATTGAACACTGCTGGTCTCAACATATATCCGAAGAGACCTCAAATTCTCAGTCCTCCAAATTCCCGATATACTCGCTCAGCATCTAGTTGCCGTCGAGCTCTTCCTTGCACCTACATCCCCTCCCACCATTCTCGTTAACTTCTACAACCCCCTCAAACAGCATTCCATTCTACCTCACCTTTTCGACTTCCTCCAAACCATCACTTCCCCGCTCCTTGTGGCAGGCGACTTCAACGCACCACACACACAGTGGGGCTACACAACCACACAAAAAGCAGGACGTTTGCTCCACGATCATATATACTCTCGACACTACTCTTTGCTGAATGACTTTTTACGCCCCACTAGACAGGGTTCCTCCTATCACAGAGACACCACACCCGACCTGACCTTCGCTCTATGCATTCCACATGTTACTTGGCACAATACTGACACATACCTATACATTCACATTCTCTTGCCTCATCAGTTCAAATTGCTTATGACCGTGCCTACTTCAAGTTTGTTGCTTTCAATGTGTAATGTGTCCCTTTCCTGCAATGGCCTCAAATGTGAGGCTAGCAGTATGTTCAAATAAATAAATAAATAAATAAATAAATAAATAAATAAATAAATAAATAAATAAATAAATAAATAAATAAATAAATAAATAAATAAATAAATAAATAAATAAATAAATAAATAAATAAATAAATAAATAAATAAATAATACCTATTTAGCGACCATTTCATCCTTGTCATCAACATCCCCACACAACACCCCCGACGCAGGGCGAAGGTGCGACACACTTTGTGGTCAGACTTTCGCCGGTTCTTACCCCCACCCCCATCTAACCCCTCCGACTACGCTTCATGGGTCGATGATCTCAAACACCCAGTCACGGGCAACACGTGAAATCTCTAATCCTACTCCCCGTGACAACCCTGATCCTCACCTTCTATGATTGTGGAAGCGGAGAAAACGTCTCCAACGCACATTAGCTACACACCCGCACAACACACAGCTCCACGACAGAATACAAGCAATCCGCAAAGACATTATCTCCCACTGCAAGACACTCGACACCGAACACTGGACACGAACATGCGACCGCTTAGATGGAACTTTACATCAAAAATCATCCTGGTACCTTCTCCGCTCCCTTCTCGGACCTCAACCTCATCCCACACCCACTCTTGAACGCCTCTTCGCCTCCCATACTCCAACAGAGGTTTTCACTGACCTCCAACAACTTTATTTCCCACCCTCACAATCCTTTTTAAACTCACCATATCATGGTCCAGCCCTTCCCGCACTAGACATCCCCTTCACGCACACAGAATTTGACACAGCACTCGCGCGTTGTAACACACACTCTGCCCCCGGTGCAGACAAAAACACATACAAAACTCTCAAGAACCTTCCCCCCGAAGCCAACACATTTCTTCTTAATGTCATCAACGACGCCTGGACCTCTGGCACCCTGCCAGTGGACTGGACATCGTCCCTGGTCTCATTCATACCGAAACCCAATAAACCCTCCAGCATCAATAACCTCCGTCCTATTTCCCTTACCTCCTGCGCGGGCAAGCTCATGGAGCACATGGTGCTTGCCCGCCTCACTTCCCATCTTCAAGCCACCGACTATCTTCCCCACACCCTCATTGGATTTCGCAGAGCACTATCCACCCAAGACCTTTTCCTTCTCCTTCACCACACTTTCTTTAACTCAAATGCCTCAGACGCTGCGCAGTAACCGTTGACATACGCAAGGCTTTCGACTACATATCACACGACCACATCCTCGCCATACTAGCTGATACGCAATGCGGACACAGCATGCACAATTACATAAGAGCTTTCCTCTCCCACCGCTCTGCCCGTATCCGCTACCTCGACAAACTGTCTAACCCAATCCCACTCACTCGTGGCACTCCACAAGGTGCCGTCCTCTCTCCAATCCTCTTTAACCTAGGCATGGTCCCACTCGCCCGGCCCTTAGCCGATATTCCCAACCTTCATTTCGTCTTCTACGCAGACGATCTCACCTTGTGGGTCACCACTGGCTCACCGGGAGAGGTCCAAACCACACTACAACATGCACTTAACACCATTTCCTCACACCTCTCCCAAGCGAGCCTGCAACCCGCTTCGAGAAATCAGAACTTTTACTCATAACACGCAGTAAATATCAACAGATGATGAACCCCTCCATATCCCTCACCCTTGCCGGACAGCGCATCCCCCGCGTCGAATCTTGTCGCATCCTGGGTATGCCACTCAACTCCAACACTTTCACCTCTGCCATCAATCAGTCCATACGCACATGCCACTCAGTAACACACTTACTGCGCCGCGTAGTTTTAAAACATGCCGGCTTCTCCGAGACACACGCCAGCCGCCTTGCTCAAGCGCTGGCTCTGAACAAATTCCTGTACTGCATACCTTACTGCCCACTTACAAGTACACAACAAGACAAACTAACCCGGGCCCTCACTACACTATATAAAGCAACACTAGGACTCCGCCCTCAGGCTTCTACAGACACCCTGTACAGAACAGGCCTCTTCCACCCTCTTCAAGCCCTCCTTAACCTGTACCTGGAGAGACAAATCATCCGCCTGTCCAGTACACCAGCTGGTCGGTGGATACTTTCCCAGACTCCCTACACACCCATCACTTTCCCAGACCCACCGCAGTCTCCGATCTATCCCCCTAACCTCCGCCTCGCACCCATTCCACGCAACATGTCCGCACACACACACGCAGGCCTCAGTGACCGTATATTGACCACGAAAGCGTTATATGCACTATTTTTGAAGAATTAGGAGTCCATTCCTGCAAGGGCTTTAAGGATCAGCCTCAGGGTCATGGACCGCTTTTGTTCTAAAATGCAGATTTGTCCTTTATATTCAGCTCAAGAGTGAAGCCACTGCAGTCGCCAAGTAAAACACGGCTGTTGAAACCATAATGATTTGCCGCAGTCCAGGGAATGCGCTAAGCTAAATATTATCTGTAATTATTTTATTTCATTACTTTTATGTCTCTCTGGCTTCTTTTCATCGCATCCGCCCACAGAGTGTCTTACTATTACCTAGAGGGAAAGCTGGCGGCGCTGCACTTCAGCCACCATGGACGCTCAAAGCATCATGGGGCGGTGAGCTACTTGTTGCGAGACAGTCGTAGTTTTTAGGGGACACAGAGTGGCACTACTAAGACGTTTCATTCCGGAAACGTTGTTCGTGTGTGCGCAGACGACTTTCGCGCGAACGCAGTGTGCAAAAACCGTAGTAGTAACAACGCATAGACACACGACGCCAATAAAAGGTTTCACTTTTCCTAAATGCCATTAAAAAACCTCTTAAAGTATCTAAGCAGCAATATGTTTTAAACATATTTACTTTTAAAAATGCACCTGTTAATTACGAAATATTAGCTTTTGTATTGTTCATTACTTGGGCAATAGAAAAGCTAGCCATCTCATATTTTGGGCAAACTTTGCATTCACATGCTTTACTGCTCGTTTGTTGCAATTTACAGGCAGGATGTTGAATGTTAGGACATTCGTAGTTATCTAACAGCTTTATTTTTCTATTATTTTTTGGCCAAAGGTTGTAGTTCTGCAGTCGGTAGCTCACCGCTCCATGATGCTTTGAGCGCCCATGGTGGCTGAAGAGGTCTCGAGGGGCCTCCATGCAAACTCCCATAGACGGGTTGCCAGCTTTCCCTCTAGGTAATAGCAAGAAACTCTATGCCTCCGCCCCGTACAAGTTACCAGTACAGGTTTCTCGATTTGGATAATTTCGAAAAGCAAATAAGGACGAGACACTTAGGCTCCACCTTAAAAGTATGACGCGAGAGCGTAATTGATTAATTCACATACAGGGTGTCTTACCTAAGAAATTTGCACAATTTTTAAACACAAGGTTTTCGAAAATAGGTTTTTAAATGGTAGTTTTTAGAATTTCAAATACGCGGTTACCGTCGAGGCTCTGGCCGAGCAAGTTTTGGCTGCATCGCGCCAAAATACACGCGATTTTGAGAGGTTTGCAGGCAAGACAATTTCCCCATGGAGTGGACGTAACTTTGTCGAAATAGCCAGAATTTGTTGGGCCGCAGCGCCGTGGGTAACCGATTTATCGAAGTTGTAAACACTGATACGGATATTACTTACGGGAGGTTAAACGATTGTCAATAATTAAAGAAACTAACAGTAATAGTTAGAAAGTTAAGTATTAAATATTAGTTAACCAGCCCGCTAGTTTGCAGCTCTTAGCTTTATTTCGATGCACTACACCGCTCACAATGCTGTCCCGAAAAAAGCGGCCTCCGTAATCAAAAACCTATTTTCAAAAATTGTGGAAATTCTTAGGTGAAACGCTATGTAGGAGAATTAACCAATTAAGCTATCGCTTCATAAAGGCGGAAGTTACGCGTCCCCTAAAATATTTTGTTTCCGAAATGAGCCAAATCGAAATACCTGCACGGTGAAGCTAATTGATAAATCTTACATTCGCAAAAGATACAAGAATGAAATATGCCAGTAAGGCCTAGAAAACCAAGAAAACTGATCGAGATCCTGCTGTTGCAGAGATGAACATAAGTGAAATCCACTCATCAGAGCGTTTTTTGTCATAATTAAATAGTTTTTAGGCGCAAGAAACAGAAAAGACACACAGGTAGGTGACAGGACGAAGTGCCAACTTCCAACTGATTTTACTGCGTGCATGCAACGTACTTATATAGCTTGTCGTCACATGCGCAGGTGGGTCACCTAAAGCTCAAGAACGACATGATAAGGCGCACTCCAGGAATTTCTTTTTACAGTTGTACAATACAATTTGTGTGTCGCTTACGCACAAGTCGCCTTTCTTTTTGATAACAAACGCTTCTATCAATTCCCTAGCATTAGTGTCATTGCTTTTGCAAGGAATGCGCACATCACTCAAGCATGGCTCACAATTGCGGGACGGGCACTTACTGATGTGCTTAGTTAGATGTGTGCCTTCCTTTTTCTGCTCTACGTTTCTCTCATGTTCTCTCGTTCGCTCATTCAGGCACCTGCCTGTCTGACCTATGTAGGAGTGCCGGCAAGACAGGGGGATTTCGTAGACAACCCCTTCAGCACATTTCACGAACGGCCTATTGTGCTTTGTTCCGCAGTCTCGTTCCATAGTCGCTCATTAGTTCTTCTGTTTGAAGAGAGATTTCGTTTATTCTTTCCATAGCCCTACTACCTCATCGACTGCAAAATGCAAACCCCGTCAAAAGTACACAGCCTAAGAGGTTCGCTTCGAAGCTGTTTAGCAGGGCTCCTTAGAACATCTACCAATGCAAAGCTAGGGAGGATTGAGGACTCCAAGCCATTTACCGTTCGAAAGATCAGACACCTTTAGCATACCGTGTACCGTGTTACCGATACCGGTACCAGAGTAACGACAGCCCGAGCGCAGCCAATGCGTATGCGCAAGTGACCTTGACGGCACCAGATGGCGCCAGGTACTCAGGAGCTGCGCGTGTGCGCCTGCAGCATCGAAGCCAATCAGCGCACGTTCACCGGCGGTGGGCGGGCTCCCGGTACTCCGGTAACGGTAACAGTAACAGGGTTCACGGTATGCTAAAAGTGTCTATTATGTCGCTGAGTATGCATAACCAAGCACGCTGAAGGCCTCGCAAGCAAACCTTTTCGGCTGTATACTTTTGACGGGGGGCGCACATAGCGATAGGCGGAACAGAGAACCCAGAAGGCGGTTATAACTATGGGATCATCAGCCCCATCCCCAATGAAGCAAGAAGGCGCCTCTGCTGCAGTGAACGTTTAAAATTTTAGCTGGGCAAGTTTGCAATAGCTTTCTCAATTCGTTATCATTAGCGAAAAAGCAGAGGCAGACAGGAAACATCAAACCTAGGCGTTGTCCTGTAGTTCTGCGTTCTGCGAGGGTCAGCCATTTGGCTAAAACCCAAGAGTTCAGGATGCTAAAGGGAAGTAAAATATGTTATAGATCCCATGCATTCTTGGTAATTTACTTTTCCGCTGGCGATGTGTGTGCAATTAAAATAAAGGCTGTCACGTCAGTGCCTGGGACAGAAGCCAGATATTCGCTTGATTGCGCAAAATGAATGTTCTAATAGGTTCGTGCTGTATGCACAGCATAATCCTTTTTTAGAGTTTATTGTTCTCGAACAGACCTTTAAAACAACTACTGCGTCAAATCTAGAGTTTCCAGAGGTGCCTGGGAGAGAAGCTGGTTCTCTTGCTTTCTCCACGTTCTAAGCAGTGTAGAGCAAGCGGGATGTTGAGAGACAGGCGGCATAATTGGAACCCAAGGTTGGAAGACGTGTCGCTACGTGCACGTTGTGTGGACAGAGGAGCGACAAATGCGGATACCAGAAGTGGTTAGTATGGCACACCGAGGATTGGTCGCTACCCGCATAGATATATGTGCACATAGTGGCGTCTGTGTTATGGAAGCCGGCTCGGTAGCGGTCATTATAAATAAAGTCAGAAACCCGGCGATAGAAGGCTGTGCTAGCGCATGCGCATGAAGGCTGCGATGCATGCGGTTGTCAGCGAATTTTGCTTTACACTGCTGCAGCAGTCGTGCGAATTCTGCAATGGCTCCGATTGGACTTTAGGTAATCCACTAACGGTAGTTTCAGAACGCACAGGCTAGGATAGGATAAGATAGGATAGGATAGGATAGGATAGGATAGGATAGGATAGGATAGGATAGGATAGGATAGGATTGGGTAGGATAGGATAGGATAGGATAGGATAGGATAGGATAGGATAGGATAGGATAGGATAGGATAGGATAGGATAGGATAGGATAGGATAGGATAGGATAGGATAGGATAGGATAGGATAGGATAGGATAGGATAGGATAGGATAGGATAGGATAGGATAGGATAGGATAGGATAGGATATATCAATAGTGCAAGTACTTTTATGCGGTCAGATGACCATCTCCGCAACGGTCGGTTGCCCCTAATCCAGGGCTCCACTGGATGCTGAAGCCGGCTGAGCTCGTCGTATTAGACCAATCTGGTAATCGGGGCAGTCGCTGGAGAGCATACCCTCCCATTGCTCCGCACTTGTGTTTGGTATAACTGGGACGACGTCGACTTTTTGACATGCCCATGTTATGTGATACAGTGTAGGTTTTTCATGGCGCCACGGACAATAGTGTGTGCAAAGTGTGGGGTGAACTTTCCTTAGTAAAAGAATTTTGCTCTTTGGCTTCCTTGCACTGCTAGTCTTTAAGGTTTCAATTCTGCTTTACCGATACATCACAGTGCCAGCTTAACGCGAAAAATGGCATCAAAATATCGAAAAGTCATCAAACCAGCCATTTTTCGTCATGATATCGATGTCAACCAAACAAGTGCGTGAAAATGCTGCAAGTGAGTGCACTCCTGACGCAAGTGTGTTTCTTGCTTACGAATGCTCCCCAATACAGTTTTCCTTGCTGCAGGAATAGTGGAGTATTGGTCGATATGCTTGCTGCGGGTTCGTGCGCTGGAAGCTGAAATGTTATGCGTTGCACTATAAATCCTTTAGATTTAAATGCGCCATACCTTTCGATTAATGCAGAATGTCATACGGTAATCTTGCGATCCAAATGGCCAACTATACTCGTTCATGAGCCCGTGGACCAGTTCTACGATCTGGGATCGCCGTGGGCAAAAAAGAGAGGAAGTAATGGGCAGTTTTAGGATAGCGAATTCAAATATACGCATACAGACAGCGAACGCTAAAACATGGCGTGCTTCGTAGTTGGCATGCGCCAAATAGAATTTTAGATAGAGGCGTACGCACGCTCGCGTCGCGTTGCTATTTCTCCAATCTAGCGTGCGTGGCTCTATCGTATGCTAAAATAGCGTGTTCGACATCACGGCGCACATCGCTGTAGCACCCTTCACAATGAATTCGTTGTTATTACAGGGATTTCAGTACACGCACGGGCCATAAATATGAAACACGAACTTTGTTTCACTCCATCTTCTCCATAACGAAACGTGTCAGCGATAAATTTGCTTTATTTTTTATTTCGAGCTACCATTCCGCCGCTCCTAGGCATTAAGATGAGCGTCGGTTCGTTGCCGCAAATGGTTGCCGTTGAAGCTACATGGCCGCACTAGGATGAGTTATCGCTGCGTCGGCATTTTCATAAATTGAACTAAATGTGCGGGTGTGGCGAAGAGTGTGACGTCCCACAAAACGCTTGCGTTTATCGTACGTTAGCGTGTTCAATCCATTCGAAAACTGCCTATAAAAATGTGAGTTATTATCCCTGTCCCGCAAAGAGCTCCTTGCCGTTTAAGAACGGCACGTTCATTCTATTTATTCACGTAGAGCACACTCTGGCGTGAGTGTTTTTCAGGGCACGACAAGCGTGCTGAAATAATTTTAATTTTTGAAAATTAAAACTTAAGTTGGTGCTTTCTCAGTCCGGGCGGCTGTAATATCAGCTGCGCTTTTCCGGAGCGCTTGCTTTCCTGACGAAGCAGGCAGAAATAAGCAAGAGACGGAAGCAATAAATATTTCTCGCGGCACTTGTGTTTCCAACGTACCTACGCTTTTATTCCAATACTCCAAGCTATGCACATTGCTGCAAGATATCGGAAATATTTTAGCGGTTGGCTCCGTCTTCTTAGGAGTTGGAGCTCTTGTTGGTGCCCCTATTCGAGGGCTCCACTTGCTTCGGCTGCAATTTGATCACACCACATGAGTCGTCGTTGGCCTTCGTAGCCGTCGCAGACAAGCTTAGCTTCCCATTCCTCCACACTAGATTTTTGTATTGTTGGTACCGCGTCTATTTTCAGGCGCTCCCATGTTATGTGGTACGTCGTGGCTTTGTCCTCACACCACGGGCATACGTTTAGATATACCGTCACGCTTATGATATTATCTATATATAGATTCGGATATGTTCCGGTACGGAGAATTTATGCACTTACCCGCTTCTTCTTTGCTTAATTCTCTTTGTGGTGGGACATAACTTCGCCTAGTTCCTCTGTAGCGTACCGCCCAGTGGTCGCAGGGTACCGGCATAGGTACCTAGAGGTCAGATGTTCCTAGTGTTCGGTATTTCAGGTATTCTCGAGCTACCTTAGTGAATAAGGGATGGCGTATTCAGAGAAGCACATGTAGGAGATCGGGACAGTAGGAGATCGGGTTCGCCTTATGTGTGCTGCTTCTGGGAACAAGTCTTGCCAGCCATTCAATTGTGCTATTTGCTACCATAGAATCACGTCGCTACCACGTTTTCTGAAATTCTGTTTTTAACTATCCAATTATTTTTTTTTACGAAACTATGGTTAGAAGTAACATTTTTTTCGTTCGTCAGCAACTGTTTTATCCATTTTCACTGACAAGTATACTCGCAATAGGGCGAGGGTGAGTAAGAAATTAACTCGAGACATGGTACTGTATGCCGGCGAGGGTAAGCAGTGGGTCACGGTATGTGAGCCTGAAAAGGAGGGTGAGTGTCCTAGAAGAAGAATGGCCGCACATTTTTCAGTCTGCGCGATAAATGAGCAGTCGGTGCTTAATCGTCATTTTAGGCGAAGGTGAGAAGTTGAAGATAATTGATAAATGAATGAACACTAGAGAGCCACCTTTCTGTTCCTTCCCGCTGTTTACAAGCTCTTCAGAAAGTTTATGAGCGGATGTACAACATTTGCGGACAGACTTCAGGGCGATGATGTGAAAGAAGCGTTGCGCAAATGCCAGAAATGTCCGCGGTAATAAATCTCCTGGACTGTTTGGCTGAACGAGCTGAGAGTTATATTGTCATGTAGTGGTGACTGCAATCCGGCGAACAGGAAAACAGCCAGTATGTCTTCGAAACGGAACCCTTTATTTGGGCTGACTTGCGCTCGCAAAGAACTGAATCACTCGGCGGTGGCGTAGCAACAAGCGTGCTCGGCGGTCGTCGAACAGAATTGCCGCCGCTGTCGGCCATGCTCTTTTTAAAGCTGATAGCGAACCTTCGAGATAAAGCTTTAGAAGTTACTAGGACCTTCTGACGCAAACTAGAATCGGCTCCGCATGGATGCGATCAATCGTTCTAGATAAATCTAGGCGCGTCTTGAGTCACAAACAAAGCGATAAAGCGGCTTGCCGGCAGCCTTGAAGAATGAATAAATAAACACAACAAACAAACGCTACAAAGATTCGCGGCCATATTTAAAAAATAAAAACTATTATCTATATCCCTTTCATTAGGATGATTTATTGATTTATTGCAAATAAAAAATATTTTTTTCTTTTTTGACTGTCATTTCTAGTTTAGCTTTTTTTGAGGGATTTCCCAGAGCGTAACCTTTAGGGCTTAACGCAGCAGCTTTTTACCCACTCTTGTAGGAACACGAAAGTCGTCTAATGCGCATTGGGATATTACACAGCCTATTTGTATCACCGCTGTTCTCTTTCTCCTTCTCAAGAAGATGTGCCCACCCTTCATAGGAATACGGCCGCCGCGGTGGCTCAGTGGTTATGGTGCTCGGCTTCTGACCCGAAAGACGCGGGTTCGATCCCGGCCGCGGCGGCTGAATTTCTTTGGAGTAGAAATTCTAGAGGCCCGTGTACTGTGCGATGTCAGTGCACGTTAAAGAACCCCAGGTCGTCGAAATTTCCGGAGCCCTCCACTACGGCGTCTCTCATAGCCTTAGTCGCTTTGGGATGTTAAACCCCATAAACCAAACCAAACCAAACCTTCATAAGAATACGATGCGCACAGTACTGGTTCCATATAACAAAGAGGTTCAGCACGGTTAATCTGAAAACAACCCCTCACTATGGGCCTTGGACTTGTTCATCAGAATACAGGCAATGTAGCTCATTATAGGGGTAAAAAATCTGCGCACATCGGTACACCGGAAAAGAACGTGGATCGCTTTTGAAAGGCTTCCCAGAGCAAGGATGGTCTTTTGTGTGTGCACGGCTTGTTCCCAGAAACAAAGAACAAGCTGTCTATGAGCACATTTTCTCGAGTGCGTTGATGGCGTCCGAAAAGCAAGACGTGATGGAGTGGCGCTGAGGGTGTCGTATCTCGATGCTCCTGCGGCGCTTCATTGTAGTCTTTGTTCATCGAGACAACAAAGACAGAATCGCTCGTTAATAGAAAGCCTTTGTTTCATCAGAAATGATGACTCTCTTCTTCGTTTCAGGTTTTCTGAAATATTGTTTACAATACTGCCATTAATACTTGCTAACGTTGACAAGTTCCTTGATTACGATTTCGTAGGGCGAGTAATAAAATATATGCTGCGGGGCTCAAATGAGCAGGAAGGCGTCCTGTTGTGCTCATCAGTATGTTTTAACCGCAAAATGACCTGCGTCGAGCCCTTCCTACATATAGCGAGATCCGCTGCATAGGTTATAGCATTCCAAAATAGAGAATATAAAAGAGCTGCACATGTAGAAAATAATTATTTTCAACAAAAAATATTCATACTATAATAAGTGTCTGAGAAGTTTCTTGTGAATATCTGAAACATCATGGAAAGTAACAGTGAGAACAGACGAGAAACAGCAAAGAAATTCAACACAGCGGTAGGTAATAAGCTACCTATTTATCGTGACCTATAGCTTACTGACGTCCTTCAAGGCTGCGATTGTGTTCTAAAAAAAAAAAACCACCATACTACTAACCGCCCTAACGGAGCCATCACGCAGCCAACCTGTATTATCGGGCCCATACAAGCCTTAGGCATGCTAGCGGCCAGCATGGCGCGTGATAGTACAGTCTGGTCTGCGTAATCGTGCCACTGTGTGGTTAGAAGAGCGGCAATATTCTCTTTCCATTTCTACCCCCCCCCCCCCCCCCCCCTGCGATTTTTAGGAATTTTTGTAAGTGCTCGCCTAATCCCCGGGTATTTATACTCTCTTCGCTTAAATTTCTCTGCATAATAATCTTAGGCACGGCGACAGCTTGCAGCCATAGTACTAATAACCTTGAGAATATTATAATGAACGTTTTAAGAATGGTTTTCAGCGCTGCTTTTTGCCTCAAGGCCTAAAAGGAAATGGTGGCGAGAATAAAACAATACGGTGGTATACCTAAATAAGAATAAACTGGCTGACCGAATGAGGTTTTGGAGATAGCGACGACGTGGTCTCCGCATACAAGCTTCATTGGATCTGAAACTGTCCGACGAAAGACCCGCTGCCAACACGTGCCGGATTCTGGTCGGTTTAAAACCTGAGCATACTCAAAGCAGATGCCCAATGTATGTTTTCACTTCCTTAATATGGCATTGCATACATTATAGGAGGGAAATAAGCCTCGGAGGTGAAGCCAGTCACAAGGCACGGCCGCAAAGAACTTCTATGCATGGATCGAGCGTAGCCGTACAAGGCAGCTAAGCACAACCCGTTTGTTTTAGTGTGCCACCGCCATTCGAACTGAACAGCAATCAATGGTTTGGAACAAATGCGTGAACCAATAACATTCACTGGAACAGAAGTGTGTTGAAAGTGCGAGAGGCAGGTCCTCACAAGCATGGAAAGAAATACCAGAGCTTATTGTAGCATAGCTAGAAGCCTTCGCTTCAGTCATTGCATTCTTTAGGAATGACGGACGATGGTATAAACCAATGCGCTGATTATTTTAGTGGCAAGCTGTAGATTGCCGTATGATGAACTCTCTGATGACGTTGCTGTTTAGCATGCTATTGCCGAGTCTGTGTCCGCGTCTGTTATTTGCGAGCAGTCTCCACGTTAGCTCTTACAATTACGGGCAAGCAGAAGTCTCCTCAACCCCACGGCCTTCAACGCATGATCGCTTGTAGAGCAGGGCGGGACTTCTGATTAATAACACCGTTTCACGAGAAACCGAGACTTTCCACACCGCGTCGGTTCCTTCTGTCTCTTTAATTAATGAAGTTCACAGTCAAATGAATGCCGGATTATCAAGTTGGCTAAATTCTTGTGCATTGGGTTGCAGGAAGCGAAGCTTTACTGCACACGGCGAAAGAAACATCCGTTGTATCATTAATAATAACCCTAATCTCTGCCACAGTGGTTATCTGGATAAATTCATCCTGGAGAGCAGCGCTGCAGCTCTCGTGATGGAAATCGGCGATGGCTTAGCAGCTAATAACCTCACGCTCATTTCTGTTGAATGGGCCATGCGTTGCGTTTGGAGCCGAATTTTCCTGCTCGAATTGCTTGGAATTTCCCATTCTGCAATTTTACTAGGGAACACTCTTTCCCGCCAGGCCAACCTGCACGCAGCGCCGCCGTCTTTACCATGAAAAGAACCTTTGTTTCTAGCATAAACCGGAAACTAAAGAAATAGCGGACTCTTGGTATGCTTTCTTTTTAATCTTGCGGTAAGAATTGGAGATGAAAGAAATGATAGTAGGAAAGCGTCGGCGAAAAAAGCCAAATAGGCAATGCTTCTGCAACTGATACACTGTTTGATGTCGATAAGCGTACGCGATAGCCCGATATAAAACTTTTGTCGACATTAATGTATCGCTATGGGGCACACGGCCAACATGTTTCCATCAATGGAGCCCTGGAAGAAAATAGGGACATTCGCGGTGATAAGAAGCAAGCAAGAAAGTTTGCACCAAACGCAGCGCTGGAAGAGCTGTTAGCCGGGACGGGAAAGTCGAAACGCAATTTCATAATAATCCCGGGGACTGGTGGCCTGCTAACCGGGAGATGCTGAGTGTGGTTCCGTAAACCTTGAATCTATTCGCCTCCACATGGGAATGGTACACAGTTTAGATTCACAGCAAGTATAGATTGCACTGAGTCTGCTGTAGCATTTGATGGCGCTTTTAGGTGTCGATCATCGCTGCCATATGAAAAAAATTTAAGAAAATAACACAGTTAAGGCACAATTTAATAAGCATTAGCATTACAGGCTTATTACAGAGTCACTCGAGACCTCTGTAGTACCTGCATGAAATTTTTTACTGAAAGAAATCGTCAGAAAAACTTTTAAGGCGAAAGCCTGTCTCATCGTTGTAAGCAGCAGTTGTCGACAGAAATGTCACGCTTTTCAATCGGTCGAAATGGTCGTGACGTCACAGTGCGCGAATTTCAAACGGGGCCAATTGTACTTTGGATAGTAACCATGCAACCAATTGAAGGGATCGTATAGTGACGCTCCAAGTAAGTTGGACTGAGCTTAATTAATTGCTTAATTATCAAATCAGCCTAATTAACTTGTCTAGTCAGGCAATATAAATAAATAAAACCGAGTAGGAAATTGGTCGAGCTCGGGAATCGAACCCCGGACTTCGGCGTGCGAGACGAGCATGCTATCGACTCCGCCATGCCAGCTCGATGGTTTGGAATGAACAAAGGCGCGTCTAGTGAATACGGTCTCTTCGCTCACTCTCATCCTCCTCCCTTTCCTTCCGGCGAGGTTTAGGTGTCCACCGAGATTTGAGAGACAGCTACATTTTACTTTTCTCAACAACCAATTTACCGACGAGCGACGCGTAGAACCCAATGGGCGATGGCGTTCTATGGACTCCCCGGCAGCGTTGCAAGAAGCTGTCGCGTTTCACTCTTAGAGGCGAAGCTTAACATCTTAACCACACATCAGTGGCCACACTTTAGGTAAAAAAAGTGCCCCTCTGAATTTTGACGGGTGTCCACCGAGATATGTGCGACAGTTAATGCGTGATTTCTTTTCCTCAAATAGAATTTTCATTTTCTTCATTACGGGCCCTCTCTGTCTTCGTTCACTCCCAATTCCTCCCTTCCTCTACGGTGCGGTTCAGGTGTCCACCGAGATGATACACAATTACTGCGCCATTTCCTTTCCTCAAAAAGCGTTGCGTTCGAAGCGCAAGGCATCGCGCCGAACAGGTGGTGGCGTTCCGTGGACTCCCTAGCAGCGCTACAACACGCTATCGCGTTCCACTTGCAAAGGCGAAGCTAAATCGTCATTAATTAGCAGTTAATTAGTATTCAGGCATTAATCAGTAACTAACCATTAATTAGTGATTTGTCATCACTTAGTAATTAGTACTCAATTATATGTGCCGCCACCAATGCCACAGAAGCAGCAAAAGTGGTGCGGAAAGCGTTTCCGCCTCTACGCACTTTAGACAGTCAAAGTGCCCCCTGAATTTTTTGTACGTTTTTTTCGGAGCAGTGCAAAGTTGGCAGGTCCGGCCTTTATAAATACAGTGCCTGTGGAGCGCGTCTTTTCTTGCCTTTTTCTCTTTCCTCTGATCTCTTACCTCTCCTCTATCTGCACGTTGGCAGCGGTGGTGGCTTGGCTAGAGCCAGTAGCAGGCCCGTGCAATTTCCTTTTCATCCTTCTCTCAGTCACAACAACAACAACAGCACCTTTGCTGGTATTATTTGGCGTCGGTGAGCGCTTCTTGCCGGGATGTAAGGAAACGTTTAGAATATTTTCTTACATGCTGGCCGCATAGCTCTACAGTGCGCTAGCAGAACTGAATGCACCGAAGAGAAGGCGCAAATAAAAGCCAGTCGAATTAGAAAAGGAATAAGAATAATCTTCATTGTTGCACTGAAAAGGCTTCTCAATGTGAACTGCGCTGACGCGAGAGCTTTCAGTGACCTCGAAAACCACTCACAGAAGTGCAGAAATACGTGCGCAACCATGCGCTGGTTCCGGCTTAAAGGTGGGATGTTCAAACACGTGTTTAAAACACGGTCTTCCTGAGATCAGTTTACAGTCGTCAAAGCTGAGTAATTGGATTCGTTACAAAGTCATGCTGGTGGTGCCTGCATAAAAAGCAAATCTAAAATTTCTCATACAGCAATTTTTAACAAAAAGCGATAAAACAACTGGCCTAATTGTTTGCCGGGTGCTCGTACAGGCATAAATTCTTAACTCTAAAATCCAGCGCTGGACATCGAGCGAATCGTTTCGTGTCTGGGTCATTGATAAGAAAGCTGTAATTCCCCTTTGTCACCATTCTGAACTGTGCACATCAACGGAAGGGTCGGTTTTGCACCCGTTTGACAAGAAATTTGATTCCACATCACTGCAGCGTAAAAAAGACGAGCACAGAGGAAGAAAACACGACACGGACAAACGCTGCACGCGCTTTGTCCGTGTCGTAAGTGTTTTCTTCCTCTGTGCTCGTCTTTTTTACGCTGCAGTGATGTGGAAGCAAAGTAACCAACTTGCCCAGAAGCTCGTTTTACTAAAGAAATTTGATCAACGACTTGTGAACTTCCTTCACAACTTTGTATAGCATAGATAAATTAATTAGGACAGCGTCAGAAGGAGCTTATAGTTACATGTGGCCAGCTATATTAGAGAGAAATGGAATCAGGTAGTTCATCCAGCTTAAGTTCCTTGTCAAGACAGTTATGAAGGCGCAATTCATTGATTTTTGAAGCGCGAAGTGAAAGTCTAAGGGTCCAATAAACTTCTCTTCAAAGGGCTCTTTCATAGCTTGTTTGCACCGAGCGACACTAGTCGCTGCCTTGTTGTTTTTGTCTTTGTGAGGGACTATGGTCTCTTTGTATGAATAATCAGTCCAATAAACTTCTCTTCAAGGCGAAGTGAAAGTGAAGTTTGAAGCACGCCATGTTCGAGTGCGTCGTGGCGCGCACTTTTTGGAGTCTTTTGTCCCGCATGTTTTTTGTAACTCTCGACGCGCGCACTAGGCCGCGCGACTTTTTTGTGCGCCTGCTCCTTTGTGTGGGCGCTTTTGTGTTGTGGCGCCAGCGTGGCGTCGCGTCTCTACAGGGCCGACCGCGGCGAGCCTTGTTCCCCCTGCTCCAGCGGGTTCGGGCGCGCCTCTTCCAACAGGCGTGCCTGGACCGAGTGATGCTCCCCGAGGAAGAGTTCCTTCGGCGTTGGAGCACTCGCTTCATCGCCGTCGACAGGGGCCGCGTGACCGTACGGCTCGTGCCTTATTGAGTGTGTGCAGTGCGCGGTGTTTTTGCGCGTTTCTTATTTAGTTAGGGAGCGTGCTTCCCCCGCGGCATCCGGACATTATGGACACTGTGGACATTATTACGTGCAGTGAATGACTTTTATTTGCAGGGCGACAGGAGTCGCCGTCATGTCTTGAGTGATCGCTTTTCCGTAATCGAGCGACACTAGTCGCGAACTGTACTCTTGTATTTTTTTAGGGACTGTGGTCCCTTATCGTGTAACCATGGGGTCCAATAAAATTCTCTTAGAAGCGAAGTGAAAGTGTCACTCACAAAGAAACCGCTAAAAAGACAAAAGTACCTGTATTTTTTTCTTATTGCTACAGCGCGGCTTATTGCATAAATTATCTATTACACATACAGGCACCGCCAGATTTAAATGCAGCAAAATCGGGTTGTGCGGCCAAAATATTCGGCCGTAAAAATAAGGCGGTCGACGTCGTGGCGGTCCGCATCGAAATGTGTTTCTGCCGAATGGAGTGCAAAGAGAGTTGGGTCCAAAGGAGGTGTCAGCTGTCCTATTCGCAGACAGGAACGAGACAGAAGCGGCAGGAAGCACCGGAGGGAGCATGGTAATGCACCGCCCGTGACCAGGCTTTGCAACCAGATTGCGGAGGCGTAACCTGCGAAGTAAGACTCTGCCCAGCGCACATGGCCGCTAGGGAGGTCGTATCACACGGTGTTATCCGTAGGTTTTCTTCTTCTGGGAGGAGTGTTGTCTGCGGAGTTTCTAGGGTGAATAAAAGGGGACGTGGAGGTGATGAGTCATGACTCGCGCTATCCACCGAGGACTATATAGGGTGTGCATTCCTTATCATCAAGCGTACCCGTAGAGTGATGGAGAGCATGTACTTGAAAATTCTTATTATTCGAGCCTCAGCAGCAGCAGCAAGTGTGACTTGGCTGTTTGGTTGCTTAGTGAGATCTTTGGTGGGTAATTCTTGGCCTTTGCTCACTACATGAGCAAGCCAGAGCATGCCTAGCATTTATCTCAAGGTTGACGTCCTGCCACCTTTTTTATTTTTTCTCTGGAGTGTTTCAAAAAAGCTCCTGCAAGATGGCCTCTTCTTGGGATAAGGCAAAATGGATAAAGAAAGGTTGGGTAGGAGTCTAGACGCGTGGAGCATACATTTCGGTAAGCATAGGGTCATTAAAGGATGGGCGCTGACGCTTATGATGAAAGATCGTTGCGAAGGAAGGCCATCCAAGAAAATGTTTTGGCAGGGAACGTAGGGGTCCATATACGACAAAGACAGGCAGAATTACGACAGTGTCTTGCCCCGCGAGGCACATAAGATAGGCTGTCAACGACGATGCTGTGGCCAGTAGCAGTTAAAGCGTCGCCTTCATAGTAACACTGACCCTTTAGTGCAGAAAAGGTAACACGAGGAACCACAAGGTTAAAACAAAGCATGATACGTTGTTTGCAACAGGGCTTTAGATTCTCAATGAAACCGACACACGATACCGTACTGCAGAGTGTTCAACGGGATACTCTAGGCTGATAAGGTGGAAGTTTGGGCCTCTCTGTGCCTGCTAACCAGTGCAAGTCCACCGTTCTTGGAGATCAGTTTTTATTGTGATGCAATGTAGAATTGTCCGATGCTGTTATGAACTTATGATGCGAGTGGTCTGGTCTTCCGATAAGTAGCAAAATCTTCATTTTGAAGTTTGTCCTGTCCTCGCACCGAGTAATAAAGTGTGCCGTATAAAACCAAAGGAAGGCGTTTTTGACAATGAAAAAAAGAAAAACTTCAAGCTGCCGAGGAGGCTTTTGAGTATGCATTGCTCGTAGTGTTCAATGTTATATTACCCCGCACCTCCACCAGTGTACGCAGAAGCGGTCACCAGCGTAGACATCAATCCTGGCCTTCCACCCACTGAAAAGAGGCAACTCCAGGACCTCTTGCGGGAGTTTGGTGCGTGTTTCACGTCGTCGTCCAAAGTGCGCCAAACGTCGATAGCTAAAGACCGCATTATCACGCATGAAGGAGCCCGACCAATCCATCAGCAGCCCTATCGTGTGTCCCCTCGTGAGCGAAATGCTATTCAAACACAGGTCGAAGAGATGCTCACAGACGGCGTCATCCAACCGTCAAGCAGTCCGTGGTCGTCTCCTGTCGTCCTCGTGAAAAAGAAAGACGGGACACTACGGTTCTGCGTCGACTACAGGAAGCTGAACAGTGTGACCAAGAAAGACGTGTACCCGCTCCCGCGTATCGACGACTCCCTCGACCGACTTCGTCAAGCCAAGTACTTCTCTTCGGTCGACCTCAGAAGTGGTTATTGGCAGATAGAAGTTGATGAGAGGGACCGTGAGAAAACCGCCTTCATTACACCAGACGGGCTGTATGAATTTCGCGTCCTCCCATTCGGGCTCTGCTGTGCTCCTGCCACGTTCCAAAGAATGATGGACACCGTTCTCACCGGTTTGAAGTGGCAGACCTGTCTTGTTTATCTTGACGATGTCATCATTTTTTCCGCAACGTTCACGGAACATCTGCACCGCCTCAGGACTGTCCTCAAAGCCGTTCGATCCGCCAACCTCTCCCTCAAACCAGAAAAATGCCACTTTGGGTTCACCGAATTGAAGTTCCTCGGGCACGTCATTAGCGCTGACGGAACCCGCGCTGACCCAGAGAAGCTTGCTGCCGTTGCTGCCTTTCCGGTCCCCTCCCACAAAAAAGCTGTCCGACGTTTTCTGGGCCTGTGCGCCTATTATCGCCGCTTCATTAGAAACTTCGCCCAGCTCGCCAGCACTCTGACGCTCCTAACCCGTGATGACACGTCATTTTCCTGGGGCAACGAACAACAGACTGCCTTCGACGAGTTACGACGCCTACTCCAATCACCGCCCATCCTGGCACATTTCGACGAAGATGCCGACACGGAGGTGCACACGGATGCGAGCAACGTCGGTCTTGGCGCCGTTCTAGTTCAGCGGCAAAACGGTGTCGACAAAGTAATTGCCTACGCCAGCCGCGCACTGTCGCGTGCTGAGTTGAACTACTCTACCACGGAAAAAGAATGTTTAGCGGTAGTCTGGGCCGCCGCCAAGTTCCGCCCATACCTCTATGGCAGACCGTTTCGTATCATCACCGACCACCACTCGCTGTGCTGGCTGAAAAATTTAAAGGACCCTTGCGGCCGCCTCGCACGTTGGTCATTACGCCTGCAGGAATTCCATTTCACCGTCACCTACAAGTCAGGCCGGAAACACACCGACGCTGATACCTTGTCACGTGCTCCCGTCGAACCTCCTCCGCAAGACACCACCGACGATGATAGCTTCCTTGGAGCGGTCAGCACATCTGAGCTCGTTTCCAGACAGCGTGCCGACGCCGAGCTCCGTCTGCTCATCGAACATCTCGAAGGTGGGTGCCCTGAAATACCACGAAACCTAGCTCGTGGACTATCGTCGTTCTGCCTGCGGAGAGGGGTGCTTTATAAAAAGAACTCTATTCAAGTCCGACAACATACTTGCTCGTCATACCGTCTGATCTGCGGGATGAAGTCCTCCTTGCCTGCCATGATGAACCGACTTCCGGCCACCTTGGAGTTACCCGCACCTTATCCCGAATCCGGCAGAACTATTACTGGCCCAACCTAACTTCCAGTGTCAGGCATTATGTCCGGACATGCCGGCAATGCCAGCGGCGGAAAAAACCCGCGCTCAAGCCTCCTGGGCTGCTTCAGTGCATCGAGCCGCCACAAATACCATTCGACAAAGTCGGCATGGACCTTCTGGGGCCATTTCCTCTCTCGTCTTCCGGCCACAAGTGGATCGTAGTCGCCACAGACTACTTGACCCGCTACGCTGAAACGAAGGCCCTTGCGCGAGGTACTGCCGCCGAAGTTGCCCACTTCTTTATGCACGACATCGTGCTTAGGCACGGCGCCCCATCGGCCATCATTACTGACCGAGGCAAGGCGTTTACAGCCCGAGTCCTACGTGACATCTTAGCGCTTAGCCATACTGCTCATCGACCAACAACAGCGTATCATCCCCAAACAAATGGTCTAACGGAACGGCTCAACAAAACATTGGCGGACATGATCTCGATGTACGTCGACGTTGAACACAAAACCTGGGATGAGGTCTTGCCGTACGTCACCTTCGCATATAATACCGCGACGCAGGAAACCACCCAGTTCACCCCGTTCCGTCTCGTGTATGGCAGAGAGGTCCGCATGATGCTAGACGCCATGCTGCCGTATGGCGACGCAGAGCTTCCCCCTGAAGCTGGCCACTTCGTGGAGCAAGCAGAGCAGGCCCGTCAGCTGGCCCGCTTGCACATCAAGGACCAGCAATGCGCCGATGCCCGACACTATAACCTTCGGCACAGGGACGTGCACTACGAGCCGGGCGACCACGTGTGGGTGTGGACACCAGTGCGCCGCAAGGGATTGTGCGAAAAGCTTTTAAACAGGTATTTTGGCCCGTACAAGGTCCTGCGCCGCCTGAACAGCGTCAACTACGAAGTTGTCCCCCATGGAACTGTGGTCGTCGGCCCTCAGCGTCAACGGCCTGAAATCGTGCATGTAGTGCGCTTAAAGCCGTACTTTTCGCGTGACTGAGCGCTGTGGTCACGCTGTTTCGTACCTTTTCCCCTTACCCCACGTGTGAACTTGACTCCCCTGCATGTCATCTAGCGCGCACTGTATACATGATTTTAGTTTCGATACCTGGGCGCCGCCATGTTTGTTTTACTCGAGCGCCGCCTACCGCCGACGCCATCTTGGACTGATAATTTGCAGCCGGTGGGCTGCAGACGGAGCAGCGTGCGATCTGTGAAAGTGTCATTCGCCCGTTTTATTCCTGCCAAGGCTAGAAATTCTGGGTGGGCGTTCGCCTCGTGTCCATCCTCGTGTCCATCCTCGTGTGTGCTATGCCATTAGCTCCTGCAATAACCAACTGGGAGCAGGCGACCATTCCTCGACGCAGCGAGCGATCAGCATCGGTGAGTGCCATGCTCGCAGTTCACGCGTGCTTTTTTGTCGCCGGTTGCCTGTAGGGCGAATGCGGCACGGTGTTGTATGTTAGAAAAACGAAAGTGTTGAAACACAAGATCGCGGAGAGCAATGGATATCTAGTTTTTCGTGGAGCGCAGTTTTTCATGAACGCTTTCGCTGCCTGCTTGGACATGGCGAGTGTGACAGTTTAGATGCTGAGCTTGCGACAGAGTACCCCGTTTACAAACTGAACATTTTGGAAACAGCGAGTACATGACCGAAACGAATCCACTTCTGATGATTAGAATGTTTGTTTGCGGAAATACGCGCGATGAAATTGAAATTCGGTCCCTCCTGCCGCTTGCGTAGGGCTGTTCGTACTACGAGCGATACAAGCCAGTTGACTGAAAGCAATTCGCATTCTCGCCTTCTCCGCTCCCGCCAGTACTCACTGGTGCACAAATACCAGAAAATGTGCAATTACATGATCTAATAGGTTGGTACGCTAATGGAACGCTATTACTACTTACTGACAGGCAGAATCGCCGCACCTGTGTTGAGAATTCCAATCTCAATCGGGTAGGGGCACTGCTCAAGTCGCTGCGTTTGTTGTATCTCTGGCACGGTTATGCATAGTGTGGATTTTTTTTACAGTGCATTCGATGCGATTTGAGTCGAATAATTTATTACAATGCGTGGCAGAGTTTACCGTCCTGTGCATGCCGTGTATTTTTTCATCTTACGTTGCCATGGCTGCATTTTTCCTAACTTTGCAGTTGGGTAAAAGTTCATGTCGCCGCTTCTATTCATGCCATGCTGTACAAATTAAATTAGTATTTTTGCACTAACGACATGTTTATTTTTTTTCAGGTGGCGATCCCCACACCCTCCCGATATTGACGATCATGTGGGGCGGCGAAATGAAGTGGCCAAATTTGTGAAGTCCTCACATAGAGTACTGCTGAATTAAAAGAACTCTGCCAAGGCCGTCCAACTACTTGATCTCTTAAAATTATGCACAGATTATAGTTTGGTAACCCAGGCGCTGCGCTTCGTTCCGCGCCCAATATTGGGCACAGGCAGTGGGCTTGTTTCTGTCTGCATATTGTTCACAAAGTGCGCTAACGTTTAAGCTTTTTGTTGGCGCAAGTATTTTTTCTTCAACTACGCCCATTGCCAATGCAACTCGGGACCGGCGGAAAAGCGGTGAAGAAATGGACACCGCAGACGTGCTGAGACCTTCACATAACATGGTGCACGTAAATACTGGCGGAGTTTGTTTTTTTTCTAGACTATTTCCGCAACCGACAATAAAACAATGATGTCTATAAGACGTTGGTGTTCCGTACAACATTGCTGCTTTTGTTGTACAGACGCAAACACGCGCTTGACCGGTAGCTAAGCAGCCGCGGACGTTGCTCCGCGCGCCGGATTATCAGCCCAGGGGAGGACGGCAACAGTGGGGTGTCGCGCAGCGCACGTGTTTGAGAGTATTTCTCCCTCTCCTGCCCGCTCCTCGTAAAATGGTGTATAGTTCACCTCGCCCCCAGTCCTCCCCTCACTGTACATATCCCATTCCACATCGAGACGATGTTTGTTTTCGCGGGGGGGAATAATGCCACGCGCCTAACGCGCCGCGCGGCCTCCGCGCTGAGTCGAAGACGACGACGAAGCGGCGGTGGGCTCTCGTGGCGCGCTGTTCTGTTCGGTGTCGTGGAAGCTGGCTCCGTAATTAAAAGAAGGCTCCCGGTCTTAGGTTCTTCCCGACCTCTACCTTCACGGCTCCTCTGGTCGTGACAATATTATATGAAGATAATGAGTTCATAAACTACATCCGGTTGAGAACATACCCGTGTTCAGTATCCCTGGGTATGAGAGCATATTAGGGCTGCGGTGAGACGAAGGCAGGAAAGACAAAGAAAGCGCTGGTAAGAACCCTACGCTTACTGGCCACGCGAAGCACACATATATATGAGCAGAACCGACGGAACTAACAAGAAGCACACAAAACACACAATTCAACCGTGATGACGCAACAATGACTCCATTGTGTGGAAGATATGTGAGCTCATTCGGGTGGAGCGGAATTGCCGGAATGCTAACCATTAAGCCGCCGTTGAGGCTCAGTGGTTAGCATGCTCAGCTATTGACCCCGATGATCAGGGTTCAATCCCGACCATGGTGGCCGCGTTTCGATGTACAAGAAGTGCTAAAGACATATGTGCTCTGTGCGATGTCAGCAAATCTGAAAGATTCCCAGGTGGGTTAAATTATTCAGGAGCCCTACACTACGGCATTCCTCATAGTCCCTGTGTGGCTTCGGGCCTATAAATCCTAAAGTTTTCAACTGACAATTTGGAATCTTCGACTCTGTCATTAGTCAAGAGGGCTTCAGAAAAGCTCTTTCCCTTCACTCACAACATTTCTTACATATGCCACATGTCTGAAATAATGCCACTTATTTGTTTCTGACGTTTTTGAAACTTAGCCAGTCGTTTAGAAATCACAATAACATGGTTGTCTAGTCTCCCTTCTTGCTTTCACGAACTGTCATAAAGTTATAGCGATCTGCCACTTCTGTCATTCGCCGTCAACGGTGGTTGATAAAAGGTGTTAGGTGCAAGAGCTCGCTCGCAGCGTTCCGTATTGAAAATAAGTGTGTAATTCACAAACACGACGCCTAATGCTATAAACTAGCAGCTAAGCCTGGTGACCAAGTTGCCTTTCGTAATCGAGAGGTTCTTCGCAACATCGTAAAGTGGAGCGAAGATACGGTAATTGAGCAATTCAGGCGGGCCTCCCAAAGGCTATATTATACTGCTGTCTCAGTTTCATCAGGGGAGCTCGAGGAGCCTACACAACAATAAACGACATCTTCTGATATTGGAGCGTTGCGTAACAGTGACTCCGATCGAGTAGCAAATGACCTCGTAATGCAGGTGTACGGGAAAACGTATTTGTTTTTTTGGGAGCTTCCTGCAACACCGCACGCACTGAGCTTATTCTGTGGCCATGAGAATCAGAACTGATGTTTTAGGTTATTTTGGGAATACACTGATGCATCAAAATTGCAAAGTGTCATAAATAAAACTGGCAGCGCTGAGCGGCCAATTTGTTGTGATGCGGAAGGAGATGCACTTCGCTCAGCTGTCATGTAAGAAGTGTTTGCATTCTTCAGTTTATTGTTCCGTTTAAATAAAATCAGTAGGAGGCCCGTCCCCGTTAAAAAAAAATTGAAAATGCTACTCAAGTTCCATTTCAAATCTTCGCGGCAGACAATGCGTATCTTTTAAGCAGTAAACAGAAAGTATGGTTGGAGGATCAAAGAAAAGAGAACAGCCTGCTGAGTAATAGCTTAACGTCTCTGCAGACATACCTTGCCAATACCCTGTGCAACATGGAGTGAGAAACTTTGTACTGTTTTCAGTTAATTTTTATGTATTTCGATTTAAATCAACACACCCCACTCATTTATTCTTATATCAAGTCAGCAAAAAATAGTTCATTCCCGTGGATCAGCGCACTAAGAAAAATGAATTAATGGTTCCTGAAAAATTTATGCCAACGGCAGCAACGATACAATGGAAAGCCACGCGGAATCATAACAACAAAACAGATGTATTTATTGCTTTTTTGTTTTTTTCTAATATGAGTGCTTGAATTTGGTGCTGTTCATTTCTTTTAAGAGTGAGTAGACTTTCATGCTTACGGGAACTACGGATAGAAGATATTTTTACCTTTGAGATTATTTTTTCTTTCAACTCACCACAAGGATAAAACTGTGTTCTGGCAAAAACTTGTCGCGGCTGCGTTCAAACCTGCAATCTTGGGCATTGATAGTGAGTACCCAGTGAGCCACCAAGACAGAAGACTGGGCTCCTTCTCGGATAGGGCACAACCGGGCTCTAAAAATGCCACTAAAGTATTGCTTCGGCTTCCACAGAGAGCGCTAGCGAAGAAAAACGTTTCTCAATTTCTTTTTTTTTTGTAGCACGTTGCGCTTCATTAGAAGGAGGCCTGCTTCATTTGTCCCCTGCCCAGAATATTACTTCAAGCCGTTCGACGAAAGGATTCATACCTTGCTTGAGGCCCTCGAGGTAACAGCATACGAGGGCCGCCAGAGCTAAGGAGCACTGATATGTTGTGGCCACGTATGGCAGAGCCGTTTGTTAATGCTTTTGGGGGATATTCAAACATTTTGGCTCGCTGGGGTTGAAACAAAACATCGACAGTTAGGTAAAGAGTCATAGAAAAAAAAATAAAAAAAGAAGTTAGGGAATACAGAACAAGTAAAAGAGATGCGAGACGACGGAAAAAACTAAAGTTAAAATTAAGGTGGGAAGGAAGGAAGAAAGAAAGAAAGAAAGAAAAAAGAAAGAAAGAAAGAAAGAAAGGAAGAAACCAAGAAAGAAAGAAAGAAAGAAAGAAAGAAGGAAGGAAGGAAGGAAGGAAGGGAGGAAGGAAGGAAGGAAGGAAGGAAGGAAGGAAGGAAGGAAGGAAGGAAGGAAGGAAGGAAGGAAGGAAGGAAGGAAGGAGGGAAGGAAGGAGGGAAGGAAGGAAGGAAGCGCATGCAGGCAGGCATGCTTGTAGGCGGGCTCGTACGCAGGGACACAGGCAATAGGCAGGCAGGTAGGCTCGCTGGCACGCGCACATGCACAGAAAATTGGAGGCAGGCTGCCAAGCAGGCAGCAGGGAGACAGGTGAAAGCTTTACTTTCTGAAGCATCGCGCCCCTAATTTTGTAACCCCTGAAGGTCAAGCTTTGATCGTACATAATCGCAGTGCTGATTGAGGAGCGGTGTAAACTTCTTCGTCCCCTCTTTCGAAGAGTAACGAGTCAATTAGGCTCGGTTCTAGGTCGTATAGTGTAGACCTTACGGCACCCCTATAGTCCAAACTGTCTCAAAAGCTGGGGATAAGGGTGCCACTTATCTTAGGCATATTTAGAGTCAAGGGTTGCTGTGTGTGCTCCGCCTCGTACTGATTGTTTAATTCTAGAAAGCACACTACATTTTTTTCTTTCTGTTAAGAGCACAGCTCTTAAGCTCCCGTATCTGGGGTGGGCGTCGTCGCAGGCCTCGACGTAACCGGCAGATCGAACGGAGAGCACAGCGGCGGGTGAAAGTACGGCGGTAGGGAAAAGAGCGCGAAGAGGAAACATAGGCTCGGCGGCGGCGACGGCGACAATTTGTAGACTCCTACAGCGGTTCGCTTTGCCCAAGCCGTGACCAAGATCCATCAACGTTCGGCACAGCATGCTTCACCACCAATCGCTTCTGGACCCACAACCCTAACTTCAGCGCGAAAATTGAGCATATTTCCCATTGCGAGTATCGTATTCTCCCAGCGAACTTTTTATCAATTTAATACTTATTATAAAATGGGGCATCTCAAAATCCCCAGCAAGCACTCAAAGCTCTTCCATTAAACCAACAAACCTACGCGTGAACATAGTGATCATTGTACTGGCGTCTCACACCTGTTGCTACTGGGGACAGAACTCTTGAAGCAATTAAAGTACTCAGTTCCTTGTCATTTGGTCGGCGAGGTTTCAGGTGGGCCACCAGGCATCAGTACAACGCCAAACTTGTCCAAACAGGCGCTGTAACTAATCTCTGGCTTACCGTCCTCCAACCAAATGAATTAAACAAATTCACTCCCATTTTTTTAGCACGTAAACTAACAGAGCGGTGATCTTTTGGGAAACTGACTTTTTATGTTCCTGAAAGGCTTCGTTCGGAGAACGTTGATTAACTGCCGATGGTTGCAGCGAGGCAGAGGGGCATGTGGTTCGTTCATTTTTAATGCTTATAGCCGCAGGAGTTGCTAGTAGGAAAACTTTTTTAAACATATGCACATACGATGTCACAAAACGCTAGGCTATTATCATGAACTATTCATCATGAAGGAACCTAAGGCAGGCTGTTCGTGTTATTTTTCATTGTACACAAGAATTTGTACGTTGCGAAATGCACTTCGTTATTCTTGGAACGTAGCAAAAAAAAAATCCAGATTCTAGTTTATTTTTGTTCTATAACTTTCACAATTTATGAAACCGAGCTCTACACAACCTTCCTGTTAAAAAACAAATTGTCTGATTTCAAAAAACGAATATAAAATCTCAGTTTGCGCCTATAGCGGATACTCTGCCTAACTCTAGAGCTGGTATGTCAAGATAAACGGTGTTTATATATAGCATTGCTTACTTTGGCTGTTAACCTGGCAATTTTAAAAAATGTGGTTAGGCAGTCGTGTTTAAGTCAACTCTTGGTTCATATAGTCTTCTTGCAAAGGGCTAATCTCTCATGATATACAGCCCACGTGGTAGCCACAGAAATTTTAGAACTGAAACGCTGTTGTTCTTGGTGGAAGATCAAGGAGCCGTTTTCTTAACCTAGAGTGAAATCCTCAGAGCATACTAGATGTTCACGAAACAAGCAAAAAAATAGAAATTAAAACAACACTCTGTGAGGTTTGAGCAAAGTTTACGTAATTTTTATTACATTTGTTTCCAGTGATATTAAAACCTCTTCCTCACAAAAATTACGCAATGCATTTAACTCGCCGCAGAGAAGTTATTCGCTTTCGTAGAAGGCAGCAGTAACATAGGTATTTGAAAATTTTAGTTCGTATGTTATTAAAGTTTTTATTGTCTTCTTAGCAAGGTAAAGGCATTCTGTGCATATATATAAACTGAGAACTTTACCATCTCATTCCCTGACCTAGTTAAATGACATTTCAGGTTATGCACTCGGGACAAGTTTTTTCTAACGAATGACCCGCTTTGTTTCTTTAGATATATGTTATGGTCACGGAGAAACACCCTCCTTGATAGTTCAGTCTGCAGGATTAATTGCAAGTTGCACGCGTTTGAATTTCTCCCTACATTCTAAGTTGCGAAATATAGTAGCCGCAAGAAGTTGTTTAAGACTGCTGAAAAAAGAGCAGTAAAAGAAAGAGCTTAGAAGTAAGCCACTTCACTTCACTTCACTTCACTTTAATACCTTAAAGACCCTCGTTAGAGGGTATTACATAAGGGGTGGGGCACACAGAAATGAAAAACAGAATGACTAACAAATAAGTTGAAAGTTATACAAATATAAGATTATCACTGAGCAAGTACACGCGTGATTTCTTCGATGAACAATGATTGGCATGTGATAGCAGCAAGTTCTCGGGGAAGGCCGTTCCAGTCGTTCGCGGTCCGGGGGAAGAATGATAAAGAAAATGTAGTGGTGCGGGTGCGAGGTCGTGACACTTGCTGCTGATGGCCGGTGCGGAGGGAGATGCGTGGTGGTGGTGCGCAGATGTAGGGTTCCTGTCGTAGCTCAGAGTAAAAAAACTTGTGAAACAAACATAAACTTGCAATGTAGCGGCGATGAGCAAGGGTAGGTAGGCTGGACTGTGATTTGAGGGATGATATGCTGATATCAAAAGAATACGATGAATGAATGAATCTAGTTGCTCGGTTTTGAACTGCTTCAATTGAATTACAGAGATATGCTTGCTTTGGAGACCAGATGGGAGATGCGTATTCTAATTTTGATCTGACTAATGATTTGTATGCGAGGAGCTTGACATGCTGAGGTGCAGAGCGTAGGTGACGCTTTAAGAATCCTAGTGTTCTGTTGGCGGATGATATGATGTTTGAAATATGCGTATTCCATGTAAGATCATGACAAATATGGACACCAAGGTATTTGTATGATTGGTCAAGATCGAGAGGAACGTTAGATATGCTGTATTGGAACAGAAGAGGGTAACGGCGACGATGGAACGACATATATTTGCATTTACTTGTGTTAAGTGTCATTAGCCATTCACTGCACCAGTCTTGCACATGAGTTAAATTATTTTGAAGGGATTGTTGGTCGAAGGTGTTAGTGACTGTTCTGTAAATAACACAATCATCAGCAAACATCCGAATATGGCAATCTAATTTCTCAGGTAGGTCGTTAATATAAATTAGAAACAAGAGTGGCCCAAGGACGGATCCTTGGGGCACGCCTGAGGAGACTGGTAGGAGGTCAGACATTTGGTTATTGACAACGACTGATTGGAAGCGGTGAGTTAAGAATTCTTTTATCCATGCTAGTATGTCGGGATGCAAGTTTAGGCGAGAGAGTTTCAGAAATAAGTGGTTATGAGGTACCTTGTCAAATGCTTTAGCGAAGTCGAGAAAAATTGCGTCAGTTTGGAGGTTAGCATCAAGGTTGGCATGCAAGTCATGAACGAAAAGTGCTAGTTGACTTTCACATGAGTATCCTTTGCGAAATCCGTGCTGCGATGAGTGAAAAAAATTATTTGAATCCAGAAAGTGCATTGTTAAAGAATAAATGACGTGTTCCATGAGTTTACATGGTATGCTGGTGAGTGATATGGGTCGGTAATTAAGTGGTGAATCTTTGTTACCCGACTTGTGAACCGGAACGACCTTCCCCACTTTCCAGTCATGGGGTATAACACCTGTAGAAAGAGACTGTGAGAACAGCAGGCATAAAAATTTGGCAGAAGTATGGTTAACGTTTTTTAGTACCTTGGTGTTGATTTCGTCAAAGCCGGCAGATGATGACAGTTTTAGTTTATCTATGAGACATGATATGCCGGCCTCAGAGAAAGTAACGGCTGGCATTAAACTTCTTTGGTCATTTGCTATCTTGAGGGGGGGCGGTTCCTGTTCATGAGTGAATACAGATGCGAAAGCAGAATTAAATATGTTAGCACACTCGACATCGGAAAAAGCACGCCCGGAATCATCAGTTAAGGTAATAGTGCGTATAGATTGCGGATTTAAAAGCTGCCAGAATTTAGTCGGGTTATCTTTAAGTATGTTGGGTAGGTCAGTATGATAAAATGAGCGTTTAGCGTTTTTTACTGTGACCAGGTATGTCTTTTCGGCAGCGTAATATTTTTCCCATGCGTAGTCATTTCCAGTCTGTTTAGCACTGCGGAACAAGCGTTTCTTTTTGTTTTCTAGTCTTCCTAGAGCCTTGGTAAACCATGGTTTCTGTTTGGTTGCACGGAAGCTGCATTTGGGAACATATTTGTTAGTAAGTTCGTTAATTTTATGAATAAACATCGACCAATTTTCGTGGATGGTTTGTTCCGGGAAAGAGTGCTGAAAAAATGGGAAATAAGCTTCCAACGCCCTGTTTATAGCCTCATAGTTACCTTTGTTATAAAGGGTGATTGTTTTTTTGGAAGTTTCTTTTATTGTTGGAGTGAAGGTAAATGACGCATGTATGACTTTGTGATCACTAATTTCCCGGAGATAAGTAATGGAGTTGAGGCATTCGGGGTGGCTAGATAGTATAAGGTCAAGAATGTTTGCGGTGTCACCGGCGATGCGTGTAGGCTGGGTTACTAATTGGGTAAGATTAAAATTGAAGCACACATCCACAAACTCCTGCGATTCATGCTGTCTAAAAATAGGCTGATAAGGGTTATTCCAATCTATGTCAGGATAGTTAAAATCTCCAAAAAGGAGCACGTGTGCATTAGGGTGTTTTGTTGTAAGTTGGTTCAGAACGTTGTGCAGCTTTCGAGGGAATTCGGGGTTATTGTGGGGGGGCCTATAGCAAACACCAATTAGTATAGACACTGGCGTGGCGCGACAAAGCAGCCATAATATTTCGAGGTCAGATTGGATGTTAATGTGGGAACACTGTAGTTGACTGCTGGTAGCGATAAGGACGCCTCCTCCTCGGGGGCCTTTGCGATCGGCACGGAAAAGGTTAAAATTAGGTAAGTTGCACAGAACTTCAGTGTCGCCCACATTATCTGTCAGCCAAGTCTCTGTCAACACAAGCAGGTTAGATTCTGTTGAAGATACAAGGCTGGATACACTATCGCGCTTTGAAAGCAGACTGCGTATATTAGTATAGATAACCGAAAAAGAAATATTCTGTCGAGGGGAGGTATGGCGAGGATTAGATAAGTGACGACTGTGCGGTGAGCGCTATGCTATTTCTTTCACCATTTCGGTGGCAGCATCAAAAGTGTAGCGTTTTTTGCCGAGAAATAGGGTCTTGTACCGCAAAGAAAACGGTCCGGTTTCTGCTCTTGCAAATGCGACAAGATGTTTGCGGGCTTTTTGGACAGAGCGGGTAAAATCTTCTCCAATGCTGTAGTTCGTGTCCTTCAGCATAGGACCTTTGGAAAGTATAGTTTCTTTGGTTTTGAAGGAGACGAATTTTGCTATAATTGGCCGTTGGCGGTCCTCGTTATGGCGTCCCAAGCGATGGGCACGCTCTATCTGACTGGGCTCTAAGGTTAACTTTAACTTATCCTGACAGTGCTTAATTATTATTTCTTCAGATTCGATGAATGATTCGCGCGGATTGGAATCTGGAAGGCCATAGAATATCAGGTTGTTGCGGCGTGATCTGTTTTCTGTGTCGTCTATTCGGGCCTCAAGGTTAGTAACAAGAGCTGCCGTCCCGGCGGCAATGGAATTGACGGATTCTAGATCAGATTTTAGGGTAGCAATGTCCTGAAAGAGGCTTTCCAGGTCTGCTAGGCGTTTGCTCAGGTCGGAAATGGTTTGGTCGACAGAACGCATCTGACCTTTAAGGTCCTGTACATACGCGATTATTTGTCCTTGACCGGCTGACAACTTCTTGAGTTCAGCAAGAACACTATCAAGTTTGTCCGGACCAGGGTTCATCTCAACATCTCCGGACAAAAGAAGAAGAGATTTTACAACAGAAAAGCATTCACCAGCAATAGAAATGCAACACTGCAGGCTCGGCAGCTGTACCAGGCAACGGTCACTACATTTTTTTAGAAAAAAGGCAGTATGATGGACTAACCTGCGTAGCGAAAACCAGTGGATGAGGAGGCTGCGACATGGCACAGCTACCGAGCCCACAGAGCGCGGGCGGAAGGCGGTGCTCTTTATATGTTGACAGGGTCGATGTTGTCGCTGGCGGTTGCGCTTTCCATCCGATGTCGAGGGTCCAGGAAGGGAGTGCTCTTTTCACCGACGCATCTGCGCTGTTCAAACTGAATGGTCCGTTGTACCCGGCGCAGAACGGCTGCTCTGGGTCTGGTAGAACAAGCCACGAAGTGTCGAAGATGGCTGGGAAGATGTAGGCAAAGGCAGGCGCGAGCACCTGCGTAGCGAAAACCAGTGGATGAGGAGGCTGCGACATGGCACAGCTACCGAGCCCACAGAGCGCGGGCGGAAGGCGGTGCTCTTTATATGTTGACAGGGTCGATGTTGTCGCTGGCGGTTGCGCTTGCCATCCGATGTCGAGGGTCCAGGAAGGGAGTGCTCTTTTCACCGACGCATCTGCGCTGTTCAAACTGAATGGTCCGTTGTACCCGGCGCAGAACGGCTGCTCTGGGTCTGGTAGAACAAGCCACGAAGTGTCGAAGATGGCTGGGAAGATGTAGGCAAAGGCAGGCGCGAGCACCTGCGTAGAGAAAACCAGTGGATGAGGAGGCTGCGACATGGCACAGCTACCGAGCCCACTTCACTGCTCACGCAATAAAATATCCGTCTCTAAAAAAATTGTACACTAGGCTTCCTAAGTCGCACATTCCAATGACAAAGATTCAATCTTGTTTAATTGCCACCGTTGTAAAGTGAATTTTGATTTTAACCGAAACAACTTCACAGCAAAAGGTATGCCTCACAGGGGGTATGTGCCACATACAAAGGAACTGTTTCTGTCTCTTTATATTTGTCCTGCACCACAAAACTGAGCGAAGAAATTACTATTCTAAGATATTATACCTGAAAGAATTTGCCGGGCACCATACAAACAAAGTACTAGTGAAAGATAAATAGCGGAAGTACATACAGATGAGGCAAAGCTACTTCGATGCCTATGCACTTACTACTCGAAAGCCTTGATGGACATCGTGCGGACGGAACACATGGTCGGTTTTTTTGGGCAGTTCTTCGTAGATGCACATCAAAGCAATGCCCGTTGCTGGAAACGATAACATAAGGCTATATTTTCAAGAAGAAAAAACAGGCTTTATTTAAGACGGACTGAGCTGCTATATCATTGATGCGCTTATGCAGAAAAAGAAATATGCAGTGAAGAGGTAATGGCGTTCAAAAAGAAAATTATTGTAGAGAGGCTAGGTCCTTTCACAAGAGGTTAGTGGCATCTTCAATGCCTGTCCTTTGTAGGTACTGAGTCGTACACGTTCATTTTGAATATTTTTATTTCACAAAAGCCCTCCTATTAATGGAGTGCAAGAGGATATACTTTCAACTATAGTGACTGTTGCGAACAGGGCTCAGGTGACCTCGGATCGGGGATTCACGAAGGAGCGCATGCACTCATTCAGCGAGCTGACGCAGGCCTACAGAGCCTCACGCCAGCTCTACCCCCCGCCGGCCGCACTCCTCCCTAGATAACAAACAAGCAAAGCTCTGGCGCAGACTACAGACACACTCTAGCCCACTATCATCCCACCTTCCCTACTACGGCATGCGCCCTATGTCCAGAACCCTTCGCTTCTTCCCTCCACATCCTTTCCCTCTGCCCGGCGGACCCTCCCCCGCGGGTCGTAGAGAACCTCAAGACCTGGGAGGACTGGGAGACCCTGCTGCGCTCGGAGGACCCGGCCGTGCAGACCATCGCCACCGGCCGGGCTGCCAGTTTATGGACCTTAGGAACATAAACACTTGATTGCAGTGGGGTCGCGCGTGGACCCAGGGGCGTGCCCCGAATTCCTTTTAGAATAAAGTATTTCTCTCTCTCTCTCGCATCTTTCGCGCCGAACCCCCCCCCCCTCCCCTCCCTCAATGTTTTGTGCTTCTGTCGATCGCTCGAGCGATAGCCGTTCCTGCTCTCATCGCCCTCTGAACCTTGCTTCCCACATATGCTATATATTTGCCTGCGCTCCCAGCAAAACACTCACTCCCCGCTAGCTGTGTCTGCTAGCCCGCGCCCGAGCAGCTGGCGATACAACAGTGGCAACGAGGCCGTATTTTGATGCGAAAGCAACACTACGTGAGTCGCCGAGTCATTTCACGGAGCTGATGAAAGGCCATACTGCGCATGCGCGAAGAGCAGTGACGTCACACGGCGCACAGCTGGCGCGCCCTTGCCGTCGCTGCGCTGGTGACTGAGAGGTGCCGCTGCCGCCGCGCTCGCCAGTTGCGCATGAGCAGTAGCGGCGCATAGCTAGCGTGCCGGGGCCGCCGCCTTGCTGCCGCGCGCTCTCCATCGCTTCTCTCTCCCCTAGTTGCTTTCGCAATCCTGCAGGTATAACCAGAGCTAAACCACTGCCAATTTTTTTTTTACCCATGCCACCAAGACGGAGCCCGACGCTCCCTGCCTTCAAGCTGTCTCGGAGCCGACAACGACGGCCTGGCTACAGTTGCCGTATATCGAAGAAACAAAAAATGAGTGAAAGCCTTACCTAGCCAGAGCAGAAGCGTATATCGAAGCGAACAGTGCAACGGGCTCGTCTAAGGAGCGAGCACTACTGGTTTCGGCGTTGTCTAACAAGACGGTTGAAGTTATAGCTGGCCGAGTTGCCCTACGTGCGCCAAATCAATTGACTTGGAAGCTGTTCAAAGTTCGGATGAACACTACGATCCGAAGAAGCACGAGATATCCGAGAGCTACAATTTCTTCAACCGCTCACAGCTTCCCTGTGAAACCATTAATTCGCCGAATAGCAGACAACTAAAATTTCGGTGCTTCGCTTGACCGCATGCTAAGGGATCGCATTGTTTGAGGCGTGCGCTCAGTTCCCCTGCGGAAGGAAATGTTAGCAACAAAGGATCTGATACTTGAACAGGTCGAAGCGTTGGCACTTTCTGCCGAAGCCACTGAAAACGATGCTGAAAGTATGACACAAGAATCGGCACCCTTTGTTAAGCTGCAAGCTTCCTAGCCCGAGTCGGTTCAATCACGTGTTCGTCTTTTGCCGCAGCAGTGTGGTAGAGGTGGCAGGGGCAAACATGACGGCAACAGCTGTAGTTGGATCGGAGCACGGTCTTAGCGCTGCTGGTGCCGAGGTCATCTTGTAAAGATATGTCGCACCACCGACAATAAAGGCCGCGTCACGCCACAAGTAATGTTGGGAAAAGCCTTGGATCACGAAGAAGCCGCTCTTGAAGAAGCCGTGCCTGAGGACGATACAGAACGGGCGAATTTATGGACTTCTTTCTGCTGGAAAAAACCGCCTCGAGCCACCGATAGGGAGCACTTCTGCGTGGAATGATGTGCAACTTCCCATTGAAGTGGGTACAGGGTGGCCCTGTCTGTGTCATTTCTCAGGATGTTTATAACAAGCATCGCGAACAGTGTCCGGCGCTTAAGGCTACGCGTGCAAAGTTGTCAAATTATGTTGGACCACTGCCAGTGCTGGGGAATGGCAGCTGTATGTGCAATACAAGACTGTTTCCGTAAACTGCTCGCTTATCGTGCTGAAATTCTCTTGGCCACAATTTTCTCGCCATGACCTGATTTGTTTGCTTGACAGAGAGGTGGTTCCAGTTCCCCGCTCGTCGACGCAAGACATCCTAGTCGCACCTCAAGAATGTACAGGAGCGGTGAACAGCATAGTCGGTGACTACCACGATGTGTTTTCCCGGGATGTCGGTCTGATCAAAGGGCCTCCTGCCTCCTGCAGCTGAAGCGTGGAGCCGTGCCCAAATTCTGTAAGGCGAGATCCATTCCTTACGCACTAAGGTGCAGGGTATGGCAAGAACTGGACCGGCTGGTCTCTATTGGCGTACTCTCGACCGTCAAACATTAGGACTGGCCGACTCCCTTTGTGGCAGTACTTAAAAAATACAGACCAACCATTATATGTTGCAACTTCAAGGCTGCAATTAACTCAGTCGGTGCAGTAGAACAGTACACCTGCCAGTTATTGAGTATAACTTTACATCTTTAAATGCAGAGGAGTACTTGAGCATACTTGATTTGTGAGATGCATACAATCAAGTCCCGCTTGATAAGGCTTATAGGAAGCTGTGCATTATTAACACGCAGAGACGGCTGTTTTGCTATAATATAGGCTTTCCTTCGGAATATCCTATCCACAAAATGGCAGTGTGGTGTGGACAGCAGCAAGAAGCTGCCTTCTACAAGGCGAAGGAAAGTTCAAAGCGAGCTCAAGTCATGGTACACTTCGATCCATCGAAAGAGTCGAAGCTCGAATTCGATGTATCCCCGTATGGTGTAGGCGCATCGCTTTTCCACACAATCGATGGTCTGCCCAAGCCCATAGCCTTTCGGTCTCCTCCTTTATCAGCGGCTGAAAAGATCTATTCCTAGCTGGAGAGAGAGGCCCTTGCTGTGGTGCTTGGCGTCACAAAGTTCTGCGATCACCTTCTAGGTTGGGAGTTTACCCTCGTGACGGACCACCGGCCGCTCCTGAGTCTGTTAAGGGCTGACCACCCGACACCACCCCTTGCTGCAGCCTGTATCTAACGCTGGGTGTGGTAGTTGGGAGGCTACGGCCACAAGCTGCAATACGCACTGGGGAAACCACTGCTCAACTCAGACACATTCAGCAGACTGCCAGTGCGGTCTACGGAGACGGATGAAATAGATGAGCCAGAAGAATATGCCATCACTCTAGAAAAGTTCGACGACACCAGTTAAGCACAGAGGTAACACTTCCTCATTCCGGACTTTCTTTGCCCATTGTACTCTCACTTCGCCCATTGTACTTCGACAATGGGCTCTCCCACATAGGCCTCTATATTGGAAGGGAGCCTGCCTGAAAATACCGAAGAAAGGCAGCGAACACAAGGAAACAAGATTCATCGGTATTTGTTGGTATAATTGAAATAGACGACGGCTTTAGGCCGGCGTGCGATATTGGAAGCTATGGTCCCCGAGGGCGAAGATCCAGCGGATTTCTCAAGTCCCCCACACAATGCCTTTGACCTCGCGCAAGTAGAATAGAAACCAGAAGCGCAAATGGCAGGAAGGCTTCCTGAGAAACGAACATTTCTTAAATAAGGATAAAAGACATCTCGTGTTTTCATCGAATGCTTGACCTTCTTACAATTCTCCTCCTCTTTCTGAAACGCTAGACTTCGAAGACGGAGCAACTTTAGCAGTTTTCGAAGAACGTATCTTTCAGTCTAGCGAGCGGGACTCAGCAGCGCTCATTTGTATTCGTAGTGCAATTTCGGCTTTAACATGTCCTTCTATGAAATAATTATGCTGTTACGGCAACTCGATTTTATGAGTTAATAATTTAGTCAGCTGTTGCTTTATGATAGGTTGGTGTAGAGTGCGAAATAATACACTGCATATTATGGCAAGCTGGTTCGTCACCAGCAAACATTTCATTGCAATGCAACCAAAACACTGCGAATCTAGCGCACATGGGAGAATTGTTCTCTCACCACTTGGATATGTTTGAGAGTTTAAAGTTACATGATATAAAAGAAAAGTGTGATTAAAGGAGCCTACTAGAACTCGTGATGATAGCTCTCAGCAGCCTCATCAGCACATCCGTTCTGACTCACACCAGGCGCATCATGAACAAACATTAAACGGTTGCTACGAAATAAGTGTCTTCTTTCGCTTAATTCAAACAACTAACGCAAGGGCAGCAATTTCAGCTGAAATGTTTATCCACATGTTTCCTACGGCTAACACTGATGCTAAGGATTTGCTTTCGCTAAAAGCTGTCTTTTTCTTTTAACAACTACAGCAAGCAAATGGTGCCGCTCCAGTGACCTTAATATTCTACTTGAAGCGCGACATGTAGCCCTAGCTTAAGCTGAAACTCATCACTGTGACTTCTTTTCTCGCGTCTCTTCAACCGTTCACAGGCGAACTGTTACTAAAGTGCTCAAATTTAGCTATGTGCAGTATTGCCACGTACTGTGGCAACTCAATCATAATTGCAAGTTGTCAATCGCAAAATGAAGCGCTGAGACCTGATTCAGTCCACCACTCATTTTAATACTATCTGCAAAGTGAGCATAGTGTTGAGCCAAGCTTTTTGCGCGAGACGTCTCTTTTGCAGACGTTATAGAGTCTCTTAACTCGTGCCTCTTTGTCGCCAGTTCTCCTGCTAGGCATTGTTCTCAAAGCCTTCATTGTGGGGAGCCACTCAAAGCCGACAAAAGGGTGTCGACTTACTTACAGACATGCTGCTAAAAGAAAAGACAACAAAATCTTCAGAACTCAACCTCCGTCAAGGGGCGACTTGAATAACCTCAATAATAACTTCAATAATAAGAAGCATCCACTGCTGCCTTAATGGCTTCAACTCAAACTTTCCTAGTGCATCTTGGGACAAGACGAGCTCGGTAACTTCTTTTTACTGACTTCAGAAAGCTGTTAGTTCCAATTTGAAACAGGAAAAAACTCTGTAAATTCTTCGAAGTTAATTAAGCGACGTTGTGGTAATTGTGTCTTCTTTAGAGGACTCTTCCGAACACACACTGCAAATAGCGCGTGTTCGGTTGTGTCTCTTAACTTATTCACCTGCATACAAACAGCCTTCAAGCTTATTTTTACAAGTATATTTTTGTTTGCCATCCTCTTATTAGTGTTTAGCTCGTTACCATATCAGTTATTCAATATTCTATACTCGTGTAAACGCCTTTGTTTGTACAATGCTTTTCTGTGGACAGGATGCTTCGCTGGAACTAGTTAGGGATGTTCGTGAGTGGAATAAAATGGTTAAGATCGTCTTTTCCTCTTTCCCGGGAAATGTTCTTGTATCAGGGTTGATTATTTTACATACTGAACATTGTGCATGAAGGTGAGCATATATTTTCATACATGCGCTGACAGAAAAGCAGGCAACGAAGAAAAACAGTTTGTGTCAAGCATATAATAAAACCGTTAAAGCTCTAGGCATTTTTGAATTAGACCATACGTTTGCATTATTGAGTAGACCGTAAAAATTGACTAGTATATACTAGTTGAAAACCATTGAGCACCATAAGGAAGAGGGGGGAAAGCCCCTGTGTCTAGGCCATAAAGTAATAAGCGCACTTTTCTACAGTACGTGCATTCTTTACAGTTGTACCGGCGATGTCGCCTTGGAGGTCTCTAAAAAACATACAGTAGCCTCACAACCGATTCACTGCCCTCTTCGGCGCCTTAGAAGTTTTCAAACTACTTACAGCCGTCGGGTATGGGTAGTGCCTTGTCTTGTATTTTATTCTTGTAGTCTATGTTCGAGAAAAAATTGTAGCCTGCGCTCTTCAACATCAACTCGCAGTATGCATGGCTGGAAATGTAGCATTATGTGTCAAAAAAAAAAATCCTTGAACGCTGGTGTCACAGGAGCTTTACGCTCGTGCACTGTTAGAAAATTCTGTAAATCTACGGAAAAAGCTGAACGGAACTCGCCCCGCACGCCGGCACTATCGCCAAAGTATAGTTCTTGTTTCGAAACGGGAACTGCGACGCAATTTAGAAATGCGGAACTAAAGCGAAAAAGCCTTCGTATCACGCTTATTTGAGGCGTCACACACATGCAGGCTGTTCGCAGACGGAAATGGCGTTTTATATTATTGGGGACATTATTGTCCTGCGGAGTAATACCACCCCTGGAGCCGCCTGTGCGCAGCGCGGAGTGCCACAAACGCGGCTGCTCATACGAAGTATAGTAGGGCGCGGAGAGGACATTGTCTGGAGGCGACTGCAAATACAAGCGCGCTGCAACTGTTTAGCAAGCAACGCAGCATCATTTGGCCGGACGACGGAGGTGCCGCTCGTTTTCAAGGTATGTATACATTCATCTCTTATCGGCGGTGCCATTATCGAGACGGCACTTTCAGTTTTGGCGGGAAACTCACTGTACGCATTGGCTGCGGCGAAAAGAAAACTAGTGCGCCAAAACCGTCCTCGCGTCGGCTTGTCGGTAACATGGCCAGCTCGGAATATCAAGGCTCTTTAGCGTACAGGCGCGGACAGAAGTAAACGGAGCACGCAACTGTCTTCGAATATTTTTCACGCGTCACCTAATTGAAATTTCCAGCAGTGGTGCGCGCATGCTGGTAGCGGAGGTTGGTGGGCTTTCTTGTAGACAGACAACGCTTCTTCATTGCCGATGGAGAAAGCGTGATTGCACTTCGAACGCAATAGTGTGCTCCGCTTACTTATGGCCGCGCCTGTACTACATGCGAGGCGCGGGCGCACGTGGTTTCGATTCGCGGCATTGAATTGTTAAGGTGATGGGCAGGTGGTAGACATATATTGTCGTCATGGTTTGTCGTCATGTATTGTCGTCACGGACGACATATATTGTCGTCTTCGCGCCTGGGAGGTAATCTGCTCCCTATCCAGTCTTCGACAGATAAGGCATCATCAGCGTATTTTTGTTTTGTCTGTGCTTAATTTCGTGGATCCATCCACAAGTGAAACGAATTGACTAGTGAACTAAGCAAATTGAATATGTGAACATGTCATTAAGTGCATCAAATAGCTGAAGCAAATTCATTATTTCAGTGATAAATTAATGCATTAAGAGAAGCACGTACTCGTCTCGGAGCAAAATGAATGCAAATATTGCCAGTAGCACTGAATTTATTCGCTGAGACTATCTTTCTTGTCTAAGCGCTATTTTTATTGTACTAGCCTAGTACCTTCATTGTACGTTGTGTATTTTTTATAGCAAGGTGTGATGTGTATGTCATTTGCCTCTTAATCCTGTATGATATGATGTTGCAATAATTTAATCTATAGTCGGGTACAACTTAAAAAGGCAGCGGCTTTTCCCCTTCAAAGAACCCCCCTCCAGCCAATGGCGTCGGCTGATTCTCATGGCCCTGCTAGGGTGACAATGCAGGGAGCGGTGCCACAATGGAGAGAGGGGTCTCTCCCCGACTATGGACTGAGGGGACTATCCCCTTTCATCTGCCACTCCCTGCTTTGTCACGCTAGTAGGACAATGAGCATCGGCCGACGCCATTGGCTGGAAGGGGGTTCATTGACAGGGAAAAGCCCCTGCCTTCTTAAGTTGTATCTGACTATACACGTGTTCATTATTACTGGGAAAACCTGTTCAGCATTGTTCTTGTGTATCACTTTGCAACCGCTCACTCCCCTCAGGTGTAACATCATATTGTTCTTTTGTTTGGCAGATGTTAGTTAAAGTCTGGAGCCAAGATCACAAAATTAAGAAACTTGTGGCCGTTGAGAGCTTTGAAGATATTAAGGAGAAGGCCACAAAGGAAGGAATATGCCCTGGCGTCCCAAGCAGCAATCTCAAGGCAAGTTTAAGTTTGCCTACTTTTGCTCAAGCATACAGCTTAAATCATAGCAGATAAAAGACGAGAAAAAAGCGTATGAAGTGCGGTGTTTCTTATTCGCACATCTAAAATGTGGCCAAACAAACCAGAACAGAAATTTGTATTGCAAGCAACACAGTGAGAAATGTAGATGCATTTTGTGGATATCTTGTTTGATTATATTAGGGAAGTTCCATTTTGCATGGGACTGCTGAGAGTGCACTGGCACTTATCACTGGGCCTGCCACTTTCATGTGTCTTTTTGGTTATCTGAACTGATATATTTTCTTCCCTCAGCATGAAGTGTGTAAGAAGGTTCTGCTTAGTTTGAACATAATTTCAGTCCTGTTCAAGCTAAAATTACTGAGAGTAAGCATTGTCTCAGTTCGCATGTGGGTGGTTTTTAATGACCTTCCTTGAAATTTGGTTGCATTAGGTGTTATGTACCAGAACTAAAAGATCTTGACTTGCTGACATGCCAAGGTAGCCATGTTATTATTTTGATGCACATCATTTTTTCTACTTCTGTAGATCAGCTTGAAGCAAGTTTTTAAACTAGAATGTGGGCTAATCTGCATTGAGTATGTTTGAATTAATAGTCTACCTTGCTTCCCTGTTGAGTCTCAGAACAATAACTTTTACTCTCTCTCTCTCTCTTCAGTCTTTGGATGTGCCTTCTAATGCGTTAGTGAGTTCCAATATGCCCCTGGAGCAAGTTCATGGGGCATTCCTTTAGCCTGTTGCCTACAGAACTCCTGATCTGCTTGGAATGCAACCTGTTTCTGGGACATGGGATTGGTGACGTATAGTAATTCCCTCTCTATATTTTGTGCTATATAAAATACGGCACCCACACTTGCGAAGATATGCAATTGATGGGCTTTAGGAACATTTGTTTCACACTGGGAAAGTGGTTTTAGAAAATATTAGAGCCCATAGCAACAACTGATGGTGTGTTTCAGGCAGGGGTTAAAATGCAGGGTATTACAAAAAAGTAACAACGTTATGAAAGATTTGCAGGCTTTATTAATATAAGTGTAGGCTGTACATTAACAATGCATCAGTGTGACATTTTATCGTAAGGCTGTTCTGTAATTTTTCCCCTATGTAGCATAGTTTCAGTCTTGTTTCATATCTTGTTGGTCACTTTAGAGGCTTGTCTGTTCGGCACATGACTTGTTTTAATGATAGTTTTAGGAGTTGTCAAATAGCATCGTATTTTTTTCATCTACTCTTGCTATACTTTAACTTTAGACGCTGTCATTGAAATGATGAAAAAGATGCGAAAATTTCAATTTTTCAAAAATGGCATATTCGGGTTCAATATACTTAAAGTACCTACCTACCAGGTCTCAAGATCTAATTTGACCTTTGCTAAGATGGGTGGACGGGCTTGTTGGTAATTCATCATGACAAAACAGCACAGACAAGACAAGACCAGCGCCGACTTTCAGCAACGTTTATTTGAAAGCAAATCAAAATATATACATTGTGCCCTAAAAAAACAATGCACAAAGGATGCCTTGTCACATTCACAACTGGATGTGTTGAAATCAAAACAAAAATTGATTATGAAGCATTTAACAGCACGAACTAATACAGAAGTTGTGCTACCACAATGATTGTAGTTTCTGTGGCCTCTATTATCTCGCGCACCAACTTTTCCCTGTCCGTCTAGCACAGTGCAGCGCATGAATCCTGGCAAACAGTGTTCAGGATCGAGCAGATGATATCAATCGTGACAGCGAATTATTAAATTCCCCCTCACAACATTGTTCACATGCTCTTTTAACCTCTCACCTGCATACCTGCATGTTTGACCAATGTAAAAATATCCACATTTCAAGGGGATTGAGTACACTATACCTTCTGTGCAATCTCCGAAGCGATTCTGATGGTTGATTGTAGATCCTTCGTTGCCTTGGTTATCTCGGCTGACATGCTTACACTGGTGCTGAAGCTTCTGAGGTGCGGAGAAAACAACCGTTTTCTTCGGATCACTCGAGGCTGGTGAACAGAGATTGCTAAACTTTGCTTCTAAAATGCCTTGATGAAATCCTGTGTACATGCCATGGCACCCAGTTTTGCCCAGCAAATATTATTAGCTGTTTTTTTACTGCTGGATACTCAGAACCTTTGTTGGTGTCTGTAGCCAAGTGCCTTAAGCACAAGTTGAAACAGGCATGTTACGCCCCCATTGAGACTGTAACTCTCAAAAGGAAGGTTGTGCCTGTCACCTACATCCACAATTTATCGCACCAATTAAATAAAATAGGCAGTTGAGTCGGCATTGATGTTCTTTTCTCCGCACCTCAGAAGCTTCAGCACCTGTGTGTGTCAACCAAGATCGGCAAGACAATGAAGGTTCCACATTCAACCATCAGAATCGCGTTATTGAGTGCACTGAAGGCATAGTGTACTCGATTCCTTTGAAATGTGGCTATATTTACATTGGCAAAACTGGCAGGTGAGCCAATCAAAGGTTAAAAGAGCACCCTTACGATGTAAACAAAGCTGTGAGGGGAGAATTTGACGATTAACTGCCGCGATTGCGATCATTTGCTAGATCCTGAATGCTGTGTGCCAGAATTCATGTGCCGCATTGTCCTAGACAGACACTGGGAAAAGGTGGTGCTTGAGGTAATGGATGGCGCATAAATTTATGAAAACCAGAATCATTGTGTCAGCGCACCATCTGTATCGCTCTCTAAGAAAGAGGTCGTGCTGTTAAATGCTTCATAATGAATTTTCGTTTTGTTTTCAACACACCCAATGTGAATGTGACAAAGCATCCTTTGTTTGTTGTTTTTTTCAGGTCGTGATGTGTATATTTTGACGTGCTTTCCAGTAAACCGTGTCGAAAGTCAGTGCTTGTACCGGCGTATTCCTTTCTCGTCCTTGTTTTGTCTGCGCTGTGTTGTCATGATAATTTGGCCTCTAGCTATCAAACTAAAAATGATATATTTGATGCCGCCAAAACACTGAAATGGCGATTTCAGAGCAAATTGAGGTAAAACCACATATCCAGTGGCCACCATTTTGCTCTTGTTTGAACATTGGTGCTCTTCCCTAATCTGGGTATTACTCACTATCATGAAGTTCTCCCGGAATTTCTGCATTGCGCCATTTTCTGAGGACTCAGATGGTTGGCATGTGCACACCTCAAATGCTGTTTTCTCCAATCCATGTTTTTTGCCAGTACTCTAGCAGAAGGTTTCATTACTTTTTTATTGGGCAATTTCAATTAAACTTATATTGTTGAGTTCAGAAATAACTGAACCATGGAGCTGTGCTATTTTTTTCTAGCTCGGTCGAACATATCAAATTCGTGAACAATACTGCCATCTAATAATTATATCGTAATTATGGTGTTTTGAGAAACTGATCATTATTATGCGATGTTGTACTCAATAACAATATATATAGCATAGCTCCGCATGGCAGGTATTTGGCTATAGCTGCACTCCAGTCGGAACCAAGAACTGTTGAGGGAAATTGAACAACCATAAAAAAATTACCCAGTTAGGCTTCAGTTATTTTTTCATGATATGAGTACTGACTGAGATATACTGAAACTAATTATATTTTTGAAAACAGAACGAAGTAATACATATCTACATCTAATTTCATTACGTTATTGTATTAAACATTTTCATTTTTAAGACCTACATCTTCCCTGGTGCCTCGAGGTGTTTGTTTAACCAGCTTGCTAGACTATAATGATCCTTGCTTTAAAAATTCACATTCTAGAATGTCTTCTCTGCCCTAGGTATTTCTTGAAGACGGCACAGAGGTTGATGAGGAATGCTTTAAGTTCATGCAACAGAACTTTGGTGGCAGTTTGGGCTGCACATTCATACTTGGCTCCAGTTTTTCCACTGCAGATGCTTCCAGTGCAGGTACGATGCTTTCAGTACATTAAATGCGTTGTTGATGTTTAGGCTATTGGTATGCGTGATACATGCTCACCGAAATGCATGGAACACTCCGTCGCTATTCATAAGGAGATGCACCACCTATCTTGTGGCCAATATAAATTTCAAACCCTGATACTCAGAGGATGCCGTAGATGAGGCTGGCAACAACATTTCTAGAGTGTGCATTGAAATGTGTTATGACACAGTGCTTTACATTCATCAGGCTGATATGGCTTGTCATCCCGAAGCTGCACATGGGTTAAAGAAGATGCCATAGTGCAGGGCTCCCAGTTAATTATAACCATTTGGGATTCTTTAACATGCAGGCACTGGCATCGCACAGCAGACAGGCCTTCTGCATCAGTAGAGTGATGCAAAGTTATGGGTCTGACCTGACTAATGTGCATATGTGCATTCTTATTATAACCTAATGTAGACAAAGAACAGGCATGTCAATTCTGAAGGAATTTAGATTTGCTATCAGTAATTTAAAACTTGAAGCAGGCATTTATTTGCCTGAGCATAAAGTTCAGTCTAGGCTAACGATGGGGTCAAGTGATCAGCTGCATCTGTTAAGTGTGACTCAGTGGCTTGAATATTTACCATACTATGCCTACAAAGTGTTCTCCTTTAATAATTCTCTTCTCGTGACTGATAAATCTTGAAGCACACAAGTTACACGCTAAAGATGCATTGCATTCCTCTATGCATTATTGTAGCCACTGCATGTAGTTATATTGGGTGATAAGATCCATGAGTTTTGATTAACAGTCCTGCTACTGTATTGTGGCACCAGGGCTCCCATGTGATTGTTGTACAGTCATGGACAAAAGTTTGCAGGATGCAGATTGGCCTAAAAAAAGTTTTCTGCATTAGCTCGCTAGAAAGTCAGATATTCATTCCAGCGAATAGAGCACGCATGTGTCATCATGCATCTGTACTTTTCATTGGCATCCTTTGCCTGACCATGCAGAAATACATTTTTTTTCATGAATATGCAACCCACACTCTTTTGTCTATTACTGTACGTGTGAACAAACAGTGCAAGCAAAACCACTAAAATTATAACATAGCGCTAAAGTCAGGATACTTTTCTCTGGACCTAGACGTCTCTCGTTAGAAAAGATTTACAGGTGAAAAAAAAGGAAAGACATTACAGTTTGATATATTGTCATCGGAAACTTGATTGTATGCTTTTTCATTTCGAAGAAATGGAAGTGCTGCAGAAATGACTGGAAGGCAGGCCGAACGTAACTAGAAATGCTTGTGTAGTCATGATCTGAAAAAGAGCTGGAGCAACTTCTGCCAACCAAAACTGGTACTCTAGCCGCCGCGGTGGCTCAGCGGTTATGGTGCTCGGCTGCTGTCCCGAAAGACGCGGGTTCGATCCCGGCCGCGGCGGCTAGAATTTTTCCTCCAAAGAAATTCTAGAGGCCCGTGTGCTGTGCGATGTCAGTGCACGTTAAAGAACCCCAGGTGGTCGAAATTTCCGGAGGCCTCCACTACGGCGTCTCTCATAGCCTTAGTCGCTTTGGGACGTTAAACCCCATAAACCAAACCAAACCAAAACTGGTACTAGCACGATATTATTTTGGTGTGGCTGTTGTTATTAGTGTTTTTCAAATGGCTGCACCTACTTGACATAAGACACAGTAAAGCAAAAGCAGCTACAAAAGGTAGAGAAGCCACATCCTTCACATGTTATTGATTTCTGTTGCCACTATGTTGGACGCAGCAAATCGCATGTCTTTGCTGCAGCAGCTGTTCATTACAAATATTTAAAGGCACCAAAATACACACACCCAAGAGAAGACAATGGGACGGAGCGCCACTCACAACTGTGTGAGTGGCGCTCCACTCCACCTTTAAATATTTAGAATGAACAGCTACCATCTCGCACAACAAGAAGTTCTTATAAGCAGCAGCTGTTGGCTGACAAAAATTCCAGTGTGAACAGTATATTTTTTATTCAAACCTGCACTGATGTTGCCACCACTATGCACTTCTGGGGTGGCTGCTAACCTCCATTTCATACATGAGGTGCAAGTCTGCATGAGAAAATACAGAGAGGCATGTTATTCGTGCTAGTTTTCTGGTCGAGTGTTCAAAGGCACGAAGAAAGTGATAGCGTATGTCATCAGGAATAATAGCGCATTTGACCGAGCTCATGACAAATGCGTCATGCAATAAGGTTGCAGGCAAAGCATTTATTTTGCGCTCCACGAGGAACGCAGTACTTTTTTATCGCAGTTGCATGCAGTGCAAACAAGACCACTAGCTTTGACAGCGTTGCACCTGATGCATGAAACACAGTATATTGTCGTTTATTTCTATATTCACATTGATTTATGGCTTTTAACAAATTAAATTGTGTTTGCTAACCCCATCTTGCAGTTTTTTTCTTCACACGTCACTGTCCTATGCAAAAGTCATTTTTCTTTTGTTTACCAATGTAAAAATATATATTACTTGCCGTGGTAGTGCAGTGGCTATAGCATTTTGTTACTGAGAATGAGGTCAGAGGTTTGACTCCTGGCCATAGCTGTCAAATTTGAAAAGGGCAAAATAGAAAACCACCTGTTTACTGGATGATGCCAGTAGACATTGAGGTTCCTTAGGTGGTCAGAAATGATGTGAAGCTCTCCACCACAATTTTTCTCATAGTTCAAGTGTAGGTTTGGAACAGTAAGGCCAAAAAAGGCAGCATTATGGCTCAAAATAATATTTGCACCACATTAAGGTTAGCTCGGCTACACACACAATTCTCAGGGTTATGTTCTGTTAAAATGCACAAATGCATATAGTATTGCTCCCTCTTGGCTAAAAGCATTTTTGTTTAAATTTGCAAGCATAGGTCAGAGTAACCCATCTTGTTCAAAGTGAAACACTTAGACTTGCCCAATTGTACATCCTGCTGCCGCCCTGATAAACTGCCCATCTTGTATATGCAGTGCCTCGCAACCATTAGTGTATCAGCCTTGGAAGAACACTATTATCACCTTACTTCATAAGGAAGGGGCTATGAAGTAATTGAAGAATTGCAGACCAATCAGCCTACTATCTGTTTGCAAGGTATTGACTAAGATCATCACTAATGAATTAGATCAATCTTAGACCGAAGTCAACCAAAAGACAAAGCTGGTTTTTGTAAATGGTACTCTATAATCGACCATATTAACACTATGAATCAGACAACAGAGAATAGTGTAAAATATAACCAACTCCTATATTTAATCAACAAGAAAGCATTTGACCCAGTCAAAACCTCAGCAGTCATGCAGGCATCAGAGAACCAGCATGTAAGAGAGGCATATAAGCATACTGAAAAAATCTACAGCGGTTGCACAGCGACCATATTCCTTCACAGAGAAAGTGACAGAACACCATTAGTACGGGTGGGAGGCAGGGAGTGACACGATCTCTCTGGTACCATTCAACATATGTTTACAGATGATATTCAGAGATCCAGACTAAGAATAGCTTAGTGTAGGAGTAATGGAGAATACGTTAGTAATTTGCGATTCGCTGATGACATCGCTTTACTAAGTAAACTCGGGGGTTGAATTAAAGAGCATGATCAATGACCTAGACAGGCAAAGCAGAATAGTGGGTATAAAAATTAATATGCAGAATTGTGGCAAGGATTGGAGCTGTAAGGAATACACCCACATGGGACAGGTAATGACTGCAGACCTGGATTACTAGAGTAAAATAACTGTGAGATTAAGAATGGGGTGGAGTGCATTTGGCAGGTGCTCTTAGGTGATGATTGGCAGTCTACAAGTACAGGTATGGCAGTGTACAAGTATATAACAGCTATATCTCTACTCACCTATGGGGAAGAAACATGGAGGCTAACAATAAAGGTTGAACTCATATTGAGAGCAATGCAGCAAGCTATGGAAAGGAAAACGATAGCTGAAACGTTAGGAGACAGAAAGAAAGCAGAGTGGATCTAGGAATAAATGCTAGTTAATGATACTTTAACCTAAATAAAAAAAATAATGAGCATGAACAGGACATCTAATGGGAAGGGAAGATAACTTGCGTTTGTTAAGGGTAATGCTACAAGAGCAAGCATAGCAGGGGACGTCTTAGTCAGGAGGGCGGATGACATTAGGAAGTTTGCAGGGATGAAGTGTCCGCAGATGGCACAAGACAGGGTTAATTGGAGAGATGCGGGAGAGGCCTTTGTCCTGCCGTGGGCGTAGGTAGGCTGATGATGATGCATCATGCTAAAGACTACGTTACTTGATTAAAAATCTGTGGTGGCTCAGTGGATATGGCTCTTGAGTGCTTACCTGAAAGACAAGTTTGATCGCGGCTGCAGTGGTTGAATTTTTATGGAGGTGAAATTATAGAGGCCTATGTACTGTGCAATGTCATTGCACGTTGTTCTCAATTTAAGATCAACCTTTATTTTTATCCTCCATGTTTGTGCCTCATAAGAACTTCTGGTGGTCTAAATTTCTGGAGCCCTTCACTATGGCATCCCTCATAGCCTGAGTCAAGTTGGGACGTTCAAACCCCATAAACCCAAATATATGGGGCACAGGTTTAAATGACTGTAAATGCTATGCAATGAAAGTCATCTCATAATTTTCTCAGCTGCTGTAAGTGCTAGTGTTGTTACCACTTTTCAACTCCTTTGCCAAGCTTGATTGCATTTGAATGTTGTTTACCGAAGAGCCTTCAACGTCGTCCTCCCAGCCATCACTGGAAGATTTTCAGTCATTATTGATTCCATGGAACTCCGTCTCATGAAGCTCTACCACATCTGAGAACATCAAACCCACTTGACCGAAGTAAATATCAAGAACTCTTGATGCGTGCCTATGCAGCAATTCAAGTGACTATCAGCACCCAAGGCAAGCGAGCTTGTGATGTGCAGAAAGAGTGGCCCTTGCTGTCCACACAGCAGCACTTCCTGGCCCATTTCAGAAGGTATGTATGCAACCTTACTTGAAAACTGCATTGTCAGTAAATTGAAATGCTGTTTGAGGTTTCACGAAAAATAACTGTTACTCAGTGTGCGTTAAAGCAATGCTGGCTGCCGTATGTGCAAGGGTAAGCAATGTATTTGATTAAGGCACTTTTAGTGCCATGTTCTATGTCAAAGTTTTACTTCCAACAACACTTAAATAGTATGAAGCCCATGAAATACAGGCCAGTGAACATTTGTTATCTTGTCAAAAAAGTAAGCAAAATTCAAAAATTGGTTCGAAATTTTATTTAATTTGAAACTCATGGCACATTCTGTTGTCAGAACTGGAGCAGAACCAACGAGCAGTGAGGAGCAGAGCAGTAGCACTGCGAGAGTGCAACTGAGTGCTCTCCCATTGAAACCTTCCGTGCTCGCCGAGAGCAGGCGTGAGGGCGAAGGTGTATTGCATGATCGGATCGTTTACCTTCCCAGCATCCTGTGCGGTGAACGCGCTTGCAATGTGCAGCTGGTACGGCGGTCAGAGTTGACGCATTTGACGTTTCCTGCCATAACCAGCCAAAAACTGCACGTATTGGTGCAAAAATAGCCTCTTTAGACATTATACATCGTAAATAACCCCTTTAGACATTACACATCGTTAACGCGATTGTGACATGGCTGGAACGCTGTCATTGCACCTGTCAAGCAAGCGTCACTGCTGTTGTCTCACGTACTTCCGCAGTTCAACGAGGTTAGGTTCGTTTAACTAATTTCTGATGACTTAAACTGTTACAGTTAGCGCCTGGTTACAATTAGAGATTTGTAGTTTTCAGAATTTTCAAAACAAGGTTACCCTTGACGCCTTAACTCAAAAAGTTTGGCTATTTTGAGTAGTTATGTGCACTGGAGGGATTGCTTTGCCTGCATGGATTTCAAAAATGCGTGTATTTTGGCACGATGTAGCTAAAATTTGCAGTGCCATAGCATCAGGGTAATCGTGTTTTCGAAACTCTAGAAATTGATATGGCTATTATTAATGACCGGCCACAAATGTTTAATCGAAACCAGTTGCCTAAACGCCATAGTTATAAAGTGAATTATGAGAAATTATTTAACCGGCTTTTGAGCCGACTTTATTTAACCTATTTGTGTTGTCTGCATACACTGGTATTATTCTGCTGCAGAACCAGTCTCCATAACCCAGAAAGCTCATTTTTCAAAATTAGTGGCAGACTTCCCTGAAACACATTGTATTTGACCATCAATTTCGCTTTAAGACGGCAGAGCAAAAAGTGAAGTTTCGCGGTAACGTATGATGCACAGTTGAGAGGGCATACTCTCTAGGTGTTGATGAATTGGTTAGCACTGGATTGTTATTCTGAAAAGGTTAAAAGTCTTGTGCAAGCACACAAATTACCTTTCATTGATTGTTATGTGCGTTTGCAGTGATGACAAGCAGTCTTTACAGCCAAATGTCTAATTTTTCAGGCTAACTGACACGCAGCTGGAAGGATTATTTGTAAATCAAGAAATTGCAGACCTGGAGGTCTTCTACGCATTCCTGCGGCACAGCCTGAAGGGAGACGAGGCACTTCAATGGCTCCTTATGACAGACAAGGCAGCACAGGACATTGGCGGCCCAAAGCACTGCTCATTGGGTATTCCCATTGCTGTGCATTTTCTTCAAGGAAAAGACAGAGCTCCTTTTTCGTGTTTTTGAGGTGAGATTATTGCGGAAACGGATACTCAGTTAGTAGCCTCTCAGCACTGCCAAAACTTCTGCTTTATGACCGTAGATGAAACTTGCACACTCCAGGGCAGTTGCTCACAGAGATTGTAGCCAGTGGCAAAGAAAAAGTGAATTAATCTACAATTAACATCCGTCAGTGTTTCAGTAAAATTTCCTGGGCACTACCTCAAGGTTTACCGAAATGTAGAAGGCTGTGAACTTTCATTTGTGTAGTCCTGCTGCTGCAGTTCGGTAGATGTTCATTATTCCTGCGATTCTTCAGCACACTTGTTACCTGTGTGCCCTTATACATCTGCTTATGATAACGGCTTCTTACCTCCACAGACATCAGCCTGTGTTGCTGAACTGAATAGCAACCTGCCCCCCACCCCAACGGTGGTTGTACTTGGTAAGATTTTTATGATTTTCTGGATGCTTTGAGCAGTATTATAACTTTCTAAAAAGCATATTTATAAAATATGAAACCTCATCAATAACAAAGAACTAGAATAACAACAGGAGAAGGGGTTTGAACTACCCTCTAAGTCAGACTCAATGCAGCTCGATGGGGCATGCCCAGCAAGCTAAATTTACCATGCACATGCTGCAGTCTTCTCTTAGAGATGGTAGCTGGCAGCATAATTCGCTGCTTGAACCCTGCTAGTGCAGATGTAGAATTCTGGTTTGTGGCCTATAAAATTAACTTCAGAGTTATATTTAGAAAATATCACATGCATTGCCATTCATTCATCTGCTCTTGTCCATTACTTTATAAATAGCTTGAGCATCTACCGTTAGCATGCTACATATAGAGGTGCTGACAATGTTTTTTGTGAGCTGTGCTGACATGACTAGCTATGTGCAAAAAATTTGTATGCCTCATGTTCATATTATAGTGCCAAAAATTATTCCGAGCTGTAGCATTTAAAACCAAATTGCTCCACAATTGTTAACATCTATAATCTGAACTCAGTTTTTGGCACTAAAGGAGATTTCTTTTCAGGCACAAGCATCTTTGATCTTACATGCATTGTGACGCTCTATGGAGCGAGGTGCTTTGAAGGCCTGAGCTTTCTGGCTGCCATGGAAATCCTTTTTGCTGCATACTTTTGTCTCAACATCAAATACAGTCAAGAAGTGCAAGCCACATTGGAATTCATTCAGAGGTAAGCACATAAATTTTTCTCTTGTGTATCGCAAGTTTTTACCATATCTATCTCTCTGACTGTTGCAGTAGCCTTATACTCAGTGCGACGTGAGAAAAAGCTGCATGCAAACTCCATAAGCCTGGCATCTCTCCCACAACATCTGACATTGTTACGATTAAATGTGCATGTGCATTTTGTGCGTGGTTTGACGACCTTAATAATACTAACTGATGGGCGAGTAGGTCGAACAATACGGTAAAACAGCGCTGTGGCACATGGACAAAGAAAGGACGCAACTACTTATCTCAATTATGTGGCTCAAGCATGTGTGAAGCTGCTAGGAGTTGGATGGCTTGTGTCAGAAATTGGGAGTCCGCTGTGCTTTCCAGTGCATGCAACCATGGCTTTCATTCTTTTGTTACAGTTTCTTTATGCCATTCTTGGGTGGCAACTGCTGTTGTATCAAAGAAATAAGAAATATGAACGCATGAAATGCAAGAAACCCTTGGTGAACCCTGCAGTTTCAGGGAAGGCCAAGAAAATAGTAGGCAGGATTTAATTAAGCTTCCATTCTAGCAAGGCAGCTGGTAAAGAATATTTATTTTCATATGCTAAACATCCTTGAGCCCTCCTCTAGAGATGAGTTGCAATTGAATGTGCTGTAGTTGCAAAGTAAGCCCCGTGAAAGATGCTAGTCTCTTTCTATCTCCAAAACCACGAAGAGTTGTGCTAAAGGACGACATGCACACGTGCGCTCAACCTGTCTGCTTACTGTGTATTGTTCTTTTGGGCTGTTCTTCATGGCTTTATAGAAGTCTTGAAGGCTAGCTTTTATGTGAGTATGGCTCGGTTAATAATTTTCTTCAGCTCTTTCAGTCATTTGGTAGAGTAATAAAATCAGAGCTTGACTGTATTGTCTAGTCATGTGTAAGATCCCTAGTTCACAAAAACCTATGATTTGAGCATTTTTGTGCAATGGTGTGCTAGCAGCCACATTATCTTTTTTTGGACGATAATGTGTCTGTAGAAACCAGTACAATGACAGAACGACAGGAATGTGATTGTTTTTCATGTGAATTTTTAGGAAGGGTACAACCTGGTAATGAACAAAGTTCTGCTCATGCCTTGTTATGTTTGCTACTCTTCTGCTCATGCAAGCCGGCACAACAAGTGCTGTGGCTCTGGCAGCAACACTCTCGCATATTTGTATGAGAAATTTACAGTACGGGCACCTGCCAAAAGCAGCGCTACCATATATGCATGAATCTAGAACGAGTTTTTTTTTTTCAAAATCATATGCTTCAGAAAGCACCTCGCGTTATATTGGAGCCAAGGTACGAATAGAGCGCAATTTTTTTCTCTCACTTTGATACACCCACAGCGAGCTCACACGACAGGCTCATGAGCTGTGAGGAAAAGCGAACTTTTTGATGACCAGAAACGCGGAAAGAAAACCGTGCAGACTACTGAGAAAGAAGAGAAGGGACAGAAAGAGCCTTGAGTAGTAGGGAAGCGAAAAAATTCTGAATAAGCACAGAACTGTGCTGTACGGGCCGCGAAGCATTAAGACAGGAAGTGATGGCATGCGAGCCATTGCTGTGTGTGAGGCTGTGTACGGGAATGTGTGGGAGCCTTCCTCCAGAATATAGCAGATTCTTCATTTGCAAATCACAGAATTCAAAATTTTTTGCCAAAATTAGAAGCTGAGGCATATGGTAGTAACTGCACTGTGGCTTATGCCCAAGGCATCTCTCTCGGGACAAGAATTGGTTGTATAAAGAATTCTAAATCAGAATGCACTGAGTAACTACAGTGTCTGGAACAAGTTACTGTTGCCTTCCTAATACTGGAGTCATTTGCTCTCTTGGCATCACAGCATGCCTTACTTGGTGTTGCTTGTTTGCTTGGTGTTTGCTTTAATGCTTGGTGTTGCTTTGTTTTGCTTGAAAAGCTGGTATAACCATGTAAATGATGTTGATATGTACCGTTATTTCCACAGAAGTGGCGCTAAGAGAGCATTGGACTGTTGGGAATCAAACTCATCCTAACGGCAGTACTAAAAGAGACAGCTATGCATTTAGACTAGCCCTAAAATTCTGCAGGTCTAAGCAGGATGATCTAGCTTCTAAATGTGTCTTTTTCTTTTCAGGCAATTGGTGGGGATGAACCCAGAGGAAAGGAGCCGGCAGGTGTCCCGGACGATAACCTCAGTCCACCCAAAAGTGCGCAGTGCCCTTCAGCAGCTTGAAAAGTTCAAAAAAAAGTGGCAGGATTGCATGGCTCAGATTTAGTGTGCTTATTAACTCTGATATCAGAGCTTAGATATTGAATTATTGTGTAGCGCAAAATTAGTGTGTTCATGAACTCTGATATCAGATTAGATATTGGATTTAGTAGCTTTTGGAAATAACTGTTTTATTTATATCATTCAATGTAGATTCTCTGTATAGCTTCCTTTTGCTATTTTTGTACCTCTGTGTTCTTAATTAAAACTTTCTAAAGCTATTTCATTTCTATGCAATATTTATTCCTAGATTGCGTCTCTGCTTGAAAATTTTTGAAGGAGATGCAAAAAGTACTGCATATAGACACATGTATATGTACATATTTTGTGGCGTTTCTAGGTTTGTACACACAGATGTGTTATTGCATCGACTACCAGTGACAGGCTACAGACATGACATATTTACTATGCGTAGCATGCCTCTGACCTGAAAGTGGGCCTGGCCCCGATCAGAAAATACGGGAGTGTAACATTCAAGGAGAGGGCTGAGTCGGCCTGTTTGATTCATGTTGAATGGTACGGCAAAACAGCGCTGACGGACGGGACGGAAGAAGATGAGACAAACACATGCGCTGACAAACATCAGCGCATGTGTTTGTCTCAACTTCTTCCGTCCCGTTTGTCAGCGCTGTTTTGCCGTACCATTCAAAGTGTAACATTGCGTATTATGTGCCGTAAAGCATTGAACAGCATGTGTTCAGTCAACTTTCAAAACTAGCCATGGGCTGCTGATAAATGCTACGGGACATGCATATGTTAGCACCTTTGCTGTGTAATGTACAGTGCAGCATGAGAACGGAACATGGGGTGTAGTCGTATAAACAGATCATGTCATGTTAATTCTGTTGCAGCACATATGCTGTACATTATTATGACGGTTGATGTAACGTCAGCATAAAAACAGCACATACACCGTGGTATACAGAACATTTGACGTCATAACAGAGTACATAGCATGTGTCCGTTAGCCTTGTTGCCGCTCAATGCACCGCACTACTTCACCACGGAGCACGTGCACAACGGAGTGGTGCAGCACATGTTGCGGCAACAAGGTTAGCGCCCACATGTTACGTACTTTTGCGGGATTTTTTCTTACAGTGTGGACAACGGCCGAAATCGTCGACCTCCACTTATCAGTGCCAGCCAGACTGAAGGCATTCATCCGCAGCATCTTTTTCTCATGTGGAGGCAGGCAAAGCAGCGCTCCTTCACGGTTGCCTTTGCCGTAGCCCGGATTGCTTTCGTGGTCTTTTAATTCGATAGCATTACGACTGCCACGAAGGCCAATACTGTTCAGCGGTGGCTGGTGCGCCGGCGTCTGTATCAAGCCTGCACCTGTCAACCATGGCAGGTACTTTGTTTGTTTATGGGGTTTAACATCCCAAAGCGACTAAGGCTACGAGAGACGCCGTTGTGGAGGGCTACGGAAATTTTGACAACCTGGGGATCTTTAACGTGCACTGAAATCACACAGTACACGGGCCTCTATAACTTCTCCTCCAAAGAAATTCAACCGCCGCGGCAGGGATCGAGCCCGCGTATTTCGGGTCAGCAGCCGAACACCATAACCACTGAGCCACCGCGGCGGCCCATGGCAGGTAGTGTTTTAGGAGTATTGTATTCCGTCTCTCTATATGCTAAGGTTTGGCAGGAGACAGGTGAAGATAGAGAAGTGTTCCTTTAAATTGTAGGGGAGGGGAGTAAAAGACTGGACTAAGAATGGCACCAAAAATCAATATGGCTGATAATCAGTCGGCACAATGAAGTCTAAAAACGCCTCAGAGGAGTTGCCAAAGCGGACCTTTTGTGTGCGTGAAACGCTGATGTTTTAACAGCGGTAGAAGGTTAACCGTTAGGAATGTGACGATAGAGGCTGGACCGTCTGCCACTGACGCAGAGTAAGTAAACCCTTCGGGCTCGAACTGTGGAGCAAGATTTCTCAGAAGGGAGAGCCAGCGTTGTTTAAGCGAATGCTACTGGATTTCATCTGGAAGGATCCAATTGCTTGCCTCTAAATTCTTTTTCTCCAGTTTCTCAGCATCACCACAGTGATGGCCTGCAAGGTTTCCCACCGTAATCGCTGAGAGCTACGTGCGAGAAAAGTGCACTGACGGCACTGCAGGAAAGCAAGGGCTTCTATGGGCACACAGCATAAAGAAAACAAATGAACACTAACCTAACGGACTAACGTCCATTCGACATCCGTTGATGTCCAGCGCTCTTTATGGGCGCGCGATTTTGATTTCGGGTGTATGCGGCGCCAGAATTGCTTGCGCTGCATTGATGACAAGAATGGAAGCTAATACATCCCAAATAACAGATACGGTTATTATTTACGTTGGGCTACAAGCCTCTCAAAAATAAGGAGCCAAAAATTTGTACGTAAATTTGTAGGTGTATTCAATATTAGTTAAACAGCCTGGTAATCAGCACGCCCTAGCTCTATCTGTTGGACAGCATCGCTCACAATCCTTTGGACAAAAAGCAGAACTGAAACACAAAAAACTTATTTTTGAGGATTGCTGACAGTTTTGAGCAAAATGCCCTGTAAATCTGGTCCGAAGCCAATCATCTCGCTTTCTGTTCGCCACTGGAAAGAAAAAATCGTTCGTTGAGATCCAATACTCAAGACTGCGATGGCACAGAAATACCAAAAAGCAAAAGTATTGAAAGAAAGTGGTCGAATATAGAGAGCGCTCCTATGAGAATTTTCAAACCTAGCTATCTTAGGAAAGATCATGACAGGGAGCAGCTCTTCCGATCTCGTGAAAGCATCGAAATTGAATTTTCCGGCTTGGCAGGAACAAATACTCTCCACATCTTGACAGCGCGCACTGGACAAGGTGGTTTTGAGAAAAAAAAAAAAAAAACATCGTTTCTTCAGGTTGTTTCATACTCGCCGGAGCGAGCTTTCGGACATTATCCCTTTAACTTACGACCGCGCTCCTTCTTTTCTCAAACTGTGGCAGCCTGCTTTCCAGACCCGGATTTGAAATATGTCGCGCGGCTTCCCAGAAACAAAAGTGTCGTAATATTTACCGCGCAATATGACACAGTAGAATTGATCCTGCTTGTCAGTGCTGCCCTGTGATATTTCCTCTCGGAGAATGGCCAAACCTCCAATTGACAAGGTCCGCTGCCTCAAAACATTTTTTTGTGGCATCAGTGGCTGTGAAAGATATAGGACTCTTCAAAGGAGATTAAGGGGGAGGGGGTGACGAAGCATAAAATGTGCTATAAACTTCGCTTCCTTCCGGGAAAATCATTTGTGGCGAGAGAACTTCAACCGCTGAAGTGCAAAGCAGGTCAAGGTCACGAAGCCTTGAAACACTTTGCTTGCCGGGCACGGCTGGTCGCTGCGTACACATTCTTATGGCACACACGGTACGCTATTTCCTACATGCTTTACATTTTATTAAGAAGGGATTTTATAGAACATCATAAGAATAAATAAATATATAAGGATGTATAAAAATGAAAAATTTTCGTGACTTAGCTGGTTTCAGTTCGCACTCTGTCTTGTGAAAGTCCTTCTTTCCTTCTCTGTTCGTCCCGTAAAGTGTAGAGCTCAATAAGCATCAGGCACAACTGACTACGCCCCGTCCTCGCATACTTAGTGCAAGGAGAAGGAAATTCCTTGATTTCTGTTACATCGCAGGCACACGTCAAGCGTGTGTCCCGATCGATGAACCACACGAGTGAAGTGCAGACGTCGGAACAACATTTATTGCTATCGAAACGTACGTACCTTATATAGCAGAGAAGGGAAAGGAAAAGGACGGTAAGGGAAGGAAAAGAGGCGCTCAGCCGACTTGGTTCGCCCAGCTCGGCCGCTAAGTGATAAGCCGTGATGGAAAAACTGGAACGGGTTACTACAATTTCAGCCTGAGTGTAGCTCCAACGAAGAAGTCTATGGGCTTGGTATATCAATAGTAGCTCGTCTGCACGCCAATGCGAGTTTAATGGAAGCTTAATGGAAGAGGATGAAGCCGCATTAAAGTCGTAATGCATGCAAACAAAAGCAGAATTTAAATGCGTTATATGTTCTCTTCCACTTAAGCATTCTTAGGGAGCGTGTAATATCGCAATTGCAGTTTAAATTGCAATTGTTATTTTCTTCTTGACAGCAATTTAATAGCGGTACAAGGGGACGGGATGGAGCTTTGCAAGTGTTAACGCGAAATGCCCGTAAAACTCACTTAAGTTACATGTCCCTCAGAGTAACGGGCTCATTCTACCACTTCAGCGTTTTTTCTTTTGGAAACCGGGCCTGAACACGCCAGACGAAGGCTGGATCTCTACCACCTGGTATAAGCATTTCCATTAGGGATATTTTTTTTCTTCAGCCCAGCTGGCGGTCAGGGCTGGAATCTCAACAAAAAAGACTGTTTTTTTTTTCTTAGTATTCTCACTTGCGCTCAATTGTCAATTTGTAGTACACTAACTTAGCAGACGACAAATAGCACAAAGTTCTTAATGGTTTGTTTCCGGTCAGGGAACACAGAATCACACAAAGGCTACATCGTGAACTTATTCGCTCAATCAGTTCTCGGAGTAAATACGCGCTGGGGGGGGGGGGGGGGGGGGGGGCAGGTAATCTTTTCCCAAAAGCGGCTAAGCCAGTGGTACGGCTTCATTACAAGAAGCAGTACTTGCGTCATTCAGGGCGGCCAAGGCTTCACGGTGGTAGCTGAGCGCAACGTATCCACATCAAGGGATAGATTACTAGAGTAGTATGCGCACGATACGAGCCATTTTTTTATTCCTGTAAAGATTTGTTAGAACGTCAGGTACGGGGCGCACAGGAGACAGCGCATAAATGTCGAACATATTCCGTGAGAAGTACTTAGATATCTCTCCTCATATTTTTCACACCACTTTTCTCTGGGTGCCATGTGTCGCTCTCCGTAGCTGTTCAATTTTTAGAAAAAAGAAAATTGAAAAATAACTTTTCGTGCCACGTCATTTTTGAGTAACTAAACTTCAAGAAACAAGGCATATACTTCTTTGTTCCAAATCAATCACTGCATGAAATGCTCTCCCGCCGCTAGTATTTTCGTCATCTTAAGGGCTGGTTCCTCAAAAAATGTAAGCATTTTGAGATATATCGAATTACAGTTGTGCGCTCTTCGTATCTCTGTATCTTTCTGGTAACTGTTACTGTGGACTGTTGCAGCTGCGCGTTTTCTTTTGATGTTTACGCGAAGAGTCTCCCCCTGCTTCATCTGCGTAGCTGCATGACTGAACAATTTAGATAAAAATATTGCACTTATGCCAGTCGGCGTTTTCATTAACTTGTACTTGTAACTTGTAACTTGTAACTGATACTTGTAACTTGTAGTTAACTTGTACTAAAAGATAGGATTGAGAACAAATTGGAGAAGTTGCTCATTAGGGGCCACATTTTGTGATCTTGCTACTTCTGCTTTTTTCCGACACGGCTTTCAACAGCTATGAATGATTGCCAAAAGCGATAGTTGTGTTACGATAGGTAATGCTCTAAAATGAACAAGGGGCAAAACCCGCACTAGTTTTTCAGATGTTCGAGGAACTTGTAATAGTGTCAGTAATGTTAAATAACGTGGTAGCGCGCGCTGAATAAACAGTTCATCAAACCTCTGATTGGAGTGCTATTTAAACATAAAGGCTTTTTGCGAAGCGCTTCTCCACCAATCCTTCATGTTATCGGCAGCCGCAACACTGTAATAGTTAGCTGTGAACTCCTAGAAACTCTATGTACAGCTCACGTTTTGCAAAATAAGCTTTATTGTAGCTTTTAAAGGACGATTTCTTTAAATTGGGAGCTTTCTTTATTTATTCGTGTTGTATTGTTCCAGCCATAGAAATAAATTGATGCAATTTGCTGGGGGAATGTTTGTCCAAAGTTGCGTCGTGGAAGGTCGACTAAAAGTTCCCATTTTGGCAGGATGTCTATGTCTGCAAAACTGACGTCTTCTTAGTCATTGAGTAGTAGGAGTTAGTGGTATCTATGTTCTGTAACAACGAAACATAAACAAAAGAACAAAACATAATCTATTGGATTGTAAAAATTGGTTTGCGTAGTGAAAGCCGTGTTAATTCCAACTTTTTTTCGTTTTCTTCTACGATAGTGCCTGCTCTTCTTAAGCTTTTTCTTTTGCCGCACTTGTGCCGGAGATTTTCGTATCACTAAGCCCTTTGAAGAGAAGTTTATTGGACCCTTAGACAAAAAGGGACGTCCGTCCCTCTACAAAACAAAGGTACATTGCAGCGACTGACGTCGCCCGGTGCAAACATATCACTAAGCCAGAGATTTTGCGACTTATAGCGAAACAACCATGATATAATTATTAAGCAACCTGCGCCTATTATACTGATCAAATCATCATTTTCTAATCCCAAGGATTGAAATTATGCAAGAAATAAAATTACGGCGATTTTATTTTGATGATGCGGGAGGCACTTGGTGGCGGATGTGTCTTCTTTGCGCTAATTGAGGTACAAGACCCATATTTCTAAGCATTTTACCACTGGTGTCCAGCTCCCAGTATTAGTAGTAAAAACACAAGATGCGAAGGACGCAGCTGCTAGCACCTGTGTAATGCAGACCGAAACACATAAAACAAAACATGATGGGTGGAAAGCCTAAGGATAATTTCGAAATAAAGGCTAGCAGGAAGGCACAATGCGTGGGCCAAAAAGGAAAATTTGTGGGAGGGCGAGCAAGCACTGCTTGAAAGCCCTCATAAAAGCATTCACTTAAAGAAGAATGAGGCAGGAAGATGTCCGTTGGGCTCAGGGACTTGAGATCTTGCTGTTTACGGGCAGTAGGTGCACTCTGTGAACGGGAGGAAGGAAGGGAAATGCAAGTAAAAGATGGAAAACAAGAGAACATGAGGAATACAAATGGCTGGTATGACCACAGAGAAAGAGGGTTGTGTGGGCATCAAGGAACGAAGAGGGAAGAAAATACTGCGTGTCAGAATAGATAGGAGTCAGTAGGCAAGAAACGTGAAGCAGCAGAACAGGAAGAAGCTTTCAACCTTTAGAAAAACTGGTTAGGGCGCGGCGGTACTGCGGGTCACACCCCGGGCCACGCGCCATACAAAGAAAACATACTTCCAGGGAGGTAGGAAAATTTCTGCGTACGAGCGGCAGGACGGACATCTCGCAGAGCATTGTCCCAGCGGCAAGTCTACCAACCCTAGATTTCAACATGTAAAACATAACGTTTCGTAGTCCCTGGTGCCTTCAACTCGATGTCTCTTGCCAAGTAAGAGGAGGAAACTAAATACAGTACATAAACCGCGTAACACAAAAAGGAGACAGCCACAAAGATTCTGCCGCCACTCTTGGGGCGTGCCAGTGAGAAATGCGGAAATGTGGAAATTCAATTTTCCTGAGTGCAGTGGTTACATTCAGCACAAATTGCAGTAAAAGGCTTTCTCTGGCACAAACGACCCACTTCGCTTGGGGTTTGCCAGCAGTTGAAGGCAAGCGAGGCGCAGTATTCGATTTAAGGCTCAACGGCGATAACGTCTGCCTTTGGCCTTTATCCACGCAGTATCCACACTCAAAGCGCACACTTGCTCGCAAATTTGGATGAGCAGCCAAGCGTTTAGTAGGAGCTGTACTGTTTGCATTCTAGAGATGTGCGCGGTCGGTACGAGTGAAAGAATGGTAGTTGGACGTTGATTGTAAACATAAATGCGACTTTTCCGAGGTCCTCTTTTAAAATAGGTGGATGGATTTGCCTGTTCACACATGTAATTGCCTCATGGATGCAGTTGAAAAACGTTCTTTTTAGGTCTGATATTAAATGCGAAAGCTGCATGCTTCTGCAAAGGCTGGGGTAGGAACAGATACGGGCCACCTCGAAAACAAAATCTGCGCTGGGAAAGCAAAATCATTAAGCGAGATCTTAAAATGAGTATAGCTCTGCGCACCGAGATGATATATTATTTTGTATTAGGTATTCATCATCAAAATCTCATCATAATATTTATACTTTCCTTGTATGAAATTTCAAACAAATTTCTGTGCGGTGTACGTGGAGGAAAAAAGAACTATTTTATAATTGCTAGGAAATTATATATTCGGCAGTTTATGTCAGTTTTAAACAAATGCTGCATTCAAAGCACGTAAGGTTTATTGTGGTTGTCCTGGGGTAGAACTTGCTCAAATGTTTAATATGAACTTATCACACCTTTCCCCATGTGTAATAGGCATTGCCAAGAAAGCTACCCTACGCAGCACAATAGCATTAACTGATCCAAATTACCGTATAAAATATTTACACGCTATTTCTAAGCATTGAGCACAAGGTCAAGTCTGTCATAGTTATGTTTACCGTTAACGGTGCAAATTTTCACCTTATTATCACTTCACTTATTTCTAAGAGCTTTCTTCCCGTTAGGGAGCATAGCGAGCTGAAGGGCAAATAGGTTTTGAGGGGGAGAGTTAACACTTATGCAAAAGGAAGCTTCCTGTCGGAAGTTACAGCCGGAAATTAGAGACAACTTGAGAAGAAATCCTTTCAGAAGAGACCGAGCTAAAAAATTACCGACGATTACGTTACTTCCTAATGCGAAATTTGAGCGCAGCAAATAAGCTGTTTCACCTTTTCGATAGATTGAGGCAAAGAAATCGAGCAACACATGTATGCGCTATCACAGAATTTTTTTTTATTTTTCACACGTATTCCTTTAACAATGACTCCACTAATAGTTCTTGACAGTCATGAAGGAAGCTTTGTGGTCGGAGAAATAGACTGATATATGTTCGACTTGGTACACCAATGCTTGATTCTCAAAGACGAGATCTATACAAGTGCCTCGCGAGGTTGTCACAGCCGTGGGACGCGTTACGAGCGAGAGGAACGGGATGTTCTCCCGCATAAGTTTTAGGAAATTGCTGTTTGTCTTTATGTCAACATTAAAGTCCCCCACTACTAACATCGGTGTGGATCGATGGACGGTTAATGCGAGTTGCAGGAAGTGCACGACGTCTTTCGTGAGTGCGGTAGGGGCGAAGTAGGCAGCTACTACCAGCAAGCCGTTGGGCAACTTTGCGGCGCACAGTTCGCCAACTTCATGTGACGTGCCAAACATTTCGACTGGTATTGCAGAGAGACCTGTGCGCAAGTAGATAGCGACTCCTGCCGCTCTGTTGTGGTCTCTGCGAGCACCACAGCAGTATAGGAAATCTATGATTTCGAGAGGCTCTTCGGGATCCATCCAGGTTTCAGCAAAGCAAAGTACAGAGGAGTGGCGCAGAATGTGATCGTGGTGTACGTCCTTGGCATATGCGGCAAGGGAGCGTACGTTAAGAATGTGGTTGTGAGTGATGAATCAAGTGCTGCCAGCGAATGACGCGTCCATTGGCTGTCTGCGTGTGTTACTGATGTGTGGTTAACATGTTAAGCTTCGCCTGTAAGAGTGGAACGCGACAGCGTCTTGCAACGCTGCCAGGGAGTCCACAGAACGCCATCGCCAATTCGGCTGTACGCCTTGCTGGACGGTAAATTTATTTTTTGAGGAAAGGAAATGTATCTCTCTCGCATATCTGGGTGGACACCTGCACCTCGCCGTAAGGGAAAGGGGGAAGATGGGAGTGAACGAAGACGCCGTATTAGCTAGACGCGCCTTTGTTCATTCCAAACCATTCAGCTGGCATTACGGAGTGGCTAGCGTGTTCGTATCGCACTCCGGAGACCCTGGTTCGATTCCCCAACTCGACCAATTTCGTTCTCGGTTTTATTGATTTATGCGGTCTAACTAGAAAGGTTAATTAGGCTATTTCATATTTATATTCTTGTATTTTTATCCATCGTGTTCTGTCATTAACCTGTGAATTGTTGAAACTGTCTAGGATGTTCGACAGAACGTATATGAAACGAGCAACGTCTTATTGAGTGGGAGCGGAGTATCTGTTCTCCCTTCGGCGAGCGCGGCTTCGGCCGCTTCTTTTTGAGCAGCGTCCGCTCCGGCGGACGCAGTTGTTGCTGCGACGCGCGTCTTTTCTTTCCTTTTTCTCTTTCCTCTGATCTTTTAACTCTCCTCTAACTGCACGCGGCAGCGGTGGTGGCTTGGCTCGAGCCAGTAGCAGGCCCGTGCAATTTCCTCTTCATCCTTCTCTCAGTCACAACAACAACAACAACTTATTGAGTGGGGAAGTGCGTGGTGGTGGAGGGAACGCGGCTTCGTACTTATGTTTTTTTTCAGCAGCGTCTCCTTCCGCGGACGCTGTTGTCGCTGCGGCGCGCGTCTTTCTTTTCTTTTCTTCTGACCTCTTCATTCTCCTCTATATTAATTAGGCTAATTGATTAATTAAGCAATTAACTAAACTCAGTCCAACTTAGTTGCAGCATCACTATATGATCCCTTTGATTGGTTGCATGGTTACTAGCCAAAGTACAATTGGCCCCATTTGAAATTCGCGCACTGTGACGTCACGAGCATTTCGACAAGCGTGACATTGGGGGCGGAGCTGGTTACGAGGCCGACGACGACCCGAAACCCAGGAACGGACGCCAAAGAGCTGCACTCTAAAATGCAGCTCGAGTTGCCCCAAAGAACGTAGTATATTGTTCTGAAACATCTGGCCGTACGTGCCCTAAAATAGTCAAGGCGCTAACTTTAAAGCCAGCGAACTGTGCCGATGCGTTGCCTTGCACTAGTGACGGGGCGATGACCTTCCTACCCACCCAAGTACCCTGTTCTTTCGGCTGTGACCACTGTGACCACGTGTTGAGCGATATGGGCACCCAATCTCCGACCTGAGACAGCGGCCCCCACTACTGCCGGAAAATAAATGTTTTTTTTTTCTCCATCCCTCTCTAAAGCCGAAGAAAAGGGCTTTGATGGTAGAGGCGAGGGCGTCAAAATGACTTTCTTTTAGAGGTCACCGGAAGCCCTTCAAGGTTAGCAGATTGGGAATGCTACAAAGGAACATGAGCCATATCATTAGTCTAAGGTGGTCTTAATATAAAAGTGTTATCCTGCCCGAAAAGCTTCCTTCTTTACTTCTTTCCTTGAGCGACAGGTCGGGCGAGAAATGGAGGATCCTGGGACTCCTGCCTTTTCGAACAAGGTATTTCGAGTGGTGGCTGCGGCACAGCATAACTGTAGACGCCACGAACAACTTTGAAACTATTCGATAACATTGCTCTAGTAAAGTGCAATAGAATTTCGCCTTTTTGCGAAGCCGGCCATTTCAAGTGAAGCATGAAACACAATATTACCAAATTTCCTCGCCAAGCACAGCCTGTATGATGTTGATTGCAGCAAACTGTCGCACTTAGTGCGCTGTAATCAATTAATCCCCGTTAATACATAGTTGGCCGGGACGCGGCAAAAGTACGCACTATTCAGGAATTACACCTTAACCGACTATTGAAAATTTGCCATTATTTCTAAAGAGGGCTTCCTGAAAGCGTCTGAAATATATAAGCTTCTCAAACCTTTTCTGTTTCTCTTTAAGCACGACCAAGACCGAACAATATTTCCAGTAATACAATGTTTTCAACGTAGAAATCAAAACGGCTAGGTAGAGAGGCTCCAGTAATGTGCCAAATTTGCACAGTAATAGCCCTCCAGCGGTCACAAATTGGGGCAAGTATTCATTTCCCAATTTTTGCAGCAATAAAGATGTAAAGGCAAAATATAATATTCTTTTCTATTCCTTCGCTATTAGTAGCTGCTATGGTGTGCTGACCGTATGCATGTAGGCAAAAGAAATTCAGAAGGGAAGTGAAATAAATAGCGCATGTATCACACTGCGTTTGCACCACGCACAAGGCAACGTGCTGCAAACACCTCCACAGTAATTTTGAAAGCAAGATGACTGCTTTCCATTGCAAGAAGACCCAAGGGTTGGCCGCGACTTCGAGAAGGATCCTGAAATGCCGCACAGCAAAAAAGAATGGTTTATATAGGTTCAAAAAGACAAAGGGTTTCAAATCGCAGTGATTAATGTGATGGCAGTGATCACGTCTTAACCCACCAGTTTCGCTATGCTTGTCCATCCTAAAGCCGCTCAGAAAGACGATCACGTGATCAGCGCCAACTTGAAGCTGCGCTCCGTTCACAGGTCGAGCTTCCTCCATGGCCGAGTGTCCAAGGACATCGTGGAGGCTTAGCTGCCCTGAAGGCGGCTGTGATGACTGTGCATGATATCGGACCCGACTCGGCTTTAATCAACAGCTCGCGAAGGCGATCATCACGCCGCTTCCCCACGGCAGATGTTCTGGTAGCCTGGCGGTTCGTCGTGGCGCTGCGGACACCGGGCTAATTCTCGCTATACTCCGTTTCATACATAGCAGGCAACGCTGCCAATGCTAGCGTGCCTATTCGCACACGCTAAGTCCGCACGCAAAAAGTAGTTCGCCATACAACCAAAGCGAACACAAACATATTTCATAGCGAGAAATCTTAAGTGATGTGACTGGCACCTCCTGGACATCGTTTTAGCTCTTGCCACATTTTTGTCCTCCTGCTTACCGAGATTTCTAGAAGAAGTACACGTTGCGGTATGATACGCGATTGGTAGGGCGAATCGCTTCTACTAAATCCGCGCCCAAAAAGTAGTTCACACTGCGTTAACATTATGGCCAGAGAACCCGAACACTAAGCGCCTCACAGCTTCGAGCGTGATTTTCAATGCTACTACATCATTTTATACCGCTCTTTGTACTCGTACAAACAATGACCGGAGTTTCGAGGAGAGCGAATGATACGTGGCGGAGCAATATAGCTTCGCGGATGCACTACTTCAGCAACCTCCGCAACGTTGCCTGCTATGTATGAAACGCAGTATAGGTACCTCTTTTTTTCTTTCACATATATAGTTCATATACATAGTTCACATGCCTTTTTTCTTTCATATATTTAGTTCATATATAAAAAATATATTCTTTCTCTTCGCGGCTCCCGTAGCGTCCATTCTGCGGATGTGTTTGTTGACTTTCGCGTCTGCTTGCTTCTTGGCGCCGTCTGCGATTGCACCGGAGAGCCTCGTGAAATCATTCCACCCGTTTGGCCTAAAGTGAAAAAATTTTTAGTGCATATTTATACTCTTGCATTAGCGCCTTACCAAAAGAAATGAAATCTATCTGTTTGAAATGAACCACTTCTGGGAAGCCTACAGTTGGCGTCCCCAAATATTAGCGCTCAATCAGACTTGTGTGAGCTCGCTTAAATCGTTCATGGATTACTACTACTTTGACTGCTGCACTTTGGGCTAAAGCGTGTTCCACATGGAAGCGAAAATGCTAGCAAATTCTTCCACCGCTGCGGAAAAACCTGTTTTGAGTCGTCGCTGCGATGAGTGGCCAGGTTTCAACCAGTTGGAAATTTTCGCTGCGACGAGCCGCTAAATTGCTCAGTCGCTTGCATGTGAATCGGCCTTAGTACGATTGTCCATTTTTCTATAGGAGTGATTGTGTCGGGGACCGTTTCCATCGCGAAACGCTTCGTTAATCATTTTATTGCTTCCTCGAACGTGAGAATTGTCCCGAACAGCAACATTTTTTGCTCGAAAACTTCAATGTATTGTAAGAAAGAGAGTTGGGGCTTCCTGCCTCAGCGGCTAGCGCTGCCTATCAAGAGGAAGAAGACAGAAGACTAAGTTGACGAAGCTCGGGTGCGCGCTTGCCAACGCCGGCCTGCTGAGCAGCACTGCTGGGACAAGGACTGTGGCCTTCCACACTAACTGTGCGAGTTTCCACATTACACTCATTCAGGCATATTCAGGTCGGTGAGATAGCTAACACGAACGGGAGACAGAATGGTCTCAGCAAGCTGTCTCTAAGGTTTGATAGGGAGGAACGAATTCTTGGTTCATGCTGAACCCTGTTACGCTTGTTTCGAAAGACCTCAGGTTCTTTCGTACAGAAAAACTGGAGCTGGGGCCGAGTCCCCATTGCCAGCTATGTTCCTTATATCTACCGGCAATAAAGCATCTAAATACTTGGAAGCTGTTGAGAGAGAAAGAGAGAGAGAGAAACTTTTTTTAGGCAAGTGTGTATAGACCCCCCTTGGGTCCCTGCACCACCGCACGGCCGACATCCTAGTGGTGGATCGTGCAAAGCCTGGACAGCCAAAGCGCGAATATACGTTTCTAGCGATGTCTTTGATCTTTTTCGAAAGATCAGTAGCTAGGAAGCTTCTGTGCGTTCATTTCATTTCTTTTTATTTCCATTAGTTTTTTCTTTCACACAAAAAAAAATTGCCCCATCTCAAAAACTTCCCTCGAGCTTACCTGCAAGCTTTCATTTATCATCCTGTGGAATATTGCCCTTATGTGTGAGAGCAAGTTGAACACTCATTTCGACATGTGATGTGCCTCGCAGGAGTTTAAATGTGCCGAAAATGTTTTTAAAAATGAAATAAGCACCCAAAGTTCAAAGATTAAGCCAATGCTAGATATTTCGTTCACGCTTTCATTGCCCTCGCAGGTGCGAACGCAACGAGGAATTATAGTCGTTAAAAGATAGGGCTCCCGCAACTTTTTACCGATAGTGTTCTTTTCTGACTGGTATGGCGGGATCAAAACGGTCATGAAGACTAGCCGACGCACGGAGGCAGTCGCGATAAGCTTTCTTAGTTGAGCTAAGACCGCTGGCATATCACCTGCTTTCCGAACTGCAGCAGTCACTACGGCTTCCCTTTTTGATAAGCCGATTTATTTCAGGGCACGACTCGCCATCTTCCCCTCGTTACTTCCCTGCCGAGCCCGAACGTGGGAAAACAAGCGAAGCGAAGGAATTTGAACCCTTGATGTGAATGGAATGAGTCAGGTCAAAGACTGATAGGGCTTTATCTCGAGGTGAGGAGAACGTGACCGGGGCTGTAGTCTCAACCACGGTTTGGTTTGGTTTGGTTTATGGGGTTTAACGTCCCAAAGCGACTAAGGCTATGAGAGACGCCGTAGTGGAGGGCTCCGGAAATTTCGACCACCTGGGGTTCTTTAACGTGCACTGACATCGCACAGTACACGGGCCTCGAATTTCTCCTCCAAAGAAATTCAGCCGCCGCGGCCGGGATCGAACCCACGTCTTTCGGGCCAGCAGCCGAGCACCATAGCCACTGAGCCACCGCGGCGGCTCACAACCAAGGTTTGTGCTTCGACTTAGACGAGCTACCATCGTGGTTTAAGCATGAGGGCAATGGATTTTTTTTTGCTGCAGCAGAAATAAGAAAAGTAAACTGCTTTGATCAATCTAGCGTATTCCCTGGCTTCGATCTCAGGCATGGATTTAGGCATGTTTTTTTTTTATTTTTTGCGCTGTGACTCTGTCCCCAAGCGAAACAAGAAAAATAGATTGCACATTTATTTATATTTATTTATTTATACAGAATACCCCTAAAGGCCCTCGAGAGGGTATTACATAGGGGGGGGGGGGCACAGGCAATTGAACAGAATAAAAGAAAAACCACAAATATAAAACAAACAACAAAAGCACAAATAAGACACACTGGATGAAATAAGTAAGCAAAAGAATCAATCAAAAGCACAAATAAGACACTTTGCATGACATATAAGTAAGCAAAAGTATCAAAAGAATGGCAGCGCGGCAAAGAACGAAGATTACTGCATTATTAAAATTATACAAACAGAACACTAATACAATGAATCTTTTTAGTCACAAACCCTGCAAAAAAGGCAGCCATGAACAAATAAAATAACAATGTATGCGAAGAGTTAAGCAGTAGTTATTGAAGATATAAGTTTAAAATATTTATCAGGATCAGTGGTGGTTGCCATATGTGAAGGCAGAGTGTTCCAGTCAGATATTGTGCGTGGTAAGAATGAATGCGCATAGATAAATGTTCTGCACATGAAACGTCTAACTTTAAAGGGATGATCGCGGCGGTCAAAAATCGAAGTAGGCAAAGAAAAAACGTCGTTATGAAGTGATGGATGATGATAAAGTTTATGAAAAAGTGACAGTTGTGCAATTTTACGGCGGAGACATAAATCCTGGAGACCTGCGCGTTTCTTTAAGGCTGTGACGCTGGTGTTACGTGAATAATCGGAGTAAATAAAACGAACGGCGCGGTTCTGCAATGATTCAATGTTATTTATTAGGTAAGATTGGTAAGGGTCCCAAATAGCCGAGGCATATTCAATTTTAGGTCGAATTAGAGTGGTATAGGCATGAGCACGGAGGTGAGGAGGAGCATGCTTTAGGTTATGTTTTAAGAGACCTAATGACCGATTAGCAGACACAAGCATAAGGTTAATATGGTGGTTCCATGCTAAGTCTGAATGAAGGTGAAGTCCTAAGTACTTATACGTGGTGACTAGCTCGAGTGAGGTATTATTTAAGGAGTATGCTGTTTGAATTCGAGACATTCTGTTAGTAAAAGACATCAATTTAGTTTTTGAATGATTAAGTTGCATAAGCCAGGTTGAGCACCATGCTGTTACTGAATCCAGGTCAGATTGAAGGGATTGGCAATCGGTGTTAGAATAAATTTTGCGATAAATTACACAATCATCAGCAAAAAGTCTGATATGGGAAAAAATGGAATCCGGTAAATCGTTGATAAATATTAGGAAAAGTAAGGGGCCAAGCACACTTCCTTGTGGGACGCCAGAGTGTACTTGGCTGAAAGACGAATTGTGGTTATTGACAGTTGTAAATTGAGACCTGGAAAAGAGAAAATCTTTAACCCATGCAATGACAAGAGGGTTAATATTAAGCAGTGCTAGTTTCATTAATAACCGGTTGTGTGGTACTCTGTCGAAAGCTTTAGAAAAATCAAGAAATATGGAGTCTACTTGAATGCCAGCATCAATCGATGAATGTATGTCTTGAATGAATCCGGCAAGTTGCGTTTCGCAAGAGTAGCCTTTACGGAACCCATGTTGATATTTAAAGATAATGTTATGTTCTTCAAGATAGTTAATTACCTGCGAGTGAATTACGTGTTCAAGAAGTTTGCAAACAGTGCTAGTTAATGAAATGGGTCGGTAATTTAGCGGTGAGGAACGATCGCCAGACTTGAAAATTGGCACAACTTTAGCTAGGCGCCAGTCCAGCGGAATCACGCCTGATGATAGAGATTGTGAAAAAATAGCGGACAAGATGCGATGAATACCATCAGATGAATTTTTGAGTATTTTGTTATTAAAGCCAAGGTGATCTGATGCTGATGTTGTTTTAAGCTTCCCTAGTGAGGATAAGATACCGGTCTCACTGATAAATATTTCGGACATTGATGTATTAGAAGTGCTGACAGAAATAGGAGGTAGAGGGAGATCTTCACGGGTAAAAACGGATGTGAATGCGTTATTGAAAAGTTCGGCGCATTCGGCCACTGGAACACTGCTGCCTTCCGCGTTAGTAAGAGTAATGCAGTGTAGTGAAACATACGCAGTGTAGTGAAAAAAAATCGTGCACTGCCAAACGAACAGAAATCAACTAGCCCCTTTTTTCGCATTATTAGTTGAACACCTGAACAGAGTAGTTACGAACAGCTTCCATAAGGGCATCCTTGCAAGAATGATTAAAGTATCAGGAGCAAGGGTACAGATTGTAACACCGCTAGACAGGATGCAAATATAGGTTATGAGTACTTAAAAATGAGAATTGCTCATGCATTACGATAAACTGCTTAGGGAGAAAGACCCAAATTTTTAGGTTTGCTATGAATGTATGTCCTAAATAAAGGGCATTTAAATTAACAGGAGGTTTTTACATGATATCAGCCCTAAATTTCCCAATCGAAGCTTTAGATGGCCTGTGAGAAACACCTACTGGTGCCTTTCACTGCCTTCGCTACCCTGGTTTGTGTATACGTCCAGAGAGAAAGAAGGGGGCGAGGGCCACGTTGACAGGCCGTTCTGTAAAGTGATGCAGATCGCGTCTCGTAGAATCGCGAACCATGTGTCTATCCAGTGAGTGTTGAGTACATATAACATGTAATGCAACCGGCTCGATCAGACTGCTGCATTTAGGGCAATCAAAGCCATGTGTAATTGATTTTTTAGTGCCTTCTTACGGCGTAATATATTCTGCGTGTTCAGTAGCGTTTCTCCCGCGCCATGTTTTTCCGTCACGTCATGGCGCAGCTTAGTATTGTTTGGTTTATGGGGTCACACGACATGCCGGTACTGGTGTTTTGTTCCTAACTTTTCGCGCTGACAACTATGCTCATGCTTAATTTTTTTCTCTGAACAGGCTTCAACTTAGCGGCATTCTCAACGCCGAAGCATTTTAGTGTGGTCCCATCGAAAGCCTCATGATGACACAATACTCGGCGTTATGGTTTCCAGTGAAATCGCTCATTGGTCGACCGACGTTACGGTTTCGTCATAAAATACGCTGATTCGTAGAGACAGTTTCGATTCCATGACGTCAGATGATGACCCACCTGCCGCTCTTGTCACCTTTCCACGGGCCCGCCTGTCCTCGTCATACATCTCCACCTGTACCAAGCAAACAGAAGCGTCATCACAGAAAAAGCAGGCATTGTGGTCTATCATGAAATTTGCCGATTCATCGAGACAGTTATGACGACATCAGGTCAGATGACCGGGCAACTGCCGCCGCACCTTCAACCCTGCCGCCTCTTTCCTCTTTGCCCCAATTCTCTACTTGCATCAGTTATAATGCCATCGCATTCCCCTCAAGTAATGCAATCATGCCAATAGTTTAGGTGAAGAAGCTGGAGCAAAACTTAAATTTAGATCTGACTTTTTCTGCGGAAACTTCGTGATCACGTAGTTAACTGTCAGCATAATTGTGGACGGGGATCCTTTTAACTATGTCGAAAATGTCCAAAACATTATTACTTCAAAAAAGATGAGGAAGAATATCAGTGAAATGAAACACCACTTATTGGTCGGATTTCTCTCCGACGAGCATGACGCTCGCGTAGGAGCACACACTCGCCTGTGGCTCACGCGGTTCGCGTGAACCACACTACAGATTTGACACTTCTGCGCATGCGCGAAACCGGGTGACGTCACGCACAGTGCAGGCACTCGCCATGGAAGCAGAAGAAGATGGTTTGGTTTGGTTTATGGGGTTTAACGTCCCAAAGCGACTGAGGCTATGAGAGACGCCGTAGTGGAGGGCTCCGGAAATTTCGACCACCTGGGGTTCTTTAACGTGCACTGACATCGCACAGTACACGGGCCTCTAGAATTTCTCCTCCAAAGAAATTCCAGCCGCCGCGGCCGGGATCGAACCCGCGTCCTTTGGGTGAGCAGCCGAGCACCATAGCCACTGAGCCACCGCGGCGCAGAAGAAGAAGCAACAGTCGGACGGTGCAGAAACAGGCAGAAGTGCCAGTGCGACCATGGTCTTCACGGCAGGGTTTGTAAACAATCCGTTCGGCTACGTGTTTGAAGTTTGTGAAAAACTATGGCATTTGCAGGGTCTTAAGCCGGTAAGTGATGCCATGCGGCAGACATTCAGCTTAGCGTCTGTTCAGTTGAATGAAACCGTGGGTAGGGTGTGTGCCTCATTTAGGGCATTTTTAGTCAAAGAGAAAGACCCTCTGTTCAGAGTTTGACCTTTCGCCGCAGCCGTGCGCAGTGCGTATTCGAAAGGAGAGGTATAAAATGCGCGCTTGCGCATAGAAGAGGCGCAGACACTCGCCATGGAAGGAGAAGAAGCAACAGTCGGACGGCGCAGAAACACCGATCCAGAAGTGGTAGCTTGAGAGTTGGCTGAAAAGCAGCGATAGCTTTTCGCTTCAAGATATCCAGGGTTAACCATAGCTACGCCACAGCCAATTTTTTTCTAGCCGAAAGTTTCCGCCGATTCGACACCCGCTCCACAAACTCAGATCCAAATCACTACGGAAGAATTAGCGAGTAGAACTCCGCATTCAAATCATTTCTGAACTACGACCAGCCCCTGCAAGTTTCCCCAAAAACGACACGGGCGCCCGAACTACAGGCAGCGGCAACTCTTATAAGAAAACATGGGTTCTTTAATGAAAATGGAGCGATTATTGCTGCTGTCAATGCGATGTCCACTTGGGCTATTTACAGACGCTAGGAAATGCCGTGAAAGCTACAGCAGGCGCCTCTAAGTCCAAGGTCATTCTACTAAGCTCGGCTGTAGTTAGTAACCCTTTGTCCACGATCCCGTTTGTAGAATGTAACACAGGCAAGGCGGAATCGAATAGTGCATAATAGTACCATGTTACCGGCGTAGATAATTCTTCCATATAATTCAGTACCCAAGCTTACGCTGCTATACCACAGGACATTTCACACGCAATGAGATTCGAGTCAGCTTCAAAATAAACCCTAAGATATTATTGAAATTCATAGTTTTTGAGGGCCAGAGTGCACACTTAAAAGAGGAGTTCAAAGATGATAGAAGGACGAAAGAAAAAACGAAGGCTTCAGAGTCGGCAAGGAGCTCAGTCTAAGCAGTAAGACGGGACAGCGTAATAAAAGTATAGAGAAAACGCACTTTGGAAATTGTGGAGTGCCTTTCGCTTTTCTAAAGTACAATTTGCACCCTTTTAAAACGCCTCCAGTCATAAAGCTCACTTTTCGATGCTTTAGGCTTAACGTACTTTTAAATGTCTATATTGAGGTCTCTACATGGCTTCAGTTTCGGGGGGAAGTACTAATCAGAAAATTCCCGCGAAGTGCAGTTAGTGAACTATAGAAATGTTTTAGTTTAATTTTTATTACTTTTATGGCAGTAAATTTCATTGTGCAAGAGAGGCCACCTCCTTCGACAACCAGCTACGAGAACAGCAAATCTAATGAGCCGGGTAATACTTCCTTCCTACTTCTTGCTTTAGATTTCTTTGGTGCTAATTGTGCCCTGCGTAAGCGTCATGTGATGCGCACCATTTAACGCGCGTTGCCAGCATTACGGCTGCTTGCCCTCAGGCGTGCGAGAACTCTCTACACCATGGACTTCACTGGAACGCACAAGTTAGTTTCTCAGTCCCACTTTCCGCTCGTCTCTTATAGCGCTTAGTTCAAATTGCCGTCAGTAAAGTGCTTGGAGAGTGCCTGCCCTGGTCTTGCGTAACTTCCCCTGAGGGTTTCCAGAAGCGGAAACGTTTAACTGCACGCTCCCGGGTGCGCACTTTAAAATTTAATGAGTGTTGCGGAGTGTCACCTCTATACGCGTTGGGACTTCCGATGGCTGTAAGCCATGTATCAAAGTGCACCGCGTGGGGGACAGGCGTCAGAGACTCAAAGTTACATGCCGGTAATTATCAGATGCAATTTTAGAAAGTGCCTACTTGAGAGGGGAAGTTATGAAAGGACGTTGAAACGCCGATTCAGTAATTGCATAGGACACATGATGAAGATGGAAACCTGATTTAGATCCAAACTGAAAGAGCTGTATTGGGGACTATGCGTCATTTTTTTTTCTAAGACATAACTTCTCACCTCGTACTGCGGCAATATAATTTCCAGCCAACATGAAGATCACCAAGCAAAAAATATGTATATTGAAGCGCAACCGAAGGTTTCGAAGTTCAGACCAAAAGGCAACGCTTTACCTATCCCGAAAGCAAAAAGAATGCGATGAAGATCACCTTGATACAGGAACCAAGATTATTTTAACTTCCTCATTCATGTCGCGAAGTAAAAACACCGTGCTTTTTGTCTAGTCGGCTTATTTGCATTCGCAAAACATGCGGCCCATGCAAAATTGTCCACGATTATTTTCCTCTCATATACTTTTCAGGCTTGTAGGTTTTATGCAGTTGCTTCCTTTTGCTGAGTTCCCTCCCGATGGCAGGAGGCAAGGCAGTTTGCTCATAAACAAATGTGTACAAAAACTATTTGAAGAGAGATATGATTTTTATGCGGGTTTGATACCACCAGCACTACGCACGGTAGTCAGAGCCAATTTAATCTATAGAGGGCGGTAAAACAACGGGAGTAAAAGTTAAAAAACAAGCTTTCCACTACAGAGATAATCTGAACATTAAGTAAGATTACAGCTGATAAAGCAAAGCTCTGTAGGGTGTCTCGAAAGGGTTGCCCTCTGCCTACAGTTATGTGAGAAGGAAACCGATGGCATGCAGTATTTCAGATGCAAAAGGTAAAACCGAAGTTTTACGCTAAAGGTATTGCACAGTAACTGCTGAAATGCATGGAAACCACGTTTCCTTTGAGAACGTGAATGATGGCTTATCTTTAAAGGTAATTTCAGACTACAAATATAACGTCAGGTTTCATCTGTCATGGTTTTCTGGCTTTGGCTTCTAGCCCTAGGTTGTGGTACCACATCCCGACTACTGCGGCCGCATTCATGTTCTGGCGAAGTGCATAAACGCCCCCGCCCTGTGCGATTCTAGTGCGCGCTGAACCAGGCCGCAGAAAATTAATGCGAAGCCCTTGGGTCTTTTGTGTACTGTGGCAAAAGCGCAATAATTCTCACTCGACATATTCACTTTGTTTGCAAGGAGATGCCAGTGTTCTCGCTCCAGGTATGCCGTTTTGCATTCATTAATCGAATGGTTCTTTACGTAACTTAAGAAACTTTCTGCTCAAAAAAGTACTTCAAGGTAAGATGCTGGTAGGAAGTGTTTTCAAACAGATTACTTCAAAAGAGAAAAGCAATGCGCAGGCTTGTCTCACACATGAAGACCAGCCCGAAATGTCTCCGGAACGTAGAGAAGAAGGTCAAATTGTTTTCGACTCTCAAGCTTTGCGCCTGCCTGTCATATTTATTTTGTCAGTCATAGCTCCAGCAAGCATTGCAGTAAAGTAAGCGCCCGCGTTTAGAAGGGCTTTAGGAAGGCCTTCATTACATAGAACATTATAATGCTCCCTCAGATGAATGGCTGACCCTAAAAGAATCGAAAAATTTCAACTCGTCCGGCATGCATATCACTTTTCATTTTAATGGTCACTATGACGGAAAACATGACCATTCGCCTCAGCAAGACCCAGGTACCTATGGACTCCCCATTTACTGTCACAGATATATCAATACTACTAGCTCAGGCCCCTTATTTTAAAATTTCGTTTTTCTGCTCTCCGCTGACTTCCGAACACGTAGCAGTCTGGACCCTACCTCGCAATTCAACCTCGCGCTTTTCCACTCTTTCCTTTTGCAGTTACATTTTGCTTCACAATAGATTTCAGCGTAATACTTTTATCTCCGTTATCCTACTTTTCGCACTTTCTCTACAGCTTCCTCGGCCAGCCTTATTCAACCCAAACTGCTGAATGTGTGCGTGCTGGTATATGCATCAGTTTGAACTAGATGTGTGCTGGCAGGCTCCAGATGAAGATAAGCCCACGTGAGCATTGCGTAATTTTGTGTCTCGAAACGCGTATATTATTGAAGAGCTATATTATTCAACCAGCGTATATTATTGAACCGTATATTATTCAAACGCGTATATTATTCAACCAGCCTGAGGGAAGCTGGTTTAGATAAGAAACACGGAAACAAGAAGGATGGGAATAGAAGGTTTTGAGCAGATTTTGACCAAAGCGGCATTTTTTAAACATGCGTGAGACAGGTATCAGCAAATAACTCTTTTTAGAATAAATTATGAACAAGAGTCAGACTTTATTTATGTGCAAATGTGCAGACGCACCTTTTACGGCCTTTTCAACTAATTAGCCATTATAAACATGTTCTATAGACAATCTATAGACATCTTATAGACTCTATTGCCTTCCGATAGATATTTCTTTGTCTATTCATAGTCTATAGATAAAAAGACTACTAAAAGTATATGACCATAAATCTATAGATTGTCTACAGACTGTCTATAGCATTTGTATTGTCTATAGACTGTTCTCTAGCATTCCTCCACAGAGAGTCTGTAGACTTTATAGACAGAAGTGTATGGACAGTCTACAAACTGTCAAAAAATTTTGTAAGGGAGATTCCCAATCTGGGGTACAGGGGAAAGGATATCTGAAACGTTTGGGACAGCATTGTGGACTGTGCTGACAGCACAAAATTAGGCGTGCGCAGGTTTAGCTCCTCATTAGTCAGCCGACAGAAATTTTTTTGCTAAAGGATATGTTCGCTGCAGGTTTATAGCTTCCTCCAGATTCTACAAATTTTTACGGTGTTAGCAGTTATACGGAGCCCAACTCGTGCCGTAGCTTGGATGAAGCCGGTCCTAGATCACTCATAAGGGGAGCAAGATGAGATAAAGATTTTCAGGGTGTCTATAGGAGAAAGAGGGGGAGAAATAAACAGAGGAATGGACGCTGTTCCCGACATAGAGTTTCAAGGAAGAGAGAAACGCAGTGAGTCCACCCGCCGCTCGATACTGGAGCCGTGAAGGCCATCCGCCACTTGAGCCCGTCTAATCGGTTTTCTATTTTTTGCTCCCCATGACCGGGGAAGTGATGTACTCGGTGAGTGGCAGTTCTTAAAATATTCGCTGTGCAGGGGCTCAGAGAGACAAAATAAAAAAAATTACAAAGTAGGAGCCAGCCAATCGCGAAGCAGTTGCTATTATATTAGCCTTACCGAGAGAAAAAATACAAAAGCAAAATATAGAGCAAGCCCTGACCAGCAAAGTTTTGCCGGGCTTGAAAGCAATTCAAAATAAATGAAAAGGATGCTCATTGCTCTCGTGCCCGTCGAGGAGAGCCGGTCGAGGGAGACCCGTCGAGAGAGGGCAGCGGTGGAGTGAGAGCGTACGTACTGTTCGCACGAGGCAGCCGCCCTTGACGACGCCCAGCGACTGTCTCGAACGAATTATTTTGCGCCTAGCTATACATTAGCGAATTTGTTTGCTTTCTTCATAGAAAATTCACAATTATATTTTCACTATCATTTCTGCACTAGTGGACCTTCTCTTGCTCTGTGAGTCATGATCTTTTGGGGGCGAAAATTTCACAAACAAGCGGAAATAAGGCACTGGACATGCTCATGAGGTTTTGAGGACGAAAATTTCAGAAACAAACGAAAATAACACATATGACATGCACAGTTTTCCCAGTTAGTTTATTGAAATAGGAAACGGTATTTAACCCATCAAAAACGGTCCATTGGTGTCTATCGAAAAAGCTAGCTATGTCTGTCTATGGCCTTTTATGATCGTCTGCAAAAGTCCAAGGCGGAGCTTATTTCCAGGTATAAGAAAATTATGCCGCCGGATCTACACCTTCGGAACCATACAGATGTTTTCAGCTGTCTATAAAAAGCATATCCCCCTTAATCTACGGTTACACACGGCCATACGAAAGTTTAAAACTATTTGGGCCAATAACCCATAGCCAGCCGGCTGTGGGAGAATTTTTGTAGGTAAATACGATACGACAACACGTCAGCCACAAAAACTATTCAGTTACCAATTGAAGTACGCAAATAAAATCTATGAAACAATCTATTTACCTGTATTTGTAAGGCAAAATGACACAATGCTGACACAATGTCAAGACGAGGCGTTCTGCAATGCCTTCGAGGTCTGTGTATAATGTAATGAAAAATTTTCAGTGAATATCTTTATATATATTTCAACTAGAAATAAACTGTCTCCTTCAAAATGGTTTCCTTTGGAAGCGATACAGCGCCTGAGACATTGTTTCCGTTCTTCATAGCAGTGCTGAAACGCAGAAACCGGAATGGCTTTCAGCTTTACGGCTACAGCGTGTTGCATGCTATCCGCCCTTCCAAAGTGATGTCCTCTCAAATGTCGTTGAGTTTCAGTTTTGTTTTTAAATCAGGCTCAAAGATCCATGTCTCATCACCCACATTGGCGGTTGTCAAAAAATCTAACCACTTTGCCAGTCCGCTCCACAAGGTCAAAGCACTTATCCACCCTCTTTTGTTTTATGCTCAGAAGTGAGGCTCTTCGGGACAATTTCTCTACAAATTTTTCTCATTTCCAATTTGATGAACTGTGCTCTAATTCAAATTAGAATCATCTGCCGTAAATCTGATGGTTAAAAGACGGTCAGATCGCAGGAGATCTGTAATTCGTTTTGCGTTTTCTACCGTTCTGAAGATGACTACTTTGCTGATAGCGAATTATCTTCTACTAATTCTCGAGCTTCTAAAAATGCGATGAATCATTTACAACTTGAACTATTCACTAATTAGACTCTTCTTAACCTTTTGAAATTTTGTTAATGTTTCAAAAGCGTTGTTTCCGTAATGACAGTTGCTCATAACTGTGCATACTTGTTTTCGGAACGCAATAACAAACCTGACTTTGTGAAAAGTGCACTCGCTCTCCGCCAATTTTGCGAGAAGGTTCTCGTTTCAAGTGAAAGTGTATGCTTCGTTGGTCTCACTCACCGGTGAGGTGAAAGCCTCAGTTCTTCTATATCACTCGCTATGGTAGCTGCCTCATTACATTGTTAACAGAACTCGCACATTTCCTTACTGGTGTGCCGTTGCTTGATTAAGTATTTTTTTCCTTTCCAGTCAACTAACTGGGAAGAAATGTGCGTGTCCTGTGTCTTTTCTTCTTGTTTGTGAAGATTGCTTAAACCCTCTCGGTGTGCCGTTCGCACAAAAATAGTCAGGATCCTTTGGATAAAGAGTAATCAGACGATAGATGAAAAAATAGGCAGGAACGCCGGACGATCCCTTGTGTTAATCATACTGGTGAACAGCAAACTCCTTAGAACTGGAACAATATGACGCATAACATCTACATTCATTGAACGAAGAGGAGAAAACTATATGAAACGACACAGCTTTTAGCCCATGGTGGCCAGTTTCGACCGAAGGAAGAATAGTAAGGTTCGTTTTCTTGCTTCAATTACCTGAAAATATCTCCGGGATCCATCACCTCTTTTGACATTTATTCTTCTATGGAGGAATAAATGAGCAAAGGGAGGTTTTTCCTTTTTTAACCCTCCATCACTTCGCCTCACGACGCGGCTGAAGTCTCGACCCATAGTGGAACAGTCGACACTTTTCATTTGCTCATACTTGCTCCTCTGTGTCGAAAAGTAAAAATTTATTGATGGTGCTTCAACAACGTGTTGACAGAGGCGAAACGCGAAAGGCGTCCGTGTGCTGTGCGATGGAAGTGAACACTGAAGATTACCATATGTTCAAAATTATTTAGGAGCCTCCCACTACGGCATCTTTTTCCCTTAGTCCTTTCACACCACCTTTCCTCTCTTCCCACGTGCAGAAGTATCAGTTACTATGTTACTAAGCGAGAAGTGATAGTTACTATGTCGTTTGCTTTCTGCAAAATCCAGTTTTCGTTGTCGACAATGCAATTGTAACTCACGACTGTAATCAGACGCATTCCTAATGATCTAAGGTATTCTGTCACCTTTATTGTCCACATTGTCAGTCATGATAACGAAGTTCTCTTCATTCCCTATCCGATGTGGAGAGTAGCACGCCAGGTAATTGTCCCCGTATCATTCCTGTTTGGCTTTCTCTGAGGATAAGAGTCTTTCTTTCTCGCTGCACAGCTAAAGAAAGATATGTCCTTCTCCTTAATTCAGAAATTTTCCATTGGGGAAGGGCTTCCACGTTGTTCTTGCATTTTTGAATCACCTTTTGACATGATTCTTACACTCTTGTTACACTTCCGCGGGTCTTTATCGAGCTTTTAAATCGATGCTGTCGCTACAAGAACAGAATGGTAGGAATGCCTACAGACAGTGCAACACGCCATTCACATCAAGTGAAAGTGGATGGAAAGCCCTGCAAGATACAAACGAAACCCACATGGGAAACATAAGGAATTGATTCGGGTTTTCCAATATTTTTCACATGATACCAATATCCAGTCTCATGACAATGCGTGCGCGGCATATACGAGACGGGAAATGTAGTGAGCTTTTTGGTATGCTCCATCTGCAGTCGAGAGCGAACGGAAATAAGTCAGCGTCGGCCTTTATTCGGAACAAGTTGTCCCTTAAGCCCCAAACTGCGGCTGTGGTCTGTAACGACATTGCCACTTTACGCGCATGACTTGAAAGTTTATGAGCCTCGGGAAACAGCGGAGCTGGGAGGAAAATCATTGTGTACATTGCGTTGCACATCGTCCACCTTCCACGAAGTTCCATCTTTGGTGAATGCGCCTCCGAACGAGGAACATAAGCTGATAGCGGCTCTTCATGCCCAATCAAAAAAGGAAACCCTCATTTGGGGACGTGAATGATGTTCTTAAGGAAAGTTCTTCTAGAGTTGTGGGCAACGTAAGGAAAGGGATGTGTATTACAGTCTGTACACCAGAAACCAGCAAAAGTTTTTCGTACATGCTATCCCATGTATGCTTGAAGCCTTTCTGTATTCGAGAGACGTCCTCAATCCAGCCATATGTTTTATTTTACTTTTGAAGGGAGGAATCTTCTTCTCGTCTGCCAGAACTAAAACTGCGAAACAGAAATCTCTTCCTCCATTCATGACTGTGTTTGTGGCTAAAGCTTTAAAACGTTTCTCTCGTCCTAGATGCGGGCTCCAGTGCCTTACCTTCTTTAGGTCGCATAAAATTCTGTTGAATGCGCCGTGGTTTACATTTTTTTATTGGTGAAAGATGTAAGATTCACAACTATTCTTTTTGACAAATGTTATGATGTGGGCAGGAGCTAATGGAAATATTTTATGCAGCGCTTAGTTCGCGTTTGTGGCCACACTTTTTTAGTGACCTATATGTTTGGGCTTCGCAAAAAACAAACCCTTTCTATTTAGAGTAAATATTGCGCTTTACGGCTCGGTTTTATATATGGTGCACAGTCAAATACAAAAATATACAAAAATAACGAAACACGTGTCACTAATTGTCTGCGCTGGGCAGCAGCAAACTTCCGGGACATATACTGCGTGCTCGAATCTCATTCTAGCTCGTCGGATGCGGCCAGCATTCCTAATCGTCAGGTTCACCTCGTCGATTCGCACTTGATAATTACCATATTTTTCGTTCGGTGCCTGGGTAGTGCCCTCCCGAAAAATTACTGCCTTAGGTCACGGGACTGGGGAGGACCGCATCATCAGGCGCACTTTTGAAAAAAATGGAAGGGTAGAAGGCGATGGAAAGTTTTGTGTGGTGGCAATTATGCGACGTTCTGCGTGGGATATTTAGTTCCATGCTCGCCGCTCGGCATTACCTCGGGCAGTTTTGTGGCGCATGATCCAAAATATGGCCTGTCTGTAGAGAACAGCTTGAAACATGAAACAGTACATCCCCCGTAGATAACGAAAAATTTGTTGCTGTATAGTTATTTTTTATGTTTTATACAACTTTAATATATATCGTTCTCTGGCGCGCATTCTACACAGTCTCTACATTATATATGAATAATATACCATTTCCCATAATGCATCAGCAACAGGATTGACGAATTTCTCCCCATGGCACTCGGTCTGTTTTGTTGCAGCCTTTGATACTTTCATTCATGAAACACAGGTTTCTAAATAATGAGAGGAAATCTTTTTGATTTACAATGAGTCTTCCAAAAATTTATAAGGTACCAACAATCTGTAGGCCCGATGGTCACTTTATGCGGCGCATAGCCAGACAGAAACTGCGCCTCCGACCGTACCAAGGTACTCAGCTTCAAGAATGAGACTCTTCATCACACTACAGAAATGTTTGAATTTAAAGTGAGGCAAATCCCTCCCCTCGTACCAGGGTCCAAAATAGACCATGCGTCCCTGTGACTCCTACTCAGAACAGTACGTTTTGAAAAGGGCGTTCGGAGCAAGCATTTCTATTTTCAGGGAGACTCTGCAGCGTCACTGTACAAATATCCCAGTTGGAAGAAATCAAGCGCCTTTCTGTATTCTCACTTTACGAGAAACAGATTCTCAAGGGTGTAGGAGGAGCTCGCAGAGGATATGAAGAAAGGGAAGGTGTGGAGAAGGTTGCGCCCCTAGTAACCCAGCCGTGCTGGAAACAGATGGATGGATGTAGTGAAATGAAAGACATGGAAAGCCTTATGCATCCTAGAAATTAATCGTAGAGAAGGAACTTCAACTAACACTTCTAGCCAGTTTTTGTTTTTCCGCGCGGAAAGCACTGCAGATTTTTAATGCGGCAACGCGGACCCTGCAAGCTATGCGTCGCTCGGTGTTTCCTTGCCGTGGCTGGACGAGTTCTGTGCAGTTTTGCGATGGTTATTTTAGAGAAAGCCTTTAACACTCTACAGAGAACGAATTTTTCCAGCTTTCTTGAATGCCAGGCAGCAAATAAAATTGACACCGCTGGTAAATATCAATACGTCATATTCCGCAGAAAATCGTGCTTTCTTCAAGCTTCAATTTCAAGAAAAAGGGCAAGGTACGTTTGCGTCAAGAAAGCCGACCTGAAAGTTCATAAGTCCCAAAGCGGACGGTCAACCAATACTGTAATGTGGTGGCTGATCAATTTTCACATTACTAGGCAGAAATAATAGGAAACTTTTATTTTTCCGACATCATCGAGGAGATGGCCGAATCGAAAGCGAACACTAAAATAAAAAGTGAAATCAAGAGGAACCGACAACGACAGCTTTAGGCAAACTACAGGTAACCACAAGATTTTGCTGTAGCCCTGAGGGTGTTGGAATGTTAAGCCCGTAAGTGTCCGATATTCAATTCCCATCCGTGTTATTTTGCGTTCCGTTGATCTCATTTTAAAGGGTGTATTTTGCACCGACTGGAGGCCGCTCTAGGGAGTTCCATGCAGGTAGGCAGGCAGGCGGGAGGATTCACTGTCAGGCACAAAGCTCACACTTGGTGTGTTTCCACGCAGAAGCCCGCAAGCAAACATCGACTTGAGCAAACATTGACTCTGCGACTTGCTGAACACTCCAAGTGGGACCCCACTAAGAGCCATGATGTTCAGAGTCACTTGTATATGCCGGCGCCATGCCTAAGAAAACATGGGCTCGGCACAGAAGATCAAACAAAACGGGATGCTTTTGACTTCGCTTGGCGCGTTTTCGCGCACGTGAGTGTAAACGTCTGTTGATTGTTCGCGCAAAAAGCTTTAACTAGCCCCTGGAAAGAAAGCAGACAGTCATGCTTTTTCATAAAAGCTTTGGAGCAGTCAGAGGGAGAGGTCAGAAATTGAATTTTTAGGAGCAGCAAAGAAATGATGCTCAAAGCTGAACTTCAGTGTCGCGCCTGCTATTCAGTGAGCTTCAAATGATGATGCAAAAAGAAATATATGCAGTGAAACAAATTAATATATTTATTGCATTACAAACGAGGATACTGTGAAAACTCAGGAAATTTTTGCATGCGCAAAATAGCGACCTAAGTACAGTGGAAAACACGATGATGGATTCACTGAAAAGGTGAGTGGGCCGACATGCCTCTCACAGGCAACGAAATAGTGAATTAACTTGAGCGAAACATTCTGAGGTTCCGGTAATTACGTTTGAGCTCTGACAACATACTCAAGTGCTATTTCAGTTGCATAAAACGGCTTCCAGTATATGGTAAATTTAGCACCCTTTAATAGTGCACTGAAGAGGAATCTGAACTCGTATTTTTACCGCTGGAACTCGATCTACACGTTCCGTGAGTTGTTGAAAATTTCGAATTATTGACCTGTGCGGCCAATTTCCTTAATCTAAATCAAATTAAACGTCCCGGCTCCTGCCCTTTTTTTAATTCATCACAGACGGTGGGAAGTGTCAACCAACTTTTCAACCAGCCTTGTGGCGGCTTGCTGCTCTGCCATCGGCGGAGTGATACGTAGCGATCGGCGATAGCAGAGTACACGCGTATTTTTTGTTTTCGTGGGCCTAATTCGCAGATATGTAGTCTCTGACTAGGTCAATTTATTCATGGAAACCTAAAAACAAAATAAAAGTGAAAGGAAGGCCGCTACGTGACTGCCTGAAAGGCACTCCATGCGTTGGTGACTCCGCCCACCGTCTGCGGGAAATTCAAGAAAGGAGGCGGGAGCCGGACGTAAATTCGATTTAAATTAAGGAAATTGGCCGCACAGGGCAATAAATCGAAGTTTCTAAGAATGCTCAGAAAGTGCAGATCGAGTGCCCGCGGCAAAAAGACGAGTGCAGATTCTACTTCAGTGCACCTTTAAGTCAAGACTTTCGTAAAATATTTTGTGCCTTTTGGCCCTAAAACTTAGCGGTAATCTACAAACCATGTTCAGCAATAGGAGTTACAGAAATTTGAAATCCGAAGAGCATTGTTGTACGCGCCTACAAGGATAAGTTAAAAATGGGAACACCTTATTTATACTCACCTGTTGGGCTGTGTTTAGCAGCGGCTCATTTGCCACCAGTCGTATACTGGCGGCTCTGTAGGCAACAGAAATTTGTGTGCAAGAAACAGGTGCTGCAGTTTGCGTGCACGCACTCACATACGTCATAAAGACAAAGTCGGGTAGTAACTAAACCAGCCTTTCTTCCAAGGTTGAAAACTTGGTTTACCTACAGCACGAAAATGATTTCCTGAAATTTTTTTATTGCTTTTTACGGAAAGGTCGTTAACTATATTCCGTACAAACACACTTTAGCATGTCTGATTTCAGAAAACATTGAAGGATTTGCAGAAAAGGGAACTCATGTGTTTTGGTCTGAATTAAATTTGTAGAGAGATTATTAGTTCATAGAATATTGGTTTGAGGTTGCTGTCAACAATAAGATGGATTATTTTTTTTCTTGAAAGATGTCTCCAAAGCCAACAATTAAAGCGAAAAAATGGCTCCCGGAAATGTGCAATTTTAAAGGAAGCAAAACTTGACATCGAATGACTATAAGCTCTTAGATTTGAGCTGAAGGCAAGCGTAAGAGGAGGCGTGAGGGTAGGGGGGGGGGGGGGGGGCGAGATGCGGACGGGTAAGATTGTGATTTAGCGGGAATAACATAGCTAGCTGTATCAGAAAGCAGTTAATATGGCTTCAGAGGGGGAAAGCCTTCGTCGTGTAGTTTACATAGTTACGCAAAAGCTGACGATTAAGATGAGCAGTAGTTTGAAAACAGCAGTGATGTTTTCCTTAGAGTGTCTCACCTTGGCATGCGCGTGATTCTTAATACCATACTAAATTAATCGCGGTGTTTCAAACGGCGAAGTGCAGTGCTAAAACCGCCGTTACCCATTTCTATATGCTCCAAAACGAAAGACAAGACCATGCAAAACGTTGGGATGCTTCAAATGATAGCCCGTCATCACATTTACCGGCTACACGGAGGGCGATGTTTGAAGCACATTTCAGCAGTGCTAAATTCCCTTGAAGAGTAAATAAACCCACATATTGATATTCAACCTTCAGGTTAAAAAAAGTAAACGACGTGCCCTCCACTGGAAATGAGTCTCCTGACGCAGGTGCCTGCAACAACGAAATAACTCAAAGCGAGCAAGCAAATTCATTAAGGTTTGAGAAACTTTTTAAGGATTTCTGAATGCCTTTTAGAGAAATAGGCCTGTTGCTTATCTCGACTGAGAAGCCGATGATGTAGAAGTGGGAAGACGTTCACTTGATGCACTGCAGCTATGCATCTCAGCCACGCGACCATCTTGTTATTTGTTGTTCTTTTTCCAGCATTCAATTACGCCTATGTCTTCTAACTTTTCTTCGCTATATAATATGGAGATAGTGAATGATAGGAAAAATTGTTCTTTGTTTTTTTATGAAATTTACAAATTACCCTCAACTTTATTCACTGACTCGCAGGGTTCTCCTTCTGTTAGTAGAGCCAAAACAGCCCCATTATCGAGCCGAGGTGACGCGCCAACCTGCCCGATTTCTTTCGGACCAACACACACTCGTATTCCATTATTGAACAATGCGATCCAGTATCAAATCAAGAATTTGTTTAGGTTGACGGCTTTGCCATGAAACATTTGCATATAAGCAATATGCTACACCATGAGACGGTTACGTAATGTGGTTCCGTAATGTGTGAAATTATTCCTGAGCCCCCTACTAAGCCACCTCTTGCTCGCTTTGTCCTTTCACTTCCACCCTTCTCTCACAGTGTGGATGAGGTGTCCATGAGAAGTGTAATAGTCACTGCTTGTTTCCTTTCCTGACGACCAATCTTTCTTTTGGAGAGATGCCGAAGATACTACAAATGATTACATTGAGATGAAAGTACAAATAACCGAAAAACTTACAGTAGCACCAATTTGATGCATTTTAGTGCTATACACTTTTTGTGCACATATTGCCACACTGCTGGCACTCTGTCAGTTAATACGACTGTCGGGGCTCCTGCAGCCGATCGCTCCCCCACGCCTCGCATTTCAACAGGTCGGCATGGACTTACTCGGCCCATTTCCGGCGTCTTCCATGGGTAACCGGTATATTGCTGTTGCCACTGACTATCTTAGCCGCTACTGTGAGACCAAGGCCCTTCCCCGTGGTACCGCAGCCGAAGTTGCACATTTCTTCATTCACAAACATTGTACTTCGTCACGGAGCCCCTACAGTCGTATTAACTGACAGGGGCACCGCCTTCACGTCGGCACTTACGAGCGAGGTACTTCGACTCAGTGGCACCAGCCATCGAAGGACTACAGCTTACAATCCGCAAACGAACGGACTGACTGAGCGGCTTAACAAGACAATTGCCGACCTGATTTCGATGTATGTAGACGATGACCATGGGAACTGGGACCGGATACTGCCTTTCATCACGTTCGCTTACAACACTGCTCTACACGAAACGACACGCTTCACTCCGTTCCATTTGGTGCACGGTCGCGAAGCCTTGACTATGCTGGACGCCATGCTTCTTCCGGATCCTGCTCCCTCTTCTTTCGTAGCGAGCCAATTTGCTCGTGACGCCGAAGCCGCTCGCCATGTTGCTCGACAGCGAATCCGGCACCAACAACAACGCGACGCCGAGCGTTACAACCTCCGCCGCAGGGAAGTGATTTACACACCCGGTGACCAAGTCTGGGTGTGGAGCCCGATCCGCTTGCGGGGGCGCTCTGAGAAGCTTCTTTGCCGTTACTTCGGTCCCTACCAGGTGTTACGCCGCCTCAGCGCGGTGACCTACGAGGTGCTCCCTCAAAGAACTGTCCGGTCCTCACGACAACCGACGTCCGAAGTAGTCCACGCGGCGCGACTGAAGCCGTATTACTCCCGTTAGCCCCTTTTCACGCAGACACACGCGCCGTTCACTTACCGCCTTCCCTTAATTATTTTTTTTCCGCCCGTGCGGCATCGGGTCGATGCCTCTTGAAAGAGGGGGGGCAATGCCACACTGCTGGCACTCTGCCGGCGCTACCTGGTGGCCGAACCTTGGCTCCCAGCGCGTGGGCGCGCGTCGTCTTTGTTCTGTATGAGCTCGGCGGTTCGGCGGGCTTCGTCCTAGGAAACGCTGTGCTTCCCGCTTGTCTGCTGCGTTTGTCGGTGACAATATTGTTACTGGTCACTAAACAAACATGTCTACTATGTTGCACCTTGAGCGTATTTAATGTTAATTCTGTGTCATTTGATCAATTATCAGAGACGCAAAAAAATACAAATGGTATTATTTCCGAAGCTTCACTTACAAAGAAATTCAACGGTAGTGATTTAGAACACTGCATATTTCTGGAACAGCGTTTTGTTCAGAAAAGTTTTATGCTGTATATACTACGAAACAGATATAGTTCCTGGAAAAAAGGCTGTACATGTTCGAATATCTGCTACGGGTGAATACTTCTATTGCGTTAGAACAACACAAAATGTAAAATAATATTAAACTAAAGCAAAATTAACCTTGCGCAGCAATTGTTGAGTGAACGAGTCTTAAATACGCCTTGAAAAGAATGAGAAGTACGGGCCCTACGCTAGGTCCTTAAGTTACTCTTTTGGTTCACACAAATGCTGGGATTTTTGTGTAGATTACGAAATGGCCGCAGTAGTCTTAGTCATTCTCACACAGTGTGTATGCGCTGCAGTTTATTTCAGGGAAACAAAAACAGCAGTCGGATTACGGGTTCGTACAACACGGCTTTGCACGGCAGCTAACAAATGAGAAGTACAGTGGTAAAAAAACAAATTACTTAATCCTGCACCAGCAGCCATTGAAACTGCGTTCCCAGCTTAAGGCTCGAATTTCTCACAGCTCTTTCCCCGCGGTCTGAGGGAAAACTTTCATATTCAATTTAAAACTGACATCGGCGTCGCACCAGCGCAATACTAAAGCGCCTGACGTACCGTCCTCTTTGCTTCCCGCACTATGAGAACAAAGCGGCGTCGAAAAGTCATAGTTGTTGCACCTTTTCCCAGGCTTCAGCTGCGCCCCTCTCGGGCCGCAACAGAAGCCCGCAGCGTGCCTTTCCATGAAGCGTGTCAAGCTGCGGGCACTTCCGCCTCTGTCACTCAGCTGAAAACAGAGTGAACAGCCAGTCACTAGATGACAAAAGAAAGAGGGAAGCAGAAGGCAAAGCAATTGTTTTCGCGGTTTCTTAGATTTGGTTCTTACATTTGGTCTCTACCAGGAGGAGGAGCCCAGGGGCGAAACTGAGCGCCACGGGCAGCCGCTGGTAACTTCACAAAGGAAGAACTTAAACTCGTAACAAGGCTATGCGGGTACGTCGACGGTGCCCCTCTGGCACTTGGAAATGGCTCTAGTTTGGTTGCTAATCGATTTCTGTTCTTGTCTTGTTCCCTGTCCTTGAAAGGAGACTTGGGTACTTGTATTTCTTTCCCAATTCTATAGTGGTGCAAGCTCGCTGTTTTTTTGTCCTATTTTTGAATCTGTCTTCTCCTCCTACTGGCTAAAGAAAGGTTTTGGCTCTAAGCCTTTTTTTTTTATTTGCTGTGAGCCGTCTGCCTAAATCTAAAATGGCCACAAGCCATCAAGCGAGCACTGCATTTTGGAATGAATGATATTCCCCATTTTCGTCCGCGTGTGTAAAAGCGCTCTCGCAGCAACGTTGACATCCTTTCTCTCCTTTCGAAAGAACTGGATAGCAAACGCACGTTTCTCCCATTTTAACATCACAGTTTTTCTTCAGTGGGTAAGATATTTGCAATGTGAAAGCCATTGCAGAAAATTTAAATCCGTGCACCTTCGTGTAGTCCACGCTAATTTGACTTTTAGAATGAAATAGCTGGGGGAGGTTTGTGGAAAACGTATTTAGACAGAAAAAATAACGCAACACAAAGGAAGAAAATGTCACCAGAAGGGGGTGTTATCTACCGAGAATTTCGAAAACAAAGCCTAATAGTCACCAAAAATCCAGTGACATATAGACTATTAGCAAGATAGCTCTTGGCACCGATAGAAAAGTGAAACTCCTGGTGACCAGAAGCTTGGTGGGTAAAAAGAATAGGTTTATTTTACGACCTATAGCTGCACCTAAATGTGAAGCCATGTGCAAGAAGTAAACAAAAGGGCCAAAATTTCAGTACTAAGCTCTGCTAAAGAACGCACCCCGGGAAATCCTATCAAGGTGACTCCACTTACTAAAGTACTGCGATTTTGGGAAGAATAAACAAGTCGCCCCATCTTAGCAATGCCAAAGTATGTTTGTACAGTGTGTGGAAAGGTTAACTGGAAGAAGAAAACAGTAATTAATGAGCCCGAACTAATGGAAACAAAAGCATTCTATAAACACAGCATGGACTCGCATTATACGATACGGAACGTTAAGAACAACTGCACTGGCAAAATGTTTTCCTTATCACTGCAACAAGACAGGGAAACAGACCGTATATTAATTGCGGCTCAAAAGACTATTTGATAATATTCATATTAAGCTTTCATATATTGAATATTTTGGACAATTTAGCAGGATGTGGTAAGTTAGTTCATACTAACTGAACAGTCCCCGAAAATTAGACACTGTGTTCCTTGGTCCTTGATACCTAAAGCTATCGAATACATATTTTTGTTAAAACACCAGTTCTAGAAGCCGTTTAAATATTACTTTCAAAGTACCGAAGTTTTATGCCGGTTATGAAAAGGAGAAAGCAGGTATATATATAGTTCAAGACAACAAGGACAATAGACTAGAAGACAAGACGAGCGCTACGTTCCGTCAGATAAGGCTTGGATTTGTTAGCTCAAGAAAGCTGTTATAAACATAGCTCAGCAGCTTACAAAGAAGATAAGAAATCTGTGATGCAAGGAAACTTACCCCCATTTGAAGGTATCTTTTACAATGTGTCGCTCGACAAAAGTTCATACAATTCTTATTTCCGCGAACAAGTTTAGCTTAGCTTTTATAGACGTTCAGTCCTTCGTCTGTTTGCCCATATTCGATACAAAAAAGCTCAGATATAAAACTTTTAATATGCTAAGAGCGAGAATTTTAGTTTGTAGCAAAAGTCTGCTGGCCGTAGTTCACGAGCGGCGGAGCTGTTCTGTTCAATTTATTTGTCTTGAAACAACCGAAATCAAAGGCCCGAGCGTTTCCAATTGTCGGAGATGTTTGACATCAGCGGGAATTTTTCCCCCTTTGTAGGCAAAAAGAAAAAAAAAACCCTACTTTGGCTTGCGCAGCTAAATAAACAATCCAAAATTATTCTGAAGGACACGTTTTGCATAGCTTGTAAGGGTTCACTCCGTCCACTTTCTCATTTTAAAAGGATTCCTCCCTTCGAATGCATGGTCTTGGATAAGTTATTCCTTCACTCTTATAATGTAGGGTGAACAGTGTTCAATGGCTTTGTTACTCGAGATGAAAAGAGTAAATAAAAAATACAACGACATGATGTTTAGATAACGAGATTATAACATCATTTTTGTCAGTATACCGGAGGGCATTACTTGTGAGCAGTGCTATTACCATGTATGTTTTTGGCGTAGGTTCTGATAAACAACAATAAATTTAGAGTTCATGTCTGATTACCTAGTGGTGTAAACTCCTGCCACGTCTGACCACGTCTGACTCATATATCCACTACACAGGGACGCCAGTGTAAAATGGTACTTTGTCAATGTGGTCTCTGACTTAGGGCCCACTGTGTTCACGGTGATGACAAGGAACGTGATCACTACTAAGCCTTGAAGCTTTTAAATAGACACCTTTCTTCCACAGTTGATTTTTACTGTCCCAGCTTTGGCTATTTTTTCCAGTAAAGAAAACTGCTTTACTAAATAATTACCTCGGGTTTTTTTTTTCGTTTCATCATTACAGAAACCACAATGATGATATATTTATTTATTTATTTATACAGAATACGCCTAAATGCCCTCGAGAGGGTATTACAAAATACTCTCTGTAGCTCCTCTTCTCAATAACACATATAAAGAGTTATTGGTCTCCATTGAAATGAATACCCTAACGTCCTTATGACCTGATTGATGGGAGTACAAAGTCTTTACGGTATGCAAAGTTGTGTACACTTAGTGCGTATTTTCTTTGGAGTTCCCATATGCTATCCTTATTGTTTTATCAAGATTACCGCCTGATAAGTGTGACGCCTCAGGGAGTCGATATATGTCATCGATTGATGTATTACACAAGAAATTCGTAGGTTAGGTGCAAGTCATGCAGGAAATATTGACACTTATTGGGACTGTTCTCCCGAGTCTTTCCCTAAGGCGACTGTATGGACATTTCTTCATATTGCGATTATGACAAAAATATGCCATGCGCAAGCTATTTCCTTTCTTTATTTGCGAGTGTAAAGTTTTCATCGATGACTAAAAGAATCTCCAGTGACATTGTCAGTAGATGGTGCTTGCACGAATTTTCATTACTTCTTCTAGAGCAGGAGCAGATTCGATCTGTTTGAAGTCTTTTACTCGGCCTAAGCTTCGTGAGCATTGTCTTGGTAGAAACCAGAAATAAAGCAGCCTAATGAACTTAAATGTAAGGTAAAGCAGTACGTACAAAATAAAAAGTCTCAGTTTTCTCAAATGAGCTTACATTTCACCTAAGAAATTTGTGCATGACCCAACTCAATCCCACTGGAAGATGGCGAAAAGATCTCAGGCCGTTAAGGAACAGTTCCTTTTCAATTAGATACATTGTTCCTGCAGCCAGATTATTGCACGTTTCCTTCTCTCAAGTATTGTGGATTACGAAACGCCCCACTTTTCTATTCGTGATTTCATAACCTCGTGAAAAAGTAGAGGAAATTCATTAAAACGCGGTTTGTTCGCTCAAGATTAGCAATTTTGTTTTTGCTCTGAAAGCACTCTCTGTTACCTTGGGTACTTTGAACAATTCTTAAACACGTTTCGACATCTGTCTGCTTTTTTTTCTTTGCTACTCTGAGCAGAAAGTTCGGGAAAACTTATATCTGGTCCTGAAAAGTTGCCGAGAGTTGTAATGAAACGCGCAGCGATGGCAGTGAAGAATGCAAACAAAAAGTTAAGCACCTTCCTTATAATAATTTGCTTTCTCAGTTGAGATCCTCGAAAAACTTTTGCTAGAGTTGCACCTTAGATTGCTGCAGGAACCTTCTGTACCGCACTACAATGAGGCAAGGGGATTGGCAAACGCTGTGGAAAAACGGCTGAAGCTGTGTGCATCTTCTCACGGTCCCCTAGCGTAGTGTTACTTTGGTGTTTGTTTTATTTCTCTTGGTATTACACTTTGTGGGGCAGAAACGCCATGAACCATAATGGATTTGGTGGGAATATGGTGAGGGTAATTTCAGGACAGAAATATTGTTATAAAAGCAGGCAACGTAATCAAAATGCGGATGTCTTTGCGATCCACCAGCAATTTAGTTGTTATTAGCGAGGCTGCTCTGCGTGCTGTTTGGAGAAAAACTATGACTGAAAAATTTGTACTTTCATGCTTGTATAGGTTTGGTTTGGTTTATGGGGTTTAACGTCCCAAAGCGACTAAGGCTATGAGAGACGCCGTAGTGGAGGGCTCCGGAAATTTCGACCACCTGGGGTTCTTTAACGTGCACTGACATCGCACAGTACACGGGCCTCTAGAATTTCTCCTCCAAAGAAATTCTAGCCGCCGCGGCCGGGATCGAACCCGCGTCTTTTGGGTCAGCAGCCGAGCACCATAGCCGCTGAGCCACCGTGGCGGCTCATGCTTGTATAGCATCAATCTTTGCGATGCGTGTGAAGTGTACATGAGTGAAAAAAGAAGGTTCAGAACACAATTTAAGAAAGACCTATAATACAAAAATTACAATTATTGCGGCATCATAGACGTTTCGTCTTAGAGTAACCGAAGAACAATTAAGGTCGACAACGCTGCTTCAGGCTACTTGAACAGTTGTCAGCAGCTCTGCCTGAGAGCGCTCGTAAAAGAAAAAATACTGCGCTGTTTGCACTGTAGCTCTCCTGCAGAAGTAAATATAGTTACCCGACGATATGGCTACAAATATTCTCTTATAACTGCACCAAATTAAAGTGGGTCCGTACGAGAATGAAACTTTTTCAACATCGACTCTAGCTTGTTCAGCTTGAAGTGCTTTGTGCTCCGCCAGAATGTTTAAAATGGACCACATTTCAGCTATTTCGATAAATTCACAAGGAGGAGGACAAATATTTATGGTAACAGACGACATTATTGATCTCGTTAGAGTAGTCGAGTGGGCGGCTACCTAATTGCAGACATCCACAGGCCGTGGCTGCTCGACGAACAAGCTCAAGGAGCGCTTCTTGTACCGCAAGGATATCGCCGGACAGCTGTACCTGCCACCGCTCAAATGATGTGCTAGGCGTGTTTAAATGTTGGTTCTAGCGCCTTCACTCCTTTTGGAAATCTAGTTATTTGTACATATCCCTGGCTATATGCAGGGTGTTTCACCTAAGAACTAAAACAGTTAAAAGAAAGGCTTTTTGAGTTAGTAGAGCGGTTTTTTTCGGCATAGCATTGTGAAGACTGTAATACATCAGAATGCAGCAAAGATGCGCTAACTATTACGTTGGTTAACCAATATTGAATAGTTAACTTTTTAACTATTACGGTTAGGCTCTTTAATTATTGTGAGGGGTGCAGCCAATTTCAATATCGATTTTTAAAAAAATTGTAGAGACGATTATGCTCGGCGCTGGGCCCATTAATGAGCCGGGGACCGACCACCTGTTGCGTGCAACTACGATACCACAGTGGATAATTTCTTTTACCTGTCTTTCGGCCGCGCTCCCTACGTCTCTAGAATGGCAGCCACATGTTCCAGTATAGAAACGCTTTAAAACTACACTGGGAAATCGCATATGACCCAAAGGCAAAAAACTGCGCAAATGTCTTGTTGAGTGTTTGGAGGGAAGAAATTTATGCTTTTTAAATTTGGGAGCACAGTACAAGAAGAGACGAAACCCTTTTTTTACAATATACTGCTACCCATAGTCAGGACCAGGACATTCTAGGGCTGTGATCCAAAGAGCTTAGATCATTTCCAGGATAATCGCTCCTTGGGCGGCTTCAGTTACCATGATAATTTAGTATCTCCATCCCATAATGGTATTACCCCTGATAACAAATAGTGATACTCATGAAAAATTCTCATACCTCAACTTTATTAACATATCTCTCACAGCTCAACTGGGGAGAGACGCCTACTGAACTAATATTGGCAAACGATGACATTATTTCATTTATTCGCAGGTAAGAGAGCGAACATATATACGTAAAACGAGACATGCGCAGCGCCTGTCCTGTATGACATTATTACGCATTCAACGCGATAACACCATCAGTCTTTAGGCGCATCACTTCCAAAACAATGATGAGCTGCATCCTGCAACCGGCCGTGATGCGAGATGCAATTGATGCCAGAAACACAAAGCCATGACACTTAGCTATATAAAGGGTAGCACCCTTACTGTTGCCATCCCCATCTTTCGCCCTGTTACGGCGGCAATGGCAAACCGTAGTCGTAAGAGAACTCTCCGGTCATATCTTGCTTGCGAGACTAAATATACCATCGTTGCCTAGTCTCCTGTGCCCGCAACAGACGTCTTGTAGTTTTAAGTGTAATTATTAAGCATAGCGTAGCCTGCACGGCAATCTTTTGGTAGGTTCTTTACAGGCTGAGCTGGATGTGAAATGAAAGATAAAACAGTATACGCATCAAGATCATCACTACAGTAGTACACTGATCAAGATTCAGGTACCCGGACCGGGATGGGACGTGAAAATAGAAAGTTTCAAACTAAGTAAGTAGTTTTACGCCAAACCTTTAAGATTCAAAACAGCGAGAACACTGGCTTCGTAAATATTTTGACGTTTTTGTGCAGTTATTAGCGCTGTCAGAAAAAAGGATACCGAATAATATAAAGGAAATTTTACGGCACTTGAATTCTCAATCGTTTTGAAAACAGCTTTAGCCTCATGTGAAAACTTTAATAATGAAGACTGTTAGTATAGCAAAGACGTACATCGGAGCACAGGACGCCAGGAAGCCCTATGTAGGCGTTACGTAACACACTGCACGTATACTTTTTCATGTCTCTAGTATGCTAACACTCTTCGTAATTTACCTTGCGATGGTGTAACGACCTCAGATTAGTCTAAACCTTCACAGCGTAAATAATAGAAAAAATTGTGAGTGCACAGTACCTCAAGAAGTTATACGGCTTCAGATACGCCTTCCTTACCAAGCTCTCATTACCATAATCGCACTCCGCTTTCTCTCAAAATGAAATTAGCTTTTGTGACTGCAAGATTACTCGCAAGCGAGAGAAAATAAGTGGATTATCACGTCGACGCTACCTCTGATTATATTAGAAAGAAATTCTTGCATATTGGCATTGAAGCTATGAGGAGGGGAATGATTAAAGCGTTTTCTTTATTCCTTTAAGTAACAAGCAAGCACACTATAAATGAATAAATAATGAGACACTCTTGCTTTTGACACTTCATGGTGATTTGTTCGCGACCTAAGACTATGCCTTAATGGCTTGCTTCCCCGTGATGCTCAGGACACTCGCATGTAAAGCACTTGAGTTGTATGCATTTACGTGCCTTGGTATTCTTGTACTCCACAAGGAGCAAGTTTCTGGTTTGTGTGTGTATGCGCATTCCCGTTATGTTACACTGAACGAATGTAAATGTAGAAACCATAGTAAGGCGTGACGTAGCTGCGACTCCTGTTAACTCCGATATCTAACAGGGCTGCTATAGACCTACACTATGCGTGTGGTTTTTCATTTTCAGGTCTGTGTTTTTTTCACCTTACATATAGAATTAGGTAGTATAGAATTAAGCGCCGCAAAATCTCAGTGGCTACGCTATATATCTGATTAAAGTTCCTGCTTTTAGAGCGCAGCTCTTTGGCGTCCGTTCCTGGGTTTCGCGTCGTCGTCGGCCTCGTAACCAGCTCCGCCCCCAATGTCACGCTTTTCAATTTGTCGAAATGCTCGTGACGTCACAGTGCGCGAATTTCAAATGGGGCCAATTGTACTTTGGCTAGTAACCATGCAACCAATCAAAGGGATCGTATAGTGATGCTGCAACTAAGTTGGACTGAGTGTAGTTAATTGCTTAATTAATCAATTAGCCTAATTAATATAGAGGAGAATGAAGAGGTCAGAAGAAAAGAAAAGAAAGACGCGCGCCGCAGCGACAACAGCGTCCGCGGAAGGAGACGCTGCTGAAAAAAAAACATAAGTACGAAGCCGCGTTCCCTCCACCACCACGCACTTCCCCACTCAGTAAGACGTTGCTCGTTTCATATACGTTCTGTCGAACATCCTAGACAGTTCCAACAATTGACAGGTTAATGACTGAACACGATGGATAGAAATACAAGAATATAAATATGAAATAGCCTAATTAACCTTTCTAGTTAGACCGCATAAATCAATAAAACCGAGAACGAAATTGGTCGAGTTGGGGAATCGAACCAGGGTCTCCGGAGTGCGATACGAGCACGCTAGCCACTCCGTAATGCCAGCTGAATGGTTTGGAATGAACAAAGGCGCGTCTAGCTAATACGGCGTCTTCGTTCACTCCCATCTTCCCCTTTCCCTTACGGCGAGGTGCAGGTGTCCACCCAGATATGCGAGAGAGATACATTTCCTTTCCTCAAAAAATAAATTTACCGTCCAGCAAGGCGTACAGCCGAATTGGCGATGGCGTTCTGTGGACTCCCTGGCAGCGTTGCAAGACGCTGTCGCGTTCCACTCTTACAGGCGGAGCTTAACATGTTAACCACACATCAGTAACACACGCAGACTGCCAATGGACGCGTCATTCGCTGGCAGCACTTGATTCATCATTCACAACCACATTCTTAACGTACGCTCCCTTGCCGCACATGCCAAGGACGTACACCACGATCACATTCTGCGCCATTCCTCTGTACTTTGCTTTGCTGAAACCTGGATGGATCCCGAAGAGCCTCTCGAAATCATAGATTTCCTATACTGCTGTGGTGCTCGCAGAGACCACAACAGAGCGGCGGGAGTCGCTATCTACTTGCGCACAGGTCTCTCTGCAATACCAGTCGAAATGTTTGGCACGTCACATGAAGTTGGCGAACTGTGCGCCGCAAAGTTGCCCAACGGCGTGCTGGTAGTAGCTGCCTACTTCGCTCCTACCGCACTCACGAAAGACGTCGTGCACTTGCGGCAACTCGCATTAACCGTCCATCGATCCACACCGATGTTAGTAGTGGGGGACTTTAATGTTGACATAAAGACAAACAGCAATTTCCTAACACTTATGCGGGAGAACATCCCGTTCCTCTCGCTCGTAATGCGTCCCACGGCTGTGACAACCTCGCGAGGCACTTGTATAGATCTCGTCTTTGAGAATCAAGCATTGGTGTACCAATTCGAACATATATCACTATATTTCTCCGACCACAAAGCTTCCTTCATGACTGTCAAGAACTGTTAGTGGAGTCTTTGTTAAAGGAATACGTGTGAAAAAAAAAAAATCTGTGATAGCGCATACATGTGTTGCTCGATTTCTTTGCCTCAATCTATCGAAAAGGTGAAACAGCTTATTTGCTGCGCTCAAATTTCGCATTAGGAAGTAACGTAATCGTCGGTAAGTTTTTTACATGGTGTTCTTCATTTTTAATTCGGCACATTTTTCACCTTCACCTACATATCCTTCCTTCCCTTCCATATAGTAGAAGATGCTAAAGCACTACATTCTAGGCATCTAGCAACAGGGCTAAAAGCTAACGGAGCCTTGGAATCTGCAATTTTCTGATGACATTGGCGTGCTAAGTAATTCAGGAAAAGGAGCTCGTGAGCATGAATGAGGACCCAGACAGGGAAAGCTGTACGGTGAGTCTATGAGATAAAATAGAGAGATCGATAAAAAATGCAGGTTCAAAAGTGCGGCAAAGAAACACCAGTTAAGATATGCAGCAAAACATTTCAAGTGGAAGGGAATACACCTACTCAGGGCCGGTAGTGAACGGTGGTCCGGAACCGACAGTAAAATAACAACAAGAATAAATACGATGTGGAGAGCATTTGCAAGGCACTCTGTTGAGGAGCAGCAGCAAACCAACAACCCGGAAGTTGAAAGTATAGAACAAAAGTAGCTTGCACAAGTAACCAAAATTGGCAGTAACGTGCAGGCTAACAAAAAGAGATGGACTTTTCTCTGGACAGCCTAGAGAGCCATGGAAAGGAATTTCTTAAATATAACCTAAGAGTCAGGACAAGAGCAGACTGAGTCAGAGAACTAGCGCGAGTTAATGCTATCCTTGGCGAAATGAATAACAAATGGGCATGGCTGGGCATGTAGTAATCCGGAGCAAGACAACGGTCTCTTACGATAGTTATCTTAAGAGACCTTCATCTCCCGAGTCTGATGCGGACTAGATTCGACTCCGGAGTCGATTCCGAGCGTGTGCAAACGGCGGCACGCTGCGCCAGAGCTTCAGATGGATAAAGATTATAAGAATGGTCGGGAAAATAATGTGGCCACTAGTAGCGAAGGACTGATTTACTTACAAATATTTGGTAGAGGCTTTCGATCTGCTGTGAACATACGTAGATTGATAAGGATAACCTTCTTTCGTAAACCTCTGCGGCTGTGCTTTTCCTTTATCTCAGGTTCTTCCTGTTATTCGTAAGAGAGTGGATCGCGGCCTTGGGGGCTTATGTACTACGTGCAAGAAACAACGTTAAAATACCGACGGACTTAAATTTCAGTGCAAATGAAGGGACTTGTGTGAGTCAAAATCAGTTAGTAGCCCTGATCAACAACTTGCGTCTGCCACTGTGCTGCTGTTGAGGGCATACATATAAAAATAATCTTTCAACTTATTGCATAACTGTTCAGCTGTTGAAGATGGTCTAACCTTGTGAGCAGTGCCTGTGGTAACATTCTCGTCCAGCCCACCAAACAGAACACCAATTGTTTACCGAATTTCAATACGCAGAAAATATTTAGTATATTTGCTTCCTGGTCTAGTTGGTATTTGTAGTTTTATTTGGGCTTTTCTGTTTTGTTGGTTGATGTGCATCGAATATCAATGATTTGCGGCAAATGCTACATGGACGAGACATGAACGCACCATCAAGGCAACGGTCATGACGTTAAGAGCAGCTTAGATCAACTGCCTTACAAGCTCATTGCGTTGTATTGTTGAGATTGTGGGTCACTGCAACATTTTAGAAATCATCTACCCTGTAGATCCTATAATTCTCGTAGAAGACCCTCATTGCAGATAACATTGCGAAGTGATGAGAATGTTGGGTTAACTTACCCGCTGCAAAAAAAAAGAAACAGCACTGTTTCGAGCAAGGTGTAAAATGGTGCTGTTGAAGACGTAATGCTAACCATGGAATTAAATGAGTATGAATGTGGTAATGGTGGTCCAAACTATTTTATTTCAATGGCGGAAAGGCAACTTGGCTGACTTTCGCCATTACTAGGGCGTTCTGTGCGAGGTAGGGCAAAAGACGTTTTCTCAGGCATTGAACACCGAAAAAGCACAACACTGTTAGATTTAAGTGGTTTTATGTTTAAAAATAGCAACTGGTAAATACACTGCAGTATATTTCTTCGCCACCGTCGCTCATAAAAATGCATGCAGTAGTACAGCGCTGACTGTATGCCTTATTTTCGATATCCGCCTTTTTTTAGCCCTGCGGAAATGATGAATCGGTGCAATTCAGTGAAAGCAGCGCCAGACATATCGAATAAGGTAAATGGAGTCGTGAGGATGGATAATCAAGAACTCCCACTCTCATCTGTCGCCAAAAAAGAACACGAGTGAGGTGGTTCTCGGGTGTCAATACATGTCTGCTGCTGAACGGTGGGGGTTTCTTAAGGAAGGGCAAGCTGTGGCCATTTACCTTCCAAGAGGGGAAATGATTTGGGGCAATCCTAGGGTGGGGAAGTTGGCACAACACAACTCCTCTCGTCATTTCTCAGTTTCCTTTAAGCTTATTTTTGCTTGCGGTCTACTTTTAATGGTGCGCGTAGAATAATGCCACTTTGATGCGAACTGCCTATCCAGTCGTACGGGTGATGTGGCGTCCCTTGGAAAACTCCCCACGTTGAAATTAGGTGACTCACATTGAAGGATTCATCGCAGAATCCGTCATATAATAAGTTTGAAACCAATCCTACTGTTATTTTTCTTCTCTATCTATATTAATTCGTTGATAATGTTGCGCCTTTAACACTCACTATCTTCCCCATCAGCAAGCAGACCTGACACCTCTGTGGAACAACGCAGCCTGCCTCCATCTCACTGAACGCAGAGGTCTCTCCACCGCTATTCCCGGCATTTCTTCTGACCGTCACGCTAAATCTTTCATACAGATTCTTGAAACACAGCAAATTCTGCTCGTGCCACACCCCAGTTAAGATAACAAAGGGAAAGCGACAGGACATAAAGAATAGAATACGGTGTTTGGCCAGCGGAGCTTCGTCCTCTCGCAGGCTGTCTCTTCATGTCACTGCGGTATCGGGAATGACGAACGTGCCATGCCTGGTGCGGCGATTCATCGTGCTCGCCTAGATTAGATCTGCGTCTTGGTTGCCACACCACTTGCGGCTATAAAAGCACTGTACGTTGAGCAATAAAGTGCATTTGTTCGCTGGTCACCTCGACTGATACAACTGCGAGACCGCCTTTCTGTCTAATAGATGAGGTCAACGATTAATTTTGGAAAGGAGGAGGCTTGGAGCTGGACAATGGACCTATGTTTCACTTTCCCGCCTATCTTAGTTGCTGTTATTTTCAGCACATTATGATAGTGTGGGTATATGCGATGTATAGCTCGCAGCGGCCGTAGCAAATGAAAACCATGATTTGTTTGTCTGCTCGCAAAAGATCCGGATGACAGATTTCTCCAAGAAGAATACTGACGATCGAAGTTCTCTGTCCAACACACCTCGCCCTCTGGCCTCACTTCCAGCAGGCGCGGCCTTTCATCTCGGTTTTGGGCGGCGATTTTTTTGGACACAGCTTAGCAGGATCGAAAATATTTAGATAATGGTTCGTATTAGACAACGGGTTTCTTAATATAACTTAGTTAGTGTGATGTTTTAGTTCTCGTTCTCCGCATTCTTGTGCGGTAGGAAGTGGTGCTGCAGTACGCTGAGTACCGATCTGTCGCTGTTTATAATATAACAAGGACTTGCAATTTCCAGTCCATGAGCTCGTAATGAAAGAACAGGTTCCCAAAAAGCATTCTTCCTACTATTATACTCCTTCCCTCGGTAAAGATTGTAAAGTTTACAAGAATAGACGACGTGCGGGCTAGGTGGTGGACCATGATTCCTTAAAACAGCGAAAAAGACAAGGACACAAAAAGAAAAAGACACACAGCGCTGATTTTCGAAAAAAAAGTTGAAAAACCTAATTACGTGTCGCGCGCTTTGCCAAGTACGCCCGTTCTTTTCCAGATAGCGCTAGAGAAGGGGTGCTGGCGCAAAGGTCACCCAGAGCTAATATCCAGTATTAGCTCGGGTGACCTTAGTTCCAATATTAGGAGGTTAGCTCTGGGTGACCTTTGCGTCAGCAATCCTTCTATTGCGCTATCTGGAAAAGAACGGGCGTACTTGGCAGCGCGCGCGACACGTAATTAGGTTTTTCAACTTCTTTTTGGCGCATTGTACCAGTTCGCCACCTCTTGCCCATTCTGCTATACGTATATACGCATGTAAATTTTATGAATAAATTTAGCTGCAAGTCAGCGCACTGTGTGTCTTTTCTTTCTGTGTCCTTGTCTTTTGCGCTGTTTCAAGGAATCATGTAAAGTTTATTCGCGTGGAATACTTAACAACCTTGCGAAATTCGTCTTAACATGTATCATGCGCACAGTGTAGTTGCAAATTTCTTTGAAATTTAGGTTTGCTCAGTGCCATCGAAGGGACGCTACCCTTTTCAACCAGAGAAGACTCCGTGCTAGGTGATTATAGCGAATCGCACTAGCCGCAGTCCGGAGCCAGGATAACTGAACGCGTTGCCGTCGATGTTAAGATACGACACGTTTTAGTGAGCTTCAGGCAACCATTCGGTTATGCTAATAATTTACCTCCAGCTACGAATAAACCGCAAAGCATTTGCGGTCCTCGCACTTCACTATTTGAAAACGTTAAAGGGTAGCTTTTAAAATCTTTTCAAGACATGCTTTTGAAACCCCTTTATACTGAAGTGAATTTAGACTAGCGTTCCCCCTCAAATGCGCTTTTTTATGACGTCTGTAAACGACAAGAATTTGGAGCTCCTACTTGTTGCGGACACCAGTACAGAAGCAAAAATTCATCTTATAATGCAGTGTCAACAGCTGTCTTCATCCACATATTCCTGAAAGAGGTTAGGATATGGAGTAAAGTCATCAGGTAATGTAGTTCGCCAACATTCGTTTCGAAAAGCATTGTCCATAGTCGGCACTTTTCAAAAGAAACCGTTATAAAAATATGAGACTAAGATAGCCATCCAAAATGTGTAAGCAGAGGTGCGTCCGGCTCAGAGTTGCTAGCTTCCGACTTTGTCTCCCTCTCTCTCAGCCGAGGCTTTCAAACCTTTAGGGCAGCTTCTGTACAATGACAAAATGTTGTTCACAACAGACAGTGTGAGTGTAGAGTTAGCCTGAAAGGTCGTCAGTGGAATTACGTTAGCTTGCCAGAATTAGACGTTGTCCCTCATTTCGTTTTTGTATACCGCTCCGAAAACGTTAAACGCGACCTACCTTACATGCATTCAAAATACCCTTCTAAATTGTCGTCACGACCACTAATTAGTCAGTATTACGTTTCGGCTATTGTCGCAGCTTCTTAATATAGAAACCTGTATCTGCGGCATTGGATTGGATTGCAAAACTTTTATTGTCTAACAGATGAACCAGTAATATACCAATTAAATGCTTGGAGATTTTAAGATTGCATAAAACGAAACCCAGACACTGCGGTCCCATCTACTACTAGAAAGTACGCACGTCATTACATGTATGTAATGCTCTATATATTACACCAATTTTTATGTAAATTGCTGTGATGAATCATTGAAATATATAAAATACCTTTGCAAAGTTTGAAAGCTTGTTACGCTCGGAGAAGTTGCATCCAAGCTTTGATCAATTACGCCTATGAGTGTCAGAATCGAGAGCGCATATCAATAAAAGGGTGCTGTTACGGCTTACACATATGTATTTCAAAGAAGACGAGTCATAGCAAAAGCCAACATCACCAGCCTGGCTTCTTATTCAACAAACCGGCTTGACTCCTTATTCGACTGAAGTTATCAGCTCTCCATTTGAAGAGCGCATTTTGTTCACGCTAAGTGCTCAAAAGCCGTGATGCTACCTGTTCAAAATTGCGTGAATCCGCTAGTGCTATTTCGCGGTTTGCTTTAAGCGCAAGCGAACTGGGGACGTACATTTCGCTGCGCACGCAGTCACGCAAACCGCGCTATTCCAAAACCCTTAACAATGTTGTACGCACGTGGCGAGTCAAGAAAAATTCTTTGGGGCTCTTGCCTCATTTCTCACGGATAACTGGTTCAAAATCGAGAGATGAGTGGTGGAGGCAGCGGGAGGGAGGTAGGCTTGTGTAAGCAGGTCGAAACTCCCGCATCAGCGGCCTCCGTGCTCGTCGTCGGCTTCAACAAAGCTTCTATCGTCGATCCCACCCACAGCTCGGCGTATGTTACTGCCAGCTTTGAAGCTCATTCCGCTCGCTGGCACGACCATTCGCGATGACGCATGACGACCAGCGATGCGTGTACGAAGCTGGTTTATAATTCAGGCTCACCCGTGTGGATGAAACAACTCTGAAATGGGTGCCGTGCTCATCCTACCGACACATTGCAACGAGACTGTCGGTTGTGTGCGAGGACACGCCGTAATCGTTGCGTCGCTGAGTGTGTGAAGGGAGCTGCTGTGGTATAACCATATATCTAAAAATTTCGTCTGAGACAGACTGCATCTTTTTGCGCTTCACTTTGCGAGAGTAAATAGCGATCGCCTGTTTAGTCTTCTCCGCTGAGGCACAAAAAGCCAGCTGTGCGCCTGCATATAACATGCATGGTTTGCAATGTCTTCTAAGCACACCGTTTCGGTCACCACCGCGTGGCAGCAGATGCAGCGAAGAAAGCGCCCATTGCATCAATGAAACACTCCTGCAAAAAGCCTGCTATGCCTCTTGAAGTCTTTAGAATGCGCTGGTTTATGAATACACGGCGAGGTCTGCTGTCAAAAAACCGCGGCATCACTCGATTTTTTCCATACAATACAAACACATTGAAGCAAACTCACCTCCTGGAAAACCGATATTCAAAGCATGATAAAAAAAGTTGTATTTTTAGTCTGCATCTTTTCGACCTCCCTCTGTCCTCCGCATCCATACGTAAAATTTTCGTTCCCTTTCCTCGTAAGCTCACACGTACGCGTAATATAATGAATTCGCTTGTACGTTTAGTCTAAACTTTGATAGTAGTAGTTACTTGCAGCCAATCTTAGCTGGCCCTTTATTTTTCAGTCCTTTCGGACTCGGAATATTCTCAAATATCGAGCAGAATAAGGAAATTTCTGCGCGTATATCTGGGACCCCTTGTTTCTCAAAAGTAACTTCAATGGCTCAAAAGCTATAGGAATTCACGCACGCCGCAGTCTTCCACCCTCATGGAATGGTAGCCCTATTCTACAAAAATACATTAATACCAAAAACTGAGCCACAGCATTTTTATGAACATTTTTCACCGCCTGAGAGAGGGAAAAATTGCGCACTTCCCACGCGTGCTGTAGAACATCGTGACGTCAATCTTCATCACTTGCTTTTTGAAAGCGATCCCTTTTTCTAGCCACGACATGGCCCTACTGTTCTGTACAGCCGAGATTTCACGTCTGGGCTAGATGCTTTGAAAAAAATTTTAAAAGTCGCATGCAATAGTATTCGCCATGCCGCGAAGGTTTAATCAGGAGCAAATCTCTTGTCATTGCCCAGGGTTGGTTCACCAGGTCTGCAGGTGCCAGCTTCCGCTGTCGGAATTGCCTCCCACCAAGTCAGCGGTGTTTTGTTTTACGCAATAACAGAAATGATTGTTTGCCTCACTGCTTTTCTGTAATGCACCGACCTTTCTGTCAAATTAACACTTTTGTGCTAGTCAGGTGGTAGCGTCGCCAGAGGTTTACGCAAGCTGCAGAGTAGAACTAAGGAGTCAGGAAATTCACGCGCAATGCACTCGACACGTCGCCCCTTTTCGAGGTACAGGCAGGGAATGGTCAGAAATCGAATGCGGGGCTGCTCTGATCGCTAGTAGAAACACACTAGTAACACATCGTTTACACTAGTTACAAAATCTAGTTACACTAAATAAACATGTTTTTGAGGAACACTACCTCAACTTAAGCACAGCTTATTACTTCCGCCATGAGAGTTGCGAAGTCTACAAGCCCCGTAAAATTACGGATTTATAAAGATGACGTACCCTATACCAAATTTACTAAACACTTACAAGTCAGTTCCAGATTTAGTGCTGGAAAATAACACACAAAATCATTTTAAAAATGAAGTTTACACTAGATATACCGGCTTTGCAGCTGGACTAAACATGTGCCCTCCGTTATGCTTTCTTGCTTTCGCTGTTTTCTCCTGGTATGTTAGTTGTCTTGTGTGTACCTGTATCGAGTTGCCTTTTGTTTTTTTTATTATTGAATGCAGAGGGTTCTTGTGCAGCATTACAGAGATATTGCTGCTTGCTGCTGAATGTCTTCAACCAGGGCGACACACCTTTGTCAGGTGATTTTTTAATATATTAAGCCTGTACGTCCACGGTTTTTATATTGCATAAACCGAAATAAAGAATTAATGTGATGAATTATTATTTTTAAACGTACACGCGCGCAAATTTCCAAACATCGGCACCATTTCTATTTAATCCATATCATACCATGGGGCGTTTTATTGCTTACTTTTACTTCAGTTCACAACTTCTCGGCCGTAAGTTTAGTTTCCTTTAGCAGATCTGCCTCGATTAAGCCAACTACTCTCTCGATTACCAACTACTGCTCGATTAAGCCAACTTTTTCAACCTTGTACCAAGAAGCAGCAGGGTGGTCCTAGATAATTGTTTGTAAGGAAATAAGGCCACGAGGAACGCAATTTAGCGATCAATTTTACACTGCATAGTACAGCTCTAGCAAGCCGCGTGTTATGCGCCAATGAAAATTCTAGGTCACGTTTTACGTGCCATGCAGCAGTGAAAAAACCCAGCAAGCAGTGTAGAGAGTCCTGAATAAATATTTTAATTTTTTCAGCGAGCGTGTCTCAGAAACTTCCTTGTAACGACCAGGAAATACCTCGCTCTTTTTCGTGGCTAAGTCATTCCCACTGTCCACAATGTACTACAGATACTACTGCGTTTCATATTTTGTTTGTATGCCAGATCACTTTTTGTGCTCTTCATGGCAGTGTCTATCTATTATTCCATTTTGTGCACAGGGAAAATTTTTTGTGTGCAGCATTTCAGCTTGCACCTATCAAGTTCTCGCTGCTAGGACACATCATCGCGGTATTGACGTGGAAAGAGAGATCCATTATCCGCGATTCGTGAAACAGAGTCGGTATAGACCTGTAAAGAGACAAATTTGGTGGGTGCGGTGGCCGCAAATGGCAAAGGACCGGTTTAATTGGAGAGACATGGGAGAGGCCTTTGAACTGCAGTGGGAGTAGCCAGGCTGATGATGATGATGACTGTTGTCAATAAAATAAAACTCTTTCCTCACTCAAAGAAAATATTCCAGCTTTCAGCCCTCTTGGGTGAGAAGTGAGAGGGTCAGTCAAGCGCGTCCCCAATGGCTGTCGGGATGTTCCGACATGAACGTCAGAAGCAGCCGCTCTTAACCCTTGGTACTGCGTTTAAGCTTTTCAGTTGACCTATCCAGTGCATTCCTGTTTCCGCATCTTTCACTAATTTAGTTGCCAGCCAGTACCACAGCTGCAACCTTTTCGATTTTCGGAACTTCTACGCAGTGTATTTACAAACGTCCGAGCTTTGGCCCATTCTGTAGTTATTCAGTGCATCAACCCTAAGAGGAAATTCGTCATTTGTATGGTCCACGATCTCTGGTAGCGGTGCGCGCCAAGTGGCGCCTGATTAGTCTGCGGCCTCACCGGCATAACATTACCAATGGTCCGAATATGAACGCCAGTTTCCGATCATGACGAACTACGCGGTTGTTTTTTATCCTATGAAAATTAACACGCCTGTCTTTCGCTGTATTAAGAAATGAAACGCATGCTAAATTATAGCGCCTTGCGCCAGGCTTGACATTGGACAGAACGCAATTAATAGCCCCTGTGAATGCAATTCTTGCCACCGCAATTAGGACCGTACTTCTGCTGACGTCACTCGACGCATGCCTGTGCGTGGGCTTGCATGCGCGTGAGCCTCACTCCTCCTCCCCTGTAATTAGCCGCTCTTCATTGAAATTCTCCTTTTCTGTCGAAGCAACGTGGTGCCGTGCATGCTTAAGACACTGCCCCAATTTGAATGTAACTGCACTATACCACCCACATCAGCGCGCAATCGCCACTTGCAGGGCGCATATGTTGGGAGAAATCTTCTTCCCATCTGCGGAATCCCTTTTGCTACTTCTCGTTCTTAGCTATCGCGTAGTCAATGAATTCCCAGAATACTACCCTTCATTAAAACCGCTTGAAGGCACCGAATACCACGAATGCAAACACGGGGGGAGTAGGGGAGAACGGTGTATGCTAATTTATTTAAGGTTACTTATTTTATATAGCTTGCTTCGTGGAATGTTGCGGTTAACGTGGCTCCCCTCATTTATTTATTTATTTAGGCATACGTCAGGCCCTTTTCGGGCCCACGCAGGAGTGTTTAAAAACATTCTTGTGGTAAAGACAGAAAAGAGACACATGCGATGAAAAAAAAATGGGTGTGATATTGCCTGAAACGCAACACAAAAATAAAGAGAGACATTTAAATATCAATTTTTACAGTCTGAACAAAATTTACAAATAAATGTTCGGACGTAGACCGCAATATTTTCTAGCAATTTATTCCATGTGTCAATGCTGCTGGAACAGGGTGTTTATGGCTTGTCGCTTCAAGTATTGCCCGATTTCACCAGCACGTGCAAAAACATAGATTTGGACGATACGTTCGACTTTGGCTCCGGAAGATTGCGCGGTAAAAATGGGAAGAGCATAAAAAATTCATAACTCTGGAGATTAACAAGCAAAGGTGATAGAACAATTCGAAATATTGTATTGCACGATTCCCTTTATTCGAATAGCTTAGAATTGCTTTTTTTTTCGTTTCTCTGTTTTAGGATTGTAGGATTCTTGTGTTTATCCCCTGATCCTGGATATATATATATATATATATATATATATATATATATATATATATATATATATATATATATATATATATATATATATATATATATATACCAGGCGTCCCAGCTAAATGTAACCAAGCTTTTAAAAAACACGGGGTGTCGTAGCCATCTGAAACCAAATGAAAGTTGTTTAGAGTCGCGTCACCTAGTCTGCAGTATTTTTTTCGTTCTTCAAGGTTGAATAATTAGTTAAGCTTAATTAACTAACTTTTTAATTATTTACGTGAGGAACAAAGTGTCAATGGAAAAGTTGTAGATCGCTTGGAGGAATAGCTTACTGAGCCATTTGTAGCAAAGTAATATTTACGTAAAGTAGTTTTTTTACCGGCCTTTAACCATAACCCGCACAATAAGAAAAAGCTTCCACATGACAACTATGCCACTTCAACGTCCCAATACGCGCCTTAAAGACTAAAATCTATTTTTTCTGAAGTCCTCTCCTCGATGGGACTTTGGGTCCACATTGGGGCAGAGAAGTGAGCGAGCAGCTGGTCACGTGACAACTTTCTTTTAAGGCCAATAAATGAAGCTACGTAAATCACAACTTGACGGAAACAGCACTACTAGCGGTTTTTCGAGGTGATCTAAAACGTTTGCATTGACACTTTCTTCCTGAAGTTAATAATTAAAAAGTTAGCTAATTAAAATTAACTAATTAATTAGCCTTGAAGAGCGAAAAAGATACTCAAGACTAGGCCACGCGACTATGAACAACCCTGAGTTAGTTTCACTGGACTAGGACACTTCGCCTTTTTTAAAAGTTTGGTTACATTTAGCTGGGACACCCGGTATATATATATATATATATATATATATATATATATATATATATATATATATATATATATATATTGCCACCGTACGAACCATTCAGTGGCGCCGTACCGCGGCCGAACTGTTTAAGCTGGGATTTGCCAAGCCTTGGGCACTCGAGGTGCTCGAAGAACGTCGTCTTCCTCGCTCGCGCTTCCTGCTGGCTGGCACGCCCACATCGTCTACTTAGAACCTGGTCTGTTTCTTCACCCCTTTGTCGGTGACATATTTGGTGGAGCCGCTGGGTAACGTCCCATGTACTCGGATTGCGAGGACACTCTCGACACCTGTTCTCCACGCGTGGACACAACACCCGTCCACAAATCGAGCCGCCGTCTGCGAGGCCTACAACCGGAGTTCAGACAACTGACAGCGCCGGTAAGAGCGGTAAGAGCAATGACCTCAACCGTGGCTAGCCAGACGACTCAGCATTCCGGGAATGCCCCGCCATTCGTCCTTCACGCACCTCGGTCGCCGCCGCCGTTCCACGGGTACAGGTTCGAGGACGTAGAAGACTGGTTGGCCAGCTTTGACCGAGTGGCGGGCTTCAACGAATGGGACGGCGAGCGCAAATTGCGCAATGTACACTTTGCGCTGCAGGATTCAGCCAAAACATGGTTTGAAAACCATGAAGCTTCCTTTACCACCTGGGAGGCTTTTCGCCGAGAACTCCTAGCGACGTTTACCACCTTCGAAAGAAAAGAAAAGGCTGATATCGCTCTGCACTCGAGGTCCCAGCAGTCAAACGAGAGCGTCGCGATGTTCATCGAGGACATGACGCGACTGTTCAATCGGGCCGACCCTGCTATGCCAGAGTCGAAGAAGGTGCGCCACTTAATGCGCGGCGTAAAAGAACAGCTATTTGCCGGACTGGTCCGTGACCCGCTAAGAACAGTGGCCGACTTCACAAGGGAGGCAACGAGTATCGAGCGCTCTCTGCAGGAACGGGGCACGCACTACGGACGTGAAGCTACTGTAGCAGCCGCTTCCCAGTACACGCCTACGTCGCTGCCCGCCGAGGAGCTTCGGGAGCTTGTAAGGAGCGTTGTGCGTGAGGAATTGGCGAAACTTCTTTTTGAAGCTCTACAGGCCAATGTCGCTGCCGTAACCGACGTGGTCCGTGACGAAATCCGACGAGCTGTCCAGCCGCCCCCAGCTCCACACCCGGCGCCCTCTGTTATGACGTACAGCGAGGCACTACGAAGTCCTGGGCCAGCGAGGCAAGCCTTTTCCCCCGTCGTTCCCATGCCAGTGCCATCTCTGCAGTACCCGAGCGCAGCAGTACCATCTGTGCCGCAGGAGTACAGGTCCCCCATGAGCAAAGCCCACGTGTGGCGAACGCCAAACAATCGGCCGCTCTGTTACCACTGCGGGGAGCCCGGCCACATCCTCCGTCACTGCCCCTACCGGAAAATGGGTTTAAGAGGGTTTGCACCTGACGCACCTCGACCGCGCTACGGTGAAAGACCACGGGATATCGAGCTGTACCTGGCTGATAACGTGCAGTCCTCGACCCCGCAGCGGCGTCAGTCCCGATCGCCATCCCCAAGGCGGTTCTCTTCGCCCGGCCGCCCGTCGTCCTCTGGCCAGTTCAGAGGTGCGTCCCCACGTCGGGAAAACTGAAGACGGCGTCCTCCGGGGGTAGGGCCGCCGCTACTGCACCGTGTCAAGAGCCTCCATTCGACGATTCGCCGCGACGCTCCGACCAACGACGACCTGCCCCGACGACTTCAACGACGCGCTGCGACCGACTGGTTTCTGCCGAAATTCCGGTATCCGCCGACAACCACGACGTTACCGCCCTAGTGGATACCGGCGCCGATTTTTCTGTAATGAGCAGTCTGTTAGCCACGGCCCTGAGGAAGGTTCTGACCCCTTGGTCTGGGCCGCAGATCCGGACAGCTGGTGGCCACGTCGTAACTCCGCTCGGTGTCTGCACTTCACGAATCCAGATCCGCGGAGTCACTTTCCCTGGTTGCTTTGCTGTGTTACCCGAGTGCTCCAAGGACCTCATACTCTGTTTGGATTTTCTTCAGGAGTACGGTGCCGTTATCAACCTGCAGGATCTAATCGTGTCGTTTTCCACCCAAGGCCCTGTCGGCGACGATACCGAGCCACGCAGGGCTAAGCTATGCGTCTGTGACGACCAGGTACTAATCCCGTCAAGAGCCAGCATGTTTGTTACCGTAAAGTGCGATAACAGCCCCAGCACTCGTGGCATCGCTGAAACGAACATCTCGCTGCTCCTTGGTCGGCAAGTCTGTGTAGCTCGCGGCATTATTGAATTGAACAGTGGGCGAACCGAACTTCTGGTGACCAATTTTGTTTCTGAACCTCAGTGTTTGCCTGGCAAAACAGCTATTGCGTATTTCGAAGAACTTCGTGAATTCGCGGGACAGCACGCGTTGTACGAAATCCCGGAATCAGTGGAGGCACCGACCACTCCCATCAAGACCGACGTGAACCCGAACCTCCCGTCTCATCAGAAGCAATGCCTAGAGAGCATTATCGAATCTTTCCGCGACTGTTTTGCATCGACCTCTAAAGTTAGGCAGACTCCGCTCACAAAGCATCGCATTATTGTTGACGCAAACCAGCGACCGTTATACCAGCCGCCTTATCGGGTCTCTTCGAAGGAACGTGACGCTATTCGCCGACAAGTTCAAGAAATGCTTCAGGACGACGTGATACAGCCGTCGACGAGCCCGTGGGCATCGCCTGTTATTCTTGTGGCGAAGAAGGATGGAACCCTACGGTTCTGTGTTGATTACAGGCGTCTAAACAAAGTCACCAAAAAGGACGTTTATCCTCTGCCGCGGATTGATGACTCCCTGGACCGGCTACGCCACGCCAGGTATTTCTCGTCACTAGATTTTCGTAGTGGCTATTGGCAGATCGAGGTGGATGAGCGTGACCGGGAAAAGACCGCCTTTATTACACCGGATGGTCTGTACGAATTCCGGGTGCTCCCTTTCGGACTGTGCTCGGCTCCTGCCACCTTCCAGCGGATGATGGACACCGTGCTTGCCGACCTAAAATGGCAGTCTTGCCTCGTCTACCTGGATGACGTTGTCATCTTCTCCGCTACGTTCGAAGAGCACCTGAGGCGCCTGCGCGCCGTGTTCACCGCAATTCGTTCGGCCGGTCTTTCCCTCAAGCCCGAAAAGTGTCACTTCGCTTTCCAGGAGTTGAAGATTCTGGGCCACATCGTGAGCGCTAAGGGAGTAAGCCCTGATCCCGATAAGACAGCCGCCGTCGCTGCTTTTCCCATGCCAACCGATAAGCGAAGTGTGCGCCGCTTTCTGGGCCTCTGCGCCTATTATCGGCGTTTTGTGCGAAACTTTTCCCAGATTGCTGAGCCCCTCATCCGCCTCACGAAAGATGCCGAACCGTTCTTCTGGGGCCAGGAGCAACAACAGGCCTTCGAAGACCTCCGCACTCGTTTGCAAAGTACGCCCATCCTTGGCCACTTCGACGAGTCAGCCGACACTGAACTGCACACAGACGCCAGCAACATCGGCCTCGGTGCGGTCCTTGTGCAGTGGCAGGATGGTCTCGAACGCGTAATCGCATACGCAAGCCGCACCTTGTCACGCTCGGAGGCGAACTATTCCACCACTGAAAAGGAATGCCTGGCAATTGTGTGGGCAGTGACCAAATTTCGCCCGTACTTATACGGCCGCCCTTTTAGAGTCGTCAGTGATCACCATTCGCTGTGCTGGCTGGCGAACCTCAAAGATCCCTCGGGGCGGCTTGCACGCTGGAGCCTTCGCCTTCAAGAATTCGACGTCACCATCGTCTATAAGTCCGGCAGGAAGCACAGTGATGCCGACTGTCTGTCTCGTGCTCCTGTTGAGGACAGCGGAGCTGATCCCGACACCAATTTTGTTTTTCTCGGCGCCATCTCCACGTCCGTCCTCGCTCAACACCAAAGAGACGACATTGAACTACGGCCTCTCATTGAGTATCTTGAAGGAAGCGCTGAGTCTCCACCGCGAATCTTCTCACGTAGACTGTCGTCGTTCTGTTTGCGCGATGGCGTTCTGTATAAGAAAAACTACCACCCGACGGAAGCTGTCTATCTGCTCGTCGTACCCGCGGCCTTGCGCGACGAAGTCCTGCAGGCGTGCCATGATGACCCATCTTCTGGTCACCTGGGTTTTTCCCGCACTTTGGCGCGGATACGCCAGAAGTACTACTGCCCAGAGTTGCTGCAGTTGTACAGCGTTACGTCAGAACTTGTCGCGAGTGCCAACGTCGCAAGACGCCACCGACGAAGCCAGCCGGACTACTGCAGCCTATTGATCCACCACAAGCCCCCTTCCACCAAGTTGGCATGGACTTACTCGGCCCATTTCCACAGTCCTCTCTGGGTAACCGCTACATTGTGGTCGCCACCGACTACCTCACCCGGTACTGTGAAACTAAAGCTCTCCCTCGTGGTACCGCTGACGAAATTGCGAACTTTTTCGTTCAAAACATTGTGCTTCGTCACGGTGCACCGACCATCGTTGTAACTGACAGGGGAACGGCGTTCACCTCGGCCCTTACGCAGGAGGTTATGCGCCTTAGCGGCACCTGTCACCGCAAAACAACCGCTTACCACCCTCAAACGAACGGACTCACCGAACGGCTCAACAAGACGATCGCCTACATGATCTCCATGTATGTTGACGCAGACCACCGGAACTGGGACGCCATACTTTCTTACGTAACGTTCGCCTATAATACTGCTCTGCAAGAAACGACGCGCTTCACTCCATTTCGTTTAGTGCATCGTCGTGAAGCCACCACCATGCTGGACGCAATGTTGCTTCCGAGCAGTACTCCCTCAACTGTTGCGGATGCTGACCACTTCGTTCGTCACGCCGAGACCGCCCGCCAACTCGCTCGACAGCGCATCCGGCACCAGCAAACCCACGACGCTCGCCGCTATAACCTCCGCCACAGAGCTGTTAGTTACCAGCCGGGCGAACAAGTGTGGGTTTGGAGCCCAATCCGCATGCGTGGACGCTTCGAAAAGCTTCTGCGCAGATATTTCGGCCCCTACGAGGTATTCCGCAAAGTCAGTGATGTGAACTACGAAGTTCTTCCCCAAGGAACAGTTCGTTCCTCCAGACAGCCGACCTCCGAAGTCATCCATGTCGCCCGGATGAAGCCGTACCACGCCCGCTAGCGCTTCAGGCGTGTCTACAGCTGCCGCCGGACACATGCAGCCTCCGTTCTCTTCGTGCTGCCCACTGCTGCGGCACCGAATCGGTGCCCTTCAGAGAGGGGGAGCAATGCCACCGTACGAACCATTCAGTGGCGCCGTACCGCGGCCGAACTGTTTAAGCTGGGATTTGCCAAGCCTTGGGCACTCGAGGTGCTCGAAGAACGTCGTCTTCCTCGCTCGAGCTTCCTGCTGGCTGGCACGCCCACCTCGTCTACTTAGAACCTGGTCTGTTTCTTCACCCGTTTGTCGGTGACAATATATATATATATATGCTTGCGACCCTTACATAGACGAGCGAGTTTCGCATGCAAGAGTGCAGACAATAGGTAAAAAGTATTCAGCAGAAGTGAAGAAGTTTTATGCGCAGCTCTTCAGTGCAAAACGAGATGCGCTGCGTTAGAAGAGTTACGTTACTCAGATATTTAGGTTTAAACAGAAGTGGTAACTAATGTCTACTTAAGGAGAATAAGTATACGTACTCTCCTTAAAATAAATTTCTTGCAGTAGCAAAGAAAATTGGAGTGACCAATCACCTCTGAGGTGGTGGCACCACATGCAGTGATAAAAGGCAGCACTAAAACTGCGATGGCTTGTCTTAATTACATGAGTATAGGATATGCGGTGTGTCTGGCTTTTGGTGCTTAGGGAGAGAACAGACGGGGCTGAACTGCTCTGGGAACCATATGGAGTACATGTACGGATTAAAGAAAGCGTCTGTTAGGAGCTGTTGCCAACTGACTTGTTGTATTTTACTTAGAAATCTATGGGGTCTTTCATTGCAGGTTTCTATCGCACATCGGTGATCGTACTCGCTCCCGACTTTAATGTCAGCGCCAAGAAGCAAAATGAATTTGTAGGCGAAGTAGCAATGGAAGCGCGCGATCAGCACTTAGTCTTTGTCCGATAGACTCCTGCAGTTGGCGCTCACATATTGTAGAGGCAACAAAGCCCTCAGTGTAACCCTCCCTCGGCATGAATTAGCAATATCTTTATAGCGTTACACGTGCAGTTGATCATCTCTCTAACCCGCCAGTGCTAGTCACTCGTCGTATCCGAGAGGGAAGTGTGATATCCCACCAGGTAGCAAACTACCGCTGATAAAGACGACGAAGTTTGGGTTGTATGGACCGGAAAGGGCCAATGCGGATTTATTTCGGGTATATTTGAAGCTAAGGGAAGCAACCTTAGTCCATTGTCCGTAGGCGGCAACAGGCGAGATATCCTGCCGGGGCTCCAGGGGGGGGGGGGGGGGGGGGATATAAGAGAAACGTGCAGTTAATTTTTTTGTAACACGATAAATAAAAAAACCACAGAAAAAATTCTGACATTTTTCAATTCCAAATATCCAGATTTCTGCATGGCTGATGGTGTCACTTTATAATTAAAGGCTCAGGTGCCCTAAGAAAATAACGAAAAAAATGATTATACGCTCTGTGCGCACGTGTGATTGTTGTCTAAGTTTTGTCGTGTAGGGAAAATGACGAAAAAAAAATGATTATACGCTCTGTGCGTACTTTACTACTACGCACGTGTGATTGTTGACTACGTTTGGTCGTGTAGCGAGTCTAGCATGCAGAAAAAATCGTCGATAAAGCATCAGTGGAAGAACGTTACCGAACGCTAAGCAAAGCCAGACGCCGGCTTCACCCCATCTCTGGCATCCGTGTTTGTGCCGGCTTTCGCCAAAATAGCCGCCTGCCAGTGAGCGTCCGACAGGGAAAGTGGGACGGCTGTCATAGCTTACCTTCCGAGGCAGCGAATCGCATCATCCTGATCTAGCGGCTTAGACCCGGAATGTGCTGGATTGCCCGGAAAGATGACGGAAAAAGAGTTCAAAAAAAGCGCCAGAGCAGTGATGACAGCATGATTGAGGTTTATAAGTACCGCTCAGTCGAGCAAAAGGCGAAATTCGTGCCATACTGGAGCAGTGTCCCGTGGGTTAGAAGACTGCAACCGAAAGCACGGTCGTTGGGCGGCGTCACCTGAAATGCTCCTCATAGTGCTTACACGCGAATGTAAGTAGAGGATAAGAGAACGAAGCGTCTAACTTGGTTTCATAGAAATGTCGGTATAGACTTGGTAGATTCTCATGTCCTTACGAGCTGATGGACTTCGTGGTTGCGTTCCTAGCTTTGGTAGAGTGGGCACGTGGGACAATCCGCTCACCTGAATATGTAAACTGTGGTTGCTTGCGAAAAAGTGAGCTGGAGGATATCCAACAGAAGAAGCTGCTATGAATGGCGAGAAATACGGGACCGCATCTTTCAGTCAGCACTGAATACGAAACCATTCAATTTTTTTAATTTGAAAATGCTTTTAGTTTCAATATGCACGCGCGGTTTGTCGTAAATCGTGGAGAGCTTCATTTCAGCGGCAGATACCGCCCTATGTAGCTCTCTCATCGCCTCACTGCAAAAACGTGCATGCGTGATGCTGACGGCTGAAATAGAAAAAAAAAGGGCACTCTTTAGATTTCTTTGCCACAGGCGTGATACGACAGCTTCGAGACTTGTTTCATTTGCTCGTGGGCGCGTGAGAATAGGGAACCACTGAGTAAACATTAAAATATTTATTGCGTTCGAAGTCGGCTAGAGCACGTAATATCTGATCGACGAGAGAAAAGAGGAAATGAATATACATTTATTCAGGGTCAAGGGAAACAACGTGGTTGAGGCAAAGCCGGTGGAGTCGTCAGTCCAACTCCCCAGTGGCTTTGGCCGACGGCGTGGCGGTGGCGATGAGCGCTTGTTCTTCCAGGGTGGCACTGATCAGCCGCATCTCCCGCTGTCCCAAGGCGCCATTGGGCGTCTCAAGGTGCTGTGGTTCATTGGTGCATGCCCGTGTGATGCGAGGAAATGTATACGTGGGGTGGGTTGCACGATGGGCATCCATTCATATATGGCCGCCGCGGTGGCTCAGTGGTTATGGTGCTCGGCTGCTGACCCGAAAGACGCGGGTTCGATCCCGGCCGCGGCGGTTGAATTTCTTTGGAGGAGAACTTCTAGACGCCCGTGTACTGTGCGATGTCGGAGCACGCTATAGAACCCCAGGTGGTCGAAATTTCCGGAGCCCTCCACTACGGCGTCTCTCATAGCCTTAGTCGCTTTGGGACGTCAAACCCCATAAACCAAGCCAAACCATTCATATATGGCGTTTTCTCGAGGCAGTGTAGACGTTCGAGGTTGGGGAAGTAAGTCTGGATAAGGCGGAACATGTAGGCATCGTGCAAAGAAATGTGTTGGTGCAGAAGAGGATAGATAGGCCGAATGAGTCTGAAGGCATCAAGGCGCGTAGAGTTGTTGGTGGGAAATGGGTACATGTCTGGGCTGTGTGTCCTCGCTCGGTTGGTGTAATTATGAGCAAGGATGTCAGTCTTCACGTTGCCTTCTAGGCCTGCGTTTCCGGAGGCTCAAGTGATGAAATGATTTTGATGGAGAGTGGCGCCCAAAGTGCACAGGGCAAGTTTGGGAGCTCGATCATTGGGGAAGGCCCGACACGCAACTGCAAGTCGGTGATAATGTGGGAGCAGCGCATTTGTTTCTCCTGTAATTTGATGGTAAGCGTGATGGCAATACCTGCACCTCTTCTGGCTCAGGCGCCTCAAAGGAGGCAGCAAGGTAGAGGGTGAATGATACACAATGCATTGGAACCTCTTGAACGCCAGTTAGATTTTACCTGAATTTCTTGTAAGTTAACCAGATGACTGTCGTGGCGTTTCTGAACACCTGCGGTTGCCTGCATTTATTCCTAAGAGATCCACACTTCTGCTAAATTCATCTGGGCATTCAATGAATCTGCTCTTTGTAGAAATACCCAGGAGTGGAGCCTGCTCGTGAACTGCGTAAAAAAATTCAGGGGGGCACTTAGTTGACCTAAAGTGCTGTGGGGCGAAAGCCTTAAGCACAGTGTTGCTGCTTGTGTCACTGATGCGTTCTTAAGATCTTAGGCTTCGCCTCTGAGTGAAACGCGACAGCGTCTTCCAACGCTACCAGGGAGTCCATAGAACGCCATCGCCCGTTCGGTTGTACGCCTTGCTCGTCGGTAAATTGGTTTTTGAGGAAAGGAAATTATCTGTCTGGCATATCTTGGTGGACACCTAAACCTCGCCGTAACGGCAAGGGAGGAAGAATGGAGTGAACGAAGACACCGTATTCACTAGACGCGCCTTTGTTCATTCTAAACCATCGAGCTGGCATTGCGGCTACGCCCAAACCATGCGGCTGACAAACGGTACTCCTCCGCAGGCAAGGTACAACTCGAGCAGACTAATGTTCTTGCGCCGGATGACACCGGCGGCCACAGTGGCGTCTAGCGGCGTCTAGCGGCGCGCTAGACGTGGAAGGTAAGCACCATGCTGTTGGTTCCTTCCTCTTGCGTAAAAATGGCTCCCGCCTCAGCCTTTAGAGTCGCTACATTGAATGTGAGGGGCCTGGCGGCAAGGAAAAAACAAGGTCAGGTGTACCGACTTATTACGGAGCGCGAGATAGATGTATTGGCCGTGCAGGAGACGAAAGTGGACGGCAACGAAGGAACCGACAGCATGGTGCGACGTTTCACGACTAGATTTTATGCTGTCGTCAGTCAAGCAGTGGGAACATCGGCTGGCTGCGTGCTTTTTGTAAAGAAGATGCCGGGGCTAGAGGTGCAGGCTTATTTTTCGTGTGTGTATGGCCGGTGTATTGTGCTTGATTTTTGTCTGAACGGCAATGAGTGGCGCATTGTTACTGTGTACGCGCCGAATGTGGTTGAGGAAAGGGTTGCCTTTTCCCAAAGCCTCCAAGAGCGCCTTTGTACGGAGAGGCGGCTCATTGTATTAGGCGACTTCAATTGTGTTCTTAATGCGCGCGATAGGTCAAGCATCCGGGGGTTTCGAGACAGGAGCACTGAAGTTTTGATGCGAATGATCGAGAACGGAAACCTTGAGGATGTGGCTGAACTTATTGAGGGTGCGCGGACAGTGCAGTTCACTCATTTCCAGGGCTCAAGCCATGCACGGCTGGACCGCATTTACGCATCAGTCGACCTTGCCCCTGTTTGCAACCATTATGAAGTCGTGGGAGTCTCCTTCTCAGACCACTGTTTAGTTGAGTGCTGCCTGGGAAGTGTTAACCGAAGCAAGGCATTTTCGTGGGAAATGTGGAAGCTAAACAACACGCTTCTTCAAGACGAAATCTACTGCAGAGCAGTAAAGGATGAAATAGGAAAGATAAATCCGCGCAAGAACCTGAAGATTTGGCAACAGTGGGAGCTAAGTAAAGAATCTTTAAAAATCAAAGCAATAGAAAGGGCGACATGTATCCGTTATAAGGAAAAACAAGACGAAGCTGAGCTAAGGGCACTGCTTCAAACGCTGATGAAGCAGGAATGCAAAGAGCCTGGGAAATGGATAGAAGATGTCAGGAAAACAAAACAAAAGATAGAGCTTATGAAAGAACGGCGTTATCGCGGAGCACTAGTGAGGGCAAGGGCGGAAGACACAGCTGCTGGCGAAGCGCCATCGAAACGTGCTCTTGTTCTAGAAAAAGCGCGCGCTGAAAGAAATCACATCGATAAAATAGAATGGGGGGGTATCTTATCGGCAGACACTGACCACATCAAAGAAGCCTTTAATGAATACTACCAGAGGCTTTTTTCATCGACTCCTGTAGACGCAGTAGCCTTTACGCATCAGTTTCTTGGTGCAATGCCACGGCTTGACGAAGAAAGCAAAAAGAAAATGGAACTAACAATAACTCACAGCGAGGTAGAGCACGCGATAGATCAGTTAAACCTAGGAAAATCACCAGGACCAGATGGATTCAGTGCGGCATTTTATAAAGAATTTAAACACGAAATTGCCCCAGTGCTGTGTACAATTTTCAATGAAGCCTATAAAGTAAACCTATTGCCTCCGTCTTTTGGGATCTCCCATACAGTGCTCATACCTAAAACGGATGATAGAGAAATTACAATTGGTTACAGCATATCGACCCATAGCACTCACTAATGTGGACTACAAAATTTTTATGAAGGTATTGGCGCGTAGACTGCAGACAGTGATATCGGATATTGTTGGACCCCACCAGACATGTGGACTCAAAGGGCGCTCAATTTTTTCCAACATTCACAAAGCGCGCAGTGTGCTTGAAAGCTGTGACGACATCAATGGGCGAGTAGCGATGCTTCAGATTGATCTTGAAAAGGCACTTGATTGTGTTTCTCATGAAATTTTGTTTACCGTTTTAGACCATGTGAACGTCGGTTCAGTTATCCGTAAGGGCGTAGCCCTGGCGTATCGAAACTGCACGACGAGACTGATTGTTAACAAGAGTTTGGGGGCCCCCATTAGCGTGCAGCGTTCGGTGCGTCAGGGCTGCCCCCTCAGCCCTCTCTTGTTTTGTATTTACATCGAAACGCTGTGCATGAAAATCATAGAAAACAATAGTATTAATGGCTTTAGGTTACAAGCAGCTGAAGTTAAGCTGCTGGCCTATGCAGATGACGTTGCAGTATTTACGGTTGATCAGGGGAGCATAAGTGAAGCTGTCGGGTGTGTACGCGCGTTCAGCGAAGTCACAGGTAGCGGGGTTAACTGGTCCAAGTGCCTTGGGCTCTGGCATGGATGGTGGCCGTCCCACCCGGACCATTTCGCCAACGTACCGTGGGCGACGACCCCGGGCAAGTATTTGGGCGTTCTGCTCGATGCTTATCGCGATAGCGAGGAGTATTGGAAAGAGCAAACTAAAGACGCACGTGACCGAGCTGGGAAATGGAAAGGCACCAGCCTTTCAATTTTCGCCAGAGCTACAGTCTGCAATCTTTTTTTTTATTAGCAAACTCTGGTATGTGATGCAGGTTTTGCATTGCTCGCGTGTGAACGTTCAGAAGCTACACAGGATTTTTGCAGTTTTCATATGGGCGTCCGAATGGGAACGTTGTAGCAGAACGAACCTGTTCCGGCGGGTAAAAGACGGGGGGCTAGGGCTAGGGCACCTCTTTTTAAGGCAGCTGGTGAACCGTTTTTTGTTTTTTCGCGACGTCACAGACCCGTTCTTGCGCACCGTGTGCCAAGTGAAGCTGCGGCGATTGCTGCCGGAGTTTGTGGTATCCACAGAAGAGCTCTCTGGTGGAGCTTTTGGTTACTACAAAGAGGTTGTAGCAAGCGTATGGTTTCTTTCGGCACGTTTTTCCACCGATTATTAGTGGAAAAGCAAAAGGAAAAAGTTGTACAATGATCTTTGTGATATTGTTTTCCCAGAGCCCATGTACAGGGCCTTGTACAGTGGAGGCCCGGGAGGGGATGTTTTAAAAAGGGTGAAGAAAATGCAGGTGCCACCAGGAGTAAAGACTTTCTTTTTTAATTTACACACCGGGACTTTACCAGTCAAAAAGTTTCTAGAGGGAAAGGATTTCTTTTTACCGTGGGGATCGAACTGCTTAATTTGTAAACAGCCTGAAACAATAGACCGTGTTTTTTTGAATTGCTAGGAAGGGGTTTATTTTTGGGACGTGTTACAAAGGCCATAAAGAAAGAGCTACCACTTGACGCGCACGGAATTCGCTATTTAAGCACTGATAATGAGGATGGGGCACCTTTTGATCTCATAATGCTCTTGGGCCTCCAATGTATATGGCGCTCCAGAATGGCAGGCTACCATTGTGACAAAGACGCACGACCGGCCCGTATTTATTTTCGGGAAAGCATGGACTGGGTTCTTGCAATCCAAAAAGCAGCTGCGGAGCCTCCCGAGTGGCTCTCAAGACTAGAGCCGTTGTGTATGTTGCGGGAATTTTAAGCTGACGAAGCCAGTCTCGTGCTGGCTGACCACGACAGTGTCGTATGTATATAGCGTTATGTGTATTTTTTTTGTGCAATGTCATGAGCCAAAGACAGCCAATAAAGAAAAAAAAAAGCTGGCATTGCGGAGTGGTTGGTATGCTCATCTCGCACTCCGGAGACCGGGGTTCGATTCCCGAACTCGACCAATTTCCTACTCGGTTTTATTTATTTATCTGGTTGACTAGAAGGGTTAATTAGGCTAATTGGGTAATTAAGTAATTAACTAAACTCAGTTCCACTTGGAGCATCTCTATACGATCCCTTTAATTGGTTGCATGGTAACTAGCCAAAATACATTTGGTGCGGTCTGAAATTTGTGCACTGTGACGTCACGACCGTTTCGAGCAATTGAAAAGCGTGACAATTCTGTCGACAGCTCCTGCTTACAACGATGAGGCATTAAAGGCTTCCGCCTTAAAAATTAACGCACTGAGGTTAGGCACATCCAAGGTATGCGCAGCGTGCATATTTCGGCGCCTCTATCTTTAATAAGTAGAACGCTGGGAAGATTTATTTGTAGTGTTTCATAAACGCAAATAAGAAGCTGATCTCGCCATTTTCTATTTTCAGAACTTGGAAGTTGGCTGATTAGCATAAATTATGCCTAAGTAGAAATTATCCCCAAGCAGCACAACGACAAGCGGATTCGGTCTTTTTGGTGATATCGTAGCATGGAAGAGGTAAGGAACGCTCAAAAGTATGTGAACGCGCTAGGGGATGGTTTTTTTTCGCACCTTAGTAACAGTTATTTTCTCCTATTAGATTAAATCTCGATGAAAATCATAACTAGCGCAGGTGTAATAAGTATGCCACGTAGCAAAATAGTGAGGAGGTCAAATAACTCAGTTAAACTTTTCCAAGCTTAGCTGCTAGACGCAATGATCTTACTTGGCTTGCTCAACCTTTTTAACCAACATTACTACCAGATAAGTGCGCACTGACAAAAAACCAGCCTTGCATTACTTTTTACCTCTATCTCGAAAGGAATAAATTAATTTGCATTGTTATCTATGGCAGCATTATAAATGAGTGCATGTCATGACATAGAAAGTTTCTGCTTTTGGGCCCCTTTCTGCGACGAATTGAAACCTCGCCAGAAAAGCGTAGAAATGCATCATCTTGAATATATGGTGCGTGCTGTCTCTGACGTTGTCAAGGCCCAACACTGACCTCAGAAGCTTTTCATGTGCCTTCTGACAAACAACAGTCCTCAATTGACTTCTCTCTGTTTTGCTAGCATGGCAGTCTTCCTGCAGGTCGCTTATGGAGAGGGGGCACTCTACACAAATATAAACAACTACTAACAAACAGGGACAAAAGGACCAATACCTTCTTTCCTTCGACCCTCCATATACAGAGGGCATCCAAGTAATTGTCTGGCCCTCTACCCGATGCTACGGCACGCACACAACATGTCTTGAGCAGTGGTCAAGAAGCAGACCCATTCCTGCTTTCCGCCTGCTGAAGGATCATTGCCGTTGCCCTGTTGCCCACCGTACCTCCATTATCTTGCTAGATGTAAGTTCGCCAAGTCGCTTGGAGCACCGTCTCGCATTACTGAACAACCTCGAAGCCGCGGACACCTTACCCGCCTCTCACTAAGAAGCCGAAGAGATTCCCGACGTAAACAGGGCCCTCTGGGGAATGTTCATTGAGCCCCGGGTAAGTCATGTCATTGATTGGAGAACGCCGGCTTTCTGCCGTATACGACGACTGCGTAGGCACCGAAGATCGATAACAAGGAAGGCTGGCTGTCAGAAGACGCGTTTGGGAAATGAAGACAGTTCGATGGTACATCCAACGCTGTACCGACGTCCTGGCAGGATTGGAGCCCTATCGATTGACGTTGTTATATCCCCAATTACCGCCAGGGCGTTCCTGTGGTATTCCCTTTGTTTTCTTATCGGTTTACGTTAATGGAATACAGTTGTCAGTACATCACCCTGCCTTCAATATCAAAAACTGATGTAGCAAGGAATGAAGGGTATTAACTATATCTAGAGCGCTTTCATTACGTTCGAGCAGTTTAGCTGAGTTTTAAACAGCCCGATTGAAATATAGCCACCAGAACAGTAAGCCAAGGAAGCTTCTTCATAAATTTTATGTTGGCCCTTTTGCGTGATGTTTAGCGAGGACATTACAGTGATTAAAAATTATGTGAAAAAAAAGAATGGCTTTAGTACTTGCTCAGCTAAGACAATAACGTACTAAACCTAAAGTGTGAACAAATACTTTCAGAGGTAGCGTGCCAGCGCTTAAAGTACTTAGCTGTCAGCTGCGTAAAAGTTGCAAGCAGGGCTAGGTGGTGGGTTTACAAGTTTGCTTTGTGACCAGCGTGAACACTGGGACGAAGAACACACATGGCTAACGCTCGTTCTCTTGTTTTGTTTGGACGACTGGGTATGCGTAGTCAGAGGTTTACTCATCATTTCGCTCACAGCGCAACAAGAACGATTGGCGTATACGTACATACAGACATTGAAAAACTTATCCCGACAACAGAAGTTATCTGGAAGGAAAGTGGGAGGTCAGATAACTCAATTCCCTCTCGGATAATGCAATGAAAGGGCTGCTGATGCACATCGTACCCTTGTAGTGAATATAAAAGGCCTTCATTACCTCGCGTTTTAGCATATCGCTGCGTCGGAATAGGATCCACGTGTTGTTGTAATTAGGAACGCATTTGCACTCTGTGCATTGAAAAGTAGACTGGTCAAGGGGTTCACCTTTCGCTCTCCTTCCTGCGTAATCTTTCTCATGCTTGCATTCGCATTTCCTGCAGTGAGATCCTGCGTGTGAAAGGGGATATTTTTTTCTTGTGTTCTCAAGCTCCATTAGACGTTTGTTGACACGCCTGCCAGTTTGGCCATTGTACATGACACCACATGAGAAGAGAACCTGATATACTACACCCACTCACCCCTCGCAGGGCATAAATGGCGACCCATGACGCAACTGACAAGCATCCCTCTTGCCGTCTTGCCTCTGACTGATCTGTTTGCACATTGTGCTAAGTTTTCTAGGCGCAGAAAAGACGACATCAATGCCGTATCTACCTGCAACTTTTTTCAGCCCATGTGACAAGCAGTGTGCATCCGGGATCACAGCCGGCCTTTTATTCTTTTTGCCTTATTTCGGCTGAGCCTCATTTTAAAGCTGTCTAAGAAGTTTCGCCGCTTCCGTGGAAATGAGTTAATCAGGATACCCCTTCACACGCAACCTGCTTGGTAACATGCGAGGTAATGGAGGTGTTTATATTCACCACAAGAGTACGATGTGTATCAGCAGCCCTTCCATTGCAATATCCGACAGGGAAATGAGTTATCTGACCTGACACATGCCTTCCAGATAACTTTTGCTGTGTTGATAAGTCTTTCAATGTCTGTGTACACTCCTTTCGTTCTTCAATCAAACCAGTTGATAGACAGCGCTTGTTTGTTTGTTTTAGTCTTTCGTCTCGTGTCCCGTTCCTGCTGCGCTGTGAGCAAAAAGATGGTACTTACCAACTGACCCAAATTTCCACTCTGCAGGAGGTTTTGCACTTTCTCTGTCTTTCTTCCTAACAAAGACTCAGCGATCGTCGTGGGCTCTTTTTCTCTGTCCTTGTGTTTTTCGTGCTGTTCTCCGCCGAAGCTTTAAGCTGTTCAGAATCAAAGAGAATTCTCACCACCAATTTCGAAAGTGCTACGTTCATGCAATTTTCGTGCAACAAGCGTATATCGCTAGCAGTTTGACTGAACAACAACACACAAAACACTATCTCGTCCGAAATTCTCAGATAGTTACGTTGGCAACTCGGATTCGTTACATTAGCATGCGTTGGCGCCAGTGGACGCCTGCTGAGTCTCCACATAACCCAAAGAACTTACTTTTTTCCCGCGTCTAAGACGGACTGTTCCCTTTACATGCGTTTGAGACGCGACATTTAATTTTGCCAGAGCTAAGAGCATTTAACCACAATATGTCAGAAAATAAAAAAAAAGTCTCTCATACAGGCGTTTCTCTCTTTCACTGCCAGAAAACAGCGAGTTTCTTGGTTGAGCATTCGGCACACGTTTCCTTTTGGTTTCTGCAGCATACCACGTTTCTTTTGCGTTATTCGGTTGATCATTCCGCTGCTTCGTCGGACACGCTTCTCAGTTGGTTGACGGTAGCCTGAGTTGCTGTTATTGATGTTTACTGCGAGTCCAAGGAAAATGACGTCGTCCTCTTTTTGTATTTGTTGGTTATCGGTGAAGAGCCTGACATCCTCCTTGTCTCCTCCTTTGCGGAAAATAATAAGTTCCGTCATTTCCGGGGAGCAAGACAGGCCGCCTTCTTCAGCGTAGCTTTGTACCGTCGTAGCGCTTTTTTCAAGGTGTCTTAGATTTGGTAACAATTTCTTTGCATTTATGAGATGCTAAAGTCGTCCACGTATAAGGTGTGGCAGATTCTATGGGCGGGTTTCTGAGTATGGTTGGCATCCCCTGGCTAAAGAGCCGGGGCACGGAGACCGCGCCCTGAGGTGTGCTGCTTTTACCCTTGGCTATCAGATTAGATTTCGCGACCTCGATGTTGATGTGGATAATCCTATCTTCGAGGAAGTTTTAGATAGATTCGATTGAGTGTTCCCCGCAATATGTGTTTTGAAGGTTTTCTACAACTTCCTGTGCTTGACGTCGTCCAAAGCCTCTTTTAGGTCCGATGCTAGTATGGCTCTGCTTGGAGGCGCACAGGGATGCTCGATACCTTTTTCACTTGAAGCAGCACCTGTTGGACAGACAGATGGGCTCAGAACAGGAGTATGGCATGATTTTCGCTGCATTTTTTCCTTGGACAACTCGCAACGCTTGGTACCACCCACCTCAGGTTTTGTTACATGAGTGCGTGTTTTTTAAGGCGAGAACTGATAGGTGAGTTGGCCTAACAAGACGGTGACGCAGCCCAACATCAAAAGACCAAAGAAAAGAACGCAGAAGGCTTAAGAGCACTCTCTTACGCATTTACGTTTCTTTTGTCATGTTGCTGTTGTGCTGCTTCACCATCATTGTAATGAGAGCCTGCCGCATGGCCTGTCTTTTCAGTGAGGGCTTCACCATTAGTGTGGATTACAATAATCCACCACTGTCTAGGAATGCATTTTAAGCTTCTATGTTCCGTTATGCGTGCTCTTTAAGTTCTGGGATTACACGCGTCATCAGGACAAGTGCAAGCAAGCCTTTAAGCGCCTCAGCTTGGCATGGTTTCAGCCACCTTTCCCCACGGTATGATAACGAACAACCGAAGGCTTGGTTCGTGCTTTAGCCAGTTAAGCTGGCAGCTGAGGACCTCTGGTTATTTCGTCCACCGAAACACGAGCTTGGACCGAGTCTCCACTGCCAGACAGAAGCCCTTGCTACATACCGAGTGCCTCAGTACTTACAAGGTGTTGACGGCATCCGTGCAAAGGGCGGAAAGGTAAAAAGACAACATACCTTTGAAGCGAAGTATGCAATACCTTTCCAAACTTCAAAAGCCACGAAGCCTTAAATGTTTGCTTTAATTTACTTTTATCGTCATTTTTTTTACGGAAAAAGAGCCCGCATATCTTGAAACACTTTACACGATGTTATCAATAAATTTCCATTAGCTTGCCGATGGTTGCCCTCATCTCCAAATGCGAGTGGAACATCCTAAGTAGCGCGTGATGTAGATCGTTGCAGTTTAGATGCTTGTAAATGCCTTTAAAGGTAAAGAACATAAGTATTTTAAGCGCATACCTTATGTTTATGCTAGATATTCTGTTCACGCTTTCTCCTTCTTTGTAGTCGTGAAAGCAATAACAAATCCCGTGCTTCTTGGTGGGAACAGCCAAAATAACGAAACGCAGACACAGAAAGGAACACACAGAACGTAGACGAAGCTTCGTCTACGTTCTGTGTGTTCCTTTCTGTGTCTGCGTTTTGTTATTTCTGCTGTTCCCACCAAGAAGTATCAACCAACTATCTCAGTTTTCTACTCTTTTAAATCCCGTGCTTTAAAAATAAACCTACCCTCTGATCTCCACCTTCTAGCGTAGATTTCTAATTGGTATTAAGGCATGGGAAGGTTTTCAGGACTAGATTAACTACGGAGGCAATCAAAGTAGCTTTTGTGGAGGCTTATTAGGTTGTCGAATTGATGACATAGAGAGCTACGACCCCTCACATATAATTCGTTTTCCGAACTACGGCAATGTCCGGGACTGCCTTTTTTGGATAGGGCGGTTTAATTCAAAGCATGTTTCGCCATCTGCCAATCTTGGCTTCCCTGCCGAGCCAAGAAAGAAGAAGCCAATCAAAGCGAAGCATTTCGAGCCTTAATGAGGGCGGAATGACGTCAGGCAAAGAACGATAGGGCACTATCTTGAGTTGAGGAGAATGGAACGCGACTCCTACTCTCGTTTCAGCCGTGGTGCGTACTTGGACTTACGAGAGATTTCTGCGTGCTTTAAGCATGACAGTAATATACGTTTCGTGCTCTGGAAGACGTAATAAAACTAAATTGCTCCGATTGATCCGATGCATTCCTTTAACTCGGTTTGATTCATGTGTTTAAATACGTATAGATTACACGGTACCGGTACCATGTACTTTCTACGGGGAAGAAACATCTGGTAGTCACCACTACAGGATAGTCTGCAGTGACGGCTGCCGGATTGCTGTGTGCGTCATACATCCGTTTGATGACGCCGCCCTATTTTTCTTACTATCGCTGGGATTTTCTGTAATATGTGCGAGTAGACACACACACAATCGTCGCCGGCTTTTCTCGTAGGGTTACCAGTAAAGCTTTCTCATTATAAATTGTGGATTATCTCGAACAGCATAGATTTTACTTCCGAACTCGGTTTTATATGAAAATATTCTTCTTCTTAGATACAACAGAAGATCACAACAACTTGATAGAACCTAAGATAGGACGGTTGTTCTCGGCTAGATATCGTCTTTTGCATCGCCAGTGACAAAGCAGAGCATATCATCTGAGATATTTAATTGCACTAGACCGCCTTCCCTCAAACGTTTCCGCCATGCCTTTGGTTCCTGTCCACCGCTCTTTGCGTCCGTAATTTATTCGGGGCTCTAATGGCATAGAAAGCTACGCAATACTCGTAATAACAAAAACTTGCTTCTGTCTTTGAGGTCGAATGTTAAAGGATCTGCTGCATTCGAATCTTCTCTGCAATCTCCGAATGATTTCTGAATTCTACCATTTCTGCTTCTAAAACTGCTTTCGGACTCACCAGAACCCAAATATGCAAGAAAGTTGAGAGCTCTGCCCAGAAATTTGGTTGTCCTACCGAACGGAGTGCATCATAGCAACTGCGGGAAGCCCTAATAGGTCTCCAAGATTGTAACTATCCTAAGTAGTCAATATATATCCTTCGACAAACTTCCCTTAAGCTCGGAAAACGCTTATAATAATAGATTTATGCTATGTATATTTAACAAAACCGGAACCGAAACACTCTCTGCGCTTTGATGAAATGTGCGACCGTGTTCAAATCTGTTGGGGGATTATGCAAAAAATTCCCATTTTATACTTCCCTTAGGGAAAGGAAAAATATTTATCAGCGGCCAGCGCAAACTTTCTGCATTGACTCTTCTTCTCAAAAAGGCAGCTTATCTTCAATCCTGCTGCTTTCACTTCCACACCAAAAGTTTTCAGCTTATCCTCGCCTTAATCAAACCACCTTTGCTTCCAAACATAGTTTATATAAAACTAGCTTATTCAGTACCCGTGGACCGCAGACAATATAGCTCACATACTTTGAAAGGTGTTTGTAGTAATTGAAATAAGTTTTGTTTCAGTTATTCAAGACAACTGCCTGATATATCCTAGGGTATGAAGGAAAGCAAGTGCTATTCCGCTAGCGACAATGTTAGGTAAATGGATCTCGATGTAACGCTACAAAACGTTTTTTTTTAATTTATCCTGCAGACATTTGTTGCTGTTAATAGGTCTCTACCATCAGTTTCTGCACTTGAAGGAAAAGAGATACAAAGATATGTAGACAATGTAGATAATGCGCGATTTTCAATGGCAAGCGAAAACACAAGATTGCTTTTCTGGAAGAAGCATCTCTTTCTCAGCCTGATCATATACTGCGTACTAAACTCTACCGAACCTTTAATAATGGATATCCAGAGGGCTCCTGCCCCTGGGAGCATCTTGCTTTGTGTCAGAACGTTCACTAATTTCACTTTATTCGGAAAAAAAAAGAGGATCAGAAAGCCTGATAGTGGCACTGGCGCGGTGCTATGTCAAGCAATATTAGTGCTGGCCTGAGTGAGCTCATAGCGTTAAGGCAACTAGCGCAACGAGAAGAAAATGGAAATTCAGAGAAAAAGGCCGATTACTGTCCCTCGTACTGGATAGTGCTGGATTTCCCTGTCTTCTTTTCGTGTCGTTCTTTTCTCTAGGACCATAGTTTTCTATAAAGTCTTCGCTGTGTGCCACGTCAACTGATTCATTTTGTGTTCATCCGAAAGCTATCTTTTGAAGGTAGCTCTAGTCTTCTCTGGAGAATTTTGTCTCTCTTCATCCCTCCTCCTTTTCCTCTCAAAAAATTTCTCTATCTCTCTTGTCTCTCATTAAAAAAGTGTTTTTCTTTCATTTCTTGCACCGATAGCCATTGACTCGGCTTAGTTGCGTTGCAAAATTGTTGCTGAAAGATGACAATGTATTTGATTTCTCTTCTCTATGCCGCAGCTTTCAAAATTGCCCCCTGTCCTTCTCCGGCCGTCTTCGAACCATTACAAACGAACGGAGATATGTGCAATGGGCATGATAGTGAAAACTGATAACATAAAAATGTTTACTCATTCCGAGGTATGCCCCGCCGCGGTGGCTCAGTGGTTATGGTGCTCGGCTGCTGACACGAAGGACGCCGGTTCGAACCCGGCCGCGGCGGTAGAATTTCGATAGAGGCGAAATTCTAGAGGCCCATGTACTGTGCGATGTCATTGCCCGTTAAAGAACCCCAGGTGGTTGAAATTTCCGGAGCCTTTCACTACGGCGTCCCTCATAGCCTGAATCGCTTTGGGACGTTAATAAACCAAATAAATCCAAATAAACCAATCATTCCAAGGTATGCTGAGTAATTTTCTTTCAGTCGAAGAATTTATTTTAAGTAGTAAAAGAGCTTTAATCGGCCATAATTTATAGGCCGAGCATGTCGACCTCCTGGGCGACCAGAAGTCGCTATTCTTCTTCCCCTTGAGCGCCAAGCCAGTCGAGCGAGGTGGTGATAGATTTTAAAAAGTTCAAAATATACGTCGGTACTGACTCCTCAGGTCGAGTGCATAGCAAGGTGGATGTTATGCACGGTATGAGCACAAAAAACTGAAAATTATTGAACACAAAGGAAGTAATGAACTTTTTATTTCTGGTATTAGGGGAACGGCATATTGCGAAATTCAAGGCCACCAATGACGCATATTATTCCACCTTTTCAATTTTCTTGGTTTTCATTGTGGTTCGATACATCAACCATCAAAATTCATTTTTGAAAGCTCGCTGATTTAGGTTTTCTGCGTTGCATCCTTAAAATTAATTTCTGCGTGGTATCGTAGGGTAAGCAGTGTTAGCTGGATCTACGGCAATAATTGAAAAACCAGCGTCTGTGTTAACTCCAATAAAAATGCAAGCGGCGCCGTTTCGACCTAATTACCTTCAAACTTTTCTGCACATTTTCAAATTTTCGAATTTTTGACCTCACAGAAAAAAACTAATTATGCCGGATTGTGAAGCAGTACAGTTAGACTGAGCTATTTATCGAGCTATTTGTGTTTCTTATGAAGGCGAAACACAATTCATTCTCTGTGATATTGCATTACAGAGGAGTAAGCGTCCCTGAGAGAGTTGTAATAAGCCTGTACTGAATTTCCAACTTTTCCGTACTGAGGAAGTTTGCGCTCTCAACGCTCCCTTTTATACAGCATGATCAAAATTAGGCTTTCAATGTATCTCAAAAGTAATGAATGGGCTGAAAGACGAAAGCTGTATTCCCAAGTGAGTTACCTGACCCTGTGGGCACAACGTTTGGAAAATTGTCGTTATCAATTTCTTATTTGCCTGAAATGAATTAACAAACATTTTAATCACTTCAGTTCGCCTGCGTGTCTAAAACGAAATTTAGAGATAGTATACGTCTTAGCCTACTATGTCTGCTGGACAGTCGTGCACACTTCTCCCAGTTCTTACATATCTGCCGCTAAATTTGCAGCTCCCTCTGCGTAATCGGGCATGTAAACCAGTGAAAAACGCCGCCAGAATACTAATTGACGCCACTCAGCTACTGCGTGCACAGTTTCGTAGGCTTCGGTTGCCGATAATGAAACATTATCAATTATCATGGAATATTCTTGATGTACCCCTTTCGCCTACGAAGCGTCAAGTGCCGCAGATGCGTCGTACCGGGAAGGAGTATTGCGTTTTTTATTGTCGCCACGTAGTACAAAACGCATGGTCCAGGCCCGCCTTGTTTGATTAATGGAGGAGAACGCGATCTTCCACCGTCAGCAAACACAATTCCGCAATGGGCTAAGCACTCTGGACATGCTCTTCAGGCTGTGGCATCAGGTCCTTGACGTGCACTCGTCGGTTAAACCGAAAACTGTGGCTGGCGTGGAAGTTTGCAAATCATACTACTCTGTCCCGCATACAGGGACCATCGAGAGCGCTAGGCTATCTGGTGTGCCTGACGCCTACCCACGTTTCTTAAAACCTTCCTTCCTTCCTTAAACCTTCCTTTGGGCAGTACCAAAACCATCTATACGGACAACAATCCCAGGGATAATAAAGAAGACGCACATTCCAACAGTCGGACTGAAACAGCTGGCGCTGTCATACATTACATCTATGTATACTGACACCCAGCATGTTTTCGTGGACGGATCCGTGACGACCACTTCTTCAGGTGCAGCGGTGATAGTGCCAGAAAATGCCTCATGTCACCGTTTCAGTTTCATGCAAAAAACGTCCTCTACGGCAACCGAATTGGCAGCCATACGTGAAGCCGTCCTTTATATTGGTCACCAGCCAGCGCAGCAATGGACTATATTCTGCGACTCGAGATCGGCATTGCAGGTCGTACAAACTTATCTAAAACCAAGGGCATGCGAGCAGCTGGTTCAACAGACTGTGCTTTTGTTAGCCGAAGCTTTCCACCGCGGCCATATCATAAAGTTTCAATGGATACCGAGCCATTGCGGCATAGCGGGAAACGAGCGTGCTGACGCCGAGGCTCGGATGGCAAATAGTGATCGTGCTTTCATTCAGATAGCCTTTTCTAGATCAGACATTGGAGCCTTGTTGGCGCATTTAATGCAAGCGGCAATGCAGTCGCACTGGCATGATTCGAGTCATCAACAGGACCGCGTCTGTAAGCTGGACGCTGGCTCACGATTACATTTTCCATCTATGGTGGTGCGACGTCACGGGACTTTACTCCACCGGCTACGGCTTGGCGTTGCCTACACCAAACACTATCTTCACAAGATCGGCATCGAAAGTAACCCAAATTGCGCACAGTGCCACACTCCAGAGACTACTGGACACCTTCTTTGCGAGTGCCCAAACAATACTGCTGCAAGAAGAACATTGGAGGCGACCGTGAAACAACTGGACTCTCGCCCTCTCTCCGAGGAAACTCTTCTGGGCGCCAGGACGAGACGTTCTGATTGGTGGCGTGTGATAAAGACCCTGCTCAACTTTTTGTGTGAAACAGGCCTGGATACTCCTCTGTGACTGCCTGTGCACAACCTACATGGTTAATGACATGTGCCGGTGTTTTTGTTGCAGACACCAGTTTTATGTGCGTCTACTAACTGCGATGCGAGTGCCAGCCAGTGTGGTGTGTGTGTGTGTGTGTATGTGTAGACATCACCCGTGAAACTCATTGTATTATGCCATCATCAGCCTTCATTCGCACTTTCCTTTCCCTCCTCTTCCCTTTCCCCTGTGTGGAGTAGCAGGCCAGGGCCATGTTACCACCGGCCGACCTCTCCACCTTTCCCTCATTAAAATTCCTTTCCCTCTCTCTTCCTTCAGTTTCATTAATTAACAGAACTATACTAGGCGACCACCACGGCCTTCCCCACCCTAACAATGTCGGCTTACCGCAGGGTGCGATTCGGTCGCCCACCTTATTATACGCTGTTGTGCCTAGAATTTCACCGCTTTTGGATGCCGTTTCATTCTTCCATTATGCCTTGTCCGTAAACGACATATCCATGTGGGCAAATACATCTTCAGCGGCTGAAGAAGAACATTATCTCGAACTGGGTAGAGATACTATCAAGTATTTTTTAAACATGGTTGGCATTTCGGCATCGCCGGACATAGCCGGCACAAACTAGCTCGTAGACTAATCAAGCTCGTAGGCTAATCAAGCTAGCTAGCTTAACTTTTGTGGGATGCGTGTTCGCGGGTTCGCGGGTTCGCAGTCTGACAGCTGGTAATCTTCATGTGAATTCAGCCCGTATATGCTTTCATGCTTATAAGCTTAACATTGACCTGCTTTGCCTCACGTACTGCAATGTTTATCTTTTTTTTTTCGCGAACACACATCCCATACACTTCTGTCTGGGACTGTACTATTTGTTATGTGGGTCGCTTAGTGCCATAATACATCAGGCTTTGGGGCTCCTATGCGTTGAATTTTCTGAGCTCGTTAAGTTAACGGAATACTGCCTTGCACTTCATAACAGCAAAGTGAACAAAACTATCCTTTGTATTATAGAAGGTCCATATAAGTTTATGGCCAAGCACTACATGAGGGTGGACTAGTCCTGCTCTGGTTAGGGAGCGCCTTGTCAGTTCTGGTCACCGAGATCAAGCCGTACCCCAGGCATGGTTATAGAATTCGTCGACACGCAATTTCTTTTATTCTAGGTGGAAAAATGCTGGGCAGCGGGATTCGAACCTCGGTCCTTTTGGACGCCAGACAAATGCTCTACCTCTACGCCACCACTGCGCGGCCATTTTTTTTATAGAGGTGGGTGATGGCTTTGCATAAGCTGCAGGAACCAGAAACCAAACTTAGTGAAAAATACGCAGTGCTAAGAGCAGTCACCCGACTTACTTTAATAGAGACGTTTCTTCGAAAAAGTTTGATGTTTACAGAAATTACCCAACGCGCAGAAGATTTGCAATAAAAAGCTATTACTCATTATCATCAAGCTAAGTGCAGAAATATCAATGCCAAGGAAAGCTACACAGCTTTCACAGAAACTTTGTAGTTAAAGAAAAATTCGTTGTGATGCGGACGAATTTGCATACTTGCATTACAGGCTTAGAGGTGAGTTTTGCATGGTGCATAGAACAATGTTATTGCACAACAGAGCCCGTACTGTGTTGCGATTATAAGTGTACAAGGGAACAACACTGGCCATTAGTTCAAAATTCACTATTTTTTAGACTTCATATTGGCGCAGTAAACTAACCATACTTCAAAGGGAAGTCCGATGTCCCACGAAACGCGTTACGCAGTAAGCTAGTAGTATAACGAAGGAAAGAAACTGAAAGTGCGCTGTCTTACAGACAGCGAACGCCTGCTTCTGTTTTAACCATCTTGTAACGTTATAGTTACAGCAACGCTAATATCTCTTTTGTGATATTAGTCCAATAAATTTCGAGAAAGGAGTCAAAAGTCTAACAGGAGGCAAAGGAGGCTCAAAACTGACGTAAGCGACAATAAATTGCGGCTTTTCCCTCATTTCAAATGCATCTGGGAAGCGAATGCGATACCAAAAGCGCTATATCTTAGAAATCTGAGTCACAGTCATCCTTACGCTGCACATACAAAAATAGAAAGGACGGGCGCACTGATGCCCATGGACAACAAAGCTACTGAAAAACACGAGTAGCGTCACAGGAAAATTATATATAACGTACCTATATACAGGGGATTGTTTTCAAACGTACAGATCTTCATTTTAAAACCTGTGAGAAATACGCATGTGCGGTATAATCAGCAGGATCATGAAGCATAGCGGATGCAATGTATTTGATATGAGCCAATAATTAGAGATTTATTTAGCGAAAATTGAATGTTCAATTTTTATTTTTTATTTTCCAAGGGAAGCTTATGTCCTTCTAAATCAAAGCTGGTCCTTGTTTTTTAAATTTCCTTGATTAACAATATCGTCGGAAATATTGAATATCGAAAATACGTTGGTGTGTTTCATGACGTAGAAGTAAGTTCACTTTATTTCGGGGAAGATACCATTTGCAGCGACTTAGTGTGCTTTCACATGTGTCGTTTTGATGTCAAAGATTTCGAGTCACATTACCGATTGACAAAAATTTGAAGAATGTGTGCTCCTCTTCGATGTTCGTGGCCTTCATTTTCGCAGCTTAGCGAGCCCTTAATTGTGACTCTCCGGAAAAGGCGTGGCAAGTGCCAAAACAAGGTTACTAAGGTCAGAGTAAAAGCCTGCTCCAGGATAGTATTAAACAGGGTTTCAGCCAGCGTCTGCGCTTCGGCGGACGTGTTGCGACGAGCGCCTCTTCTTTCACTCTTTCCTCTTATCTTTAACTCCCCTCTATCTGCACGTGGCAACGGTGGTGGTTCGGCTCGAGCCAGTCGGCAGGCCCGTGCACTTTCATTTTTATCCTTCTCTTAGTCGCAAGAACAAGAACATTCATTCACACTTTCCTCTTATCTTTCAACTCTCTTCTATCTGCACCTGGCAGCGGTGATGGCTCGGCTCGAGCCAGTCGGCAGGCCCGTGCACTTTTCTTTTCATCCTTCTCTCACTCGCAAAAAGAACACAACATAAAAAAGACTCAAAACAATCACATAATAAGACAAAGCGGAAACTTTTACAGAGAAAAGCAAATCGGAAAATAAAAGATGGACACAGTATCTCAAGGGAAAAACCAAAGGCGTCCAAACAAGCACAAAGACCCTCGCGCGAGTGCTTATTCATGAGACCACTGTTTTATTCTCGGAAGAGGATAAAAGTGCCCCAAAAGAAAAAAATGACAAAATATGAAGAACGAAATTAAGAAAAAATGAGTGTGAGCAAGACGAGAATGGCTTGAGAAATTAGCTGGGCAGATGAAAGCTGGGCCAGTGGGTAGCAACCAGAACCGGGATGTTGGCAAATAAGTGCCCAGGAAATAAAGACGGGAACACAAGGATGAAAAGCCAGTTAGTGCGAATGGCAATGAACTCCCTCTAGGTGGTAAAAAGGATAGTCCCGAGAAAAAAAATGAAGAGCAGGAAACGGAAAGAAAAACAACTCAAGATCAGTGCAACAAGGAACGACAACATTAGAAACTCGAAAAACAATAGAGCCTTTCTGACAATAGACCGTCCTCCCAGAAAGAAAGAGGATATGAACCCTTAGGAACAATGAACAAGAAGAAAAAAAGAACGAGAAGCTAAAACAGGCGAAAAAGGGGACGTAGAAGCAAAAAATTAAAGGAAGGAAGAAAAAGAAAAATAAGAAAGCAAAACGTAAAAACCAAAAACACAACGAGTGAAACTGAAGCGTGTGAGATTCGCAGGGGCAGCGGCAAAAGCATCCACCGCACATGGCCAGGCAGGGGGGGGGGGGGGGGGGGGGGGGGGGGGGCGGGGGGCTTTCGAGACACCATACGGCCGCGGCGAACCATAGAAGGCCGAAAATCACGCCAGCTGGCGGAGCCCATAATTCGGGACAGCGGCGCTGGCGATAACAGCAACCCTAGCAAAGAAGGCACGGCACCGGCGGCTATCGAACGAACGGCACCAGGAAACGTTTGGCTTCCGAGCACCGTCGCCACGGAGCAAACGGGCGACCGCATCTCGCGGCAATGCGAAAGGAGACAGACAGTGGAGGACGTCTCCGCAGGGGTCCCTATAGGGACAGGCCGCCGAAGGCACCAATTTGAATCCGAATATAATCTTCCCGTTAAAAAATCACAACTGAAAAGTTTTTTTTTTCATTCAGTGTCTAACTATGTAGCTCTTCCTCGCACATAATGTACGCCTTGCTATACAATCTTCCTGAACAGACCAGACCTAGATGTCTCTCACAGTTTTTTTCATTCATTCATTCATTCATTCATTCATTCATTCATTCATTCATTCATTCATTCATTCATTCATTCATTCATTCATTCATTCATTCAGAATTTATTTCAGACAATGAAGAGGTTGTCCATGGTGACGTGGCAAAAGGCATACATTGCCTGACGAGGCCACGCCACCCGGATGACAGGCAGAAATGTGTAATAAAAATCCCGATCTGTAATAACGCTGTTGCCTTGCCCGCACATATTGAATAAGGTGATAATATTTATATTTTTCTGCTCCATCAACATATTATTTGCCTCCACACGTGAGGGTACAGTGCTTTTGTGGTTTCGTCCCATACAGTGAGTTGTTGCATTCGCGTCCATGAGCAGTGCGGCTTTGCAGATCTTGTGAAATGTGTTCTGTCACCTTACGACGTTTAGCGCGAAACAGTTCCCTTCAGAATTTCTGAAGGTGATGATGCATAAGAGGAAGGGCAGCGGTAAAAGACCTTACACGAAGCAATACGCCAGAGTTATTTAATTAAGGGCCAGTAGAGAGACCCCTAAACGGAGGACAAGGACCACAAGGTTTGAAAGTAAGTGTACACAAGTGAGCCTGTAGCACGTAATCAAAGCGTACAGAGAGAGGATTCTGCTAAATGTCGACTGTGTTTCGAAATACTTCCTGCAAAATAAATCGCATTATTTGATTCTTCCATCGGCGACATGTCTCTAGATGTTTTTCACCAGACCTCTACAGGTCTTATCTTTTTCGGCAGTATTGATCAGACAAAACAATAGAGTGGAGCTGGTGAACTATTGTTTTCTTCCAGTTCTATTTCTTCTTATCATTATGCTCAAGGTGAATCTTCTAAAAAGACCTTTATCGTTGAACAGCAAGCCATAAACACAGCAGAAGGAAAGAGCCGGAGCAATGTGTCCTATGTACTTGTCGCTTTGCTTTCCTCAGTGCGGAGTGTCCTGCGCGCGTTTAACTTTTAGTGCCTTTTTTAACTATGGTGCCTAAAGTTGCGGCTTCCCCAACTCAAGCGCGCGAAGACTCTCCAATTCCCGAACTCCATATTGCGCCTCCTCTGAACACACAGTTTCAGTTCCCAGTTTCCTTTGCCGCTCGGCTCTAATAGCTTCTCATTTAAATTGTCGTCTCGGGAAAGCTTGCACCATGCCGGGGGTGCCGTAGTGCGGTGCGTCTCTCCCCGAGTGTTTTGAGCAGGCGGAGGCAATTGACTGCACTCTTTCCTTCGTGCATAAAAAATTTAATGAGAGAGTGCTGGGGCTTTCGCACACGTTAAATTACCCGACAACGTGCACCACGTGGAGGATAGGATGAGAGACCCATAATTACACGTGGTAATTCAGGCTCCAATTTAGGGAAGTGCACGCTAGAAATGGGGAGGGTATAGTAGTTCATCGCTCCTGTGAACGAGGAATTTCAAAGGAGGCGTATTCAACCAGGAAGCGTCATTTACCTTTCAACTGAACGAGCTCTATTGTAGGCTGCGCGTTTTTCTGTTGTAAGAGAATTTCTCACATTGTCCTGCCGGCAAGATAATTTTTCGTGTGCGCGAAATAGAAAAAAAGAAAAAAAACATTTTACAGCACTTTAACCAGCAAAGCATTTGAGCAGCGAAAAAAATTACCTTCTTCAAGTTCCAATAAATTGGTTACTCACATACAGCAGCGTGTTGTTTAATTTTTTAATCATGCCATCAGTGTTAGCATTGGGCAGTAGTGACAACCAGGTGACCTTTGCGGTTCTAAGAATGAAACCAGGTGAAAAGGATTTTATATAGGTGACGTGAAATGAGCAAATTATTTTTGAGTTATGGTTTGCTAATATACACTCTCCTACTTCATATCTGTTTCGCAGCACAGTCTGCGCTTCTTTAATTACACGAGTAAAGTTAAAATAAATGCTTTCTGTTCTTGTTCGACTGCTATGCTGTTGTTTTCTATCATTAATAGCAACAAAGAATGCTTATGCTCATCTCGTTAACTTTCGCTCCTACGTGTAATAAAAGATTGCTTTCAAGATCCAACTTCAAATCTGTTCATTCTCTGAAACCAGCTCTGAAATATGAATGTGAAGAAAAGGCGAATACAAAGTACTATTTTGAAATTAGAAAAAATTTAAGCTCGATTAGTAACATACGGGGTGGAAAAGTGCATCATGATCCCCTTGCCATCGTAAATATATACCAGCGAGAGCAGGAATATTTAGCCACCGTTGCCTTTCGCAGCTCTTTTTCATACAGGACGATAAAAGAAAGAAAGATATTTCATGGAACACATTAGGAATTCTTTAAATGAATTTTAAGGGTTGTTACTCAGAAAACGTATGAAATTCGTTAACGCACAAAACTTCGAGAGAAGTAGCGTGGGAAACTCGCAGCTGCATCCGCGGAGAAGTTTAGTGGGCAGGAAAATTTGATTCGTCTGGCTGGTAGCTGCAGAAACAAACTATTTGTACTGGTAGGTTTTGCGTTTTCTGAAGTTATTTTTTCGCGTTTTAGCCTTACTCTGAAGCCTTATAAAACAGTAGATACGTCTCATTCCTGCTAGTCCTCCACCAATCAATTAGGCCGATACCGTCCGACTTCAATTCGCTATGTATTGAGAAGTCAGGAGAGTATAAATCGATATTTTGTTCGGTAACTTATCAAATCCCTGAACTATTTCTTAAAATTACGCAGTGATTGAGATCCTTTTCCTGCCTTCCGTTCAGCCAGAATAGCTCAATTATCGAAATAGATTGGCGTTCAAAAATCTCCTACTTCTTTGGAGTTTTTCCTCGTTCGCATTAATCTAACGAAAGCAACAATGTAAAATAGAAAGTACGATTGTTTGGGGGGTGAGGACGTTCGTGCTGAAAACCTATGGTGTATCAACGACCTGCTATTCTTCGATGTGGTTGCATAATACTCTATTTGAAGAGATGTTGAAGATATTACAAAAGGCTCGATGGAGGCCAAAGCACGATCAATGGATCGTAAAATATGCAGTAGCACCAGATACATGGCTGATGGAATATGAACAGATCTTCTGTGCAGTTTGTTTGAGGACTACAGATAATGTAAAGATGAGTTTTGCGTTGTAAATCTAGAGTATCTTAGAGTCATTTAAGTTACATCAGACCCTGTTACAGGAAACAAAAAAAAAATATATGACTGTTATATTCCGATCTTTCCCTACCAAAAAATGTAAACGTGCAGAATTAGAATTTTACACATTTCTGGAATGGTTTTCTACTTCTGAAAGGTTTGATTGTGAAGGCAGCACAAAACAAATAATGCTGCGGCGAAAAACTGCTGATCATTAATTGATGGTTACTGAAAAACACTTCCTTTCAAACCGAAACACAAAATATGGAATAAATTTAAACGAACAAACGTAAGCTTTTCGCAGTAGTTGCAGAGAAAACGACTCTTAACTATGCTTCATACGCATGCGAATTTTAGGGCCAACTCTAAACCCTTTGGTCAGTTGTTCGGTTTTACCTAAATATCAATTCTGGACAAAACAATTTCTGAACGGGAAAGTGTTTATGACCGCAAGTTTTTGATATATTGCATGATTTCACTCTAACAATCGATACACTCGGAGGTCTCCAGTCGACAGGCTAGATTTTTTTTGCTGTTGACGTTCTTGCTATCGTCAAAAGCATTCCACATTGGTTTGCTGTGCCAATCTTAACTGCTTGATGCCAGCGATGCAATACCTACAAAACGAATATTTGGTTACTTATCGGAAGAATGGAATGTTTCTGAACGTGTAACTGAGAGTTTTTAAATATTCAAAATTTGTGCCCAGAAATGTTGGACATGAACAAAATAATGCGAAAGTACTTTTCTTCATTAAGAAATGGCAGGAGTACAGCTCCGACCCGGCCTCGCAAATGAAGCTAGTCCAGTGGGCGAAGAAGATCGCCGCCAGACACGGGCTGCCGGCTACCACCCACGACAAGGCGCCAGCCGACCTATGAAATTGCGAACAATAAGTGCTCCGCCAATCATAAAGTAATTCAAGTGAGATTTTTCGAATTTTTTTACCAGCACCACGTGCGCAATCTCACATACTCCAAATGGGCACTACAGTAGTCTATTGGGTTTAGCGTCCCAAAGCGACTCAGACTATGCGGGACGCCGTAGTGAAAGGCTCCGAAAATTTCGCCCACCCGGGGTTCTTCAACGTGCACTGATGTCGCACAGTACATGGACGTCTAGAATTTCGCCTCCATCGAAATTCGGCTGCCGCAGCCGGGATCAAAAACTCGCGTCTTTCGGGTCAGTATCCAAGCGCCGTAACCACTGAGCCACCGCTTCGGGAGGGCACTACAGTGAGGCTGCAGAGGCCAGCTATCAGATGAGGAACAGACGGATAAAATTACAATCTTACTTGAATACTCGAAGAGTGACGTTTTAAGTTAAGTTTCAGCGGTGGGTAGAAATAATATCATCTTCCGCATTCGGTGCCAGAGAAAGTCTTCATGTTCTCTTCAAAAATGGCATCCGCCTCGCGTCAGCGCAAATCTGAGCCGCCTGAGGTGTAGTCCTCTTTGCTGGCGGAATTTGGGGAACAAAGTAACATCGAATTTCCCTAGTTGTTGCACCTTTTCACTCTGTGCAGCTGCGACGCTCTCAAGGCACAGCAGAAGCCGGTACTCTGCCTTTCCTAGAAGCGTATCGACCTGCAGGCACTTGCTCCTAGGTCGTCCTCACTGACACGCTGCTGAGAACAGACACAATTGCCGGTCACCAAATGGCGAAACGGCAGCGAGGCGGAAGTGGCAGCCCAAGGCAAAGCAAATCCGTTCGCTGCTTTTTAATCTTCGCCAATCACAGAAGGAGGAGCCCTAAGGGAGAAGAACGGAGCGCCGCAAGCTGTAGGAAGCTACTTCACGAAAAAAAGAGCATAATTCAAAGAAACCGCAACACTGGCAATGTCAGTACATCGGCGCTACCCCTCTGGCACTTGGAAAATACGCCAGATTGGTACGTAATCGATTCCTGCACTTGTCTTGTTTGCTGTCCCGGAAAGGGTCTTTCTTTACTTGTTTCTTTATTGTGTCTGAAGCTGTCACCAGCTTGTTGTCCTTTTTTTTTGCCAGTGTTTTCACCTCCTGCTGCATCAAAGTGGAGTTGAGCTTTTTATCTTGTCGTTTTTCCATTTGCTGCCAGCTGCCTGGCTCAATATAATATGGCCGCGGGCCATTCAGAGAGCATTGCATGGAGCAGTGAAAGAGATTCCCCACATTCGGTGGCGTGTTGAACTCGTCCGGGCAGCATCATTGGCAACGCTTCTGTCCGTTCCAGCAAACCGCAAGGCAAGACACATTTCTCCTATTTCCTTCAACTTTTGCTTCTATGAGCGAAAGATTTGCATTTTGAAAGAAGTAAGATGAAAGCTAAATGTGTGCACTTTGGTCTAGTCGACTTTAATTTTACTATTTGAACTTAACTGCTGTGTGAAGTTTCCGTAGGATGTGTTCGGAGAAAAAAAAAGCCTTCTCGAAGGAAGAAAATAATACATCATGGGAATGTAATCGGCCTAGATTAAAAGGCAAAGAACCTAAATGTCTCCAGAGAGCAGCTCATTGAGGTGGTATCAGCAAGAAAACTATTTCCTGAGACCGGAAAACAAAGTTACAACTCATCGAAAAGTTCGGTGGTAAAAAAGAGCAATCTTTTCTTTTTTAGTGCCTATGGCTGCAGTTAGATACGAAGCTAAGCGCGAAATAAAAACAAAATGGCAAGAATTTTGTTCACGAAATCCGGTATACAGGCATACGCTTGCTCAGTACTAATATGGGAACCATGTATGCTGTCTCAAAAATCGAGCTCTGTCGAAATTCGTTGCATTAGCAAGAAAATAGATTAATTTTAGCGTAGTGCAACGTACGCGGAGACCACTGATCTGCCATCGACCAAACAAGCAGGCAGAGGAAGGACTCTTGCTCTGCGATAGCTGTCCTCGTCGGCAGGGAAAATAGTCTGCACAGCTTTCACAGAAAATTCGTAATTTGAACTTTTTTCCCAGTTGGGAGACTGGGATTAATTTTTCCTCATCCCTCAGCAATGAATTATTTAAGAAAGCTGTGTAATGTTTTTTTTCTTAATCGTTGGAATTTTCTTGACTGAACGCCGATTTTATCATACCCATGCAACACACTAGACATATTGATGGTGAAGGAATTGTGTAAGGCATTTATTTTTCCAAAGCGAGACATGAGCAGTGAGGGACGTCGTCGTGTAGCGGTCAGAATTAATTTCTACAATTTCTTGTTCTCGAACGTGCAATTACACCTCATCCTGCACAGCCATCTTGCATTTAGCTTCTTTCAAATCCCAGCTGCCGCGACCAGGATCGAACTCTCGTCCTTGCTGTGAGGAGTCGAGAGCCCTAACACCTGAACAAACGCGGCGGAGTGGGACCCGTGCAGAAAGGGAAGGCGCAGTAAATTTGTTTTCCTTGATATAGACCTTAATTTCGCAGTCAGGGGAAGGACGAAGGTAGGAGAGAATCAAGGAATACAGAAAGGGGCGCCTACATGGGGGACTTCTGAGGAATTTTGAACGCGTTGGGTTCTTTAACGCGCACTACCATCGCATAGAACACGGGCTGGTGTCGTATTTAGCCTGTGTTAAAGCATGGCAGCGGCGCTGGGATTTCTTCTCATGTCGCCGAGTACCGTAACCACTGAACTACTGCATCGTGGGCGAACTCCGAATCAAACTACGAAGGATTGAAGGAAGTAAGGGCAAAGGAATCCGTGTAATAGAGAGGTCAGGAGCAAGGTTGGCCAGATGTAAACAGCCAGCATTTTGGCCCACGCTAACTCCGAGTATTTTAGGCAGGAAGTTTGAAAGAAATTCTCTGTTATAGTTACACGTATAATAAGCTCCTTAGCGAAGCACACGAAGCAGGTAATGGAAGAACAAACGTAAAGTGCTTACTCAGATACTGTTTGCAGGAAGGCGCAGTATGAATAACCCTGCCTATTCAGCAATATGTATTCTACCAGGAGTGATCATGGCAACCGGAGTCCACCGTTTACGCCATTGCAGTGAGTCACTTTTCATCGGTCAGCTTCAGGTGAGGCGTAAAAGGGAGAAAACATTAACCGTCGCTGCATCTGGGTGACTTGTTTCGCTCTAATTTTAAACGTAAACTTAAGGCAAAATACAAACACTCCGGCGAACTGTTCGGTGCCAGCACATACTAAAGAACCCCAGTTGGTGCAAACTGATTCGGTGCCCTTCAGTATTGAAACCCCTCACTGTGCATGTCGCGATTCAGCTCAAAAGTTTGAAAATTTTAGATTCCTTCCCTCTTTCCCTCTCGGATGCAAAAGGAAAAAAAAATTGTTATGAGGAAAGGATAGGCACCTTGGCGGTCTCACTACATCCGGACTCCTGAATGGCTGCCTAACGGAAGCAAGGAAGGATAGCTGGAAGAAAAAGGTGCTGCAGTTTATGGTTTATGGGGGCTTTACGTCACAAAGCGTGTCAGGGTATGAGGGACGCCGTAGTGAAGGCTTCCGGAAATTTAGAGTACCTGAGGTTCTTTAACGTGCACTGACACCACACAGTACATGGGCCTCTAGAATTTCGCCTTCATCAAAATTCCTCCGCCGCGGCCGGGTTCAAACCCGCGTCTTTCGGATCAGCAGCCGCGCACAAGGTGTCGTAGTGAAGATCCCCAGACTGAGTTCAACCGACCATTGCTTAGTTTCTTGATACCTTAGAGCACATTACCATCCCCGCATCCTGTCAAGCTATATGCGCGAATTGGTAGATTTTCGTCCTACGGGTTGTAATTTACTGTCTCAGCGAAGTTCCACCCGTTAGTTTTAGACATTGCGCGCAATGACCGGTGTGAAAAAGTAGCGGCTGAATGCAACGGCACGAAGGAAGTCGAGCGCGCCGTGCAAGAAGGAAGAGAAACGGATGGAGGAAGCTCAGGTAGCGAAAGAAGCCACAGACGCAGCATTCACGCTGTAAAGCTTCAAGAACAGAAGCAGGCTCACATGGGCACATTCTTGACAGAGTACCGGATTTCGGCTGCCCCAATCTATGAACAGTCCTACAGTAAGCTATGGTTGTCCTGCAAATCATTTAATTTTTACACGTGCCCGCAACGGCGACACATAAATTGATTGATTGGTTGATTGATTTATTGATTGCAAACTTTATTTCCACCACAATAGGGCACCTCCCCTACTCCCCTACTAATGTACGCAGGACCGAGCAGGAGGCCGGGTCTCCGCAAATAATAGCGCGCGAGAATACATTAATTCTTCGCTGCTTCAGCCGCCAGGCGGATGGCTTGTTTTTGTTCTTCAGCGTTTGCGCTTTTAAGAAGGAACTCCCAAGCTTCTAAGCCTATGTTGTTGGCCATAGCTCCGTGTGAGGAGGATTGCCATATGATGGGGTCTAGTGTGCCTCTCTGTCCATAATGTTTACAATTATCGTGTTCTCTGTCATCTGTATTGAAGTGGTATATCCATACGAAGTTGGGATAGTTTCCAGCCAGCAGACTTCGAAGGCTGTCCGCTGTGTAGTTGTTTGCGTGGTTTTGAGAATATTCTCCTGCTGAGCCCGCAATATTCGCAGATGTCGCTGCACGTGTTTAGACTCTCGCCGGGTCCTAGGTTGTCGGGCCTATCTGCGTTCGTCCATTAGTAGATATCTCGGGCGAGCGCGTGAGCGACTTCGTTTCTAGACACCGATTCGTGGCCTGGGGTTCATTTGATTGCGATCTTGCGTGTGATCTCTCTTGACTAGAGGATTTTCTTCTCGACCGACATTGTTCCATTCTCTAGGTTCCATGTAGCCGTTTTTCTGTCGCTGTCGATTAAGTTTGCCTTCGCGCCGAAGCAGGTTAATGCGATCGCCACCTCCTCAGCGACGTCTGCATCTCTTCTCTTTACCAACACCGTGATAAAGGGGGTTCCAGTCCTGTTTGCCACTCCTGCGACTGCAGGTCCCGATTTGCCAGTGGCTGTGTCTGCGTATGCTACAGTGTGTGGCTCTAGTTCAATCATATCTCTTTCGACGACCTTGGCCCTGGCTTTTTATCTCTCTTCGTTGTTTCTTGGAATGGGTGGGATGCGCAAGTTGGCTCTGCAATCTTAGCTTAGGTGGGCTTGGGTGTTTGGCCCTCTGTTGTGCTGGAGCCTGACCCATTTTAGGATTTTTTACCCTGTTTCGAATTGGCTGATTCTTTCTACTTGTGCGACTCTCGTGTTTTCCGCCACTTTCTCCCGCGTCTTATGTACTCTCATTCCTATTAATCTGACTGTGGTTGTACCGTCGGGGAGTCTGAGCGCGCTTTTAAAGCATTTTCTTATTACCGCATCGATTTGTTCTTTTTCTCTTGCTGTTATGTTCTGGTAAGGTGCTGCATAGCAAACCGTGCTGATTACGGAAGCCTTAACTAGCCTTAATAAACTCTTTTCTTTGTGTCCCCTGTTTTTGAGAGACACTCTTCTGATAAGGACAGTCACTTGTGCGGCATATCCTTGTAGTTTGTGTGTTAGCGAGCCATTTTTGCCGTCGGCTTGAATAATGAGGCCGAGTAACATCTTTTACGCACGATACGTGACACGCGCCCGCTTCATCTGTCGAAGAAGACAGTTCAGTCCCTCGAGTTGTGAGCTGTACGAGCTCTGGGTTAAAGTGAGGCCTTACATCCTTCGCGACGCGCCGTTGCAGTGCTACTACCTGTGAGCCCGTCTTAGCCTGCTAGGTAAAGGTCTTTTCTTCAAGGAGTTGGCACGGTGAGTGGTTTACTCGCGATTTGATTTCCGCTGGCGAGGCCACGGTCACGGGACGTAATCCCTGCCCACAGCTGTTGCACCACGATATAGGTGATAATGAAAAACATAGCTGTTCCATGTGTTGTCTGCGCAGGTTAATGAACCCAACTCGCTTAAAATTATTCCGCAGCTGACCCTCTTCTACGGCGTTTCACACAGCGTACGAACTATGCCAGGACGTTAACCGGCAAACACGGCGTTGTGGAATCCGGGTTCATTGTGTTCTCGAAAGCTGTGCGCTACTTACCTGGTATACTTGTTTCTAAAGCAGTGTTGCTGGCCGAGACATACTGGCACATCACGCGTTTGATCATTTCGTCCATCGATGTACTGTGTTGTCTGTGGTTATACATCGCTCCGGCAGATGGTCTCAGGGTGTTTTAGAGCGCAGTTCTTAGGCACCCGTTCCAAGCTGCCGCGTCGTAGTCGTCGGCGCTATTGGCGTAGTCGTCAGTGCCGGGGTAACAGGTTTTACAAGCAGGAGACCGAACGGCTGCCTTCAAGGTGACTGCCAGAAGAAAATCCCGGAGCCCAAGCAGAACATCTAATGAGCCCAGTATTGCAGATAGATGGTTTTACTTTGGCTTTCTGTAGGACCGGCATTTGCCAGTGCGTTTCCAATGTTGGGCCGATTACCTGTGTTGCTTGGGAAGGTGGCCAGCAGCGTACCACGCCACCTGCCAACAATTAAGACCTTCGCTCAAATTTAGCATTACCGGCTATCGTAATGGTCTGCCAATTCTTTTTTTGCTACTTCCACATACTGCATCGAAACATCCTGCGTAACAATGTGGACGCGGAGGTTTGGCAACGCACGTCATGAATTTTGGACTCAGTTTTGAGTTTATGTTAACGTAAGCTACGTCCTATTTTCTTAAATTGTTTACTTATGAGCATGCTCGGAATAAAACGTCGCAACATAGTGCTTCAGTCTACTCTGCTTATGGTTGGTTCAGCGCCCTTTTGGTTGCTAAAATTCTTTACTCCTTGATTACGCTTTGTGGTAAGAAAGCTCCCACTGCGCCAATTCTTGTTTGTCTTGTCTACGCCGTAGTTTTAAGCTCGAATAAGAGTCAGACGGCAAATTCATAATTACCATCGATAACGATTACATAGCAGGGAAATCAATTTGCTATGACTGCTGTTTCTGAAAATTTTCCACCAGCTTTGTTTCAACCTTGCTCCGCCTTGAATAGATTTTACGTTCACAGTTTAGAGCAGGGTTTCGTTCGGAGCATCATTCGTGCAAAAGGGTCACGAACTGTATTAAAGGTAGACACATCCGCTTGTTATAGTACTGAAAACTGCGATGAACACTCTTTTTTGTTATCATTACTGATATTTATTCAGTGCTGCACATTTGTCGGTATTTTTATGCCACAATTGATGCACTACAATCACCTCTCAGCTGAGGGCGTTGACTAGATCAGCCTCAATCATTCCAAGAGCATCAGTGAGGGCTTCATCTACTGAATAGAAAAGCCAAAACCAATTTTGGAGGCATATTTGAGCTTTTGAGATTTCTCGGTAAAAAATAAAAAGGTAAAACATGGTCGCTTTTCTTCAAAGTGTTTCAGGAAAGATTTGAAGTTACTCGAGAAAATTGGTTTTTGAGGTAAAGATACGGCTTTTTCAGCATATTACTGCAATTTTGGGGGACACCTGAAAATAGGTGAATCGTCTTTAGTAGTAAGCTGTTGAACTAACTTTTAATATTTAAATTCTTAACGAGAGGAGTTAGGTGCCTAGTTGCAATTAGATTTGTAGCCGGTAGTTAGAAGTAGCCACATCAGTTCGATTACCGTTTGTGCTGTGGTTCGACAAAATTTAGCTTTTTTGACTAGTTGCCTGCACCGGAAAGTTGCTTTGCCTGCATATTCGAAAGCCAATGTATTTTGGCACGGTGCAGTCAAATTTTGTCGAGCCACAGCGTCGAGGATATTGACATTTTCAAAACTTTAAAAACTTAAATGGCTATTACTAACGACCGGGTACAAATCTGCAGATGCAACCGTTTGCCGAGATGTGATAGTTAAAAAGTTCATTATCAGAAAGTAGTTAACCAGTAAACTACTTAAGACAATTTACTGACTTTCCGGTGTCCGTCAACGTTGGTAGTACTATGCCGCAAAAGTAATATTTTTACCCTAAGAAATCTCTTTTTCAAATTACTTAGTGAAACATGAAACAGCCTGTATACATGGCGAACGGAGGAGACAGACGTTTTTCTTTACAGGGTATCAGCTACCTGGTTAGCGTCATGTACAACACACCCTACTACAACCCGGCTGCTAATGCTCAAGCCTATGGGAACTACGGCTACGATCCTGCCGCGTACGGCCAATACGGCTACGACCCTGGAGCCTACGCACAATCCTTTTATGGACAGCCGCAGTATGGACAGACGCAGTATGGGCAGGCATCAGGCGAACAAAGCCCAGTCTTCCCTTTGGCCACTTCCGAAGGTAGGAAGCCGCGCAGACTGAGGCGCTGACTTGGAACTATAAGTGATTAGCCGGTGCGGTTAATTCATTTTACCCCTGTGTTCAGCACCTTCATTTTTCGAGTTCCTCAAAGATGGCGGCCATTGCTATGGATAATTAAGTATGTGCTCATTATTCACGCAGTAGCACAATTGCACATACGGTGGCCGCACTAGTCTTCAAAGTGATCGGTATTGCTCAATCGCTTTGAAGCCTCTTGAGCCTTGTTTTTTTGCCTTTCGAAGGAACCCTTCCTTGACTCAGCAGTGAAAGAGTGCTTATGTCTCTCCTATTTTTCTTTATGTAAGTGGTCATCTATGAAGTGCGTGATACACTTTGCAAGAAAACGTTCTTTGTAGCCAGGCGCCTAGTATCTGTATTACCGCGAATGCGGAAGTTCATCGAGAACCATCTTATGCTACCGGTCTCATCAAGACAAAGACTTCAGGCTCTCATCGAGGCATATAGCCTAACGAGGCTTCCTTCATATATCTGTCATAATGACCCCTCATTTCACTTGCCTTGTCTTCTCATTGGAGTCACATGGCTATATGTGTCAAATGGTCTTCCCTTCTGTGCTGCGGCGATTCTTCGCTGCATGTGCTGTTCAGGTCAAGAACGAGACGCTAACAGTGCGTACGTATCTACCATGCAAATGGGCTCGCTGATATACGTATCTACCACGCAAATGGGCTCCATGATATTGCATGGCGAGAAAAATTGGCCATGAAGCATTTTAGTTCGCTTAAAATGCCGCCATTTCGTAAGGCTCAATTATTAGTCGCAGGTAGACCTCGCGGACTTCATTCCCGTAGCTGCTCCACAGCTTATTTCTGAAACACGAGGCGGGGTCAGGGAAGTTTCCAGCTAAAGGGCGTACGGCACTGATGCCATTACCGGGAAATAAACATTTAGCGAATTGTTCCTTGTTTTTAACCTGCTTACTGCGTCCGTGCCGACGATGAATTTGTCTGGACTTGTCTGTAGAGATAGGAATGCAAGGTGGCTGAGGGCAAGAGGGTACTGTCAGATTGCACAGCCTTACGAATGTTTATTTATATCGTGACAGCATCCACTGCCCGGTGCAGATGAGTCGAAGAGAAGAAGCACGGAAATCGGGGAAGGGAGCAAGCATGCGTTCTAATTATGCTGCTGAAACGTGCATTTTCTGATTAGCTGTTCTGCCTCGTGAAGAGCAACCATCCAAAGCAAGTTTTATGGAAGAGTTCTGAGAAGGCCTCTTCAATGTTCTATGCGCTCTATGTGTTTGGTTCGAGATTAGTGCTAACGTTCCAAGTACGACACCAGGCCCCCGTTCCATTTGCGGGTAGCATCTCAATAGAGTTTGTATTAATTAATCTATTGCACTCTTATCGAAACAGGTCTACATAGTTTTTCTCAAAAAACCATTGCATCTATTTTTTTTTTGGCCATGCTGGGCCGTTTGTCCCAAATGTATGTTTTTTTTAGATCTTGCACGCACTATATGCAGCGGACCAAAAAACTGGTCTCATACAGCTTCTTGGGGCTCCAATGCATAGCAGGCGATGATGGGCACTGTTTGCTTCGCGCTAATTACAGCAGCGTTGCAGACCCTCACTCCAAGAGCTTGAATTGTGGAGGACGCCCTTCCCTTTGCTTTCTTGCCCTCTCCCTCGTCTCTCAGCGCTGATAAATCTCTCGGTACGTTGTGTTAACCTTGGTTTGAGTTTTCTTTACTTTTGGATTGCTTCAGAACTCTTTAAATTTGCAGACTTTTATAACCCGCCTTGAATGTCTGTTTTGCGCCGGGAGAAGCCCAAACAACGTGCTCTATAAAATCGTTAGCGCATTGTTGCTGAAATTTGGTCACAGGCAACATGCTCGTTGCCTTGACAGTGGTTTAGATGTAGATGTTTTCATTATTTGCTGCTCCGCATGTCGAGACATCTCAGTGATGTGTTCTTCTTCTGTTTACCCTCATTCCAGAGCCCAAGGACAAATGGTAAGTGAAATCAAGGACAGTACTTGGAGACTGCCCGTCATTCTTCCCTGCTTTTATTGACAAACGGTAGTCGCAACTCGCAACACTTCTTTTTTCTCCGGAAAAATTAAATCAAAGCATTAATTTTTATTACCCTGTCGCCGCAAATACCAATGTGTACAAGTGTAGGATCGCAGTGCTGATGTGGCTGATTTTTGGACAGTTTTCTTAGTAAAAACAAAGTAATCACCCGTCAGTTTATGAATAGAAAAAAATTGATTGAATTAAAATGAGAGTTCACTAAAAAGAGGTACGTGTAGGCTGTTATTCAGTGGTCCCAAGGAAGAGAGAGAATTGCCAATGTAAATAATCGGCCATGACTTCAGAACGGAAGGTGTGCATTACATTGCTTCCAGTTTTAACCAGCTCGGCCATTAGTGCTCTTGATATTTCAAAACTTGGGAAATCCAGTGTGCCATCAGAAAAGCAGCCTGACGCGACACAGTACTCTTGTTGTATATATCTGGGGTCTCTACTACCTTCCTTGCAACAGGAGATTACTCAAAGACCGCCACAACGCTATTAGGCGCGTTTATATTGAAGGAAGGCAAGCTCAGTACGGAGTGGGAAATAATTTGGGGGAACGATGGGGCTGAAAAATTCGCACATGCACAAAGTGTTGGCAGCCGACAAGCATAGTTTTGGGAGAAATAAATTAAAGGTCTGTTTTCTCGTGTGGTTCACTTAGTCTGTATTGTGACAGTAACGCAAAGTACTCATTTTATTTTGATATTTTATTTGTCGCCCGGCCGTTATAACTGTTGTGTCTGATTTATACTCCATCTCACTATTTTTAGCAGCTATGCTTCAAGGCTACGATATTACCTTTATTGCGTTTTTTCCTTTTTGATCCGCTGAAGATTTTCATACCTCGATCACACATTAATGCTGAAGAAAAAGTTATCTCTTGGCAAAAAAGTGTTAGTGGTACATTTATGCTATTTCTATTATTGCTCTATTGTTTTTTTTGCCCATTTGCCCTGAGTGCACATTTCTACCCGGAGAGGTCTGTGGAAAACGGCCACCTTGTCGGACGATGAAAAACTAACTCTATTAAAAGAAAGGTAGCAAGAAAATGTGTTATTCGACAAAGTGGGCTCACTCACGGCATGTAACGTGCAGCTTTTAGCGAAGAGAGGCTTTATCTGAAATTGGCTGACCGCTGTAACTAAGTATCGCTTAACCGAAAGTCATTGTGGTCGAATATGGTTGTAGTCACTGTGTTGTAATCTGTGTTATAATCAACGCAGTTTGAAACCTCTCTTAACAAACACTGTCTAAAGACTGTCGACAAAGCCTTTCGTACGTAATGAACAGAGTTAGGAACCTCTCGACTCCGACTTTACCAAAGGGCTTAGGAAGGAATTGGGCGTCCGTTCTGGCATCATCTAAGGAAGGCACAAAACAGAACCTGACCACTTTGTTTCAGTTTACTGACGTGCCAAAATACGTTTGTTGTATCTCTGGAAGAGCATTAGAAGGGTCATGGTGAGAAAGCCTGGCGCAGGCGTGATGGGTGAAAGGACGAAAGCGCAAGGAGGAAAGAAAGAGCCAAGGCCAAAAGCGAAATGGGGCAGGACGAGCAAGGGTACGCGCTCTCCGCAAGCAGCCATTGCGAGGGTGCGCGTCGGAGAACAGGAATGAAGGAAGAGTAGCTGTGACGTAATTTTGTGCAAAACGGAAGGAACGCTTGGAAGCTGAGGGCGGAAACTAGAGCTGCGCGCACGCTCGGAGGATGCACTTGTTTCAAGGCCCTAAGCACATGCTGCTATGCTCTGAAGCGTTGTCAAGTGAATTGTGAGATCTTTGGTAGTGCGATAGAAGCGTTTTCATCATGGAATAGGGCGACGCGTAGGCGGACGCGTGGTGCCGGCAACGTGTTGGATGCCGTTCCTTCAAAGAGTAGAACAAGACCCAGCGATGAAATGACGTCAGAGAAGTGGGACTTCTGCGCCCAGAAGAAAGAGGAAGCAGAAGCAACAAGCAACAACTATAGCGGATTGAAGTGCAAGAAAATCGGAGAAAATGGAAGCGACGAAGACCGCGTGTGAATTGCAAAGCGAAATGGAAAAAAGGCTAACCTAACAAAACAGCGCTGTTTCAGCGATCATGGAAACGATTCACGCCCTTGCATTCCCGCCGGATCGACCATCCATCGCCACGTACTTTTTTATAAGCACTTCAAAGTGCTTGATAGGTGTTTTTTGGCAGCTTTTTTGCTGCAGTGCAAGGTGATTTTAGCTGAGGACAAAGGAAATACCTTCACGGTTTGAAAGTTCTGGCGGCAGCAACCTGCCATAGTTCCCTCATAGCCCGAGTTGTTTTGGGATGTGAAGCCCATAAAACCCAACCAATAAGCTATTTAAAGTGATCCTATTGACAGACAGTGAGCATTGACTTGTTGCTGAAAATTAAGATTTCATACCGACTTGTAGCGATTCCGTTGCAGCAGGGAGTTAATGCGCGTGTGACTAAACCAAAATGTTGGCATCGTTAATAGCGCTTCGACTGGGATTCAATCGATCGCGATGAATTTTTCATTCGAGCGAATATAACGCTCCTAAGTTTAATCGTGAAACTGCGAGAAATCGTACTCTTATTACCTCAATTAGACAAGTCGAAGGTGAAAGGGACACCTGCGGAGCACTATTTATTTCTCTAAATCTGTTCGCAGGAAATGAGGAAATGGAGAGGAGCTCGACACTACTCCTCAAGGCAGTCATGTCAGATTGTTTTGAATGACGTTCTTAAGATAGTGGATAGAGCAGGTATAACGTCCCTCTATTAATTTTCAGAAAAACACATCAGATATAGTTGAAGGCTGTTAGGAATCGTTGATGAGACCTTCTTCTGCTGTTTTTCTTTTTTCAGGGAAAGCAGCAAAAAGCCTGTCCTGCTGATGATGAGTGCAATGCTTTTATTCGTATTCGCCTCTGTGGCCATCACTGTTATTGTACTCAGGGGAGGTAAGTAATGACGCTTTCAAACACAGGTCGTCAGAGTGCACCAAAAGGAAACACAGTACCTACACGAGCATTTTTACGGTGACAGCTTCTGCGGTAGAATAATGCCAGCATCGGCGGACACCAGAAAAGAATTGAATGAAGTTAATTAGTTAATGATCGCTTTTTAACTGTCAGTGTTAGTTGTGACTTGAAATTTGTAGCTGGCAAGTATTTATATCCATGTTAACTGTCAGGATTTTGAAAATGTGAATACCCTCGGCGCTGTGGCCCGAAAAGTTAAATCTACATCGTGCGCAAATACATGCGGTTTCGAAATTAATGCAAAGGAACTTTTCCAGTGCACGTAACTGTTCAAAACAGCCAAGTTTCAAGGAGCCGCCGCACACAGGGTGATCACCTTTTGGAACATGTAAAAAGTGATATGGCTGTTATGACAGCCGGCTAAAAGTCTCTAATTGCAGCCATGTCTAAGTCTGATAGTTAGAAATGCACTTATTAAGAATTAGTTGAGCGGGTGATTGTTACCGCCATTCGCCTGTTTTCTGAAGTCCGCCAAAGCAAGTATTATTATGCCGTAGAAGCCGCGTTCATACAACAAAAAGCCTAAATAAAAAAAATTGTCGTTGTATTGCCTGCAACAGCTGTCTACTCAACGAAAGATTTGCTCACCATTCCGTGCCTGCTTATGACCTTTATTTCACTTTGAGAAGCAGAGCATCGCAAAAGAGTGACTTAAACTGGTCGGCATATTCACCCAGGCTGATTTGAAACAAAGTCAATGTGCAACCATAATTGACCGTGTCGGACACAATGGCAACCTCCAAATTTGGTTCGAATTATTTCCAAACTTTTCGCCGGGCCAACCACCAAAAGCTGACCCTGACCGATTTGGACCAAAATCGATGGCCAATCATAATTTAGCGTGCCATACAGGATAGCGACCTCCAAATTGGGTCCGGGTTTTTGCAAAATTTGCCCTCGGCGATTTGGGATTGCTTTCGCACTATGATATGTTTAACTATCTTAAAACTCTATGGTGTACCACGTCTACCAACGGTACATCATGCTGTCTCATGTCTACCATGGTGGCTTTCCTCTGGGCGCTGACCTTTCATATTTCAACTTAAATCAGTTTCCTCGAGGTAAAGCTACTGCCAGGTCACATGACGTCAACGTATGATCTGTATATAAGGAACGCGTAGCCGCGATTCCCTTATTAGCCATGGAAGAAGAGAGTCGGAACCATCTGTCTATCCATAGCAGAACTATTGCTCTACATTTGGGTATAATCGTAGTTAAACCACGTTTAACCGTTTATACACTTAATGCACCGAAATAAACGCATTGCACAGCCACTCCTAAAACTTTCTCACAACTCGATAACAGAACGCAGAAAGTATCATTTACTGCTTTTAGATCTGTAGAGTTTCTCCATTTCAATAGCGAAGATCAAAATATTGTTTAACATAGACTAGCGTGTTGTCACGGTGTTTCTTCTCATATGAGCTTCTTATTTCTCATATTTTCGCGGAATTGATATGCGTTGAAGGCATATTTCACGTCCTAAAAATATGTGCAGTTTGGACCGTGCCTGGTCACGCACTTATCACCTAAGGATCTGTTACGCAAGCGCAGACAACAATGCACCTTCGCAGCGTCCTCTACCATTTCCACCACGCCGGAGGATGAGGGAAAAGGGCGCAACACTCCCCCCACAGTCGTCTTTAGCGGGAGTGTAGAGGTGCGAATATCGGCCTCTGACGTCCGGACGACGGAGGCGTCAACGACCCTTCCACCGTTGACGGGTCAGTGCGACACTTGCTTTTGGCGACATGATTCGATTGACACGTTCTTGTTTTCTTCTACCCGCAGCGGTTTCAGTGCTTACAGGGTTCGGCTGCGGAGCATGATGAAGCAGCATTGATTCCAGGACTCTCGTAGCGCCTATGCATTCTGACCATTCCAAACTCCTTTAAAAGGCAATTTGTGTCGTAAAAGTAGGCTTATTTGTGGTCTTTTGGGAGTACACTAAGTTGTTAAGATAGGAATCCCCGGCACAGCCAATACACAAAAGCTGCTTTTCGGTCCTAAGGAATTGCACACAGAATTTCGCACCTGCTTTTTACACCAATATTGCTTACTTCAAGACTAGCCAACCATTCACTTTCGACAATGTTATAGATTTCTTTCGTTATGTGGTCACATTGATATAGATGAATGATTTGTCTGATGTCGTTCGTGGTGGCGTTGCTATCCAATTGTTCGCGGATGATTGTGTGCTTTTTAAGAACATCACAGCACCAAATGACCATACAATATTACAAGTTAACCTAGAGGCTATTCATGAGTGGTGCATTCGATGGGGAATGCAACTAAATGCACAATAAACAGTTCTGTTGCGAGTTACAAGGAAGAAAAATATCAGCACCTATTCTTACTTGCTTAACAACAATATTATAACAGAAGTAGACGCGCATAAATATCTTGGTGTGACGCTAATAAATAAACTAACTTGGTCTCCGCACATATCCACCATTTTTTCTTCCGCTATTAGTAAGCTGTGGTCCCTAAAGGGGAAACTTTAAGGTGCACCTGTCGAAGTTAAGCTATTAGCTTATAATGCCTGCATTAGAGCCAAGCTCGAATATGCCTCCATTGTTTGGGATCCGCACAATAAGAAGGAAATATTGCAGCTCGAGCGAGTCCAAAGAAAGGCTGTCCGGTTTATTTTTAGCAAATATAAAAGGCACGATTCTCCTTCCTTATTGGTGCGGCAACATAGTATAGAAACATTGGAATCCCGTCGAAAAATTAGTCGGCTTGCTTTTTTGCTTAACTGCGTCTCAGGTACGCTGAGGTTAAACATGCCAGACGTTGTTAAGCCATATTGCACCAGGAAAACTCGACACACACACCCTCACTCCTTGGCTCCAATTTTTGCACGAACCAATACCTATAAGCATAGTTTTTTTCCCAGGACTACCAGTGAATGGAATTCCCTGCCTTCGCACACTTTCGGAGCCAATGACTTTATTAAAGAACTGGAGCGTCAATTCTTGCGCTGTTAATTGTACTTCGCTCGTTATGAATTTTTTGTGTGAAATTTGTTTCTGAACAGCTGTATGCTTGTTATATGTGTACTCATGTTTTTGCCGCGGATGCCCCTCCGGCCTGGGCCATGTATATGTATGGTCTGCAGTATCTGCAAATAAATAAATAATAATAAATACAAAGATTCGAATCCCCGGCACAGCCAATACCGAAAAGCTGCTTTTTGGTCCTAAGGAATTAGACACAGAATTTCGCACCTGCTTTTTACACCAATATTGCTTACTTCAAGACTAGCCAATAGTTCACTTTCGACAATGTTATAGATTTCTTTCGTTATGTGGTCACCGAAGGAGATTTTAGTTTATGGTCATTTTTTGGAAGCACCGATCCGGAATATTTAGCTTCAGTTCCATGAATGGTTCTTTCAGCCGGAAAATCAAAACGTGACTGACTCATCGCTTCCGAATTTTTTATTCAAATACAATTGGCTGCCCTCTGCCCGCCTACCGTACATCTCTGAACGTGGGCAGAACAATCTCTAGAATTCTCACAGCTGTTCTTTGTGTTAAATATAACCTGACGTTTTCGGTAGAAAGGGGGGGGGGGGGGGGGGTCACCATCCTGAAGTGCGCAGTTGGCAGTACCGACCGCAGTGCAGTGCAAGAAATTACCCGCCGCCTTACTAACAGTTACGTGCTTTCCGCTGCACATGTTGTCTGCTTCTATAAAGTGAGCTTTTTGGGGGCATGGTCTTGGGCGTCACCTTGTTGTGCAGACCAAACATTTCCACCTTGATGATCTTTGGCTATGTTGCCTCTACGCCACTGAAAATCAAATCACCCCCATCATCATCGTCATCATAAGCTTTTTGGGATAGTTTTTCTAAACTCGGAGAATGATCCACGCGGACCGCATCAAAGGATTGGTGGACGCGTTTGCAGGCGTCGGGCCAGAGATGTTGATTTGCACCTACGGCCACAAGACGACGTCGGACGCGGTGATGGCGAGCGACGGCCTCTGCGACATCGCCTTCTATGACTCCATCTACGCCAACAACAGGAACCATCTTTTCGGCGGCGGCCCTTTCGAGTCGGATTTAGAGACATTCATGCGTGCTGCCACCAGATACAGAAGGACCACCCTGGGAGTAGCTTTTGCATTTCAGTGAGTGCTTTACACAATTCATATCCGGTTATGGCGTTCGGAATTTCAAGACTTGGTGTGACCTGTAGGCAATCTTCGGGGCTCCAACAAACTGAAGAGCATATTTTCAATTTTACTGCATTCCTTGTATCCGTATCACCAACAAATAACAGTTCAACATTTGTCTCTGCCAAAAAGATGTTGCCGAAATATCGAGGCTTCAGAAAAAGGGTTTCGGCTGTACAGGAAGCAGCTTTGTCGAAAATGTTAGTGATATCTTCAGAAGCTGTTATCTCTTCACAGTGTTGGAAGAAAATGATAGCCACGATGGCCCATTTCTACGTACATTAGCTATTCATTTGTCTCGCCGGAAGGGGATCATGGCTTTCAATATTGTCGTTCTACCAACTATTCTGGCTATAAAACTGCGGAGTGTGCATGTACCCAGTGCATTCTGTGCTTAAACCACTATATAGAGATGACTAAAAGCTCTTCTGTCGATTTTCTTTTTTTCCTCACCCCTGTAGTCACTTTTCTTCTCTTCTGTAGTCAGGACAGTTTTCATGTCGTAGTTACGCAGTTACATGGACCGGCTGGGAAACGATCTGAGGCGACCGAATCCGCTCCAGGAGTTCTGGCAGAAACGGATCTACCACACCGCAATACTCGACACGCCCTTGGACGCAATCCGTAGTCAAATGATGACGGCCGTTTCTAGACTGAAGGTACGTTTGAGCCTCTCTTAGTTATAGTACTCGGACAGCTCAGCTAAAAGATGCAGTACAGATTGATAAGAATAACTTATTCACAAATATGTGGTCGGAAAGAAATACCTGTGGCGCGCCGAAACTTAAAATGGTTTGATTGGCAGCCCACGACAGTGAATACCGAATCTCGAGAAACGCTCATAAGCTGTTAATTGTTAGTCGTGATACGTTTCCAGAAAGATGAATTAGTAGGTTTGCAATCCGATGACATAAAAAGAATGCAATTATTAACACTTGCCGGCGAATCGAGCGAAATGTTTTTGTGCAAGCTCGGGATAACCACGATACACAGGATATTTCTGTCAGGCCTCTCCGCTTCACAAAACACACGGGGGGATGTCACGATAACATGATCGATGGCAGCGGTACATTTCCAACGTAGAAACCCTTGCTTTGATGTAAGAAAAGTAACACTATCTAATCCAAAGACCGCAAAGCGTATCGGCCGACGTATAGTAAGGTGTAATTCAAGAAGGCGAAAGTTTGGAATTTCACGGTTTGTTCCGGCCTCATCGAGCTTCTTACTTCTCCGAACCTCTATTGGAAGGTGCCATTGTTTTGAGATTGAAGTTGTTCTGGATAGGTTGGTTGGTTTATGGGGTTTAACGTCCCAAAGCGACTAAGGCTGTGAGAGACGCCGTAGTGGAGGGCTCCGGAAATTTCGACCACCTCGGGTTCTTTAACGTGCACTGACATCGCACAGTACACGGGCCTCGAATTTCTCCTCCAAAGAAATTCAACCGCCGCGGCCGGGATCGAACCCGCGTCTTTCGGGCCAGCAGCCGAGCACCATAACTACTCAGCCACCGCGGCGGCGCTGTTCTGGATATGGATAACGTGTTAATGCCTGTGTTAATGCCTATATAGGCCGAATTTTTCATTCTCTACTTTGCATTCTTAGGTCCTTAGGAGTCCTCATACCGCTCCTTGCGTAGTGGTACAACCTTTAAACGATGCGCCGCGGCTCCGAGATGGAAGGTGTCGCATCGGTGGGGCTTGAACGACCCAGGTTGCTCTACCGGAGCAACCGCTCACGGCAAATCTTAAACTGAAATGCCATCTGTCATGACGGTACATTTCTTCAAATTCCGGTGGGAGGTTGTGATCACGCCTCAGGAAGACGTGACCTAGGTCATCATCATCAGCAGCAGCCTGACTGCACCCACTGCAGGGCAAAGGCCTCTCCCGTGTCTCTCCAATTAGCCCTGTCCTTTGTCAGTTACGACCACTGTATCCCCACAAACTTCTTAATCTCATCCGCCCACCTAACTTTCTGCCGTCCCTTGCTGCGTTTGCCTTCTCTTGGAATCCACTCCATTACCCTTAAGGACCAGCGGTGCCCCGCCTAAATTGCGTCTTCGGGGGTAAAATTCACTCTGAAAGGCGATGATGCTTACGATGACGCCAGATTTACTGCGGAATAGGCGCATTAACGCGAGTGCGCTAATATCTTGTGCCATGGCGCTCTTTAGGCAGAGTCAATTGCTATTGCATATTCAAATCTACGAATATCACCATCAAAGAAATCCCGAACAAATCGCTTTGCTTTGGTTGTTTCCTCTACAGGTTCTAGATAACCTGTCGGAGACCCAAAGGGCACTGAACCATAGTGCACTCACAGCTGTGGCAGCGCCATCTCCCGGAAGGCAGTGGATACACTTCTTTGAAGAAGAGTTCAAGTGAGCTTCGGTCGTTATATTGTGAACGAGGGATAGCGAGCGCACTTTCAAAACGTGATGTTCAGAGGTTGACCACGAATGCCCGAGAAAAATGCGCAATGAAACCTAAAAGCAATGCTCTGGGAAGCTAACTGTGTCTTAATATCACTTCAGCAGCGCAGTGCCTGTTCCACGCAGTTGTGCGCTCTGAGCGCTCTGTTCTTACCCGACAGCATGGTCACAGCATTGTGGAACTTACAAGTAACTACCGCAAATGGCTTTGAAAACTGATGAACCTAAAATGGTCCTTAATAGTATGCTGACCTCTCACGACTATTGCGTCCACGGGAACCGCGAGCCGGTCAAGACTGTTTTTTTTTTTTTGCGTAAGTAGTGTTCTAAGGCCATTTCTTCATTTGAGGTCGCGTGTAGCGCGTGGTTACAATCTTTACAGCTTGGTAAAAATGAGCCTGAATATTAAGGGCGTGTTCCATTCATTACGTATCTGTCGTTCTCTGTGGACAAAAGATAATCAGGTAGCGCACATGGTTATTCAAGCTATTCATTTTATGCTGCATGTTTCAATAGCAATCCTGCAGACTACGTTCATTCGAGTATAACTCAGATTTTAAAAATGCCTAAGTGGAAAAGGCATTTAGATATTCTACATTTTTCTGCGTCCTCGTACCTCAGTCTGAGACAGGGCGTTCGGCGTGCGCTGGAAAATGGCGCTGACTGAGAAAAGCAGGGAATGATTCCAAGAATATCTCAACAGCAACTGCACTTGAGGAAGTACTTTAGGTTGGATTAGTCTCTGAAATCAATTGTCTTCCAAACTGCAACTGGGCATGGGCAAATGAATTATGTTTTTGTGTATGGGGTTTAACATATCACAAAGGATATGAGGGACGCCGTAATAGAGGGCTCCGCGTTATTTAGACCACCTGGGGTTTTTTAACGTGCACTGACGTCACAGTACACGGGACTCCAGCATTTCGCCTCCATCGAAATGTGACCACCCCGACCGGAATCGAACACGCGTTTTTCGATCGTTTTTCTTGGCGGTTGGTGTAGAAGGATAAATGTGATTGAAGGAAAAATTCGCTGCCTCGCATATGAATATGCATCGCATGAAAGGGGATCCTTACGTGGTGCGCATGCTCTTTGCAAAGAATACACACAACAGAGCGCTCTGTTGTGTGTCTTCTCTGTTCCCTTTAAATGTGCTGTGGTCTTGAAAGATGCACAACTGTCGCAATGAACAAGCAGTTTGCAAGAGTCCACTTCAGGGGCAGTTTCAGTTTGAATGCGGCAGCTTAGTGTAGTCTGAAAAAAATTGTTTCAGGGCGACTTCCGGTTAAAAAAATAACGCTTTATTGCTATTACTTAGAGCTTTTTCATTATACCGGGCTCTCCGGCGGTCGACCTTGAACGCCACTCAGCCGTGCCAATTTGCTGCTAATTAATATGTTGACTTACATGCGTTTACTATTGAATTATTGAGTTATTTATAGTTTTTGTCTAGTAATAGCCAAATCTTAGAGCGTCACATTTAAGCCTATGTACAGAATGCATCGAATGTGTGTTCCTCATGCCTATGCTTTCTCTAATCGATGACTTGCAGTCGGCTTCAGTTCGTCCCGCACTTGCTCGTTGTTTACGGCCACTATCCGTTCGGGGACAACACTATCGACAACTGCGCTGTCATGCCTCCCGCCCGGTTATCGACGGTCCCCTTACCATACGAGTTCCGAGGGAGCTACCTCTACGACATGGTGAGTTGGTGTGCCGATTGAAATACAAGCGTTCTCTACAGGAAAGCTTGTGTGTAAACCAAACTTTCTCTGCCTTTATTTAGAAGGAAAGTTTGCGCTCGCATTTAGAAACTTGGAAAGAAAGTAGCTTCTTGTGGTGTTATTAAGACTGCAGCGAATAGATCGGAAAGGCCTCCGTTCAATACGATGCCCACTCGTGGTAGCGTTCAATTCGTGGAGCCCGTATAAGAGGGTAAAGGTGCTTCTTGAATGTGTACCATTCTCTAAGTGAGCGATGTTGGAGACTGGCCTGGGAAGTATGCATAATACATTGTCATAGAACTCTTTACTTCTCAGTGGCTCTACATGGCCATACGTTACCTCACACGTGCACATAAGTTGAATGTGCGATGGCAGAACACTGCGCACTTGGTTGAGATATTATGAAAAAGGAAAAGAGCCAAGGCCTTCCCGGCTCAGTTGATTGTACGGCAGTTCATTCTAGCGCAATAGTAGAAAGCCTGATTCATATACTAGTTAATCAGTGAAAGTAAAAATGGTAGAATGCTATTTCTTCCTGTTGTAACCATCCCCAAAGCGGGTCAACAACGTAGCCTAAGCAGAGGGCACAGCAAGAGGCCGCAGGAGGGGCCTCTCCGCGTCTGGCATTTCATTTCGGATTTCATGTGTTTGGTTATGACTTGAACGCGTAATTGTATTTCATCAGCGGTACTGTACACCAACTTTCGGCTTAGTGTACCGGCCCGTATGACAAATTTTTATACTCGAGTATGGGTGTAAAGCAGCCCACAGCGCGACCTAAAATTCTACCCATAACAAGCAGACAAGGAACCGTTTGGTACCATGTCTAGTGCTAAAACCTCGTCCCCAAAACAATACACTGTCTTTGTCATTGATAAAAAATGTTTGTCGGCTAAGGCAGTGCTAATGGAGTACGCAGGCCATTTCATTCGAGGTTCTGATGTGTTGTCTTTTGAAGACCTGCACCAACTATAAATATGCCTATCAAAATTCGTTCAGCGATGTAATGTCGTCACAGTCTATGTTCCTATTTTTGAAGGCCAATCATCCAATTCATGGTACTGAAACCCCGCGGAGGAAATATGGAAACAGGAGTGTTAAATGTTCCGCTATGAAACAAAGCCCAGTAGGTCTCGGTGGTTTTCACAACTGTGAATTAGATGACTATACCAGTAGTGGTTTTACTCGGGCAGTAGTGCGCATGGGGTGAGGGTGCGCTCAATTTAGGAAATTGTGGTATAGCAGGAAGAAAACAAAATTAAGAAGGCTCAAAGATGACGCAAAGCGAATATGAGCAGTTTTTCAAAACGTGCGAAGCGATCACACCATTACTGGGAAGGGTTCTGGAAAGCCAAACAATAATTTTGAAACTGTCGTTTGGAGGTATAACGACAGAGCATGCGGCGTAAGAATAGCACCGGTAGCAGACGTCTCAATAGAGGTAAATCATGTAAGGTAGTAAGGTGGTCGAATGATGCATATTAGGGGCCGTTTACCTGTGAGATAGGCAGCGAGTTGCTATGAGAGGTTTGTGATTTAGGTGGCTAAGTGTCCTGTAGCCTTTTGGGTGCCGTTCGCGGGCTACTGTTCTGCGTAGCTTGCTCCTCCACTTCCCATTTGCAAGCGGGACTAAGAAGACCACGTCACTCATGGTTTACATTGTGACAGTTCTTTTGGTGTAACTGCCAGCATTCCATATCTGTGTGATCTCCGGAAAATGCGCAGAGTCCACAATTTGTGTCTCATATCTTCGAAAGTAATTGCCATTTAAAAATTCTAAAACTGTGGCTAGTCGCTTGATATAGCTAATTACAACCAGGCACCCAGCTGCGCACAGTAAAAACTTATGCATTATCGTTTAGTGTACTGGTTTGGTATTCGGTATGAAAATTGAAAATTAGTTTTTGAGGAAACGAAATAGCGCAGTACTGTCTTACATCTCTGAGGACGCCTAAACCGAACAGTAAAGAAAAGGATAAAGGAGAGAGTGACAGTAGAAAAGAAGAAAAATGTGGCATAGTGGAGGGCTCACGAAAAATTTCGACCACCTGGGGATCTTTAACGGTCACTGACATCGCACAGCACACGTCTGCTATCATTTGCGTGTTTTCTGCCGTACAGCTCCACTAATATTATATAGTCTCACAAGCGGTCATCTCAGCTGAACAAATTTAGTTTTTAAAGTTACTCGCGGGCTTCTGTTAATTACAAGTCTCGTACGTTTGCGACATAAGCAATGATCTAAGGGGGTCCTCAGACAAAATATGGTTTGTTCTCTACCAAGTAGTCCGTCGGCCCGCACGGCGTACGGATTTGGAGAAGCGACAGGTGCCGACCCACGCGCTCCTCTCGGTCACCATGAAGGGCCGCTGGACAAGAGCCAAGCCAGGGACAAATGATAGTTGAGGCGACAAAAATGAATAAGAAAATTTGCCTCTCCCGCACCACTAATGTATCGCGGGTATAAGCCCAATAGCAAAATAAAAGATTTGGCCCGAGGGCAATTGTGATTTTGCCACCCGAAGGTGGAAAGAAATCAATAGGGAAATCTCTACTTCAGCGACCCACCGCCGAGGAAGCGGGCCCGGGGAGACTCCCCTGATCTCCCCTAGGACGTAGAGGGATGGGATGGGCGTTTGGAAATGGGAATTGGAAATTGGTTTGGGTTGTGGGAATTAGGTGGGATTGGGGACAGCAGGTATTTTGACCAGATTTGGCTTGATTTGATCCTGAGTTCCTTTTCAGGCCTCCTTGAAGGGCGAGCACTCAGTGCACCAATTGTGGGCCCTCGGCGTTGGACGTACTCCCACACCACAGAGAACGATTTGCCGGCGATCTCCGACCGTCCGAGACAGGGAAAATCCTAACAGGGGCTTGGCTAGGATCCCCTCCCCCAAGCCAGGTTCCGCCACCCCGACCCTCCCACAGTACTAAGAGACGGATATTTCACAGCACTCGTTCGGTACTTCGGCTCTTACTCCTGCAGTACTCGCACACGCTGCAGCCATCCTTTCACGGTTTTCGCGGCGATCGTTGCCAGCGATCGCCCTGGCATAGTATGTGAAACCTCAATCCATTCTACCACCCTGTCATGGTTGAGGTCTCGATTGATGTCCGCAGTGGCATCACGCGCTACCACACGGTATATATGCACGTGCCTGACCAGGGCATTGATGCCCTCTGCGATTTCACCAGTCTACTAACCGTTACTCAGACAGCCGCCAGGCTTTCCCGCGTTTCGGAGCTTACTGGCCTTGGAGTTTGCTGCTACTTACTCCATCTCTTTTCGTGCTTTCAGGCCAAGGGCAGCTTCCCCAAAACCCAAGCTTGGATCGCCCAGCCGCATGCCCCCGCGAGGCACCGAGCTCTTCGTGATCGGAAACCAACGCGTCCGCGGCTGGGTGGTACGCCCTCGTACCGAGAGGGAACCGTGACTTTCAATTTTGCGAATTTTGGAACGACCGCGTCTGCCCGGGCGATCTCGTCGATCGGCAAAACAGCTAAGTCGGAACCGCGTCTACCGCAGCGCCAGCACCACGGCAAAACGACAAAGTCCCGACCGCGTCTACCGCGTCGACCACGCCAAAAGCAAACAGCCGTTCTAGTCACCAGTTCTGCTTTTAAGCCGGATTCCACGTGCCCAGTCCGTCTCCCTTCTCGGACCTGCCCTCCCACACAGGCATAGGGCATCGTGGGCGCGACACGCTCACAATGTCGCGGAAAGTCTGCTGCACCTTTCCTGGGGATTCGCAACCCCAAGAGTGGATTCCGGCGGATCCACCCACCGCTGTGCGTTGCACCGGAACAAAGCTTAGTAGCCGAAACTACACCAGCCCGTATCCGGTGGCAGGGGGGGCCACGGGCAGGCCGCACAGTCGGATTTCCCCCCCCCCCCCAAGCCAGGGACAGCCGTTCGAGTTCTTCTCGCAGTGTGAACGGAACCACCGGACGCCGTCAGTCGGCAGCTACACTGAGGTGAGTGAACGAAGCCTCGCGGCCTGTAGCTCAAGCCTTCCGTGTTGGTCTCCTACGGGAAAGCAAGCGATGCTGCCGATTCTTTTCTCCTCCTAAGTGCTATCGTGCGTGGACAAGGGTTTGAAAGATTTGCTTTATGGTGTACGGGTGTTTAACGTCCCAAAGGTACTCAGGCTATGAGGAACACCGTGATGAAGGGCTCCGGAAATATCTACCACCTGGGGGTCTTCAACGTGCACTGACATCGCACAGTACTCGGCCCCTCTAGAATTTCTCCTCCAAATAAATTCAACCGCCGCGACTGTGATCGAACCCGCGTCCTTCAAGTCACAGTCGATCGCCATAGCCACTGAGCCACCGCTGCGGCCGAGGCTGGGAAAAGGAGCGTGCCATTGGCTATAGTGTCTACTGAGATCTTTTTTATTACAGTACTGTTTCAATAAGTTCGTGAGAGCCGCCACCTGTACGCCAGCCTCATATTAATATCCTGCATGACCGACTGTGGTCATATGTGTAGAGACTGGATATGATACGGCCAAAAATATTCGTTAAAATAAACACAAGTTGTTGAGCTGGGCACAAAAACAAAACAAAAGGTGCACTGCTAAATAAAACAGTGACACTGCTGTATCTGTTGGATCCGGCAGAGTGTGTGCACTGAGGTGAGAAGTAAAGTCTTCATGCGACTTAATAACTCGACGGAGTCGTAGCAATAGCGCCGGCAGCAATCGTTGAGGCGGTAATATTCTTACGGCGTTGTCTGTATTGGCTTCGCATTTCTAAGCACGAATGCCCCAGTGTGATTTCACTATTTTCTATCAGGAAAGAGGGACTAGAAGGTACAGGTTAGAGTCAATAGCAGCAGTCAATAGATGCATGGCACTGGCTGCGTTTGTCGGCCCATTCTGTGGAGTCAGTTTCGTGCAGAATTTCTTGTAACGAATATTTTGAAAAAAAAAAAAACAAATAGCGCTGTGTCTATGTAGACTCGGCAAGGATGCCACCATCACCAATGACGGTGGTGATGGTTCAGATTTATATCTGTATAGTTCTGATAGTTCAGATTTTAATGTTTTTCTTTCAGGTGTGCAAGGATAGAAATTACGCGTCCAACCTAAGGTACCGATCTTTCCACTACGCCATGCTTACGTACGAAACCACTAACCGGACATTGTTTGCATATGACAACGAAGTTGGACTGGCCACAAAAGTACGTGTTACGATCATATCTTTCCTATTTCGTGGGCACACATTCCCATTACACTCCTCGTTTATGCAAGATATGCACCGGGACAATGAATTACTCAATTATAACAAATAATTTGTATAATTTGCTACCTGCTGTATAGACTGCTGTAGGAACGGAGAATGCACCAGTGCATATCTGGGTTGGGATGTGTTCTTGTCCGAACAGCTTTCTCGGCGGCAAACGCCCAATCCCGCAGCATGATTTTTTTTCTCAATTTAGCCTTTTATAGCCGTTCTGTGTCATGTACAACATCCTCAGACAGAAAAACTGTAAGACACTGTTATGAAAATATAAAAGATAATGGCCCATTCTTCAGAGGGGTAGCAAAATGTTTCTTTTAACTTCCTTTAACGTGTTATAATTGGTCGTATCGAGCAATTAGGACTGCCATAGAAAAGCGATCGAGAACGCTTTTGAGGATAGCGAAAATATTAATATCAAAAAGAAAGTGCAAGACTGCCACCTGGTTGTCTGTGGATGTATTGATTGTTGCATTGAAATATTTCATTGTATAAAAAATGTCGCCCATAAACTGTGTCCCGCTCAAAACACTTTTGTCGAGAATTGCTGGGTATGAAACCAGTTCTTAGGCACTATCGATCATCACCCAGCATCTCTCTAGACAGACAAAAATGAAAACATAATATTGAAGAAGTGTTGGCGCTCATAAAATGCAAATTTACTAGTTAACGGTGTCCAAGACAGACCTAAAAACTGCTTCCAGCATTCCCATAGAGAGAGTATTCAATGGCCAAGAAATATGTATATATCACAACGTGCGGGGGTGATATGACGGAGATGAAGGAATTCTATGCGGCCATTTTTTGTAGTACGACCTAAGCCTGAAGAATATACGTAAATATTAGAAAGTGTTGTTGCGTGGAAGCAAGCCAAAGAGCAGAACTTGAGTTATAGTGAAGTCTACGTTTAAAGGCCTCGAAGGCTAGCTCAACCGCTCCGTCTTCATCACTGTACGCAGCGCTGTCTTTCCCATTGTCAATATGTGGTGCAACATGTACTTTTTTTGTGTTGTACGAGGCTACCATAAGCTTTTCAATTAGATGTGGCTTAGCAGTGCTGCTGTTGACTCACTGCGCGATCTTATGAGACTTGGTACTTCAGCGACTTGCATGTTTTCAGCAGAATTTTCCAACTGCAGTCTATATTATGCCTCACTTCGCAGTTGATAGATGCGCGCCCTGTGTTTGAAAATAACCTGAATTATTTTATTTACTTTTTAATGATCACTGTTGCACGCCTCCTTCAATGGACTGCTGGCCCCTTTCAATCTTCAGGCCAAGCATGTTAGTGTCAATCTTGAAAACGTTTTACTGATAATGTGAATGCCATTATTTATCATGCGCCTTGCCAAAGCCGATACGCTGCTTATTATACATACCTTGTCACTACAATACTGTAAATTTTGTTTTGTCTATTTCTTCAATATTCGTAATTATAGTGGTCCACTAATCGCTGAGGACTTCGGAATCCGGGTTATGGAAAGCCATGTCGGTGTTTTGTTTTGAATCTCTTTTACGCCCAGTTATGCACCGTGAAAAACGAGGCACTGGACGTCACATTCGGCATCGCGGCCTACGACGTCGACTACGACGACTACGCCAACGAGTGCGGGTCATTGAACAAGTTTGGCAAGCACAGCCGCCTGAGGGCGCTCCGGAAAATCACGGACTACTACAGAAATCTACCTAACGTGCTTTTCAATCAGGCACTGTGTACGCGAGCCGTGGCGTGAAGCCCAGTTGTTGGCCATTTCTTCCTAGAGCCGAAAAAAAATTAAACCTCTCGGCATGCTACAGACATTAAGGACCAAAGATGCAACAGGAAATAGCAGTGATGCGCCAGCCGCACCCGGTGACAAAATATCCAGCAGTTCACGATGCTTTATATTTTATTAACCAATAAAAAAAAAAACGGCAATCCCTGCCTCCACAGTTTTTACGAGTTCATTGTACTGTTCTTTTTTCTCAAACTTATTCTCAAACTATTTAAGCTCAATACGCTCTTTCCGCGAAATGAACGAAAAATGAAAATATTTAATTTTCAAATGAAACCATCCGCAAAGTGCTTTCATTTGCTCCGAGAGAAGTTGTCAATATAACGAGTTTCGTCAGATGAAAATATTTGGGCTTATGCACTCAGTAGGTGCTGAAATTATTTCTGTACACCAGGTTTTCAATTAGGCGCGAAACATTTCCCGAATTGTATTTGTTACTCGAGTTATTTCCTCCTCCGGAACTTGTCTGCAGGAGCCTGTATTGCAACTCAATTGTTCCTCCAACAGCTTGCCTTAACTACTTTGTGTGACAGTATACAGTGAGTTTTTCATATTTTGGCTGCTCTTAGTATGCTGATGTTTTCGTCACTCTTTTCTGCAGTGATATACAGCCTTTTAGCTATGGTAACACTTGTTAACTGGCGACATGACATTGTGTTTCTCTTAGCCTAAGCAGTCATCTTCATATTCTTGACTGAAGTGTAGCCGCTCATGGGTCAGGCATTATGCAACTTTCATTATCGCTGTGGAATTGTTTGCATACTGTTTCAGACAGAAATGCTAAGTTAAAGCGTTTCCACAATACCATGTGGGTATTGCGCCCCCACCTCACCCACCTCACCTCTTACGTTGCAAACATTTGGCTTCTCGGATACCACAACAAGCTGGTATCGAAACCCAAACGAACAGCACGAAGTTAGGCAACTTGAGACATGGGTTCGAAAAACCTATACCCAGAACGTAGCCGCTGCGACACGGGGCTACATAGCCAGAACTTGTTGCGAAGACAGTTGTATGGTGTCGTCTCCGTAATGTAATACAACAAAAATAAGTGGCTACAGTGGCCTGATTTTTCAATTAAAGCTTTCATTTGGTTTTTATATTTCTGATCGAATGTTGTTACGCGATTGAGATTGATTCCTGGAGACAGAAATGGCGCAGAACAAACAACGGTATCCTAGAAGGTCCTGCTTAAGTCGAGAAGACAAGCGACAGAACTTTCTTCTCTCTTTCTTTTCCTAAATTTAACGGGCGCTTGTCCTTCACGCCTATCTCAGTATATTTAACTACGCTATTTTTCCTCAACAAAAGTATTTATGGACATACTTAAGCGTAAAAAATCTTTGACGGCAGCTGCTGCACGCTCAATGTGGAAATGGTAGTCTAGATGCTGCCTTATTAGCGTTTTGCAGGTGCACTGCAAGCGACCTGCATAACCAGACCCTGAAAAGGTTTTGCATTAACTTTTTGAGCTCAACCTTTCTGGAAGCGTGGGCTACAAAGCGAATGACATAAATGAATTAGTTAAGAGCAAATACCCCTCGGTGTTTTGCTATGTACTTTGGGCTTTCCAACTTCGCTAAACTAGAATTAGCACTTGAAGTAAAACGCCACTACGCATAGGCTGGTGAACTGTTGCCGCATGAGTTGCAACTAAAACGGCGCTAGGACACCGCTCGAAGCTGCGTCAATAGATAATTGCGAACGAAACACAGCCACCTAACACGATACAACTCACGTTGATGAGTCGTGAGCAGCTGCCATGAATCGCAGACAGCGACAAACACAGAGGCTGGGGCCAACCAAAACATCCAACTAACAAGCGCAAAAAGTCATTGCAAATATGGAAGTTAATTCCAGATGTCAGTGCCACTATTTATACGTTTCCTTGAACGGCACTGCGATTTTATTGCAGTGATGCCACCCCTGCGTTCCTTGTGACGAGGTTATATGACACCGTGGGCTCAGCTACCCTTAGTTGCCAGATACGAATTCACAGTGGTAACGAATTCTTCATCATCAGCCTGACTACGCCCACTGCAGGGCAAATGCCTCTTCCATGTCTCTCCATCTAACGCTGTCCTTTGCCGGTTGCGGCCACTGTAGCCCCGCAAACTTCTTAATCTCATCCACCCATCTAACTTTCTGCCGCCCCCTGCTACGCTTGCCTTCTCTTGGAATCCGCTCCGTCACCATTAACAACCAGCGGTTATCTTGCCTTCTCATTACATGCGCTGCCCAAGCCCATTTCTTCCCCTTGATTGCGATTAAGATGTCATTAAGCCGCGTTTGTTTCCTCACCCACTCCGCCCGCTTCCGAAGTCTTAACGTTGCACCTATCATTTTTCTTTCCATACCTCGCTGTATTGTCCTTGAGCTGAAGCAGCCATGTTTTTAACTTATTGGCACCGCTAGTCAAACTACTTAGTCATGTCATATCTTGTAATCGTTTTCTAAATAAGATGAGGACTTCAGAGACCCAGTAGTTTTTGTCTGGCGTCCATAGAGGGTGTCGACACATTCTGCGTGAGGAAAGGCCTTCTCAATTGCCGCTCAGTTTCCTGCGCGTTGAAACAACGCCACGCTCCCACTAACAAACGGGTAAGTTTGCTTCCAGTCTAGCAGCGCAGACCTCCGTGTTCAGAGGTGTCGAAATGACTGCTCTCTTTACCATTTGGCGTCAGAAGTGAGAGGAAAGTCGAAGGGAACTTTTTATTTGCAAAGAAAACTTTGCTGAGTCTAATTCGCAAACAATGGACCCAACCTCAACTCTCTGTAACACTTTGGGCGGCTTTAAAAAGTGATATTGCATCTGCATCTGCTGCGGGTTTGCGGAGAGAATTTTTCGCACTTTTTATTCCCACAAACTGCGTTCCTCTGAGCAGACTAACACCGTCTGGAATTCTGACTTATCCCATTGTAGGATGGGTTCCAACTGTGTTTTCTTTTCTGATTTCGCGGTTCTAGTTGGGAGAGAGAACTGCTCGTTCAACTGAAGGAAAACCGCTTGATTTCAACATCTTTTTGTTTGCTCTTCCCGAAAGTTTCTTCTTAACCACGGAATAGCGCGCAGCGGCAGTCAATCCATGGGCAGCTTTGTTAACGCGTCTAACTTTATAAAAAATAAATGTTTTGCTAAGCGAAATGCCCATGCAGTCAGTCCTAGTCCACCCTTGTGACGGAGCCAGAGCGTTTAGCACACAAATCAAACTAGTGTCCTACACGAAAATAAAGCCCTCTTTTAAGCTAGTTGGACCTTTGTGCATGTTGAGATAGGTGCAGGCTGCGCGGCACCTGCACGAAAAAAAAACCATTACTGCTTTTTGGTTTAGTTTAAATGCTAGCCGCCCCCGTTCTTTTAATATGCACATGTGAGCCTAAATTTTGATCCTTATGAGTGAATAAAAATGCGTATTTTTGTTTTTCTAAGAATATCTCAAGAAAACTGTTCAGAAAAGAACTAATATTCCAAAAGCTTTTTGTATATCTATGAATATGTCAAGAAAAGCGTTTAGCAGAAAACTAATATGCCAAAAGGCAGCAAGTCACAACTTCTGCATCTCACGACCAAGGTCGACGTCATCACTCAAAACATAATGTGCATCCTTATTACATGACACAAAAGTGACAGCGGGAGTACCAACTATTTGCTAAAGAAAATACGCTTGGTGGAGTAACGCTCATTCATCGCCACGCAGTCATATGTGTTCTCAGAAGAACTTGTTGTTGGGCTAGTTGGTAGTTATTCATAATTAAATTCAAAGGCGCCAAACCATACACACACACACACAGACACACACACACACACACACACACACACACACACACACACACACACACACACACACACACACACACACACACACACACACACACACACACACACACACACACACACACACACACACACACAGGAGAAGAAAGAAAGACGAGACAGAGCGCCACTCACAACTGTGTTCTCGTCGTTCATACATGTGATATATACTCATACGGAGAATAAGTGAAGATTATTTCAAATCGATCAAGTATGGCTAGTCGAACGAGACCGGCTTCGCGCGAATAGTGAGCTATCCTGAAGCCTGGCTGGTCGCAGCTCATTAGAAATACACGTGTGTAAGGCAAAAAACTAAAATAGTGAACGTCTACACAGCACGAAAATTTTGATCAACATAAACAACAGCAAAGGTTACCCGTTTCTATGTATTATTGAACGAAGATTGGCAATTGACCCTCTTGTTTGATGTGCCGGTGGAATGAGTCGGCTCCTATGTTTCCATTCAAGCAAAAGGCTTCGACAGCACTTTGGGATATTCCCTCCAAGAGTTCTGTGGTGGTCTGAAGTAGACTTCAGAAGAATTCAACTCGCGTAATGAATGGCGCGTGAAAAGAACGCAGGAAATAGAAAAAGTCTTCTTGTGCCTTCGTAAAACGCTAACTTTTTATCAGATATGAACGTTATCAACAGATACTACTGTGTTAATTTCAATAAAGCACCAGCGCTATGCCAGATAACTGCCAACAAAGATACAAGCATAAGCGTTAACCCGAATTAACAGCAGTCACAGTTCGTAATTCAAAGCCACCTGATCCACTTTTAAGAATCCTTAGGACTTTACGAATCTGTGGATGAGCGTGAAGAGAACTTTAAATTAGCACGAAAGACCGGCTTGTTAAACTAACTCTAATCACCTTATTAATGAAGCTTGAACATTCAATTTGCGTGAAAGACAATTTCACTTTAACCGCAGTTCGCAACCAGAAGAGGGCAATTATCTCGACTTCGATCTATATCAAGGACCCAGCGGAGGTGGAAACACTGGTCAATGCCGCCACCATCAAAATGCAAGACCAACGGAGGAAGTCATCGAACGTAGTGAAAGACTCCCAACAAGCAAGCAGGGACTACCTTTCTGTAAAACTTCATGCTAGGTCGAGCGCGCTTTCAACTAGGCTATCCCGCTCCGAAAAACATGGACTGCTGGGCACGAAAGTCTACGCGAAAACGAGGTAGGGAATGGTCTAGTCCAAGCTCTCCCAAAGCGGGTGGGTCCTCATTTTTACCCACCCCCTCCTAAGACTGCACGGAAACAGACTCGAAAGAAGACATTTCTCGTCCTCACATAAACAACTAGCCTCATTAGAAACCACATTCTAGCGAAAATATAAATCAGTAAAAATCGTAATCTTCACAGTTTAAACAAGACTAGCCCCACATAACACCCAGGTTAGTGTGCTTGGTGCGGTGCAAGCCCCGCTTTCTTCATTCCTCTTTGAAATTAGAGGACGTACCAGACCAAACTTTAACAGTGCCCTACCCTACACTCGAGGGGGGGCCCTGACCAGCGACGACCTGGAGAAGCAAGCCTGTATCATCCGACTTCTCCGCAACGTAGCATAATCAAGCCCACAGCAATCCTACGACAGGAAAAGTAAACTATAACTATTTTATTTAAGCAGAAGGCTACAATAACCGGACAAGTGTCTTTGTCTTTCATCAGTTTAGGTAACGAATAACAAATCTGCGAATGAGACAACACTAACGATCAAAGCCTCTGAGAAAAGTAATCACCATTTATTATAAAAATAACTGCGACCCATTGAAGTCATTTTCTATGAATGCTAAGAGCGCAATGGAAAAGAACAGAGGCACGCCTCCTTTTCTCTTGTACGCTGCTCCCTTGGTTAGTGTCACCTTAACCTTAATTCCTCGCTCCCGAAGCAAAACTGGGATTTTTCGAATAAGTCTTTTGAGGGTCACTGCCCCGTTTTGAACGTCGGAGCATCTGTGTTGTATTAAAAAAAAAACGGCAGTGGCAGATATTCACCCAACTACATCTTGTACGACCGGATCGAAATTGCTTGACTTTTGGAGACTCGTTTTCATTGGCTGTTCTGTGCACTTGAGGAAAATAGACAGGTTTATTGCTTGTCCTATAACAAAGCCGAAATGATAAACAGTGTCATTTAATCCACAATTATTTGGAAGCAGTTAAGCGCTTGTCACTGCCGTAAAATATATTGAGGCTGTTCCCTGCCTCTCGCAGACGACTGCACAGTGCAGACGCTGCGAAGTGTATTGCGGGTTGATTATCCTCTCTTTTTCTCCAAGCTTAGTACACTTTTCGCTTATTTCATTCATAGCTGTCGCTATCAGTCGCGGCGTGCTATGATATCAATGAATTGTATAATATTTTTCCAGACAACGGCGAGACCGCTGCGAAACAAGCTCGTCTCTGCCGATCTTTTTAATGCTCGCGAAGTGAAAATATGGGAAGTGGAAATATTGAAAAGACCCGTGTTGCTTTGAAGGAAGCGAGATGAAACTTTTGGGGCTTAGGTTTGCGCTTAGGCATTTTTTTATTTAGTGACATTTTAAACGCAAAATCCCAAGCAGCACAGGTAATGGACCCATTATTGTAAACAAGCTGGTCCTTTGTAGGACCGGACATTGCCATTGCGTTTCCAATAATGGGCCGATATTGTAGTGTAAGAATTAGAGTTCAGTGTAGTGACATGCAGAACTGAAAGGCATTTCAAGCATATTCCGTTTACATCACCTACGCGGCATTTGCTGTGTAAATTAAAACGACGTGTATGTTATTTGAATCTGTTTCCTATAGGCAATTAGAACTTACTGTTGAAATGAAAAAATAGAGCGAGCGTTGCGAAGTATTTGCTCCTGAGACGTCATATTCTCACAGAGACGCTCCACCTTCACTCATAACTCAGTATTTTTCTGCCAGGCTTCTAGACAAACGATTCCTTTCAGCGGCATTGCAATATGCAATCACTCGCTTGTCGTATTTCGATGTCTTCGACGTCCATTCCCGAAAAAGTGCCAGCAATTATTCGTGGTCGCTGTGTTTGTGGCCGTCATCTCAAAACTGATGGAAGCACGGTTCGAGAGATAGTGGAAACGAGACACGAACAAGAAGGACAAATGCAAAATAAGGAACTTTAAAATTTCGAGCGGTTCGCTAGCATTAAAAGCGTGTTTAGTTAAGCTCCTGACATATGAGTTATTCAGTCCGCCTGCAGACAAAGCAAATACTAGTTTCCGTTCACTAGAAGGAAAACACAACTTTCAACTTTGTATTTTTTCACTGCATGTTATAATGCAAAAAATTTTTGTCACGCATGTAAGAAGCCGTTAATGAGCGCTAGCGTTGTGAGCGTTGCATCTGATTTATGACATGGATTGTAGTTGGCTCATGACTGACTGAGAACGACATGATAGGAGGCTGTTAAAAAAGTAATTGGCAGAAGAAGAACTCACTGGAATTAGTGGTAAAATTTATGGAAGTATATGTCTTGCTATAGCTTCGAACGGAGCTGCACTATGTTGAAATAAATAGATGAACCTTCCCTCGGGCTTTTGCTGGCGTATCTGTTAGGCGGTTAGATACACCGCTGATGCATGCCAGAAGCGCTGACTTTGCTTTTGTTACGAGGCAGCCAAACGTCGCAGCGATGAAGAACCACTCAGTCATCCAGGAATAACGAGGTGCGTAATAAGGTGGTTTGCGCCAGGGCTGGATGCCTAGTTATCTAGCTTCTAGAGTAGCATGAAGTTATAACCACTAACTCAACTCCCTGTCACCCTCAACGTGGCCTGTATACGAATGTCTGCCGTTCCTCCTGACTGCACGCCTTGCTTCGACGCTCTTCAGAGTAACCGCGGGTAAAGTCAATCTATGCGGTGCACTCGAGTAACAAGGTTATTCGGGAGTGAATGGAGTTGTTATGCCATGTCGAGACCTGCTTGCGGTACTGTCAGTAAGTACACGGCGTGAAATTTAATCAACCTGCCGCGACTCCGCTCGAAATAGAACGTGGAAGACGAGCGGACAAAGACAACAAAACTTTGACTAGTTCCTTTTCTTCTCCATTTAAGGAGATGGAGAATTAAAATGAATGCACCTCAGGATATTGATACCATAAACTGCCGAAAATTAGAGGTAGAAAGGTAATGCTCCCGGGTTTGTCTCCCAGTCTTGGATGTTGATTGAATTCTTTTTCTCTTTTTCATGGTTTGACTTCTAACTCAGCTCAAGGTCAAATTTACACGGTCCGGGACTGAAGCCTGAGGTCCTACATTGAAGCTTCCTCTTCAAAAGCAGCTCTGTCTTAACTAAGGTGAGCCAGGTTGTGCCAACGAAAGCTCTATTAACCACGGTTAGACACGGTCTAGCTTTGGTTCATCTTTATTGTTTCAAGATTTCAGCGAGATCAAATCACGTGATGCATCGCTTGCTGCAAGTGAAAGAACGAGCGTCCAGAGCGGGGGTCGGCGCAGCGGCGGACGTGACTGCCAAGTGCAAGAACGAATCACGTGACACACCACATGCCACAACTGGCGACAAGGACCGGCCGAGCAGCAGCCAGAGCAGCAGGGGACGTGACTGCCAAGCGCACAGCTGTGGCGACTAAGGTGAAGATGAAGATGAAGATCGAGGCACCTGCTACGCGCGATTATGATCATGCGGTGCGCCTCCCTTTAGAGGTCAAGTCTAAGAGGCAGATGACCTTCACGCTCAGCTTGGGAGAAGTAGAGCTTTTCGCTCTAAAGATTCGGCTATGAGGAAATGAAAGGGAAAGTAACTGTCTCACTCCTCTGTGGACGCCTCAACCGCAATGGGAGGGAAGAGGGGTGTTAAAAGTGAAAGAAAGAGGTGCCTAATGGAAGGCGCCGAAATAAGTTAGACCACTTCCGTATCTTTAGCGTATGCAGATATCTCTGAGCACACAGGCGTCCTTGACGTTTCTCTTTCATGGAAATGTGAGCGCCGCGGTTCCGTTTGAACCCGGGTTCTCTGGCTGAGTAGAACAAACTAGCCACTGAGCCAGCGCGGCGGGTCAGCCAATACAACGTATATCACTGTAAGGGCATCAGAGCCGCGTGTAACCTTCGCTCACACGTAAAGAAGCCACAGTGCGGACTTCGAGGCAGTTTGAGCGCTTGAGTACTGAACCAGATATGCGGCGTCAGCACCCCTCTCCAGGAATGTACGCAAAAAAAGCAGAAATCATTCCTCCTGGCTGATGTCTATCAAGCAGCTATGTGACGTGGATAGGGCAGATCCGACTCCTCTCTCAAAACCAACCGATTCTCATGCAGTACAAAATTCCGTTAATGTCACACGTTTCATAAGCAGAGGTAAATTGCTTGCGCGCCGGACAGCACTTTCAGCTGAGCCTTAACCACCTTGCCCATAAAAAAACTTGGCACTGCGTTAGATCTGGTTAAGCCTGGATATGCAAGCGAAAAGCTTCAGTTACGCTTGATTTGGCGTCATGGCTGTCGCAATTCGGGCACAATGCACTGGGAGCACCAGGATAACGGTGGAGGCGGTCGGCCGACCACACAGTGCCTGTGCGGAGGCGGTGGAGGAGACGGAAATCGGCTCGGTTAAAATTCAGGAGACACTTTGACTCTATAAAATGCTGCAAGGCAAAAGCGTTTCGTGGTGCACTTCTTTTTTTATTTTTCGTATTGTATTTGTTTTATTTAATTTTTATTTGGGCTTATTTTCTTATTTTTATTGTTTTTTATGCTTCTTTCCTTCTTTTTCTCTTATTTTTCTTTCTCTTGTTTTTATTGCATTTTAATTTTTATACTTATTCTTCTTTTCTTCCTTTAATTTAATTTACGACAGCCATGCATTCACTAGATGCGCCTTTATTCATGCTCAAACCTTGAGCATTTGCGCCGGATTGGTAGCGTCTCCGCTTCAATCGCCAAATGTCCTCGTTCGATTCTCATCATCGACGCAGTTTCTTTTTAAGAGCTGATTGAGGCGCAACTTACATCGCAAGAGCAGCGGCTCAGGCAGACAGATACGGGGCTGTACACTTTGTGAAGATTAGGCATAGAGGGCGAGGGCCCTTCAGGCCAGGCAATTTTCCCGACAGAGATGCGCGAACGCATTCAGGTCAAACCTATCCCCAAGAACACGCAAGCGGACCGCCACGACAACCGGAGGAGGGCCAGGGCGATGACGTTAAGCAAAAAGTATCTAGGGGACGATAGTGCCATGTATGTTGATGCGGCACGTTATAACATTACAAGCACAGACGCTTTCGCTGTGAGCGCGGTGAGGATCTCCCGCAGAGTAGCGGCTACGGTGATTACGGACAGAGTGGAAGACGCCGAAGAGGCTGCAATAGCACTAGGGATCGTTCAAGGAGGCACCAGCACAGTTCTCAGTGATTCCAAAACGACCGTTCGCAACTTCGCGAGGGGACGTATCTCCGCCACTGTGTACAAAATTCTTCGTACGATGCCAAATTATACAAAGGAAGTGGATCTGGTGTGGATCCCAGTCCACGCGGGTGTTCCAGGGTACGAAGCCGCTCACCAGTATGCTCGAGGTTTTGTCAGCCGAGCTGGTGACGGGGTCTTGGACCCTGATGCCCCAAGGGGTGAGACGCTAATTACATATGAGGCCATAACAAATTTTTACAGGGAGCTTAGAGCGAGCCTGCCTCCTCCGCGCGTTTTGCTCAGCCGCGAACAGGCTACCACGTAGAGGCGGCTGCAAACGCGGTCGCAGTCAAACCCGTGGACATATTCCAATATCTTTCCAGATTTGGTAAATCCGTACTGGCAGCTGTGCGGCGAGCCTGCCATCTTAGACCACATAATCTGGGACTGCACGGAGGATCCGCCTCCGGCAGATCTAGTCACATCTCCCACACTTGAAAAATGGGAAGCTGTTCTCGCTAGCCCGGACCCGGGAGTTCAGTCCAGGGCCACGGCAAGAGCGCAGGAGGTCGCCGACTGACTCAAACTGCTGGCCACTTGGAGCGGCTGAAGTACCCAAGAACTTCGCCAACGTATTGCTGACAATAAAGTTTTCTCTCTCTTAATCTCTCTTTTTAAGTAGCGCGCGGCTGCGGCGAAAGGTCAGGCGACAGAGTCGGCGGCGACGGCTGCGGCCACCTGCACCGCATGTGACGTCACTGGGTTTCGCGCATGCGCAGAAGTGGCAAATCTGTGCACCGGCTCACGGCTCACGCGAAGCTCGGCTCCGACCCTCGTAGTGGAGCTTTTCGTTTCAAAAACAATGACGACAAGGATGACTCAGTTTTGCAGTGCATCTATGAGTCGAGGCCTTATAGACCGTTTACAGCGCGCAGTTCTTCCGTTTGAAACCAGATGGCGCCACACGTGCGCTCGGAACACGGCACCATTACTGGCCTCGTAAGTCGCCGGCGGGTACGTTTCGACGCAGCAGTGGAAACTTCGCGGGTGGTTGCCGAATGTGTTCTTTCTACGATGTGAAAAGGCAGAGGAAACACTTGCTGTGTTGTGGACTGCAGGAATTGCGACAGAGAGTTAAAGGTGCGGGATGTGGCCGTTTGCGAGCTTCACGGAACTGAACTTCACAAGGAGGTAAAGCCAATGTTCGCGCCCATTCGACGCGCCCCCTTTCCGAACTGGCGAACGCAACAAACACGTTCGCCAGCGCTAGATAGCTAATAAAGAAAGGTTTCGGTCTTGGAAAATCTGCGAGGGTAAGTGCACAACACAGCCGCATGAAGAAGCTGTTCCGCCACCGAAACCATGACGGCGTGCTTTCAGTTGTTGTGCACTGTCCTGAGTCCCCATTGAACGTAAGTGATGGTGTGTGACCATTAGTAAAAGGAGCGCCCGAAGCCGAATAAGGAACGAAAAAAAAAAAAAGACGACTTGTGCTCCTATACATGCTGCTGCTGCTTATTATGCACCGCACTGCCGTGCGAGCCGACAACGCTTACCGTCAGTCCGTGTATTACACGCTGTCTTGGTGCTACTGTTCAATTTCACTCCTAGTAGCGCGGTTTCCGTGGACCGTATTCGGATTACAGCATTTGGTTTACGGCTGCTGTGCTGAGCGGTTGTCACTTGCTCGCGGTCCATGCGCGACAGTCACTAAAAGTGACTTCGCACGCTCAGAATGAAGCTGATTAATTACAACCGAAGAGACCACGGGCATTTCCATATCCGCATATCGAGCGTACCAAAATTTTTTATATGAGGCTGACGTTATTGTGCAATTCGTCTAGCATGAACGCGTTGCCATGCACGCGTTATAACAATTATATCGCGGAATCCTTCGAAATGATTGCACGCCAGCTTGTGACGGCTGCTTGATGCATGGTACTGCTACCATAGGATAGTCAACCTTTGTGGGTCTATTTATTTTTGTCGCCTTTCTATGTTTAACCAACCAGTAGGAAATATTTCAAGTTTCCTAAGCACCGTTAACAGGTTGTAAACAAATGCATACGATGTGCATGTGAGCGTTTTACAGCAGTGTCTGCATGCAGGTACACAATAGGACAGCGACCTGTAAGGCCGCAGGAACATTCCATCTTGCCGTTTTATATAATAACAATAAAAAAACATTAAGCAGAGCCTTCAGCGCATGCAAAGACAAGCATTCAGGCGATCCATCCGTTGGCTTGAAGAGGTGGAGAGCTCAGCGGCTCTATGCGACATGAAGTCTTATTGAGTTTTCACGCCTGAAGTGATCAAATTAGGGTTCTCACATGTCCTTCCAAGCTTTGGCCAAACCATAGTGTCGTCTTCCCTCTCCTTTAAAACCGTATCAGCCGAAACACTACCTGTCGGAACCGAACCGTCCGACGCAGCAGCCTTCGCGACGAGGCGCGCGCCGAGCCATAGAGTTTCTTACTATTACCTAGAGGGAAAGCTGGCAAGCCGTCTATGGGAGTTTGCATGGAGACCCCACGTGACCACCTCAGCCACCATGGGCGCTCAAAGCATCATGGGGCGGTGAGCTACTTGTTGCGGAACTGTAACTTTTGGCCAAAAAATAATAAAAAAATAAAGCTGTTTGATAACTACAAACGTCATAGCATTCAATATCTTGTCTAATGATTGCAACAAACGAGCAGAAAAGCATTTAAGTGCAAAGTTTGCCTAAAATAAGACATGACTAGCTTTCCTATTGGCCAAGTGATGAACACTACAAAAACTAATATTTCGTAATTAACAGGCGCATTTTTAAAAGTAAATATGTTTTCAAAAAAAAATGTTGTTGTTTAGATACTTTAATAGGTTTTTTAATGGCATTTCGGAAGAGTAAAACCTTTTATTGGCGTCGTGTGTCGTCGCGTCTTTACTACTATGGCTTTTGCACACTGCGTTCGCGCGAAAGTCGTCTGCGCACACACGAACTACGTTTTCGGAATGAAACGCCTTAGTACTGCCACTCTGTGTTCCCGAAAAACTACGACTGTGCCGCAACAAGTAGCTCACCGCCCCATGATGCTTTGAGCGTCCATGTTGGCTGAAGTGCAGCGCCGCCAGCTTTCCCTCTAGGTAGTAGTAAGAAACTCTATGCGCCGAGCGGTCAGGAGGCGAGTAATGGCGGCGTAATCACGTGATCAAAGATGGCAGCCCCCATGATACGGCGCTGTAAAGCGTCTATAGCCTCTTTGCATACAGGGTGTACATTGTGCTAATTATGGTTGGCCTTGCCGTAGAGTGACCAATAGAACGCTAAGAGAAGAAAACCTAACGAAGAGTGGCTAAAAGCCAGATTGAGTTAGGATAAGGTGAAATGTGCCGAGATACTCTCAACGTAGTCCAAGCAAAATATAGAGAGGTAGTCATGGCTAGAGGCCGCAGTGCAGCAGTAAATACTCTGGCTGTCCAGTCATGATGCTGATGATGCTGCTTCAGTAGTCGAAAAAAAAGTGGCCTCCCATGCTCGAATGACGCAGGAACGGCAGTGACGTGAAGCTCCACCATCATCAATGTGAAAGAAGATGCGGTCATCATTGCTGATTTTTGGATTTGGTTTTGGTATGGAGCAAGATAAATAGCGCAGTAACGGTCACAGTTATCTCGGTGGACACCCGAACCGCGCCTTAAGGGAAGGGTTAAAAAAGGGAGTGAAAGAGGTGCTGTAGTGGAGGGCTCCAGAATAATTTCGACCACTGACATCGCACACTGCAAGAACGCACACAGCACATCGCACAGCACACGGCCGCCGCGGCCAGCTTTATCATTGCTGCCTAATAATGACTTTGTGGTGCCAGCGTTTTGGTGCAGGCAGGATTTGGCTTAGGCTTGTTACGCTTGCTATTAGTCCCCTTGTGTACTGCAACAGAAAGGAAATATATGTCCTAGCATTCTCTCCGAAGCCGGGTACTGCAGAATAACTTCTGAATTGACCTTCCAATTGCTTGCCATTTTTTCATAGTACGTCATTCGAACGGCAATACACCGTGCTTCACTTTAACCTCTGAGGTTGCGCAGAGATATCTGGTACCCATTACAAAAAAACACAGCCATCTTCAATTTCAGGTTAACTGAAATTATGAAATGTTTGGCTAGACTGGCGGCCCGCAAATTGCGACTGGTGAGAGAGAATTGCAGCCACCCTCTGAGTAATTCTCACCCATGAATCATAGCTGCTTGACATGCCGACGCATTTGCCAGCTGATGTCATCTTATGTAGGAATGCTTTAAGATAATTCCATTTTGTTCTGTCTACGCAACTCGTATGGCCTCCATAACGTGTATGGCATCCACTATGACGCGCTGATGGGACCAATGGCCTTTGTTCTCTCAGCTGGCAAGTGCGCTCGGCGCTCCTCACTTCTTCGGTGGTGGTGGTGAAAAAGGGTGATTCGCTCTATTTTACAATATTTTTTTGCGGCTTCAGATGGAATCTTCCATCTTATCATCAGGGTCGGTTCCCCTAGTACAGGGCTCCGCTTAGGGTTGCTGCCCTGCGTGCAGGCCTTACTAGTCCTTGTTGGACTTTCAGGATGTCGCTGGATAGCATCCTCTCCCACTGTTCCACACTCGGGTTTTCTATTATGTGTAGCTCGTCTATATTCTGGCAAGCCCATGTGGTATGGTATAGGGTTGGTTTGTCGCCACACCAGGGGCAGTCACTCTTGTACTGCGTGGGGTAGAATACTTCTTCGGATGTTTGTGCGCACTGTCCCTTTGCGCTACTCCTCCTTTACGACCTTGGCACCTTGCTCCGCATATTGAAGTGAATTCCTCCGTGCTGAGGCACCCACCCAAACTATCGTAGTAAACACATATGTCATGGTAGCCAAAATTTGAGTAAACGGAGCGACGCTGGCTCTGTAGACACAGTTGGAGATGAACACAGGGCCCAAGCTGCACAGGTAATGGGCCCAATATTGCAAATGAATGGTTTCATTCTGCTACTTTGTAGGACCGGCCTTTGCCAATAGATCTTCAATATTGGGCCAATTAACTGTGGTGTTAGGGTGATAATTAGTCCGTCATAATTATGACAGAAGAAACAGTGTTGCTTTACTTACGCAAAGCCAGGACTGCTGGTAAAAAATTTGACTAAATAAATGGGGGTCTAGTCGACAAGGCGGCAAGAGACCAATCTTGTGGCACAGAGAGCAAATAGTGACACCGGCTTTTGGCTCGGCAGCGTTAAGGCTCCAGTTCTGCAGAAAATCCACCGTTGTCTGCGTCGTCCTAATCGGCGTCGATGCTGTGGATGGAAAACTTCCGGAGAAGCAACCAAGGTGGGACCACGTAGGTCACGTACCTTACGGCGTCACCAAAACCTACCCAGGTGGCAGGTAAAATAATGATTAGTCGCCCGGAAGAGCATCCTGCTTAGCAAACGCCCCACTGGTAGCTTTAGTACTGCTGCGTCAAGAGCATGAATTTTTTTTTATTCATTTGCTTCGCAAGAAACTCTACCATGGCTCCGGATGGTACACAAGATTTCGTCGGTGTAATAAGTACAGTAAAAACAAAACGGAAGGTGAGAAAAATACAGCACGTCTAGCATACTTATACTTACACACGAAGTCCAAAATGACTCGCTTCCCTTGAAGCAACATCTGGCATTCAGTTCGCCACCAAAGCGCCTCAGTACTTTGTTCAAAAATCGACTCCTTTCCCCAGTATCCTGCACTCTCACTGTTGCTGTCAACCGCGAAGTACATACAGCCACTCTCAGTTCTGCTACTCGTGTGGCCCCAAGCCCTTCTACAGATGCAACTATGAAGGCCAAATACCATTAAAAGACAATGGAGCATGTTTATGAAGACTCAAGACCAAATCGTCCACGCCAGCGCCACTGAAGTCTAAAAGGCGCCTACATCTCGGAAAGGAGAGCTTTAAGAGCTGCGATGAGTTTGCCTTGGAGTGGAGGGGCTATCATTTTGTATACATCATCTCTAAAGAAATACGGCCATCGCAGTCGGAACAAGATCTACGTCAACGTGCTTAGGACTTGAACGCCAAGGCCACAGCACCAGCGAGACGCGTAACGCTTTGGTTCCTAGAGGAAAGCTTATGCAGTTCTCTGCCATAAACATTGAGCTTCTAGGGTGGCTGATAATCAGCGAGATATCATTTGCCGACGTGGAAATTAGCCTCGAGAGGAACATGTCTCTGCACTGTTGCCAGTGCATAAGCCATCTTGCGTGAGGATCGACTGGAGGAACATTTGGGTGCAAGGAGAATTTTCACCATTATAAAAAGCTAAGATAACAGGGAAAGGCGGGCTGGTTGCGGCATACAAATACAAGATAAAATGCTAAACAAGAGCAAACATTCTAGTGTACCTTAGTCGCATTTAGCTTAACCGGGTGAATTGGGGGCCAATTTTTGTGTGCGCACCCACCCGACGGAGTGTTTTGCTGAGCCGCGCCGAGCCTGGCATCAGCAATTATAAGTGCCCTTTCCGAGACACTCGCTCCACAGCGACGATCACAAGTTAAAGCTCAAGCTCTGTTCGTGCGCAGGGTGCTCTAATGAAAGTTAGTAGCCTTTAAAGGCATAAAAAAAGCGCGGTCTCCAGCCTTCTGAAGCTAGAGCTACCCCTGCAGAACGCAACAAAAGCACCTTGCAACCAGCTACCCTTGCAGCCAATGAAGCCAGCGCCGTTTTCCGTACAAAAACCAGGCGCAATAGCACCAAACGACTGCGGCGTATTTGTGCTCCGACATGCAGCGACCACGGCACTAGAAAAAAAAAATGTCTTCAAATAAGCTGGAAGCAGCGCCAGTCCGTCTGCCATTTTGAGCACGCTTCGTCCCTGTCGTGACACTGCTCAGTTCCTGCCGCTACGAAACTTCGAAACATGCAGCCTTTTGCTCGCGTCACCGCTGCGATAGGCGCTGCGGACGGAGCACTGCGGTAACCGTGCCCGCTGTCTTTAAAGAGCGCCATACTCGCCAACGTGGCAGCGCGGATTTCTCCGTCGGCAGCTGATCCAAAGGCCGCTGGATCGACGCCATCCGCGGCAGCCGCATTTCGATGAAGAGGAAATACAAAATCACCAGCTCTCTCTTGGATGCCAGCGAGCGTTGAAGAAACCCAGATGGTCTAAGTTGATGAAGAGCCGTCCACAGTGGCATTCCTCACGACCCATGCTTCACTTCGGCAGGTAAAACCACTCAGCTTTCTACTTTTTTTTAAAGCACAACATCGACTGCTCAAGGAGCACAGGTAATTGGCCCGATATTGCAAATGAATGGTCTCACTCTGGCCCATTGTTGGACCGGCCTTTGCCCACACGTTTACAATACTGCGCCGATTACTGCGCTGCTTGTTGGAGACGGGCGAATGCACTGACTGTGCAGTAGTCTGACGATCCTTCCTTCACAAGGCGTGCTTTTCTTCGCTGCGTATTTCAGTTTCTTTGTCGCCCAGTTATTTGGAACTGAACGCCCTCATCTTTTAGGCTGCTTGCACAGTTTTCGTACGTGTGCACCTTTATTTTCGTTCCCATACTTTTGGCAAACTTCCTAAAACTCAATAAAGTGCTCTAACGGCAAGTATAGCCTGCAGGAAGCACGGGTGTTCCTTTGAGACAGGCAAGTCTTACAACTAAAAAGAAAGTCTCAACTGAAGATTCTACGGCAGTTTTAAGGATGTTTTCAAAGCACATTCAAGACGTGGTTTGTTTACTTCGCTGATGAGTTCCTTATAAAGAAACTGTGCAGCGCAGTTCATGGTAGATTGGATGGCTTGCTTGATAACTCGACGATGGAACTAAACACTAGGAAAATAGGTAATATTACCTATATCAAAAGCCCTTTTTTTTCTTTCATCTATGCTACTGATGTGAAGCATGTGCATTAATAATGGGAATTTCGCTCATATTCAACCATTTTCTGACCAGCAAGCAGGGATTAAGGGATCCTAATCGCTCACAGTCATGAACATTATGCAAAGAGAACAGTTTTGAAATGCCATGAGAAATCACATTGGAGAAAGTGACGCAGAAAGAAAGGAAGACAGAAAGAAAGAGAGTGCGAAAGAAAGAAACAAATCGATAAGAATGAGTAAGAAAGCAAGAAAAACAGAAGAAAGTAAAGAAGAAACGGAAAGTAGAAAGGCAAAAACGAGAAAGAAGGAATGAAAGAAAAGGAAAACGTACGAAGGCAGAACTAAGGAATAAAAATCGGCGTTAAAACAAAAATATCCGAGTATAAAACTGCTTAGGATTACGGTCAAATTTATGCGGACCGCCGCTTGTCATGATTACATACTGAGGTGTCGTCGTACACGGTGTGGCTGAAAACTCGTTTTTTAATGAAATGCACTGTTTCTCTGAATGCTAGCTTAGTTTCTGGGAAGACAAGAATTTGTACTTTACAGCAGCCTAGAATAATATTATACGAGATGATAAATGCCAGAGCAAAACTGCAGACACAGTTTGAGAGGCGCCGACTAACTACAGCGTTCCCTCGTGTAGTCCTATGCGTTTTTCAACACCGTTAGCCGTAAGCATGCATTAAAATCCCGAGAAATGCCAGGAAATCCCGTCCAGACATTAATAAGCGTTCGCGAATTAGGCGAAATTTGTTTTATTGTTTTGCGTGCATTGAGTGAGAACTAAACCGGAGGAATTGCGAGACAAGAACTGGCAAGCACCAATGACAGCAAGCCGCACGACGGTGCATCCAAATGCGGTAATAATTTTAAGCGGACTTCTGCAAACTCTTAATGGGTTCTTCGTTAGGTTAAAATAGGTCGCTTTTGCGGCAACAGTGACGACGCAGGTTCTCTGCGCGCATATTTGTTATATACGTTTTTTGACTCCATGATCGTGTTTCACCTTTTATTTATTTACACATACCACCGTTACAAAAACCAAACATAGCGGCAACATTATAAAAAGCAAAAATAAAAACGCCGTCGTTACGAATCAATACTCTGAGACCACAAACAATTAAAAAAACATGAATTTCATATACTGGCAACACTAACTGAACACATAGCTTAAAAACCTTTTTCCAAAACCATTTGCATCACTGTCCGAATATAGGTCGGCAAGCATGGAATTCGCGACAGTGTTTGTTTGCACCAAAATCTAGTATATATATATATGTGTGGAAGCGTACGGAGAATGGGGAAAGGTCGGTGGCTATAGTGAGTCTCTCACTTGGGCGGAGAATTTAGGTTGGAAGATGGACAAATATACGTTGGTTGAAAAATAAGGAGAAAAGAAATTGAAGTCATGCAAGTGCTCTCTTATTTTATGAAGTGGGTATGTTATCTGTAGTCATTAGAAAGGATGAATATATACAGCTAAGATGAAGCGGATGACTGTTGTCTGGACCATTTAAAGTTTTATAACCTTTTGTAGGTATATATTTCATAGAAGCTTAAAAACTTAAAGGCACGAAGTTTAAGTTCGAGCGGAACGTAATTGAGTTTGTGTTTTAGGAGCCAAAATCTTCTCGAAGCAGGCGAGCAAATAGTGCTTCAGATTTGACTTTGAAAGAGAATTAGTAATGGTGACTCCAATACATATATACTCACAGCTTCCAACTGTACCACACATTTTTATTTGTAACCTGAAGAATAAAAGTATTGTTGTTATGTACTTCTGTAGATCAGAGGTTAAACCACTCTGGGAGACCATTCAAGTTTGATTGAGAGCATTCATGGTCGGTGCGCTGCGCATGTTTTTGAAAATAATGCAGACACCTTCAAAGAGTCTGATATCGATTTCGGTCCTTTTTTACGGAGGAAGAAGTACGCTGTGCTGAGGAACGTCAGACTTAACCGGGAAGGTGCCAAAATGACATTTTTTTTCATGAACAAACCATTTCCAGTGGGGAATATTATTAAGAATTCATTTCACAAGCGCTCTTGGAACACCACCATACTGAAGTTCAACGATGACCTCCACATAGCGGCCTAACAATTTCATCCGCTCAACAAATAACTAAATGCTGCGACAAACCGCGATGAAAGCGAGTACAGAAAGAGCAGATTACTTCTGTGTCATAGCAATCATGTTCACTAAGAGGTCATTTTTTATCCTCTCCTATGCTCTGTCTACTGCCATAACTGTTCCCTTTAAGAGGGTAGCTTCGAACGTCTTTGTCAAGGGCATTTCATAAAGTTGAGAATTGTCAGAAATACTTTAGTGCTTCTTTTTGCTATATTTTTTTTAAAGCTCGTTCGCTTGTTGCGGCAGCTCAGAGAGGAACGGGTGAGAAGACCGGAGAGATTAGGGACGAGAGAAGGAAGTGTGCCTTGATAAGACTCCAAACCGGAAATAGAAGCGTGGCGAATATGACAAGTACTTTCCAAACAGGTGCTGCAAGACGGCGCGGCAGTGCCGTCTTTCCGGGCTTCCTCACCCGTGACGGTGTTTCTCGTTGCACCCGTGTTCAATCGCAAAAACTAAAGTTGCAGCTTGAATCCCAGTGTGCATTACGATAGCAAGCTGCTTCCTTTCGTCACGGAAAGGCTAACGGCGTCTGAAATGGAAAACTTACGATGTCCTCGCAAGTCCCATCGAATCTGCTGTCATTTCAGCCTCTGAGCCTTTTTCCTGCTTCTTGACATTGCTTCCGCCATTTTCACTTTGCTCCGAGCGAATATCATTTGCAAGCGCTTTCATGCCTGTTCGGTACGCCACCAGTAATTTTGATCTTCGAAAGGCAGGTTTCCAAAAGTTTGTCTTTCGCTTTCCGGTATGTGTAGTTTCTGCGTACGCTGCAGACGTTGTATATGGAAGTGTTCTATATGTAGATTAGCCAGGACATGCCCCCGAAGGTTCACGCTGTTGATTTTTTTTTGTGTCCAAATAAGACCCGCGCATGATTAATAAAGCCAGCGAGCGCACTTACAGCGTTAAGGATGGAGTCGTAGCAATGCAGGTGCGTCGCAAGTCTCATTTGAACAAAAAAAGATTTCATCAACGTTTACAAACATACAAGCCCGAAATCCCCTCTGACCTTAAATGCAAATGAAGCACAAAACGAAAACATTACATATGAGTACATTATTACCCTGTCTAATTTCTATCCTCAGCAAAAAAAAAAAAAAAACATATTCCCTGCATTTTCTTCACATCCATTAAGTGGAAACCTTTTGATTCTGTAGAAATTCCTTGTTAAAAGTACTTGTGAATGTGCACTGTAGCCTACGTATTCAAAGAACAAATTAATAATCGGGTTTTATACTTCGTCTCACAAGATGTTTGCAGCACTACGAAAGGTAGAGCTCTCTCGTTCAATCAGGATGGTGCGCACTACGTTAGTGTGTTCCCACGCGCCTGTGGCTCGATCCACCTGATGTCCTGGTGGCTCGATCCATATGAAAGAAGGCGAACGAGTAATTAGGTTCTTTCTACCTCTAGCAGGTGGCGCTTGATGTCTTTTTATTCTTTCATCGGTTCGTTTTTGTACAGGCAGATGCCCGTTCCAGACGCAATGGCCCCACTTTTTCTTTTATTTTTTTTGTCGCCACCTGTTTGTATCAGTTCCTCTGTTGCCACGTCACAGTTATTTTCAATGCTCCTGTCATGTGTATAGGTATTTATTCCAGCATGGTCACTACACTATTAAGCTGGGTCGAATGCAGGCCGGGGCAGACGAATGTCGATGTTGGCGAAATGCAAAACAACCCCATGCGCTGCGTGAAAGAACAACTCTAGTTTGGGCTAGTTGGTTCATGATTCAACAGGAAAACGGCGCAAAAGACGTGGACAAAAGAGACAAACACGACAGGATCAGCGCAACTTGCAACTGAGTTTTATTTCGCACCAAACCCGCCTTTATGTAGGCCAACACGCCGTAACATCCGTGTAATCACGCACAGGCAGTAGTAAGATCCCTGTAAGATATCTAACACATGTAACGCGATAGCAACCACGTAACATACTATCATAGCTAAAAAAACCCAACAAATGTATAGCAAACAACAGTGTTGTTGGCTATACGCTTGTTGGTTTTTTTTAGCATTGATAGTATGTTACGTGGTTGCTATCGTGCTTCAAACAACAGTGTTGTTTGCTATACATTTGTTGGGTTTTTTTAGCCATGATAGTATGTTACGTGGTAGCTATCGCGCTTCATATGTTAGATATCTTACAGTGATCTTTTCTACTGCCTGTGCGTGATGACACGAATGTTACGGCGTGTTGGCCTGCATAAAGGCGGGTTTCGTGCGAAATAAAATTCAGTTGCAAGTTGGCGCTGGTCCCTGTCGTGTTTGCCTCTTTTGTCCACGTCTTTTGCGCCGTTTTCCTGTTGAAGCTGCGTGAAAGTCAACGCACAAGCAGTCAAAAGTATTCCGAAGCCGTCCGCTACGGCATCTGTCATATCTCATGAGAGACGCTGCGACAGTACCCCGACTTTCGCACGTACGTTAGCAGATTAATGGGGCTCATCTCATCGTCCTCATCATAACTTCATTCAGCTCTGCTGTTTGTGTCGCCCTCCAGGTTGACAACAATAGGCTGCTCTTGGTAAACACGATCGCCGATGACATGGTACAGTTTCCTCATCCCATCTTCCTCACCAATAACATGCTGCACATAATTCTTCCATTTCTCAGCAGTCACTTGCATGATGCCTTGTCAAACCAGAGGCTCCACGTCTTAGAGCTTAATTCTTGCTTTGACTGGCGACGAAGCCCTTGACATCGCTCCAAACAAGCTCTATCGGGTTCAGTTGGCAGTGGTAGAGTGGCAAGCGCACAACGAAACGGCCAGCAGCTTCAGGGATGCAGTCCACACGTTATCGGTCCTCACCTGTGTTCACGTTGTTGACAAGCTTCATGAGCTCGGCCTTCACCATGTCGCAACTCCACGTGACACGTTTTCCAGGCAGCCAAGTCTGTATGTCCTTTTTTGAGGCTAGTAATCCACCGCACTTTATCCTGCTTCACAGAATGATATGGCGCGTTGTCCATACCTGTAACGCTGCCGGCTTTTTCGGGCACAACATTTGGCACGCCTTCAACGTCTGCGTTGTCCACTGGTAAAGCGTTCGCTCGCTCACCTGAGTTTTCCCGTCCTCTAGATGGGCGCATTCGTACTTGAACTGCCCCCGTTCTCGACGCGAAACACTTCAAAAAGCCAACTGCGATGGCCTGCTTGGAAAAACAGCGCACTGTCGGTGTAGGGCACACTAGCGACACAACCGACTCGGCCGGCGCCATGTTGGAAAATGGCGACGCATCACTACCTCGCAGCAAGCCTACGCAGAGCTGTGTTCGTACGGGCTTTGTCTATTAATTTCACCAGTGATTGAAACACTCTATGTCATCTAAATCTACCAGTCCAAAATATGTTTTCAATTGCTGTGCTTATTGTTTGATTAATAGTCCTACACTGCTCAAATATTCGAGGGACTATTTTTTGTGTTCCTGCTGCCCTGATTGGACGAGGGGACTCTGCCTTCCGTAGTGCTGCAAACATCTCCTGAGACGAAGTATAGTTCATGTTCTGCTCAAACGATGTTGAAAAAGGTGGTAATCTTTTGACATAACCACGGCAGAAATATGCGTATAAAACCTTTTTTTCGTGTCGCAATAGGACGAATAGCTATTATATTGCCCACGTTTGGGGACAAATGCATGCGAAATAAGTCAGCACTCACTGCACACTTACTACACAGCTGCCGTGCTCCCCTTTCGATATGATTCTACGTGGTGCCTGCTGTATGTACCATAAGACATTCCAGGTCTGCCGCGGTTGTTAATAAATGCAGTAGCGAGGACTTTCAGGCTGAACAAAATAAGAATGCAGCTGAAAGTCGCAGTGAGGACAGACACTCCCTAGGCCACTTTGTGGCGGCCATCACCCGACATAAGCACATCCCGAGTCAGAATCCCATGATCTTTGAAATTATTTCAGCGCGAAAGCATTACAACTCCAACTCCGAGAAAAGCCGGCGGCGTGTATGTGCGTGGGTACTCGCAGATGGTGCAGAAAATCCCAGCGATGGCAAGAATAAAGAATGACGTCATCATACGGCCGCCTGTCGCACGCAGCGAGCGAAGCAACGGCTTCAGACAATCCTATACTCGCCACTCATACTCTCACCACTGACCGATATTCATGTTTCGAAGGTTCTCCCGGAATTCCGTATCAAAATTGCGGTGCAACCGGTAGTGTCATGCGCGCCCAGGGACAGTAACGCTTTCGCATGCACACACATAAGCAGTCTGTGCCTTATTTTTTCCGTTCTACTCTGCAGAACTTACATCCTGTCTAAGTGATTCTGCAACGTCATACCTTAATCAAAATCACTATATCAAAAGAAGATACGTTACCCTATAATTTCCCCTTTTATAATGAGTGCAAGCTCCTTTTTTGTGCATATATACTTCCGAGCAAAGCCGCCGTGGTGGCTCAGTGGTTATGGTGCTCGGCTGCTGATCCAAAAAGACGCGGGTTTGGTCCCGGCCGCGGTGGTCGAATTTCTTTGGAGCAGAAATTCCTGAGGCCCGTGTACTGTGCGATGTCAGTGCACGTTAAAGATCCCCAGGTGGTCGAAATTTCCGGAGCCCTCCGATACGGCGTCTCTCATAGCCTAGTCACTTTGGGACGTTAAACCCCATAAACCAAACCAAACCAAACCTTCAGAGCACACATCTCCACACCGTGGCGGCCGCCGCGGTGGCTCAGTGGTTATGGTGCTCGGCTGCTGACCCGAAAGACGCGGGTTCGATCCCGGCCGCGGCGGTTGAATTTCTTTGGAGGAGAAATTCCAGAGGCCTGTGTGCTGTGCGTTGTCAGTGCGCGTTAAAGAACCCCAGATGGTCGAAATTTCAGGAGCCCTCCACTACGGTGTCTCTCATAGCCTTAGTCGCTTTGGGACATTAAACCCCATAAACCAACCAAACCAACCACACCGTGGTCTGCTCATTTGTATAAACGTAGGTATAGGAAACTTCTCTTCAATCTTTCACTTTGCAGCACCTCTTTTCACGTCGAAGAAACAAGCATTGGACAATGTATTATCATATTTCATACACATAGTCCAAATGATGAGCGGAAAATTTAGCCTCTATGATTTCAAAATTACTGAAAGAAGCTGAATTTGAGCCGGCGCTTGTCACATATTGCGCGTATTTGTTTTTGTATTATTTTGTGTTTGTTCACTGTATAGGTATTGATGCCGAATGGAAACGTCAATAAAACAGTGTCAAGGCCGTCTAGAAACGCCAGTTACATATGCGAAGGCATTTTAATAGCCTATCTGAGGTTTTTGCCGTCCATTTTTATATTCCTAATGTCCGACTGCTTTACAAACATTGTTGTTCTGTAAAAGTGATGTTGAAAGTGCTTCAGTTCAGCACGCGGACTGGATGCTAACTTTTTAAAGGCCTGTAATTTCTCGCCCAGAAGGCCATTGTGCGGGTTGCAACGGTCTTTCTATGAAGCACCCTGCTAAATTTACCTGTTGTAAGGGAGGCCTTGGATAAGTTTTGAATTGAAAACCGAGTGGTAAGAGGCAATTTCCAAGGTTCGAGTGTGTCGGACTGAATAAGAGTACGTAGCGCTATATTAGAAAGTATTTCAGTGCTAAAAGCAGAAGAAAGGCACAAACGCAATGGAGTGGCGTGGAAATAGCTGTAAACATTGCCACTGCGCTGGACCTTATGTACACAGCTGTAAGGTTTAAATGCAATAAATTAGTACTCGCCAGTATCCGCGATGATGTTTTGCGTGTAATGGCAGCTTAATCTAGAATGCGTGTCACAAATTTCCTTCAAATATGCACTTGGCACATGATGGCAAAAAAAAGTGGTAGCGTTTTAAAGCAATCAAGTAGATGTGCGAAAACACGTGTTTAGCTTGGTTGGCACATAGTTACGCTTGGCTGGGTTGTTGATGACGACGAGGTTGATGAGCGATGATGACGACGACGTTGGCAATACACAGCGCGAGAGTGTTCTGCAGTTTAACACGAGGCTCGATCTGCTGCAGCGATAGCATAGTGCTCTCGTGCAGTGACCAGCGAAGCTGATCAGTTCGCGCCACCAATTACTCAAAACCCTGTCGTGGCAATATTTATTTTATTTCTGCATGAGCTGTTGCTATGCTAGATTTGGCCATTGTCACCCTCATGGGTACCCTCCCTGGCGCGGCGCTCCTTTGAACTAACCCAAGCTTATCCGACTTACTCCGGGGCTTCACCCGAGATTCTTGGTTAGGAGCGCGTTAAGCTATGCTTTGCCCGGCATATGAACGCATAGATATCAGTATTTAGGATTATACAGTACTCTGGACTTTCCGCCCCACCCTAAAAAAGCTTATGTTTGCAGTCGCAAAGAGTGCTATGTCGTGTCATTCAAGTAGAAAAGAAAAGCTAGCCACTTCGTTATCTGGCAGAATCGAGCTTGCCTGACTACACAAACGCATATACGGAAGCGTCGGACTAGAGTAGCACTTCTCGCGGAGTTCTGTGGTGCAACTGAAGCTTAGAGAAAAGACTGAAATATATCTCCATTAATAAAATCGCGTTGCTTTGCTGCGAGATTCAGAACGTTCCGGAACGTTGCAAGCCAGGAATCAGTCATGTAAACTTAGCTCGAGTATTATGTACTGATTTTTTTTGGTAGACACGCCATTTTTTACCCTTTTTACAATGCGCGCAGTGAATAAAGGCCTTAAAACTTTCGCCTTTAGGAAGAAAATTGCCTTTTGTGCAGGGGTTTGTGGATTTAGATCTCGTTTAGTTTTCATAGCGAGGTTTTCGAGGAAGCGAACTGTTTGTATTCTTACGTCGTGGTCAGCTGAATTGTTTCTTATTGTAATATGAGGTAACTCTATTTGCACAAAACAAGCTTATCTTCTCAGAAGTAGAATATAATTTTGTTTTGAGAGTCCCGTTATACGGAACGTGTGGCACGCTTCAAACAAATTGTGTCGTGTTTGTTGGTACACGCTGCAGTGAAAGTATAATTTTTAGTGTACTCAATTTAATAAAGCAAGAGAAGTTTCCTTTGCCTACGCTACCAACAACACTTATAATCCTTTCAAGCCCGAGAAAACTGCAAAGCGCTGAAGCAATAGAAAAGGTTGGGTCATTCTTAGCGGATCGCAGGGATAGTGTTCATCTTGTCAGTGCTGGCAACTACACCATGTGAACTTTGTGCGGAAACGGTGTATAATGTGTTAAGGCGACAGTGTTAAGGCCCCCGTTCTCTGAAAATGCAGCGTCGACGTCGTGGGCGTCGTCGTCGGCATTGTGCGCGGAAAATCCCCGGAGTAGCAAACAAGGCAAGCCACCTACCTCACGTGACCTTGTGGTGTCATCACAACCTGTTCGCCGGATTGGGAGCAAATTAACCAGCATGGCATATGCTACTTAAATTAAAGACTGGTTGCGAGTTGTTTCCCCGGAAGAGCAACGTGGGTCGCACAGCCCCTACACCTCCGAGTGCAGCAGCTGCCATCGCAGGGCAGACACGCATTGCTTAATCGCTGGAGCGCTGCACCAAGAGGGTTGTGAGGACTCCCAGGGATCTACGAACGTTAAGACGATAATGGCGAATTCCGCATATATGGGATTAAGCAATTAGCGTTACCGCGTCGTAACCTTAATGTGGAGCTTAAGTGTCTCCTCTAATCCGCCTCAAAATGCGCTATACCATTAGGCGGTTTTAACGAATATTTCGCCGATAGAGTATGTTGGGAAACAATGCAGCTTGCCATGGCTTTGCAGAGGCGAAACCGTTCCGCTCCTGAATGCTAGTAGCGAGATTTAACTACAGCCTGGGTGGTCGCGTTAGAGATAAGGGGAGGCTTAAATACACCCATGAACTAAGGGCACAAGGTTCTTTAAAATGACACTGAAAATATTGGAAGTTGGCTTGTAGTAATAGGACCTGAGTCGATAGAAACAGGAGACTGATAAGGTGGAAATAACTAAAAAAAATGCAGGCGTCCCCGTCACCGGCTGATATCGTCGACACCCATTTCAGCGCATGATGCCGGAGGCTACACTGAAGTTCATCCCGCAGGACGAACACGAGGACTTGAGCCGACGACGAAAGAAGCACCGAGTTTCAGAAATGTTTGTTTGAAAGATACAAAGGCTTCATATATCTTCTGCGGGAATACAAGACTCGTGGTACAGACGCGTCTCAGCAAAGCATGTGCTTTGGCACAAGAAGCTCTACTAAATCATGGAAGTCAAACAGCGTTTAATAGTACTCGTACTTAGTTTTTTCTTACAGTCTGGTGTCTTGTCTTCGTCTTCGTCTGGTGGCCGGTTCTGCATTATGCGCTGTTACTATAAGAATGGAAAACCAACAAGCTGAAGCTGCTGTTCTGCCAAAGGCTACGTTACACAGCCATTTACATAAAAACGATGGCGACCTGCCCTTTTCGGCAAGAGCATGGCACGTTTGAATCGACTGGTGGGCAGATTTGATAACCAAGTTTCTATCCAAAAACCAGCCTTTTGCTGCCGGGTTCCACTGAAACCTTTACGTGTGCTCGTGCCTAGCGTGTCATAAAGGCCATTTTAAGATTTCTTGGCATGAAATGACTTACATACCTCCTCTGTGTATGTATAAGTCTGTCTGCGCGCATTTGTGGGAGAGACAGGGAGTGAGTTTCAGCCGGCAGGAATACCGAACACGTGCTCGTTATGACAAGAAAAGCACCAGTTGAATGCTTATGTAACATCGTTAAGTGAGTAAGCTTCATTTGCTCGCTGTAGTTATAAGCGGATACGAATCAAAACAGCAAGAGTAGGATAAAACAACACCAACAACAAATAAGAATAAAACAACAACAACCGGCTATGAGAATTAGTCAGCGCACCATAAAGGCTACAATGAATGTTTCTAGAGGCAAAGCAACAAAATTTCTCGCGGAAAGTACTGCTCGCACATGTATGAGAGCGGGAGGATATGTACAGCCTTTGTCAAAAGTTTGGAGCCCGAGGGGTTTGCTTCTGAAGCACACTGTCTGGTTCGTAATGCATCTCCAGCACTCCCAGTTTGCTGAAGGTAAGCAGATTCCTTGTCCGGCCTCCTCCAATGGGTAGGCCTACCACGAATGTAACAGGAGTCCCACTTCGAGGCTTAGAAGCAAACCCCCTGTGCTCTAAACTTTTGACAAAGACTGTACGCTGGCTTTTACAACATTTTATGAACGTGTGTATCGCATCACGTTTATATCCACCGTTTCGAGTAGCCTGCCAGTTACATTAGCTGGAAATACCTTCCACACCGATTTAAAATCAGCTGCATCTAAAAGCTGAAATATAAAAATGTTTTTTTTTTCCTGTGGTAAATTGAAATAATTCAGATGATAGTAAAGGAAGGTGGAGAGAGGATGTTTGCGACGAGTTTCTTGAACTGCCTTTGTCCTTTTATGTTTTGGTGAATCAAAAGATTCAACTTATTGTACGTGAAGCACATCAACAAGAGTATCACCAGGGCTTGTAATGTGGCGATGTTTACAAAAAAATTAAGTTTTGGTGAAACAAGTGGAAGAGCTGAAGGTTTCGAAACATTCTCTCGTTTTTCTTACTCTCAAAGGCCTCACGAGTGCCTCACGAACAAAACGGTCATTATTTCACCAAATATTTATGCTACCTGTAATCTCAACTTTTACTGAATGGATCCAATAAGCATGAAATTTATGGTTCTTACCAGCTTAAGGCGAGCACCCTAGTTGTAGGAGAATTCTCTTTTTATATTTCGCTATCGCGGCTGAAAAAAACATTCCTTGCCAAGTCATTTTTACCCACGACGGACTTCTTAGTTTTTACTCTCAGTCTTATGTTTAGCTTCGCCTGTGCGGAATTTTTTTCCTCTATCGTTCAGAGGTTGAGTCGGAGCAGAGGCGTGAGTGAAATAAAAGTTGAACTTACACATTTAGGATCAAAGTTATCACTGCAGTAGTACGCAGTGACCTAGAAATACGTCCGCGAGTCGGGGTTGGCTCTGAAAATAAAAATTTAGGTTCAGTTAGATCAGTCTGCAAGTAATTGTGTGACGCAAAACACTTGAAGATTAAAAACACCAAGAACATTGGCTTCGTAAGTATTTTGGTGCTTTGTGCTGTTAGCAGTACCCCCAGTATTATGATGCCGAAAAATAGGAAACAAAGTTTGGGCACATGAATATTTTCTCGTTTTGAAAACAGCGTTGCTTCATGTGAAAGCTAAAATCAACGGTGTGAAAGATGTAGACTTTTCTTAAACGGTGACGTCAAGCAAGAGTAAATTACGGAGGTTGTTAGCATACCGGAGAAGTACTGGCCTAGGTGTACACCGTATCAACGGACGCCGTCTGCGTTCGCGCCGTAGCCCCACGTGGTTACATCAGGCATTCGGTAATCCAGTACACTTCTACGCTGGTACATCTCTGCTATGCTAAAGCACTTCATAATTTACTATTCCATGAAATAACGGCTTCAGAGAAGTGTAGATCTGTCACCGCATAGATAGAAGCAGCACATGTAATTGCGCAGGACCTCAAGAAGCTATGCAGCTTAGTATATGCCTCCGTCATCTAGCTCTCATTAGCATAATCGCATTCCGATTTCTCTCAAAATGAAATTAGCTTGTTTGGCTGCAACGTTACCCGAAAGCGACAAGAAAACTGCAGATTATCACGTTGGCAGTGCCTCTGATTGCATTAGAAGTGAGAAAGGCTTGCATTACTCCACTGCAGTAATGAGGAGGTGAATTATTACAGTACTTCCCTCAGTTTTTCCTGTAACGTGGAAGCGCTCTACAAAAGAACATTAAATGGGATACTTTTGCTTTCGTAAGTTCTAAGTGATTTATTGGCAACGTAATTTTATTCCTCAAAGGCTCGCGACCCTAGTGGGGCTCAGGATACTCACATGTACGGCAATTCGGTTATTTTCACTTCACGAGCCTTAATTCCCGTTCGGTATAAGACGCCGCCTTCAGGTTCCTGCATGTGGGCACATTCCCGTTATGTTGCACTGAGCGCAACGGCACGTAGAAGCCATAGTAATGCGTAATGCAGCTGCTACTACTGCTAACTCTAGTATCTAACAGGAGTGCTGGAGACATGTATTGTGCGTCTGTTTTTTTATTCTCCGGTCCACTTCCTTTTTTTTTCTCCCCTGGCTGTGCCATTTGGTTAAGCTAAGTTCGTGCTTTTTTTTGCATTGGACTGTTTATTTTTAAATCAGCGTATTTTTCACCTGTACCGACATATCCTTCTTTCCTTTTCCTACAGTGAAAGATGCTACACCAGTACCCTCTAGATGCCCAGTGTCAGATATAAATGCTAACGGAGAATACCTTAGTAATCTTGCCAAGTAACTCAAAGAATACGCGCCAGAGCATGAATTAGGAGCTAGATAGAATGGGCAGAACGGTGAGACTGTGAAATAATGCAAAAATACCCAAAATATTATTCAACAGCGTGGCAAAAAACACCAGTTAACTATAGGCACCAAAGCATAAGGATGACATGACAAAAGTGTTAAGAAAAAAGATTTCCTTTAGAAATAACGTGAGGCTAGGTTGCTCAAGGCAACACCGTTTCTCCAAATTCGAAGCTAGAACAGGACAGCGAAACAGATAACATGCTTAGAGACTGTTGGAGAAAATGCTGGGCCAACATTAACTGACGCCCCAGTGTAAACCAACTTGCGGCCTTGTACACGCAGCGTGTTAATTCCAGGTCATTTTTTCGCACCAGAAACACAATATTACGCAGCCTTGGAACCTTTCACCAGGAGGCGCGAAACTAAAGCGAAGGTAAAGAGGGAAAGAAGTGTCGATCAAATTTATAAATCGGATCAGCGTTGGTATATGTGGCGTTGGTAAAACCTCTGGAAGACCTTGTAGGCAGCCATATTCATGCTTGCCAATAATTGAAAGAGAGCGGTGAATGTGAGGTGATTATCCTCGAGGAGAAAATTAACCCCTTTCAGTACTACCATAATTGTTGTTTTCCATGAAATCTCCGAGCAATTCGTTTTCATTGTATGTTCATTCAAACCACTCTTTCATTACAGCCTGCCAGGGTGCGGCGTTCTGGTTCCATAGTATTATCTGCATATTTGCTTGCTTACTGTTTCCCTCAATTGTTGTACGATAGAATATGCATGTCTATATACCGGGTGTCCCAGGAAAATGTAACCAAACTTTTAAAAAAGGCGAAGTGTCCTAGTACAGCGAAACCAACTGAGGGTTGTTCATAGTAACGTGGGATAGTCTTGAGTATTTTTTCGCTCTTCGAAGTTAATTAAATAGTTATGTTTAATAAGCTAACTTTTTAATTATTGACTTCAGGAAGAAAGTGTAAATGAAAAAGTTTTAGATCGCCTCGAAAAACCGCTAGTGGTGCTGTTTTCGCCAAGTTACGATTTACGTAGCTTCATTTATTGGCCTTAAAAGAAAGTTATCACGAGACCAGCTACTCGCTCACTTCTCTGCCTCAATGTGCACCTAAAGTCTCACCGAAAAGGGGACTTCAGAAAAAACTGATTTATTATTTAAGGCGCGTCATGGGACGTTCAAGTGGTACAGTTGTCATGTGGAAGCATTTTTTATTGTGGAGGTTATGGTTAAAGGCCAGTAAAAAAACTACTTTACGTAAATATTACTTTGCTGCAAATGTCTCAGTGAGCTATTTCCCAAAGCGATCTACAACTTTTCCATTGACACTTTGTTCTTCAAGTCAATAATTAAAGTTAGTTAGTTAATCTTAGCTAATTAGTCAACCTTGAAGAACGAAAAAAATGCTACAGACTAGGTCACGCGACTTTAAACAACGCTCATTTGGTTTCAGATGGCTAGGACATCCCGTGTTTTTTAAAAGCTTGGTTACATTTAGTTGGGACACCTGGTATATCTATTCCTATTGCTCTGATGACATAACGTTCTACATGTCTCGTTCAGTGCTTTGAATTTACCTCCTTAGAGGAGAATTTCATGTTTTGCTGTGTTTGTTTTGGGCAAATTACATTTTTATAATTTTTTCATCTCTTGCTTATGTAAGGCACGTAATCGCTAATATATGAAATGACTATGAGGTGCTTTCTAAGTCGCGTCCGCAGGAATCATTTGTTTATATAAAATTTGAAGCGTTTTGCCCTGTTGGGCTTCACTTATCTTACAGCCACTTACAAGCACTGCGTGCTTAGGTGTGGGAGCAAATTGTATTGAAAATTCATAAGGCATTGAGATTGTACTTTATCGTACCTTTCGAATGACTAGAGCGGGGTCGAGCCAAGTCGTACCTAGAACAAGAGCTTGCCGTTTTTTTCGGTCATTCATAGCCAAATGACGGATTAAGTAAAAAAAAAAAAGCTTTGGAAAGAGCTTCACTAATTCTTCATCATGTCAAAGCAAATAACAGAAACACAAAATACTAACCAGCAGCACGTGACAGCAAAAGACTAAAAGTAAGGAATAAAACATAGTTGGTTTATGAAGTTTAATATCTCAAAAGAGCTAAGGTTATTATGGGTGCCACATTAGAGGCTCCGGCTCCGGAGAGCGGCGGCCTCAATTAAAGACACCCGTTTTCATTGCTGAACTTGGAATCTGTAAGCTATCTAGCATAAAGCAAGACTTTATTAAAACTTAGCGAATTCAATGAAAAACTCTTAACTGCACGCAAAATGCGCTTCCATAAGAGTCTTGATAGTTAGGGTACTATTCGCTCGTTTTAACGGTTTTCCCGGAGGCGCATCCTATTATCTACTTGACGTTATTCGTCATTCAGGCTCTAGTTATACTAACTTGTTCGCAACAGCGTTTAGAAAACTCTACTCAACATTTACCTTGAAAGTGACGCAGCGGACACAAGAGCAAAAACGAAATATAAAGTGTGGAGTTACTTTCGCAGTCACGGGCACTTCTATACGCTAAGAAAAAGCATACTGCTTCGAGTGCACCATGCTGCCTTATGATGCTCGTCGTAGAGGTCAGCAGAGGCTCATATTGATGCAGGCGCTGCTCACGAGATTACGCAAGACTTACCGAAGTCTGTTCGCGGCATGAACGAGCGTGAATTTCCTGTATGAAGCAACCAGACCTACCTAAGTTGCCAGCTTATCTGGCGCCTCCACTTGCCAAGGTTTGTGTTCGCGAAGGGTTCTTCGTTATCTTAACTAGGCGACTACGCGCACAAATACCGAGCTTGGTTGACAGGAGGGCTTAGTGGCACTCGGCTCTCGAGTGAGTGCATGGGCTTATTTACTATCTATAATGAACCTGCAAGGTGAGTTCGCAGAGCCGCAGTTCTAAGACACACGTATCATACGATGATTGGCTTCATTTTTGTCGCTTTTTACTTAAAGCGCAAAGCTTGCTCGCTGCGTTATTTATTAGTCTTGGGGCAAGTATAAAGGAGAAGAAGGCTTGTTGAAGTCAAGGGTGGAGGGATGATGCGTGCTGGAAGGACTGAAGCCGTGCCTTATTTGGCATGGAGAAATTATAGGCCGCAAAAAAAGACAAAACATATTGATGCTTCATTCCAAGTGCATGAAACTTTACTGTAATTACTGATGACTGGGCAGTACTATTAGCGCGGCTGAAATGTTTGTTTGAGGAGGGCTTCACATATACTGTGGATGAAATAAGGCTTTAAGTACTATGCACTTGCAGCCCTAAAACCTTTGCAGAATTTAAATGCAACCATATGTATAATTTATGCACCTAGAGTACAAATAGGTTGCAGGGATGGCAAAGTAAGTCTTCTTAAACTTTCATGACCTATTTATATCCCGCCCTTACGTTCCTCTTGTGGACTAGAATGACCTCCCCACTGACACCGCCGCCATTATGAGCCCATCTGCAGCTTTAGATGCTGTAAGGTTTTATATTTCTGGTATTTGAAGTTTATTCATTATCGATCAATATATTAATCCACACTCTCAGTTGCACCTTCTGAGAGGGTCCTTAGGCTGAATAAAGTAAAGGTAACTGAAAAGAAATGACATGGTTAACCCAAAAGCAAGCATCGTAAAGGCAGCGTTCCTAGAAAATTCTCCCCCTGGAAGTTAACGGCTAGGAAAAGTTACCGTTTAAAATTTATATGACTCGTCTCTTGCCTGATGTCTAACAGAGACGGTTCACAGTTCCTACGCGATTGACGTGGAGTATACCAAAACTATCATGTACGGCCTTACTCAAGAATCCGAGACCGTATTGCTTGCGTTTGGGCAATGCAGCGGAACACTTCTACCTCTAAAGCTCCATGTCTCTGTAAGGGGAGAGGAACCGTTGTATTCACCTTTCATGGTCTTTTAGCACAGAGGGGTGCCGCAAGGTGTATACTATATGTCTCGAAATAAAAGCATCTACGGGAAAACTGCGGCACAAAATAGATTGAGTAAGGAAAACTTTTATCCTTAATGCGAAACATTAGAATGGAAGTCAGTGAAGGCTTCTTTTATCTACCAACTTGCAAGCTTGGTAAGAGCGGTATCCTCCATTCTTGCTGCAATAAATGATGACAATCACAAAGGCCATGCATCCTCTCTTTACGAGCCCTGCCGAATATGGGGCAGCTGGAGTGTAAGTGAAGTAATAGCTAAAGGTAGAATTCCCACCGAGAAAGATGTCTTATGGACGTTCACCGTCCCAAAGCGACTCAGGCGATGGACGCTGTTGATGGTCTCGGGAAATTTTGACCACCTCCGGTTCTTTAACGTGCACTGACATCGCACAGCACACGAGCCTATAATTTAGAGCGTTATTTTCATATGATCTGTAGAATTCTTCCGTCGAGGTTAAGAAGCAGATTTGAGGTGGAGATTGTCTTAATGCACGCAACTTGCAACAAATATATCCTCAGTTGTTTTATCTTTATGCTTAATGCTTACCACGCAACTTGCAACAAATATATCCTCAGCTGTTTTATCTTTACGCACTCTTGCTTGGCTTGAAAAATTGTTTAACGTTGCTGCAGTTACAGTAAATGCACACAAGCTATAGTGACCATATGGTGAAAAACGCTTAATTTGTTGTAAATAAGCTTTAAAAATAAAGCTGCAGAGCATAATGTCACCAGGAAGCGGGAAGCACAGCCGTATTCTCAGACGAGGCTCCGAACCGCCGAGCACAAGCTAGACGAAGACGATGCTCCGCCACGCGCTGGGAGCCAAGTTTCGGCCACCAGGTGGCGCCTGCAGAGTGTCAGCAGTGCAAGCAGTGTCAGCAGTGTCAGCAGTGTGCTTAAGGGCAGAAGTTCAGTCGAGATTAGACGTAAATCAGAGAGCTGTTGGAAGATTAGCACTAGGTGCCCACGGCAAAACCACAAACGAGGCAGTACAAGGGGATATGGGCTGGGCATCGTTCGAGGCGCGGGAAGCTAAGAGTAAAATACTATATGAAGAACGCCTGAGGAAATTGGATGATAACAGATGGGCAGCTAAGGTATCTAAATATTTATACAGAAAGAACGTTGACTCACAGTGGCGGAAAACAACTAGAAAACTAACCAGTAAGTATGCCGGTCATGAGGACGGAGAAAGAAGGAGCATTAAACGACAGGTCAAAAACGCGGAAGTTAAAAATTGGATGAATTCAATGGAAAAGAAACATAGTGTAGAACTATATCGATTCTGGAAAAGGCAGATCAGGAAAGAATTTTTCTATGATAACTCAAGAGGCAGTGCCCTACTTTTTGAAGCTAGATCAGGGTGTCTTAGAACGCGCAGCTACAAAAAGAAATTTAACGAAGAAGATGACACATGTGCAGTGTGTGGTAGATCTGTGGAAACAATTGAACACCTCATAATCAAATGTGATGGTATCCATCCGGATGTCGATGCAGGCACAGTCACTCTTTCTGAGGCCCTAGGGTTTAAAGATAACAATGGTCATGTAAATAAATCTGCAGTGGAAGTCAGCAAAAAGCGATTGGAGTATTGGTGGCTGAAAAGCAGAGATGTGGCATAAGGTTAGAATAGTAGGAAACCGTAGGCAAAGGTGATGGAGAATCTTAATGAGAATTGCCAACACAGTAACAAAAAATAATAAATAAAGAAAAGCTGAGCATGGTGGCAATTGCCACCACCCCGTTTCAAAGGGGGCGCTCCTATCCATCCATCCATCCATCCATCCATCCAGTGTGGCAGTGTGACCGCACGGGCGGAGCACGGGCGGGGAAAAAAACAAGAATAGAGGGAGGGCGGAAAGTTAACGGCGCGAGTGTCTCCGTGAAGAGGGGGCTAACGGGAGTAATACGGCTTCATTCTGGCCACGTGGACTACTTCGGACGTCGGTTGTCGAGAGGACTGGACAGTTACTTGAGGAAGCACCTCGTAGGTCACCGCGCTGAGGCGGCGTAACACCTGGTAGGGACCAAAGTAACGGCGAAGAAGCTTCTCAGAGCGCCCTCGCAAACGGATCGGGCTCCACACCTAGACTTGGTCACCGGGGGTGTAAATCACCTCCCTGCGGCGGAGGTTGTACCGCTTGGCGTCGCATTGTTGTTGGCGCCGGACTCGTTGTCGAGCCACATGGCGAGCGGCTTCGGCGTCACGAACAAATTGGTCAGCGGCCACGACAGAAGAAGGAACAGGGTCCGGAAGGAGCATGGCGTCCAGCATGGTCAGGGCTTCGCGACCGTGGACCAAATGGAACGGAGTGAAGCGTGTCGTTTCGTGTAATGTAGTGTTGTACGCGAACGTGATGTAAGGTAGTATCCGGTCCCAGTTCCCATGGTCATCGTCGACATACATCGAAATCATATCGGCGATTGTCTTGTTTAGCCGCTCAGTCAGTCTGTTCGTTTGCGGATGGTAGGCTGTAGTCTTTCGATGGCTGGTGCCACTGAGACGAAGTACCTCGCTCGTTAATGCCGACGTAAACGCGGTTCCCCTGTCAGTTAATACGACTGTAGGAGCCCCGTGACGAAGCACAATGTTGTGAATGAAGAAATATGCGACTTCGGCTGCGGTACCACGGGGAAGGGCCTTGGTCTCACAGTAGCGGCTAAGATAGTCAGTGGCAACAGCAATGTACCGGTTACCCATGGAAGACGCCGGAAATGGACCGAGTAAGTCCATGCCAACCTGTTGAAATGGGAGGCGCGGGGGATCAATAGGCTGCAGGAGCCCGGCTGGTTTAGTCGGCGGCGTCTTCCGGCGCTGGCACTCACGACATGTTCGTACGTAGCGTTGGACAAGCGCAGCAAGCCTGGGCCAGTAGTACTTGTGACGTATGCGCGCCAACGTGCGGGAAAACCCGAGGTGGCCCGAAGAAAGGTCGTCGTGGCACGCACGAAAAACTTCGTCACGAAGCGCTGTAGGTACTGCAAGCAGATAGACAGTGTCCGTTGGGCCGTAATTCTTTTTGTAGAGAACACCATCACGCAAGCAAAACGATGGCAGTCCGCGCTTGAAGAGTCGAGGAGGAGATGGAGCGGTTCCTTCGAGGTACTCGATGAGGGGAAGCAGTTCGGAGTCAGCCCGCTGTTGGCGGCAAGAGTGGATGTGGTGACAGCACCGAGGAAATCGGAATCGTCGTCGGACTCGTCCGCGGGGCAGGAAATAGGAGCGCGGGACAGACAGTCAGCGTCGCTGTGTTTCTGTCCGGACTTGTGCACGATGGTGACATCAAATTCTTGTAAACGAAGGCTCCATCGAGCAAGCCACACCGAGGGATCTTTCAGATTCGCCAGCCAACAGAGTGAATGATGATCGCTCACAACCCGAAATGGGCGGCCATACAAGTACGGACGAAATTTTGTAATGGCCCACAGCACAGCCAGACATTCCTTTTCCGTGGTGGAATAGTTGACTTCTGAACGGGATACAGTGCGACTGGCATAAGCAATCACGCGTTCTAGGACATCTTGCCACTGAACAAGAACCGCACCGAGACCAACGTTACTGGCATCTGTGTGTAGTTCCGTGTCGGCCTCCTCGTCGAAGTGGCCAAGTACAGGCGTACATTGGAGACGCGACTTGAGCTCCGTGAAGGCTCTTTCTTGGTCCTGGCCTCAGAAGAAGGGTTCAGCGTCTTTGGTCAGGCGGGTCAGAGGCTCAGCTAGCTTGGAGAAATTAGCAACAAACCGGCGATAGTAGGCGCAGAGACCCAAGAAACGACGCAGGCTCCGTTTGTCTGTGGGCTTGGGGAAGGCAGCTACGGCGGCCGCCTTTTCGGGGTCTGGACGAACGCCTTGAGCGCTGACAATATGACCAAGAAACTTCAGCTCATGAAACGCGAAGAGACATTTTTCCGGTTTGAGAGAGAGACCAGCGGAACGTATGGCCTCGAAAACAGCACGCAAACGTTTCAGGTGTTCATCGAACGTGTCGGAGAAGATCACGACATCGTCGAGATATACGAGGCACGACTGCCACTTCAGGCCAGACAGCACCGTGTCCATCATTCGTTGGAATGTGGCAGGGGCCGAACACAAGCCAAAAGGAAGCACCTTAAACTCGTATAAACCGTCAGGGGTAATAAAGGCGGTCTTCTCGCGGTCGCGTTCGTCCACCTCGATTTGCCAATACCCACTGCGGAGGTCAAGGGACGAAAAGTAAGTGTCATGGCGCAGGCGGTCTAGGGAATCATCAATGCGTGGCAGAGGGTACACATCTTTTTTTGTGACGTTATTGAGGCGCCTGTAATCCACGCGGAACCTGAGGGTGCCATCTTTCTTCGTGACGAGGACAACAGGCGATGCCCAGGGGCTCGTGGATGGTTGTATGACGTCGTCCTGGAGCATTTGGGTAATTTGACGGCGTATGGCGTCACGTTCTTTTGAAGACACACGATAAGGCCGCTGACACAGGGGTCTCTGGTCGTCGGCAACGATAATTCGGTGCTTGGTGAGCGGCGTCTGTCGCACCTTGGAAGTTGATGCAAAACAGTCGCGGAAGGAATAAATGATATTTTCTACGCATCGTTTCTGACTGGCCAAGAGGTGCTGGTTTATATCGGTCGGGATGGCTGTAGCCGTCGCGTCGTCGAGATCTGACGTCGTGGACAAAGAACACTGCCGGGTACACTCTCCAAGCTCGTCAAAATAAGCGACGACCTCTGTCTTCGTTAGATCTTGCGGTTCACAGGTAAAGTTGGTGACTAGGATGTCGGTACGACCGTTAGTAAGTTCTACGAAGCCTCGGGCTACACAAACTTGCCGAGCGAGTAGCAGCGACATGTTCGCTTCAGCGATGCCAAGGGTGCCGGTGCTGCTATCACACTCGACTGTGACGAATTTGCTGGCTCGCAGAGGAAGCGCTATGGGGTCGGAACATAGGCGCAACACTACTCTGCGGGGCTCGCTTTTGGTGTCAACGGCTCGCCGGGCGGAAAAAGATACCATGAGCTCCCGAAGGTCGATGACCGCACCATACTCTCGAAGGAAATCCATGCCCAGAATCAGATCTTTCGAACAGTCACGTAATACGGCAAAGGAGCCAGTGAAAGTAAGACCTCGGATCTGGATACGGCAGGTGCAGACAGCGATCGGCGTCACTACATGGCCACTGGCGGTGCGGATCACGGGTCCTCACGAAGGCGTCAGAACCTTACGGAGAGTCGTGGCGAGCTGACTGCTCATGACGGAAAAATCAGCGCCGGTATCGACGAGTGCGTTCACTTGACAACTGTCGGCGGTAACTAAAATTTCAGCTGGAACTAATCGTTCGCAGCACGTCGGTGAGGTCGTCGGATCGGGTGGTCGCTGCCCGGGTCGTCGCGTCGAATCGTCGGATGGAGGCTGTTGACTCTGTGCAGTGGCGGCGGCCCTACCCCCGGAGGACGCCGTCTTCAGTTTTCCCGGCGAGGGGACGTGCGTCTGAACTGACCAGAGGTGGAGGGCCGATTGGGCGAAGTAAAGCGCCTCGGGGACGGCGATCGCGATTGGCGCTGCTGCGAGGTCGTCGGGTGCAGCACGTGAGTGGCGAGGTACTCATCTATGTCCTGCGGTCTTTCACCATAGCGCGGTCGAGGCGCGTCCGGCGGAAATCCTCTCAAACCCATACGCCTGTACGGGCAATGCCGCAGAATATGGCCAGGCTCCCCGCAGTGGTAGCAGAGCGGGCGATCGTTGGACGTGCGCCACACGTGCGCTTTGCTGATAGGAGGGCGCAGATCCTGCTGCTGCTCGACGGGGCGCAGGTAACGGGGGGTTGGTCGAGGTCCGGCAACGGGGCGAAACGCTTGCGGCACGGGGGCAGGTCGGCGCAGGGCATCGCTGTACGACATGACGTGCGGCTCTGGTAGTGGTGCTGGTGGTGACTGCACCGCTCGCTGGATTTCGTCACGGATGACGTCCGCCGTTGAAGGTATACCTGCCGACGGAGCATCCAAGCGGAGGTGTCGCAGTTCTTCGCGGACAATGCTCCGTACAACCTCTCGCAGCGCCTCGTCCCCTGGGCCTGGCAAGGACGTGAAGTAGTGAGTGGCCGCTACGTTCGCCTGACGGCCGTATTGGGCACTCCGTTCCTGCAGCGAAAGTTCCATGCAGGTAGCTTCCTTGGCGAAGCCGGCGACGGTTAGTGGAGGGTCGCGCATGAGGCCAGCGAACAGCTGCTCCTTCACCCCACGCGTAAGGTGCCGTACCTTTGTAGCTTCGGGCATGGCAGGGCCGGCCCGATTGAAGAGGCGTGTCATGTCCTCTATAAACATGGCCACGCTCTCGTTGGACTGCTGTGACCTAGTGCGAAGGGCGATCTCAGCATTTTCCTTCCGTTGGCTCGAGCTGAATGTAGCGAGCAACTCGCGGCGAAAAGCTGCCCAGTTGGAGAAGGACGCCTCGTGGTTCTCGAACCACGTTTTCGCCGAGTCGAGCAGTGCAAAATACACATTCAGCAGTTTCCGCTCGTCGTCCAACTGATTGAATGCGGCCACACGGTCAAAACTGGCCAACCAATCCTCTACATCTTCAAACCGGTCGCCGTGGAAGGATGGTGGCGACCGAGGTGCGAGTAGGACGAACGGCGTAGCACTGCCGGAGCACTGACCTGTCTGGCTGCTGCCAGTGGTGGATGTCATAGCTCTAACAGGCCTGGTCAGTGGCTCGAACTCGGGTTGCAGGCCTCGCAGACGACGCTCCGCCACGCGCTGGGAGTTATTTGTGTTATATTATATAAGTTATTGTTATATTAAGTGTTATATTAAGTTATATTAAGTGTTATATTAAGTTATTTGTGCTAGTAAAATATAGCCGGATCTGTTTGATACAGTGAAATATTTACCATGTCAGAGGATAAAAAAAACGAGCAATGAGTTACAAGGAGTAGGTTAACTGGACGTCATCTCGGCCGCTTCTGAAAGCTTGTTACAAAGGCCAGACAGCTATGTCCATTCCAGAAACGAAAGGAAAGTGCAGAAAAAGAAATTGGCCGTCATGCCTTTAACAAATACGTTATCACAGACGCGAAAAGTAAGTGTCAGAGGAACGTACCTTGTGGCATTCCCGCAGACGAAAGTGGGAAATTTGCGACGAACATTTGTAGGCGTACAGGCACTGCTGCCTTTAATGAGGAAATATTATAGCTAAAAACTTAATATTAATAAATGGAAGTTTTCAAACGAGAAGTTCGCGAGGAACATTGCCAAATGGTCAGTTCTAAGTCAGTTGATATGCAGGTATGTTAATGTCAAGAGAGGAACTAAGATAGTTATTAAATCTCGGTTGTTTGGCTTCGCAACACAATCTTTATAGGTAGATAATAATGCTTAAAACTTAAGATTGCAAGAAGTTGACTTAAATAAAAAATGTAATTACTGTCGAACAGCTTTCGTGTTCCATTTCCTTTGAAGTGACAGTGATGATCAATAGTTATCGAAGAAAACATACACTCGCCAAGGTTCAAAGAAAATAAAAATAATTGACGTTTCGGCGCCCGTACGGGTGCCTTGATCACAAAGAAGCGAACAACGGGCAGGAGAGCTATATATGGGCGGTTTTTTGAAGGGTGCGCAGGTATATCTCTGGGAGATTGCCACGGGTCCGGTTAATCGTGTTTGGCGTGGATTGAATGCACAATGATTCTATGAGAAGGCGTTTTTGTAATGATTTTTCCTTTGCAATTACACGTGCTGCGTCCCAGTCGATGGTATGGCCAGTTTCTTGATGATGTTGCGCTAAAGCGTTTGAGCTAGATTTTCCTTTGGCGACGTCATTTTGGTGCTGCTTGAGCCTTGTCTTGAATTTTCCTGTTTCTCCGGTATAGGAGGCGTCACAATCACGGCAGGGGATCTTGTAGACCACACCTGGGAAGATATCGAGGTCAAGAGGATCCTTGACTCGCAAGAGTAGTTGCCGAAGTTTGCACGACGGAACGTGGGCCACATGAATGTCATAATCTGAAAAGATCCGAGCAAGGGTCTCACTCACACCATGGGCATACGGAATCGATACCCGCTTCTTTGCGCATGCGTCAGTTCGGATAGTCGGAGCAGAGGCGCGTCGTTCCTGGGATCGCAGTATTTGGGCTGGGTAGCCGTTCCGTATCAGGTCTTGCCTGACCTGTTTAACTTCTGCTGCTCTGCGCTTAGGACTTGAGCATATCCTAAATGCGCGGTTGAACAGATAGGCAGCGACACTCTAGTTCACTATACACCACACGTTCGGTGCGATGTCTTGCCCTTCGAACGCAACGCTTTTTGAGGATCTCGGCGGACACCCGAACCGCACCGTACAGTCGGGGACAAAAGTCTCCGGACCACGTGTTCCTCAAACGAAGCTTACAGCTCTACTATCAGACAGCGGTTGGAGACCGCACTTGCAAAGATGAAGGAACAAAAATTTAACTTTTACCTCCACTAGTTTGGTCTCCAGCCGCCGACCAATAGCAGATGCTATCGGCTTCATTAGAGGAACATGTGGTCCAGAGACTTTTGTCCCCGACTGTACATGAAGGGAGGAACGCCACTACCCGTTCGGCGCGATATTGCCCTTTGAACGGAACGCTTTTTGAGGAAAGGAAATTCTCTATCATCTCGGTGGACCCCCGAACCGCACCGTACAGGAAGGGAGGAAATGGGAGTGAAAGAAAAAAGAGAAAGAGGGGCCGTAATGAAACTGAAAATTGTATTTGAGGAAAGGAAATTACGCAGTAACTGCCTCGCATGTCTCGGTGGACACCCGTGGAAATTCAGGGGGTACTTTGGCTCTCTAAAGTGCTGCAAGGGGAAAGCGCTTCCTGGCGCACTGTTTGATTTATTTAATTTTTTTTATTTTTCATATTTCGTTTTTTTTTCCTTCTTTTCCTTATGCTTTGTTTTTTATTTCCATATCTAATCTTTAATTTGTTTTTTTTGTTTACTTTCTTATTTTTATTTTTTCTTTTCTTGACTTTATTCCTTTTATTTTATTTATGAAACCCATGCATCCACTACATGCGCCTTTATTCATGCTCGAACCTTGAGCCTTCGTGGCGGAGTGGTAGTGTCCGCTTCAAATGCCAAAGGCCCTGGTGCGATTCCCACCCTCGGCGCAGTTTCTTTTTAAGCGGTAACGCCGGAAGGCGGACAAATCTGCCGACGCGTCTGTCGACTCTTCTGCCGACGCGTCCGTCGACACGGCTGCCGACGCGTCTGTCGATACGGCTGCCGATGCGTCTATCGACACTTCTGCCCACGCGTCTGTCGCACGGCTGCCGACGCGTCTGTCGACACTTCTGCCGGCGCGTCTGTCGACACGGCTGCCGACGCGTCTGTCGACACTTCTGCCGACACGGCTGCCGACGCGTCTGCTAACGACAGTATGAGGCATTAAAGGCTTTCACCTTAATATTAATGCCAAAGCTTTACTAGGCTATGTCGACAAGGTCCTGTTCGCAAACCGTGTTCGCAAACCGTGTCCGCAAACCGTGTCCGCAAACCGTGTCCGCAAACCGTGTCCGCAAAACGTGGCCGCAGCAGTTATGAGTAACTTAGAAGAGGTAGCGCCAAACGAATGGTTGTAATCGAAAGAGGATGATAGAGGTTGATGTCGGAAAAATAATTAACTCGATAAGCTGATTAGTTAAGTAATTCGAGCCAAAAACGTCCAAAAAGTGGGCAGAGCCAGGGGAACATGTGGCATTGGGAGTGGGGCCGGAAAACCGGAAGGGGGGGCGAAGCCACTGCGTGGCGCCAAATTTAAAACCAGACAGGGTGCTGAGAAGAAACGAAGGATAAATCGGCGTTAATAGAAATGCAGTCAATCGATTAATGAATAATGAAAGTTGTGAACATATTTAACAGCTAATTATGAATGAATAAATAATTACATTGATAGATAAATTGGTTAATTAGATCCATTAGGTAATTTAGTGCACATATTACACCATCATTAATCAATAAATCGGTCAGCGGTCAATACATCGGTCGCGACAAAGAGAGGAAAAGACATCGGCACACAACAGAATAGGCTGGTGGGCCTCTGATTCGCGGGTGACGATCTCGTGGACAAAAACATTTTGTATGCTGTTTTCTCATGGCATGGGCGGAATGGAAAAGCACAATCCAACCGTTCGCTTTTCGGGTCGCCCCTTGAGGTTCAAACAGGAACTCAGAATTTTAGGCGTTGTGTTGGACTGGCCGACTGCGTTCGGAGCGAGCGGATGCATCTTATATGCGGTCCGCGATTTTCCGGCGATTTCATCAGTTTCCGGCTATTTACAGCCACCAATTTTTTCACAGGACGGCCCGCCACCCATCCGGCGTCACCTGTGGGACTCTTAACCACTTTCAGGCGAGTGACTTCAATTTTACGGCCGATTTGCGGCCACGCCCGACCGCGGGAGCTAGGCCTAACGGCTCAGCACGCCTAGTGCGTGCTCTGCTCCCAGCTGCGGCGGCGACGCCCGCTTCGCCTCGACGGCGCTTCCCTGCATTTCAACATGCAGTACACAGTCACCGGCACGGATGTTACCGCCGCGGAGCTGGCCGATGGCACTTGGACGGCGCTCGAAATGCAACGCCGCTACAGACGCCGGCCACCACCGGCAACGCCGCCGGCCACCACCCAAACGCCCGCAGCCACCACTGTCCTGTCAGACCAACGACCCCGCGGCCGTCCACCTCCGCCGACTAAACGACGACCACTTCCTCGCCTGCCTTCAGAGGACTACAAAATCGTCTTCCGACCTCAAGGTACCGTCGACCTCAAAGCAGTCGGCCCGGCCAAATTGGCGATGGCCATCTACAACGCCGCCAAGATCGACGGCCGCCTTGCAATAACCGCCGGCCAAGTCCGCATTCATCCTACAAACAACACTGTCACCATCACCACACCGGACAAAGAACGGGCGTTCCTGTATGTTAAAATACAAAGTTTAACCATTGACTCCAACGCCATCCTGGTAGCCACGTATGCCCCAGCCCCCGATGACTCCGTGCGAGGAATAATCTACAGAGCCTACAGTCAAGAGACCGACGCTGAGATCCTCGCTGAGCTCCAAGCTCGAAACCCCGATCTCCCCATAGTCGCCGCACGCCGCATGGGCCGCACACGACATTTCGTGGTGACTATCGCTAATGCCAAGCTACCCCGCTACGTGAGGTATCTCGGCTTCACTTTTGAGGTGTTCCCCTACAAAAGCCGGCCGGAGGCATGCTTCAACTGCCGGAAGCTAGGGCACAGGGCGAATGTGTGCCCCCACCCACGAAAACCAACCTGCCGACGCTGTGGCGCAGCACATGACGCTCCTCCAGCTGGCCAACCGCCCACGTGCCAAGCCTCATGTATCGTCTGCAAAGGTGGCCCCCGACAGGCAGCAGAAGCTGCAAATACCGGTTCACGTCCTCCACTCGGCCCAAGTCTTCCCCATCGGTCACTGACGCCGATACCGGCTCCAACTCGACAAACCCCGGACGCCAGTCCCGGTCCCGAGACCGCAACCGCGGCGACCACAACCTACTGCGGGACGACTCCTTCCCCCCGCTCGGCAGCGACAGCCCTTCCAGTCGCACTCGCAGCCGTTCCACATCCGCCTCACGCAGCTCTCAGGCCAGCTCTCAAGGCCGGCCAGAGACCAAAGCAGTCAAACAAGTTGGATGGAAGACTCCTGCACAAGTCACCACTTCTCCACCAGATTCACAGGTAAGGGAGCTGGCAGACATGGTCAAGGAACTACAGCTACAATTGGCCAAAGCAAATGCCAAAATTCTTAGCCTAGAATCAGCACAGTCAACCCCCAAATTGCAACCGCAGCAGGTGGCTCACGCTCCCACATCCGACCCCGTAGGTGATCCACGCATGGACACTGAAAAGTCTAAACCCAACAAGCGCAAAGCACCTCCCCCCTCCTCACAAGCAGACATAGATGCCAAATTCGAAGCAGCTGATACGCGAATGGCCCAATTCGATGGCGGACTCCTTCGACTAGCCCCCTCCATTGACCGTCTAGTAGAAAGCTGCGCCACAATGGCAGCCAACATCCAAACCCTTCATGCCAGGCTCGATACTCTCACGAATCCCCAGATATCCGCAACCCCTTTGAAGACGACAACCCCTCCTAACTACCCAGCACCCATTATTGTCGCCACATCGGAGAGTGCAACCGCGCGCTCACGTGCAGGCGGCATTCTTAAATCACCCGTCGCGCTATCACAGCGCCCCGAACCCTACGGGAAACGCGATGGCTCGCTCCCCCTTCGCAGTTTGGCAATGGAACTGCAGGGGCTTCAAGGCGAAGCGGCGAGCCTTGGAGCACACCCTGCAGGCCCAGCCGCACACCCCCCACATCATCGCACTTCAGGAAACCTACATGGACACGAAACTTACCAGCTACGCCGCATATAACCAACAAACGACACCAGACCAACGGCCCAACACCGCCATCCTGGTCCACCGAAATTTAGCAGCTAATCGTATAGACCTTAGTTACCTCGAGGTTCCGAACACTTTCGTACAGATCCTACCGAACAGCCGCTCACAAGCCCCACTCCACATCCTCAACGTCTACAGGCCCCCTAGCGACAAAAGTACACGAGTGGCAACCCTCGTTCGTAAGGCCTGCGCGGCTGCACAAACAGGGATGCTACTCATCTTAGGTGACTTCAACGCGCCGCATACCGAGTGGGGCTACCCCCGCAAAGCATGCGGTCGTAAGGGAGCCAAAGTGTGGAAAACAGCCCAAACACTGGGCCTGACACTACTCCTAGACCCCGGCAGGCCTACTCGCATTGGAAACAGTGTCACACAGGACAGCTGCCCCGATCTCACTTTCGCCCGCAACATCCCAGACGCACGCTGGGAAAACCTCGGCATGAACATAGGTAGCGACCACTATGTTCTCAGCACAACCTTCACGGCTACACACAGCAAAGCCCCCAACCGAACAATCAGGCACACTAACTGGGACGCCTTCCGATACGTGCGTGCCAAACGCACTTCGGCCCCCATAGACAACCTGAACACATGGATAAACTCGCTGCTCGAAGACACCGCCAATGCCACCTCCACGACTACCCAGGACGAGGATGGCCCCTCTCCCGACGCCAAACTCATACACATGTGGGAGGCCCAGCGCAGTCTTAGCGCTCGCTGGCTGCGCCAAAAACACAATCGATCCCTCAAGCTCCGTCTCGTTCGCCTCGAGCGAGAGATCGAAGCTTACTCCATCAAACTGAGTAAGAAGCAATGGCATCAAACCTGCGACCGTCTTAACGGCCAGTTAGGATGCAAAAACTCGTGGTTCTTGCTCAGACATCTACTGGACCCAACTCACACCAAATCCACATCTCACAAGAACCTCACCCGTGTCGTACACGCTTTTCAGGGCACAAATGAGGAACTCCTCGCTACCTTGAAAGACAAATACATCAATACTTCCACTGAAATTCCCATCCCTTCAGGGTACACGGGTGCTCAGAACACCAACATGGACGCCGACATCACGGCAGGAGAAGTCCGCGCCGCCCTCAACCAGATTTAAACCACCGCAGCCGCTGGCGACGACCACATAACCAACAAGATGCTTCATAACCTCGAAGATCAATCCGTCGAGGCACTCACGGACCTTTTCAAGCAACACTGGCATGAGGGTCGCCTTCCAGACACCTGGAAGCATGCCAAAGTGATTTTCATACCTAAGCCAGGCAAACGACTCGAGCTGGGCAACCTTAGGCCCATCTCGCTCACGTCCTGCCTGGGAAAGGTCATGGAACACGTCATACTCAATAGACTCCACACTCACGTAGACCAAGAGGACCTTTTCCCCCCCCCACTATGATCGGCTTCAGGACCGGCCTCACCACTCAAGACATTATGTGGCAAATCCAACTTGACATCCTCGATCCGAGATCCATCCGAGCTACACGAACTATCCTAAGCCTAGATGTCAGCAAGGCTTTCGACAACGTGTCACATGCTTCCATCCTGGCAAACCTCTCACAGATGAATGTAGGCACTCGCACTGACAACTACATCACCGACTTTCTTCATAACCGTACAGCAGAACTTCACATCGCAGACCTCCACAGCGAGAAGATCACACTAGGCACCCGAGGAACACCACAAGGAGCAGTCCTATCTCCGTTCCTTTTCAACACTACAATGAGAGGCCTCCCTCCGCTCCTGGAAGAGATACCTCACATTAAACACTCAATATATGCCGACGACATTACCCTGTGGACCAACTCTGGCTCTGACGGGAAAATCCAAAACTCCCTCCAAACAGCGATCGATAAAGTACACTCCTTCGTACAGGCGAACGGGCTCACATGCTCCTCCACGAAGTCACAATTACTAGTCATCAGGGACAGACGAGTTCGCTTGCCAGTCCCCGACCCGCAAGAACCTATTGTGCTTGAAGTCGACACACATCCCATACCTCCGGTCCGCACCATCCGCGTTCTGGGTATGTTAATACAGAACAACACGCAAATCTCGGAGGCCATTCAGCGCCTCCGCACCACAGCCAATCAGATCAACAGCCTTATCCGCCGCATCAGCACCCGCCGCAGAGGTATGAAGGAGGATGACCTCTGTCGGCTCACGCAAGCTTTCCTCATTAGCAGGATAGTCTACTCCTACCCCTACTATCACCTCCGCCGGAAGGACGAGGAAGCTGTGAACAGCATTATACGTTCAGCGTACAAAGCGGCACTGGGGCTACCTCAGTACGCCAGCACACAGCACCTCCTCCAACTCGGCATCTACAACACGTTCACAGAACTCATAGAGGCACACAAGACCGCCCAAATCCACCGCCTCTCCCGCACTAAACACGGGCGGCTCATACTTGACCGTCTCAACATCAACCCCATAGGCGACGTCCACCCCACGACGCCCATTCCGATAGGGGTCTATAGCCGCCTAGTTATAAAACCAATCCCCAAAAACATGCTACCTGGCCGCCATGATACGCGCCGTCAGCTGAAAGCCCAAGCACTAGATGCCACATACCTTGCCGACGAAAACGCAATATACGTAGATGCTGCACGGCAAAGTGCAAACACATACGTGGCTTGTGCAACCACGCCACAATCTACTCTCGTCACCGCCGCCACAGTAGTAGCTCACTCTCCGACAGCGGCAGAAGAAACCGCCATCGCGCTGGCCATCGCTGACCCACGTACGCGCACAGTCCTAAGCGACTCCAAAAGAGCGATACAAAATTACTCGGCAGGTTTTATCTGCCACCCCGCTGCACGCATCCTTCGCGGCTGCACTCTCGACCATAAGATCAACCTGGTCTGGGTACCCGCCCACGCGGGAAGCTCTGGAAACGAAGGGGTCGACCGACTAGCCCGAAAACTAACCAACCGGGCGGCCGGCCCCACGGATCCAGACGCTCTTGCCGAGGCTCCCCAGACCTTTGCCGAAATTACCAACCTCTACAGAGAGATGAGACGCCAGTTCCCGCCTCCACACCCCGACTTGAATCGAGCGCAAGCCAGCTTGCTCCGCAGGTTGCAGACGCACTGCATCCTTAGCCATTCTAGACTTTCACTCATCACAGACGGGGAATATGACCCCGTCTGCCAAAATTGTTACCAGGGAGAAATCGCCACCCAGGCACACATCCTCTGGGGTTGCGCGGGAAATCCGCCCCCTCGAACCTTACTGCCAGCTCCCTCCGAAGAAGGATGGAACCAACTCCTCAAAAGGCCAGACAAGAGCATCTAACTGGCACTCATTTCGTGGGCCCAGGAAGTCGCCCCCACCTGGGGCCCACACCAAGCCCACCTGCCCTAAATCCCGCCAATCTATGGCAATAAAGTTGTTTCTCTCTCTCTCTCTTAGGCGTTGTCTTCGACCGCCACCTAACTTTTCTACCGCATGCTCACTTTCTCCGCGACAAGGCAGAGATCCTCACTTCGCGTCTTGTCTCGTTTCTCTGTCTCCACCGTTCCCTCCCTCCCTGTTCTCTACGTAGGCTTTATTTTCAAGTTATACAACCCGCTTTAACTTATGCCGCGCACGCTTGGTGGTCTCGCAGCGCCAATTCCCGCCTTCGGGAGAAGGTTGTTTCTGTGCAGCGGGTCCCTCTTCCCGCTATCACAGGGGCTTTCCGCACAACGCGCACGGCTGCGCTTCAGGTACTCCTCCGGGTACCACCTCTTCCCTTGGAACTGGATCGCCTCTGTGCAGAGTTCAACCTTCTAAATGGTGTAGATCCCGTCATCTTTGGCGGTCACACTTACCTACCATCTGATATCTTGCCCCGCTTTGATCCCTGGTGCGACCATCCCTCTCTGGCTTCCTCATTCTCCTTCGCCCGTCTTCTCCCTTCTCACTTTCCATCTCAGTCTTCCTTCCCGGCCTTCATATATTCACGGATGGCTCTTATACGTCCCACTCTGCGGGTGCTGCTTACGTCGCATTCTCATCTTCCGGCGCGCTGCGGAACGTTGGCCGGTTTCGTCCTCTAGTGCCTTCTGCGCAGAGGCTGTTTCGTTTCATGAGGCCTGCTGTTACGCCCGGCGCGCCCCCTCTCCTTTACCCTTGCATGTCTACTCTGATTGCCTTTCTCTCCTTCAGGCTCTTCACTCTCTTTCTTTTGAACGACTTACGCGTCCGCGACATCAAGCGCACTCTTGCCGCCATTTCTCTTCAGCGTCCTGTCTTCCTCTATCATGTACCCGCCCATTGTGGTGTCTGGGGCAACGAGCTCGCTGACTGGGCCGCCTCACTGGCGTCGGCGCGTGGCCTCCTGCGGCCGTCGTGGCTGTCACCCTTGTCAGTGCGCACCCGCATGCGTACCACCGTACTCAGGCTTTGGTCAGACACCTGGACCGCGGAACATTCGGAAACCCTCCTGGCTGTTTTGTCCCCTCTAATAACCGCCTCCCGCTCTCTTTCCCTCCACCCCGATCTCTTGTCCCTCTCCTAATTGGCCATGGTCGTTTTCCCTCGTACTTCCATCGTTTTGCCCTCCTTCCTTCGCCTTCTTGTCCATGCGGGGCAGCTGTGGGGGATGTTCTTCATTACCTGCGTGCCTGTCCTCTCACCGCAGACATAGCAGCAGGGCTTCCCGGCTATCCGCACTTTCTTTCCCCTCATGACTTCCCCTCTTTGTTAGGTTCCCCTCGGTCTCGTGCGTTGCTTATTCGCGTTGCTGTTCGCGTTTCTTCCCTTCTTTCACCTGTCTCTCGTATTTATTCCCGCCCTGATGGCTCGTAGACCTCCCTGCCATTTCTGTGCCTGCCCATGTCTCATGCGGTCGGGGGCACCATATGGCCAATATTGGTGGGCCGTGGCCCTGCCCCTGCCTCACGGGAATGTGGATGGTATGTGGACCTTGATATTTGCTGGCTTTGCGTGTACATGCAGTCTTTGTTTTGTTTGCTTTTCGTTTTTTCATGTTTATTTTTATTTTTGCCATTCCTTTTTCTTTTCTCTAGCTTTTATATTTTCATGTTTTAATTGTTTGTTTAATTTTTTTTAACTTTTCGCTGGTTCTATTTCCTTGCTTTATTACATGCCTTTTTGTCATTTACTTGATCATCTCTTCTATTTCCCCTTTTTTATGTACCCTTTCTTAAGCCCAGTATCTCCTGTTTGTTCGTTTTTTTTCCTCGCTTTCTTTTCCTGTCTCTTCTTCCTTCTTACAGATCCCGCACCTTCCCTCCTCCTGGCCGCCTGCGAGCCTGTCTGAAGAATCTGGGCACGCTGGACCCATCCCTGTTTCATATTCATTTCGTCCTTCTTAATCCTTCAGGGGCGTCTTGCTTTAAAAATCACTTTTCCCCGCTCATCATTAGTGCTTCTTTTTTTTCCTCTCTTGTAATTGGTTTTTCTTAATTTTCTCTTGGGCGTTGGCCCCTTTTCTTGTATGTTTAATTGGATCGCCTGCGATAACCTTCCGGTTGGGTGCGGGCTTCCTCTCCAATTATTGTTTCTTTTATTTAATTTCTTGAGAGTTTACAATAAAAGGATAAGTGACCTAAAGAAATGAAGGCTGACTTGTTTTTTGTGTGACTGCTACCGGTGCCAGTATACAATTTGTTCGCGATCGACAGGTAGCGTGTCCTGTGTGATCACCTGCCTCTGTCCCGTCTTTTTTTTTCAGTTTTTGTCCTGCATACATCTGGTCGGCCCAGAGCTGATGGGCTACGTGTAAGAACAAACAGCCTATTTTCATGTGGCCTGAGCAGCTTCTGAACGTCCTCACTGTTTTTTGTTTTTTTTTCTTGTTAGATTCGTATTTTTGGTGGCCCCATTTGGCCTTTCCACCCTTGTCTGACGTCACTGTTTTAAACCATAGCAGAACAGCGCTCTACTTAAGACCGGCAAAGGTTATACTAAGGTCACAAGTAGGTCGACATTTTAGTAGGTTTATTTCACACCTCTGGTATGCCTCCTTTCGAAAAGGTAAAAATGCGTTCGGACCTATTATTCTTCTGCGATAAAGTTGTAACGAACGGCGCATGATCTCGTTGGTTGCACGGTCAGTAACCTCTACGCTCTTCTGCTTTCAGCTTAACATATTTGAATTAAAGACTCATTATATAATGACCAAATGCAGAGAATATTCAGCAAAACTTGCTGTCGCATATATGCAATGCACGCACCGCATAGCAAATGGCTCGTGCGGGATTGATTTGCACGTAGACACGAGCGCAGGAAACAAATTTCCCAGCAGTAGAAGTTGCTTTCTTTGTCCGTCTTCCCTCGGAGCAGTTCAACCGCTGGAGGAATGCAACGCACTAGCCTCGAACTGGAGCCCTCTTACCATGAATTGACCAGCCAGTAGCTTTTGAAGTGCGCGATCCTTTACTTCTTTTTTCCTTTTAAATATCTTTCGTTTTTATAGCCTTCCGTTCCTGACTGACGAAACACCAGATGATTTCTTTCACCTTCTCACTGCACCAGTGGAGAAGCCACGAAGACTAGCGAACGAGAAAGTGGAATTAAGCACGGTAAGCGAAGGCTTTGTCCTCCAAAACCTGCTCTAGAGTACATTGAAATCCTGGAGGCGTTAGTTTTACAATGAACTCGCCGCTGGAGCCGTGCATGGCGCACAGCTCAGGGTAAATGCAGTCGTTAGACGGCGGCGATATTCAGACATGAAATGTCCGCACGCACTTGGCGCAGTTTTAATGCCAGCAGAGACAACAGTCGAGAAAATATCAACATGTTTGATGCTTTACAAGAGAATGAACACCACCGGAACACAGATTGCAGGGAGCAGTGTGAGAAGACGATGGCACATGCGCCGTTTTCGATTAGCTCTTCATTTTCGGAGCCACATGAAATCATCGAAACTTCGAAAGTGTGGCTCATCCAGGCCGCGCACAGGTAGAGGTTTCAAACAATGCCGTCTTCGTTGCACAAGGAGCTCCCCTGTGGCGTGCTAGTTCAAGAGAAGACCCTGGAGACCACGTTCCCATTTCGCTTGCATATTGAACAGTGGAGCTTTGAGGGCAGGGAGGTTGGACAGACCTTGCGCTCTCAGCCAGAAGGAGGTAAGCTGGGTCAATTGGCGCGCATGCTCGAAACATCAGCTTCGAGTTACTTTTTGGAGCTCAATCTCGTAGCGATTGTGAGGGAGCGAAATGTGAGCATGATAACACTGACGACCTTTTAGCCTTGGCGTGAAGTTTCGAGAAAACTTTGGACATAGTACTGATATGAAGATGTGTAAAGACAAGTAGTTTTAAGTTAAAACTAGGCTATGAAGATACGAAGGTTGCTCAGTACCCGGCAGGCCATTCTTTGTTTTAATTGGTTATCTTTAGAACCCTCGTGTCGTGAAAAATATTCCATCTTCGTCGTTCTTAAAGCTGTAGATAGATTTCAGTTAAAAGAGAAACGTGCATTTCTTACAGCTTCTAATGGATTCAAATCGCCTAGTAGTGCGGACAGATCAGCATCACCACTTCTTTTCTTCTAGCGTATAAGACTGTCAGCCTCTTGTACTTGGTTAAGAATGTCGTCATCATAAACTTGCATCCGTGCGCAAGTGACTAATGAGTACGCGGCAGGTAGCATGTGCAAGCCAAAGTTCGAAGACGTGGCAGAATTGGCGGCAAAAAAAGCAACTATAAAGTGTCATGTGAGGAATATTTAGACATTCGCACGAAAGGGTGCCAGATTTGGACGATGCTATGGCTGGCTAAATGCGCCATCTCACCAGCACGCGTCAAGTCATGTGAAAGGGCTCTACCTGACGAGCGAGCATGGAGCAAAATGGACCGGCGAGAGGTTCGCACCCAGAGAGCAGAACCACAAAGTACTTAAGTTCTCATTGGTGTGAATGACTTCAATTCGTCAACACAAACCACTCACGAAATCGAAGCCCATACGCTAACAATACCCCTTCTAATGGATTCCACTTCGTGCCTCTCAAAATTTCGACTCCTCGTTATCGTAGACGTAAAGCCTCAATAAAATCTCTTCATTTCATGTGGTTGTTTTTCCGGTGTAGAGTAGAGCATTTACACCATCTACACAGACCGAAAGGCATTGCAAAACTGAGGAGGATGGCCCTCGCCATCTACGAGTATTTTTGACTTGCACAGCTACATTCAGTGCTTAACGACGCAATTCTAAAACAAGACATGTTGCATGAAGAACTTTCACCATTGTTCTACAAGTGGCGGATCAGAAGCTGCTGTATTGGGCTGCTCAGCACATGTTAGTGGGTCACGCACTGACTCTTCAGTGCGCATATTGATGAAAGATGAGGTTAAAAGACGAGGCTGCACTTTTAAATGACCCAGCTTTCCAAAATCACTCAAAAGCTGGGCACTACGACCGTAGAATATATGCAATTTCTGCAAGCAAAACGTATAAATCGTTTTATAATTGTATTCTGAACAAGGATTGCAAACTTCAGACTATCTGCAAGCCAGAATAAAATGTGGCAGCTATCTTTTGAACACGTTTTCGCAAACCCGTCGGCAGAACGAGTTGCTTTCACTTCCGAGCAGTGTAATTAACCGGTCTATAAGTTAACTTAAGTCACAAGCTTCGGCAAGACGGGCGCACATACCAAGCAGGCCCTTCAGATTATCAACAAACTGCCTTTATTTCCTCCGTTTTCGTTGGTCACCTTGGCCCCAAGGGAAGACGCTTCGAGAGCATCTAATCTGGGCACGTACAGTGGGCCTCGTTATATCAACGCACCCTTCCGCGCATCTTGCATGCGTCCCACAGATACCGGAAATGAAGCACCGGAGGAGAGCGGGCTTAGAAGTAGGTCACAACGCCTCGTCGCGTTCAGGCGTGCCTCACTCATCGCGAAAGGGGACTTCTTATGCTTCTCTGGCACAGGATGCATCACACCTGTTTTGTTCTCTAGTGTCAGACATATCAGCGTAAAGTATTTTACGAAACTGTCGGCGCCTGGATATGCGCCTTTTTTTGACGAACAATTTCCTCCGAAATCGTTTCATTGCCTTTTCTTGCTGAGCTTTTTTTTTTCGTTTTCTCTGTCTTTGGCGGCTCTTCAGATTCGAGTGCAAGCAGTTCCTAGAGAAGAAAAAAATTGGTTCTGGCATAACGTAGTTAGTCTGAATAGGAGTGCGAAAGCATGTGTTCATTCTTTTAATCGAAGGAGACACCTAAGCTCCGCCTTAGGGGTATGCCTTGATATATTTAGTGGGTTAATGGTTCTATATGCAGATCTGGTGATCCACCAGTACCATCGCAGTAGCGCAGCGGTTACGCGATGCGTCAATGCACTGGCAGGTGGCTGTTTCTACTTTAGATACCCTTAGGAATTGTGGGAACAATGATGCTCTCCCCGTCACCGCCCTCTAGCGGAGCTAGCGGGACGCTTGCCCAAGCCTGCCCGAGTTACTACCAGAGCTTACCCTAGTACCTCGGGTAAGCTCAGGTCGTAACTCTGGTTGCTAGGCCGGTGTTGGTGAGCGTTTGAGTGCTTTGTCACAAAAAAGCTTTGTTTTGTTGTTGAGGCTCAGTTAAGGTCGCAGCCATGGGAGTTAGACTACAGGGTTGAAGGCTCCGTTGGTTTTGTCATGTGAGCAATGATAAGTCTGAAAGTGGCTGCCAAAGACCGACAATTGAAGAAAGAGGGGAAGGGTAGAGCTAGTGACAAAAAGCGGATGACTAGTAGTAGGACTAGTATTGCCAGATATATGGAAGTAGTTCTGATTGCACATTTTTCTGGAGAAATAGTACGCCGTTACTACATAAAAATGACCAGAAAATGAGTGTCCTCACCCGTGATACTATATAACTGCTCAGGACAGGAAGAAGTGCAGAATAGCGGTTAATCATAGCGACCTCACATAGACAGACGTCCTTGTTCTCTGCTGAGTTGACTTATGCTCATAAACTTGGCCGATTTCCCTGTGGGTACGTCTAGTTTAAATAGAGGTCACCAAAAAATTTGCCCACAATAGGGGATGCTCTAAGCTGTCAAGTGGCCTTTATTGTTCTATTTCCTACACGAAATATACACAGAAGGGATCGAAGCGCACCGCGGCACAAAAAAGGCCAATGGTCTAGCATATTTTTTTCGCGGTTCTGTTATAGGCATATGTGTGTGTGTGTGCGTGTGTGCGTGCGCATATATGTGTGTGTGTGTGCGTGTGTGCGAGCATGTGTGTATTTGTGTGTGTTTGTGTGTGCGCATGTGTATGTGGGCGCGTGTGTCCGGGTGTGCATGTGTGATGTGCACAGTTCGCTTGACCGCATGGTATGTGTGATGTGCTTTCCCGCATGGTGTGTGATGTGCACACATACATCATCCGGGCAAGCGGACTGTACGAGCTTTGAAATGTGCATTTTGACGTTATATACTTTGAACAACATAGTCGATTACGAGAAACTAAAAATCGTTACCTTCGATTTTGACTGCTTTCAGTTTTGCAGTACAACCTTTTCACCTTGATATCTAATCAGAAAAGTGTCTGTTTTAGTTTAAGTTGATAAATCTTGTACTATTGACCTCTATAATGTTCATAATATCCGACCAGCTATATTACCCACCTGTTCAGGCCATACCGACGTACCTCTCGCAGTCCTTATAATCAAAATCTGTAATCTTTGTAAAAATTACAATGTATTACGTGGTTCATTGCATTAATTAGAATTGATTCACCTTATGTCGCGGTTATTTAGAAGGGAAAAACGGCAGTCAGGTTTCTATTCTTACTTTCACATTACCATGAACTGCTTGTTGTGCGTTACTCATTGGATATAACGATCACTGTATCTGTTCATCGATCGGCCGCAGTCTGCGACAGAGTGACTACCCTGACCACCAGCGAAGGTGCCAATGGCCGCTAAATCCTCTTAGCTGGATATTCTTGGCGCCTGTCACACCCGTGAAGAGACGCTTCAGGCAGGCCAGTGGCTTAGCCAGAAAGGCCACCTTCTGACAAGCCAGTGACACGGAGACACCCAAAATAGGTGGAGCATAAAGAAGAGGCTGCGCTGGTTGTTAAACGGAGCGTAGTGTCCGTTTGTTCTGTCTCTTGAAATAGGCTTAATAAATGGATTTGCGTACCATAGACGTGGCCAAAAGGTGAAAGCAGTGATTTCCGAGGAAAGCAAATGTGGTGGTGCCGCTCTATGTTTGATTGCTCCTTCCTTTCCTGCGTCTTCACCTAGGCAAAAAAGAAAACGTTTGAGGGGAGCAAGTGGGTGGAATTGTTTTCATGAAGAACGCCAGTTGGTAAAGCCAAAAGGAAAAAAATATTCGCTGCGCTTGAATATAGCGAAGGGTTCACTGGAGTGTCGTTTTGACAAGGAGTGCTTTGTCGGGGTAGAATGCTAAAATGCTGAGTATAGATTGAGCGAGAATTTTGTAACAACGCCTGACCCTTTCAAGCAACCTTCAAAAAGATGTTAAGGGCTTTGTCTCGGGAAAAGCATTAACTTAAGCGGAAAGTGTGACGAAGATTTAAACTCGTCTGCAATTTGACAGGCCACCTTCTGCAACGACTACGTTGCTACGGTATGCTTCTACGTTGCGCAAGTCGCAGGCTGTCTCATCTGAAACAGCACTACTGCAGTGAAGGTGAAGCGGAATTTCATCCTCTGTTCTGCTTTTTAAACGCATTTCAACAGCTCTACGTTTTTGGAGTAAATCCTGAACCTTCCACACTAGGATGCCTTTGAGCCTGCCCCCTCCTCCGCCCTCCCATTGGCACTATATATTTCCTTACCTAGGAAAAACGCGGAAAGATTGCGTATGTAATTTCAAAAAAGACCAGCATCACGAAATGGGTCCGAGAATTACAAGATTACTCTTCGTTCATTTTTAACAGGCATTTTCGGAAAGCTTTGAAAAGGTTGGTGGGTTTTCCTAGCTGGTGAGCCTATGAATGTGTAAGACACGTGATTATTGAAGTCTAGGCGGGTAAACAAGATGGAGGGGCAGATTAGTCTATCCTATGGATGTGCAGTCGAGCCTATCTGTCCTTCGACTTGCATTCGTTTCGCATCTAGCACGGCTCTATAATAGCACTCCGCCGTTGATGAAAGCCAGCAATCTGTCCCTAACACAGTTCGTAGTTTCACCAATCTGTATCGTACAAGCATGCCTGATAAGCAACATTAACGCGCCCAAGAGCGAATAAAGGTTACAGCGGGTGCTTTGAAGTTAAAACGCGTGTTTACAGTTGATGGAAGCGAACAGAATGATTCGCCGTTTCAGCTCTATGCCTATGTGACTACAATCTATTCTAATGTGTGGAGCCAGGATCGGAAGAGTTTGAACAGTTCTCAAAAACAGCCTTTCCGCACTGCATGCAGTTATCGTAGCGCTTGCTTGTAAGCCGCTTACTACCCCTATATACCGGGTGTTTTTTTTAGAAGGTCCAAAATTTAAAAACAAAAGGTAAATTGCTTTAGATTTATTTTAGCACTGGGGCTATACTGGAGGCTACGGCGGGCGCCAGGCAAGAGGAAAACTGCTTTAATTAGTTCACTGATTAACTAAATATGTTAATAAACTTGTATAATTTTTATTTTAGGGGGTATGTTGTATTGCAGAACTGGAGATCGTCCTTCAAACAGTCCAACCGAGAAAAAATAATTTTAATTAAGAATTTTTCACGCCTCACGAAATGCCGCGTTGGAACAAAAACGCACTGACACAAAGCGCAGGGCGGAGCGCAGTACATCACAGGCGCTCACAGACTCTGTGTTACAGTGCGAAGCTGCCTACCAGGGTGACTTTCTCTCGCTTCGTAACGCACGCAAAAAATTTTTTCATGAAATTTTTTTTTCTTGGCTGGACTGTTTGAAAGACGATCTCCAATTCTGCTAATGGAACATATCCCCTAAAAAAATGATAAACGTTAATTAACGTATTCCGTTATTCAGGGAACTAATTAACGTAGTTTGCCCCTTACCTGGCGTCCGCCGTAGCCCTCAGTATAGCCCGAGTTAAAATAAATCTAAAGGAATTTACCTTTCTTTAAAAATTTTGGACCTTCTAAAAAAACACCAGGTATAGCGTTCTACATTGGCCTTCCACCGTTGATAGAGACATCAGTATCCGCGGCCGCATGCGGTCATCCTCCGGTTCCGATACTGATCGCCGCGTTCCCGCCAGCCCTACTCTCCTTCTGCGCCAAAGGAATGTGAAGGAACATCATTTTGTGTACAATAAGGGCCCTGCTTGGCAATACATGAGTAGTATGATCTCAAAAGGAACATGCGCTTTTCCGGTATCAAGAGGACACAGCAGAGAGGCGCGAATAAGGAGTAGCGTGTAATATTTTTCTTTCAGACATAAACAAGGAAGTGTTGTCCAGGAAAATTTACGTATGGCACTTAAGAGTATTTGCTTGCGTTTACGGAGAAAAGAATAATTTTTTGCTCTTGTCTTTTCTTTGCAATCACACAACTACTCATTAGCATAAAGTCGTCAGGACACGCACACATTACATGGACCTTTATTTTTTAGGACGCAACGCAGTTTTATATCCTATAGGTTTCTTGCTGTCTTAGCACTGTTAAGATCATTGTTTTTATTTCCCGCTCTTTCGGAATTTTTTCTTTGCTATTGCCGTGACTGAGCGCTTTGTGGACCACTTTTCATGGGTGCCGGCGCTGCCAGGTTTCGTTGATAATTTTCAAAGTAAGTCTTTTGCCTTAAATTATTCTTAGAGTTAGTGACCTTCACTAAATGCTAATAGCAATCGTGAATACCCCTTCTTGGACATCACCATGTACTATCGGCATCACTTGAAACGCGAACAGAAGAGCACGTGGCCAAAGTTCTATTTCACGCCGTCCGCCTGTCATCGTAAGACAAAGGCGCGCTATTCCCGTTCGCGATAGTTTTGCTTCGGATTTCTTTCACATTCGTTCTCTCTCTTTTTCGCTGGAGCGCCGCATTCATATTTTCCACCGATCGCAAGTTTCGCAGCGTGGCTTCCCTACCGGCAGCGGCTGAGGCCCGCGCGGGTGAAGCGAGCGTTCCTAGCTCGCTGGCCTCCAGCGCTTTAATCTCGCTTCTATCGTCGTCCTGTTATCAGCGTCTGGCTGCGATGCGAACAGTGAAAATTCCAATCGGGCGGCGGTCGGCAAAAAACGTGGTCGTTGCTGACTCACTTTGTCGTGCAGTGAGCAGAACTTTATCGCCTTACCACCATACTGAGACTAGAAATGTGGCACTCCAGTGACTGAGCCAGAAAGCGAACGTCAAAAAGAAAACGAAAAACAGAATCAAACCTATCGGAAACCTTGAGAGGACGCCTATATCTTACGACGAAAAACAGACGGTGTGGAATAGACCTTTGTCCATGCGCTCCGCTATTCGCATTTCAATTGACGCCGCTAGTACCTTGCTGAAATCTTGTCCCCACCTGGCGCAAGCACCACTCAAGCGGTAAGCAGAGATTCCTGTTTTTTTTTTGCCAGTTTGCTACAATACAAAGAATAGGCATAGAGATACCTGCATAGGGAGGTCCATAGCTCTGCACCCAACTAGGCCACTATATATGACGACCATATTCACGAGCACGTTCAAAGACCTTGAAAAGGATGCCAAATTGTACGCAAATGATCTGGGGTGGAGAGCATGTGACCTTTGCCTGCCTTGAGGATAACACAGAGGCGCTCACTTTTACATCATTCATTTACAGCCTCCCCTAATGTTGACAGAGCGGTGCATTAGTGCTTTATTATTATTATTGGTTTGGTTTGGCTTGGTTTATGGGGGTTTAACGTCCCAAAGCGACTAAGGCTATGAGGGACGCCGTAGGGGAGGGATCCGGAAATTTCGACCACCTGGGGTTCTTTAACGTGCACTGACATTGCACCGTACACGGGCGTCTAGAATTTCTCCTCCATAGAAATTCAACCGCCGCGGCCGGGATCGAACCTGCGTCTTTCGGGTCAGCAGCCGAGCACCGTAACCACTGAGCCACCGCGGCGGCTATTGGAAGGATCATGTTATTGGCTATATTTACACATTCTGTACGCATATTTTTCTGCACCAGTGGGCTCTGTGGTCATAATTTATGGTCATATGGGTGCTTTGCTGGGTGATCTCAGCTGTCAGAGAATTTGGTGGTCATGAGAACCAGTTTTACCAAGGAAAGGGGTTAAGGGTTGCGTTGTCATATTCTCAGTATACTCTCAAAGATAACTGTTTAAGTGCTCCTCACCTGCGTGTGCACTTTACAGTAAATGCTGACACAGGAGACGGGTCGTTAGGCCAACTGCGTAATGCACCTTATTTGGTTTGAAAAACTGCCGTTAGAAATGTGAAGTGCCGGTTAGAACTATATGTGGGAGGGGGAGGCCAGACTGAGCACAGCACCTCGACATAGCGGGAGAAGCCTGAAAAATAGCCATTCTGTTGCTTAGTCTTGGCCTTCTTTTATGGTCTCCTGGGAGGAGCTTGGCGTTGCTTTAGTTGTAGTTTTTGTATTCCATTAAAAAAATCAACACTTCCGACACTCTATAATAGCTGTATTTTGTGATCTCTCCAGCAGGGACCAAATGTCCCGACGGGGCCTAAGTAGTGTATTTGGTCATGGAACTGCAACGCTGCTTGTGTGTTCAACTTTGCTTTCTGGGAGGCGCCCTAAATGACCCTAGAAAAAAAAAAACGGTCTGGTAGCTGTTACGTGCGCTGCCTTTTAGAGAGGTGTAAAACTGCGTCCTCCTCGTAGCGCAAGTACTTTCACCAACATTCCGCTTCTGCACACCGTAAAATTTCGCCGTAGATACCGACGTTGTTTGAGGGTTGAATACTTTGTCCTCCTCAGCTCTTCTTGCTATTGCGCAGCCAGGGTTACATGCCATCAGAAAGAGTCCTCAACGTTAAACCACGCGGAATACATTCACTAACACCGCGCATTGTCTCGCAAGCCTGAACACGATGCCTTGAGAGGTCGCCGGAGCACATAAAGTTAAACCTTCCGGAACAATTCCAACTCTGTACCTAATGGTAGCCATCGCATTCTGGAACATCGCGGATTGTCCTCCAACCAAGTGAAACGGTATGGAAAACAGCGCAGATGTACCTAAGAGCAATGACATTGCCGGGCATCTCAATCAACACAGAGGCTTTCAGGCGAATATTACTACGCAAGCACCAACATTGGTCATACCTAACAATGAAAGCTCTTTGTGCTTCCTGCGCAGAAAGAAAAAAGTAAAGAAGTGTCAGCATATCAACTATGCAGTCGAACATATGCGGTCACATGAGCCGGAGTTGTTATGCTACGGGAAAAATACACCTCCCAAAGTCCTCAAATGCACCGTGACTGGTCTCGGCCATTTACACGTTTGTCGTTCTCAGTTTCTCTTATCAGCTCGCCACGTGACTCTCTTGCACAACCGGTTGGTTGTGCCCAATTTGCCCTCGCATCTTTTCTCGTACGCTAGCAAACCCTTAAAATTATATTATACGTTGTCTTCATATCCCTCTATGCCATTTTTCTTTTCAGCAGCAAAAGCAAAGTTTTGGAAATTATTCTGCTACTCTCTTTTCCTTTTCATTTTTTTATCCCCTCATCAGTTTCCCCCCGTGTAGGATAGCAAACCGATTATTCTTCCGGCTAACCTCCCTGCATTTCCCCTCCTACCTCCTCCTTTATAATAACTACTCATTTATTCAATTTCTCCCTCTACGAAAATGACCATGTGAACATACCTATTAGACATACTGTGAAACATGAAACAAGAATAAACTAGAAACAAAAATTTTGTAGCCTCATGCCTTCTACGCGTTCATATCTCAAAATCGCATATGGATGTGCGTTCTGTGGTCTTGGGCTCTTGTATAGACTGCAACCCTTGTCGCAAAAAAAAAAGTTGGAAAGCAAGCTCTAATCTGTGCTGCCTATAAAGTAATGTACGGAAGGAATGCATGCATGTGGTGTCGTGTTCCCTCCTTTCGTGTTAACATTTCGTCCCCTCTAGAAATTTTGTGGGTTTGCATCACGTCCTCATCTCTTAAGTCTCTTCTTGGTATATGTTACCGACCACCAGATAGTTCAGATTCTTTCGTAACAAATCTGCATGCCAACCTCTTATATATAAGAAGCAACTTCCCAAAGGCCGACATTTATTTATTCGGTGATTTTAATTACCCGAATATCAACTGAAATACCTTAACTGCATCGGCACAGGACTCTCTTAATTTCGTTGAACTAACATTAGAATTTTCTTTAACTCAACTAGTTTCTCAACCTACGCGCGACCTTGACATATTAGACCTTGTCCTCACATCGGCTCCAGACAATATAAGCCCGATCTCCCTCACGGATGGTTTCAGCGATCACAAACTGCTCCATTTCACTCTAAAAATGCCGTCACACCAACGCAGACCAGCTCAGAAATATATCTTCGACTATAACAGAGCAAACTACGATGCCATTAACCTCGGCTTAAAAGACTTCTATGATTGCTTTCTGCAATCCTTTCCTAATCAATCTGTTAACGAAAACTGGCGTCACTTCAAAGATAAACTTACGCAGCTAATGAACACCTATATACCCCGCATATCTTTCCGTGCTAACTCATCTACGCCGTGGTACCACAGGAACCTTCGTACGTTGATGAACAAAAAAAAACGACTTTTTAAAACAGCTAAGCGGCTCAAAACACCCGCGTCATGGGAAAAACATAAAAACGCTGATAAAGAATACTGCGCGGCCATACGGAAAGCTAGGCATAAGTTCATGGCTCACGATCTGCAATCCCTCGTTAAGCACAATCCAAAAAAATTTTGGAAAACATTATCACCTTCCGAAACCTCTTCAGATTTTACGTTGATTGATGAGGCTGGAGACCCCATTGCTCAAGACGAACGCCCTCAGACTTTCAATAACTTTTTCGCCAATATGTTCACGAAGGAAGACTATTCCAATATTCCATCGGCACCAGAATATGACTATGACTACATGAGCCCAATAGACGTTACTGTTGATGGCGTTGCGACATTGATTAACAATCTGAAATTAAGTACTTTATGTGGTATTGACGGGATTAATTCGAAAATTTTGAAACATACCGTGGCTCATTCCAGCGTCATACTCACTCATATATTTCGGCAATCACTTTCAACAGGCGAGATTCCATACGAGTGGAAAATTGGAAAAGTTATTCCAATTTTCAAATCCGGTGACCGAACTTACGTTGCTAACTATCGCCCAATATCTCTGACATGTATATCTTGCAAACTTCTCGAACACATCATTGCATCTAAAACGGCATTACATTTAGAAGGCAACGGTTTCTTCTTTTCAAAACAACATGGGTTCAGAAAAGGGTTATCATGTGAAACACAACTACTCGAATTTACTAATCAGCTTCTTCACGGTATGGAAGAAAATCTTCAAATCGACTGTATATTCTTAGACTATGCTAAAGCCTTTGACCGCGTTCCACACTGTCGTTTAATAGCGAAACTCTCATCCTTGCGTCTCGATTCAATAACAATTTCTTGGAAAAGAAACTTTTTATCATTTCGTAAACAATTCACTTCTATTGATAACCATTCATCCACTTTAATTGGTGTAACATCAGGTGTACCGCAAGGTAGTGTAATAGGCCCGCTACTTTTTCTGATTTACATCAATGACCTCCCATTAGGCATTACCTCAACACTCAGAATGTTTGCAGACGATTGCGTTATTTATCGCAAAATCCGCTCCTTTAATGACCACATCGCCCTTCAAGAAGATCTACATCGCATTAATAACTGGTGCGCATCATGGCAAATGTCCCTTAACACTGATAAATGCCAGTTAATGACATTTAGCCGTAAAAGGTCTAATTATCTTTTCACTTACTCGCTTAACAACAGTCAAGTCACTCTTCCGTCATCATACAAGTACCTTGGCGTCCACTTTTTATCTAATCTCTCATGGAAAACCCACATAGAAAAAATTACTGCCAAATCTAGCCGTACATTAGGCTATTTAAAACGTAACCTCAGAGGTGCGCCTTCTTCCACACGCCAGCTGGCATATCAGACATTCGTCCGCCCTCAACTTGAATACGCATCTTCCATTTAGTCACCCCACCAACAGTACTTAATTAATTCCCTAGAGCGCGTACAAAATCGTGCCGCTCGCTTCGTTTCTCGCAATTATTGCCCACATTCCAGTATAACTAACATTAAGGCTTCGTTATCCATTCCATCCTTAAAATCTCGCAGAATAGCTCTTATCTGCCTCTTCCATAAAATTGTTTACAGCCATCATTCCTTCACACTACCCCTTTCAAAACCGGCCCACACATCTCACCGATTGCATAATCACCTCAGTTTTAAACGCCTTTCGGGAAGGACCACTGCATTCAACTCATCAGCCCTGCACCCGTGCAATCATTTATTGGAATAGTCTTCCTGACAACATTGTTCACATCACAGATTATGTTATTTTCAAAGAAAAAAATAAGTACCATTTTGTTCTGAAGTGTGCTTTTTCCTGAAGTGTGTTCTGTAGTGTGTTTTTCAACTTAGTTTTTCAATTTAGTTCTATTTTCTGGTTGGTTGTTTGTTACTTGTATAACGATGTTAAAATACCCATGTTCTACCTGCTTCTTTTTCCCACCCCAGTTATGTAACCCCCCTCACGTAATACTCCAGTCGGAGCCCGTGAGGTATTTGAATAAATAAATAAATAAATGAATAAATAAATAAATAAATAAATAAATAGATGTCAGATACATAGGAAGTACTGTTATTAAGATAGCGACTAAACAAACTTTTATGCACTCGTTCTGTTGCGCCAGTAGTCAGCACTAATGGTGCAACAAGCGTGACAAAGCGATTACGTGATACCTCCTTAGAGTCTTGAAACTTGGGGAAAAAACCCACCTAGTCGCAAATGATTTCACGACATGTTGTCTCCTCGTCTCTTTTTGTGTCGTGAAATCATTGGCGCCTAGGTGGGTTTTTTCCCAAGTTTCAAGATGAAAAACCAACCTGCCCGTCAACATGCCTTACTGCTTAGAGCCATTTCTTGTTCCTGGTGTGACTGCCGGATAATTTGCTTGTATTAAAAATCTTCACCAGAGGTACGATGATGTGAAGAGAGGATTGTCAGGAGGAATAAAGGAAGGAGGATGCCAGCATTCGCACAGCGCAAATTCATTGTACACAGCGATACCTCCTAATGCGCAAAAGCTATGGCACATGAAGGCAAGAAAATCGCACACTACTAGCACTCGCCGCGCCTACAAGCGCACGTATGAGGCAGGCCATAAACGCGGGCCCGACAACTAAAGGGGAACCACAACAAAGGAAAGCACTGGGAGCGTTCCGAAAGAATACATAACCGTTTTTTTACAGTTAATTTAGACAGCCAATGTTAAAGTTCTGGAATTTAGCCTCCAAAAGAGCAGAAACTAGAGTTCAACCGCCACTTTGCTTACGCGTGGCTGGCCTGCCTTCGTACGTCGCAACGCTCGAGTGTGTCCTAGGAAATGACGTCGGCGGCGTAAACGCTACTGGCGAAATATGCGCTCGGGTAAAGGTTTTTGTCGCAACTGGCACTGCTGTCTGTTGCTAGAGATGCGGCAGAAGGTTAACAGGACTGGTGAAAAGCTTGCTGAGCCTGTTCCGGCCCGGGTTGTCTAAGACGTTCGATCTCTCCCACCCCCCGTCTGCGTACGCGCATTAAAGCCAGCCGTTTCTTCTATTGCGTAATTTACCATATCATGTAGAAACTTAGTCGCCCATCTTATTGTTTATTTCTCTTTTCCGCATCGACATTTTGCCTTCTTCAATCGCGAAAGGTGACCATTTCTGAAACATCCACTTAATCTTGACAAACAAAGTTTACTGGCCAAATTCAGTATCAGCTCCGTGGATGGATTCCTTATTGCCAGATTACAGACCCTAAGGGCCCGCTTTCAGCATTGCGGCCTCAAACTGGTTACAGGTTGGGAGGGCAGGGGCCTACCGATGAAGCCCCAGTGAAGTGGTTTTCTCAACACATTCGAGGCTTTTCTATCTGTTCTGATCAGTACCAATAAATTTTGTCACCCGCGAAGCATTAGCGTCCGGTTTAGGTCCCCAACTCTTCAGCGGCTACACTGATGTTAATCACTGCCGGTATCATGCGGCTTGAGGCAGTGCTGAGGCAAGGCGACTGCACCAACTGTCGTTGCAGGTACTAGTTCAGCAGTCGATTCGAGCTTTTGGTTTATTATGCGAAGCATATTAACGTAGGTTTCGGGCCTTCGCGCGACGCCCGGCGGTGGCCACCATTGACCTTGAAGTGAGATCACATGATGTGACGTCACGTGATGACGTCACACCGGCTGCAGATGGGGCCTCATATCGCGCCGTCGGACGTCGCCCGGCGGAGGCCTCCACGCATGCCTCCACGCTTCGGTTCGCGCCGTCGCGCGCGACGCGGCGGCCGCGCCACCATCGCTGCATCACATGATATCTGACGTCACGCCAGGGATGAAGCGGCGCGCGCCCGCCGTCGCGTCAGTTTCCGTGCCCGCAACCGCGCCAGCGTCTTAGCGCCGGGCGTGTATGCGGTCAAGATGCCTCCAAACGCTAAGGACGTTAATAATAAGAATGCAAAACGAAGGCTGCTTCGCATCCACTGGCCTTAACCTTGATCAGCCTCCAACTTTTTTCACTTCACGGCGAAGAAGGAAAGTTTTCATCATTTAATAGAGCATTCTTGAAAGCAAGGTTCCCAGTTAGCCGCTTTTGGTGTACTACATGAAAGGTACCACAGTGGCCGTTACTTCAAGCAGAATGATGTCTTACGAACAAGAATTGGTTCGACAACCACATGGGTGGATTCAAAGAGACAAGAAGGCCTGTATGCCTCCGACAAACGGGAAATGGAGCATACTTGGCTGCAGAGGAAATGACAAAAAATGGCTCCAGACCAACCACACACTGGTCGGGAAACCGGCTCTGCATTGTTGTTTCAGGGGGGACTTGATCAATATGTGATAGATTAAGGCGCTTCAAAGTGCATGTGGTGAAATTGGCTGGTTTTTAGATAAGAAAGATATCTGAAGTCACGCTTCTCAGGAAACTGGAATGTCTGAAGAATGTAATCATAGTAAAAATTTCTGTCTCCGCGGGAGACCGCACTTGGAATGCCTGAAGTAAGGACAGAAGAGCGACAGGTCCCGTATAAGATTCAAATGCAAATGGCGCTACGCCAAATAAAAACAATCTGCCTTTATTATAAAAAAAAAACGAAGTACTGTAACATATAAATAGTCGATATGGCTTCCTCATCTAAATTCAGTGATTGGAAGCAGTGATTGCCGTGTGTGACGATGCATGTGTCTTCTCCGTTTATTCATAGCACAGTGCGTACACTGTATTTATGCAGGCCAGTGCTGCGTAGCCTGTTTTCTTTCCCGTTATTTCAGAAGCCTCTTGGCGGGTAACACGATGCGAACTCAACCTGTTCAATAGCGCCGCCGTTGTTCCGAGCTTCTCCATAAGGAAGTTACCTCAAAGAAAGGCGGATGGATGGCACTGATCTGTTTCATGAAACAGATCAGTGCCATACATCCGCCTTTCTTTGAGGTAACTTCCTGATGGAGAAGCTCGGAACAACGGCGGCGCTATTGTGAGTAGTGTGCATTTTCTGCCTCAGTGTATTCCATTTGGAGTACAATAAACGGATGGGGCTTTCAGACAAGACTACGCTAAGCTCACTGTGCCTCACTTGACGAAAAGGAACTGACGAGCGTGAAATGGCCTTACTGATTGATCTCGTGGTGACCTGACCATTACTTTGTTGATTTAAAAGCTGATGAACGTATTTGCGCATTCAAATAGGCTTCTAAAAGTCGGTGGCATGTATTGAGCAATGAACAATTACAATATTCATTTTGCGCTTCGAGTTTCAAAGTAAACCATGTCCAGTGCTATCAACTTACTTCAACTCGTGTCTCGTCGGATGGAGCATTTATTATGAATTAGAGGCTTAAAAACAAGTTCACTGCAGCCACGAGTTCTTCCGATTTGGTTCCCAGACTCATGCATTCGACTTCTTGGAACCAATGGCTGTTGCCTGCGATGTCACGGCTGATATCTGGAAAGCAGTGTTAGTGTCTAGTCTCTTTTTCAAAGCCTGAGTTGTCATGTAGGAGAGAGAGAGAGAGAGAAAGCAATTTTAAATGTAAAATTGGTGCGAAGGAAGGGGAGAACGAACACTTTGTCTTGCCATCCACTTATGTTACCTGTGCACCAGAAAAGAATTTATATTCAAATGGAAGCATAAAAAATACAGCTCCCTAGTTGGGGCAAAAATGTGCCACCCTTTTTTCTTTAGGTTTATTTACTTGTTGCGTAGTGAACAAGCGCTTCGTTTACATTCAGTCTACAGATATATGCTCGTAATGAGGAAGGTACCCGCAGTTCTTTAATGGGTGAAATGCAACGAAAGCAGATGATGTCATTCAGTTGGCTCGAACTTTTGTTAAAACTTGGATTTAAATATATACAGCCATCATTTAATACGTTCTTTGATTGGACAGTTCTTTTTTCACGTTCTCCTTGCCACGTATAGGGTGGGATACTGGGCGTCGCCTAGTAAACCCTTCTTGCCATTTCGTACATTGTTCTCTCTCTGTCTGAGAGAACGAGTTTACCCCTGAGTAAACTCGTCCGGCGGCGTTGCGCTTAGGCTTCCGTGCCCCGTCCGTTACCGAAAGATTAGATGCTTATTTCGTCACCTACTTCCCTCCTCAGTTACGCTTGCGTTAAGTATGCAGCGAACACTCGCCGCACCACTATTTCTTCGGGGCAAGGCACCCGAAGCAATGCGAATCTAGAAATGCGACGAGACAGGGCTGAACGATGTGTGCAAAGTAACTCTTTCTGAAAGTTTAATTTCTGAATTGGAAGCTGTTGTTTGTCAACAGCTACATTCGTTGGTACCGCTAACGATACCATCAGACATCTTTACGCATCTAGGTTGGTCGTAAGAACTGGGAACACGTTTCAAGAACGCTGTTAGATTTTGAACTCAAAAAAGAAGGCGGCTGGACTCACACGGGCCTTTAACAAGTTTTTTCTTAAACATAGAATAATTTGAATCGCTCGGTACTAGTAAAAGGAAGACAACGTGGGTGCGGACGCGAAAAGTTGAGAGGTATAAGGATTACCGCATGTTACATTACCGAGCATGTCTTCCAAAGAATGATTATTGTTTGTCTGCCTTAGCGCCCTGGCCGCGATAGGTGTGTCTGTGTTACCATCGATCAGCATTTCTGCAGCGCTTCTTTGCGGTACCGGTTTTAGATGGAAGTAGTCGATAGTACCGGTGGGCATTTGTTCATGAAGGCTGTCCTGAGCAAACAGATATAATCTCCACAAGACGTCAGACTCAAGAACGTTTTGTTTTGTAATAAAAACACTGAAATCTCTCTCTTGCCAGGACATATCTTAAGCTTAACGTAACACACGCGAAAGGCAATACAGCATGCATCCAGTCATACCCTAAATTCTGGAAAAACGAGTTTTTCTACGGACTTTTCTTTACGCTCGTTAGTTTTTATTATCGTAGGATTGCACAGTTCTATTTTAAATTTCCACATATATTCGTCGCGAACCTGGACAGACTTTAAAAGCAAGCTTTCCTTAAGCATTTCAAGCATTGACCATACCTATTAGTATGTTCATATTAATATCTTACAATACTTCCCATTTGCCTCGCAATAGCAAGTGACGCCCCAGAAAGCTTGACTTCAATACACTGACGTCTAAGGAGGTTTGCTCTCGGTAACCTCGTTCCAGATTGGCAGATGCCATCGTTTCCCTCAGCTGACACTGCTGCATGAAGACAGAAGCTCACAGCAGGCCCAAATACAATTTGAGTGAATCGGACACATCGAGGGAACGCAGACATCACAGCAGAGGCGAACTCACGCACTCACAATGCTAGAAGCTCCCGTGTTGATGCAGCGGGAATTCGATGAGCTCCAGAGTCGTAATCAACTTTCTGTAGCTGCCTCTGGTAGGCAGACACGTCTCACTGATGAGGAACTACAGATGCGATACGTTGGGTCAATATCGGCCCCATTACCCACTGCGAGTGCATTCCTTTCCTCGTCAACTGCTCTACGTAGATTGAAGGAAGCACGCAGAAAGGCGTTGATGATAAATGAAAACACGCGGTACGTGTTGACTTGCCGCCCTGAACGTGTAAGATGATGACCCGCAGATCAACAGCTTTTGTGCCCTGCATCCCACCACCTAGGCGCGGGTGTAAGGAGTGCTGCGCAACTGCTGTAGCAGTGGGGTTTGCGCTCTAACACTGGTTGCGTGCTAAGATACTTTTAACATCTTAGGAACCATATTGGCCGAAGATATGAATGCTACAGAGGGCAACTCATTTTTGATGTTTTGATTAATCTTCACCGGCCTAAAGGTTTCAACGCCTTAAGACGGGCGGTTTATACGCTACTTCGAAGATATGTGCTTTGTAACTTCTACAATCTGTTTTCTTCATTATACAGGGTGTCCACGCTAACTTTAGCCAAGGGTTAAAAAATAAAATCTTTGAGGTAGGCCAGGGAAACCACTTACATACATCTACCAAACGGCTTGCACATCATAGTCAATTTTGCGTTTTGCAATTAATTAATTAGCATTTAAGATATTTTTTTCTAAATTCGTAAATATTTACTTTAGGCAGAAAACGCGAATAGCAAAGTTGGAGAGCACCTTGAGAAACCCCATTCCATTTATTTGCGGCAAAGGAAACCTCACACGTATCGTTTTTCCGAGCTCCAAAGAAAGCCCGAGAAATACAGAAAAATCACGTGACTAGCGCATTCACGCGCCACGATTGTGCTGCTCTCAACCGTGGCTTGAGTGAACGAAATCAGCTGCTGGCAAGGCGCGACGACCTCAGTGCGCGGCACGCCGATATGTTAACGGTGGTTGCGGCCCCCGCGCGAGCCAGTCTGCGAGCGTGACGGTGCAAGTTGCAGCGAACGCACCGGGCATTGTGAGCTACGACATGGATGACCAAAGGTGACAAACAGAAATTCGACCAGTTTTATTCGCCACCGAGAGGCAAAAGAAGATAAAATACTTGCCTATCTTCTTTTGCCTCTCAGTGGCGAATAAAACTGGTCGCATTTGTGTTTGTCACCTTTCGCCATTCGATAGCTCACAACTTGCACCGTCACGCTTGTAGACTGGCTAGCGCGGGCGCCGCAACCACCGTTGACATACCGGCCTGCCGGCGCATTGAGGTCGTCGCTCCGTGCCAGCAGCTGATTTCGTTCACTGAAGCCACGGTTGAGAGCAGCACAATCGTGGCGCCCGAATGCGCCAGTCATGTGATTTTTTTGTATTTGGCGGGCTTTCTTTGGAGTTCGGAAAAAACATACATGTAAGGTTTTCTTCACCGCAAACAAATGGAATGGGGGTTTGTCAAGGTGCTCTCCAACTATGCTACTCGCATTTTCTGCCTAATGTCAGTTCAGCGTTACCCCTCGTGATGAAAAAGTTTCAAATCAGTTACTACAAATTTTCTCCACACGTCGCCGCTTAATAAATGCAGCCCTCTTCCAGCGGCGCGTATGGAACTAGTCTTACCTTACACGGTTGTCCCATCAAATCTGTAATATAGCGGAGCTTAGATCTGTATATTGCATGCCATCTTCAGCTTCAGCTTCATTGTTTCATTCGCATCCATAATGTGCTGGACTAGAGAAATGACCCCTATAATAGCGTGAACTAATATGAAGCCTTGCCCTTTAAGTTGTATTTTTCCTCCCGTGGTTGCCATGAATAGTCAGAGCAGCAATGCTTCAGAGTCGGTCACAGAAACTGTTGTGAGGTGGTTTCTGTAACGAAAATGCTGGTGACGGTATTGAGTGTGGCGTGCTTAGGCTTTTTTTTAAAGACTGCATCTGGTGACGAGGCCGCCACAAGACGTATTGGAACGATCCCTATGCAATGGCTAGAGCGAGTCTGTCACATAAAATATTCTGCCGCTTTGTCGCTTCCCTTCTTTTGGTCATGCAACACAAGCGAAGGTCCAAAATTGTGGTTTTTTGCTGTTTTGTATGCTTCAAGACATCCTCTTACTATGCTTTGTTCCTTGTTGTTACTGCTTTGTTCCAGACGAATAAAAAAATTGGAGAGGGGTTTGCTACCAAACGCAAACTGGTAGTACACTCGGTATGCCTTCTGAAAAGCCATCTTTTTTACATCTTGCTGGCCCCCTCAGAAAGGCTGAAAATTATCTGATTATTCAAGTGATGAAATCGATTACTCAAGCACTGCTATTCAATTTCCGAAGAACTGCAAAACTGCAAAAAGATATCAACTCATATGAGGTAGCGAACGGGGCTTGTTATCAATGCCTTTAGCATTTGGCCTTCTTTTCGTATTAGCAACATTCATGTAACTTCAGCCACTTGCCGTGCGATAAAATACGTGGCATGGTTTAATGCCGACAGTCAAAAGATGAAAACTTAACAATTGAAAAATATTACAGGTGATATCCGGAAGTCAGAACTTTGACAGAATGGGAAATTCTTAGTTGATTAAAATTCTCCGGAATGAAGGTTTGCTTGTATGTGGTTTAATGTGCGAAAGCGACTAGGGCTAATGTCCGAGAGCGACTAGGTGCACCATAGTGAAGGGTTCCGAAAATTTTAACCACCGGGGATTATTTAAAGTACACTGAAAGCGCACACTACACGGGCCTCTAGCAATTCGCCTCTACTGAATTGCGACCGCTATGCCCGAGATCGAACCCGTGTCTTTCGTGTCAGCAGCCGAGCAGCTGAGTATTGTGCAGAACACGGCCCAATAAAGTAAAAGGCTTAGTTGATTAAAACACGGCACAATAAAGTAAAATGACTGAGAGAATACTTTTTGCTCTCTGACTTTATTTCGTCATCAAACGCTGTGCATAAATTTGCATAAATGGCGACGAAAACCTGAAACCTTTTTGGTTGGGCGTAGAAATAGATGGCTGTTTTTTTACGCCATAACTTTATTGTCTTTTTTTTTGCTGCTTCGACAAAAAATACATCGAGCATTATCCGAAAATTATCACCTGCATGCTTCTTCCAGATATAGCTGTCAACAGAACCAAGTTTTTATAAAAAAAAAAGAAAAGAACAGCCACCGCCGCCAGCACGGTCGTCATTCAGGATGACGATGAAGCAAAATAAACTGGATGCAACGGTATTATGGAGCAGCTAATTCGATTTTGGCGTCGCAGTCATTCCAACATGTCTTGAGGGGACGCTGCGTTAGGACCGTCTTTTCTCGTTTGACTTGAGCTCTCAATTTCGGTTTTTTGCGGAAAAAGTGGCTATTTTGTTTGGATGCAAAGCTTTAAAAAGCGAGTACCTCTTCGTTTATAAACTTATATGTCATTTTCTTGTCCATGGCTTCGAAATCCCCAGCGACACAGGCCACCGTGCTGTGTTAAATAAAAAGTTAGGCTGCTAATTTGAGCCGATTAGCAAAATAAATAGCTGTTTTACATTAACCGACGTCTATCGTGGCGGGCAGTTTTTTCTTGAAAACTTGATTATTATTCATAAAATCTCCAATTTTTATCTTTTTTAAGTGTATGCTGAAACACTCGGTAAAAACACCAATAAATTTCTCTGCCTTTGAAACTACAAAGCTCGGATTTCTTAGTATCTACATACAGAGTCCCGGCCATAATGTTAAGCGCGCTTTGGCGATGAAATTCTTCTTACGCCTTGCCTAGCGAATATTAGAAAATACATTATACATATGAGGGTTTCAAATTGGGCTAGTTGGTAGTTAATATGGTCAAACATAATTGCGCTCATTCGCTTATTCATTAATGTAAAGCATTAGCTTCAAAAGCGCAATTATGTTTGACCATATTATACATATGTTTGCACACGCCACTGATACGCTCGCGTATGAACCCAAGATATCATAATACATTCCCAAGATTAATAATTTGGAGTTTCGGTCGGTAATGAAGACGAGGTAAAAGCGCGAAGATTCAAGGACGACAGCAGAGAAGTGCACGAGACGACCGCTAACTTTCAAAAAAATGATACAGTGAAGAACACACGTCGTAGCAGGAGCGCAGAGCATTCGCTTAGTATTTTCATTCATAATCCCTCCGATATCAAACGAAGAGTGTTGCACAAGGGAGGTGCAGATGAGGACCGAAAAATTAAGTCTTCAAATGACAGTGTTCTTTCTTCGTCATATGCACTGAAGGCTACTGATGCAATCTTCTCAGAGTGGCCTTTGGATTAGTACGCCCTCAGTACCGCCATACACACAGGCGGTCTTTCCTCCACGCTGCTGGGTAATCGCAGCCTTCCTTCTCTCTTTCTTTATAGACGGCAGAAACGTGTGCAGTGAAGGGTGGCAGTATGCCTTTGATAAATAGTTATGCACTGCAAAATTTTCCGTGGCTTGCTTCCACGCTGTTGAAGCACACTACTGTAGAAGTAGCAAGTTTTACATTACTTCCGTAGTGGAGAAAGTGGCTACTGCACAAGAAAGACAAGAAAGCCAAAGGGAATCCAAGTTTCCACCTCATGATTTAATGAAATCAGTTTGTAATCTAGCGGAGGCGTATGACGTGTCAGTTGATGGGACTCATTCACTTAAAAAAATTACTCGAGAATACGAGAACAAAAAGTACGGCGTACAACTCATCTTGCCGATGCAATTTAAGCTCGAAAAAGTGCGCCATATGATGACTAAAGATTTAAGAGGCAAAGTATGCACTACCAATCGCAGCTGTAGGTACACAGAATACACCTCAGTTATTCATGAGATTCCGCTGTCCCGAAGCAAGACGTAGATGAGGGCAAAACGCTTGCCTGTAACAAGTTCTGGGTGTGTTCCAGGCTGAACACCCGATATCTAGCGATAACATTTGGTTAGAAATGGTCTGGATGTAAGCAGGTGGAGTTAAACTCATAAAATTTCATTGTATTTTCTCGCCTTCCTGCGCAGCGGCTGTGAGAGCTGCTGAACACACATTTAGGTCGTTCTAGAGATGTATTTTGCCCGCTGTACAGTGTCGTCCACTCTTAGTGCAAACACGTGATCTCGTGGCCCCTCTCTTGGGTAGCCCCGCCGCGGTGGCTCAGTGGATACGGCGCTCGGCTGCTGGCCCGAAAGACGCGGGTTCGATCACGGCCGCGGCGACCGAATTTCGATGGAGGCGAAATTCTAGAGGCCCGTGTACTGTGCGAGGTCAGTGCACGTTAAAGAACTCCAGGTGGTGGAAATTTCCGGAGCCCTTCACTACGGCGTCCCTCTCATATCCTGAGTCACTTTGGGACGTTAAACCCTTATAAACCAAACCAAACGTCTCTTTGATAGGCCTCTGCTTTCGAGACGGCCACTCATCGCAGCAAAATTGTGGAGGCGAAGATGGAAACCATGGTGGCGCTTCACGTCACTTCCCACTTCGTTTCGATGCGGGGCCGTGTCGGACACAGTGTTGCTCTAAAGAGTGCGGCCACGTGCCCACGTGTTCGCACTGAGAGTGGACCACCCTGTATGTCGTCAGAACTGGCAGGTGCTTCAGAGGAAGGGCCAGGTGACATGGACATTTCTTCCTTTATAATTCAGGAGGCAATTTGGCAATGCATTTATAGAAGTGCAAAAATGTAGATTTTACCTTGACTTCCTACACACCAAATTCCGTGCCACTCCTAGAAGTAGGAGTAAAACTGAGATAATTGTGGCCTTCCGTACCGCCATGAATGCGTATAAACGGGTCGGCACCAAACATCAAGGCCCCGCTCCGCCCTACTGACAACACCACATACAGGACGTGTCGAATGCCCACTATGCAAAGTACTTAATAATTCATTGTAAAACCTCATTACGCGTTCGAATAATGCTAATACCGTTGATTTCTATTGTAGCGAATATGTTCTTTCTGGAATAAGAATCCCAGTGATGCAGTCAAAATTGGTGAATTTTTTTCCCAGTTTTTAAGTTTTAAAACGGAAGAACCCAACGAAACTAAACCGGCACTCAGTACTAGCGTATGTTTGGCCGCGATTGGTGGTGTTAGATATTAGAAAGCTTCACATTGCTCTATATCAGATTGTTATTAACAGCTGGTTCCTCAAACACGGAAGATGCTGGATACTAATTTTCCATGCGTCTATATACTGAAACGTGTAATCTGGAATTCTAGAAACTGTGTGTAAACGCCTCCACAACGGTATTACGTTGCGAGAATAGTTCACGGGGTCCATGGCACAATGGTCCACCGGTCCCAAATGTTAGGAGCTTAATGGGTGCGGCAGCCGGTGGTATCATTATGGAAAAAGCCCTCTAGCTATGCACACCGATAAGACCGAAGCCTTTGTGCTCAGCTTCGCGAGCCTGGATGGCATTCACTTTCGCTCACAGCTTTCCTCAAACGAACTCTGATATTTCTCACCTCAGAGAGCAATGTACCTAACTTATTTTTTAGGCCTAGCTCTTCCATTCGACGCGAATGCCTGCTTATTCTAGCCAGGCTGCTCTGGAGTTCCAACGTTGGAGCCGTGTGTCATTTACACACTATCAGCAAGTACCGCAACCAGGAATGCGATAAGGAATGCGGCCACCACACTATTGCCTTTGATTAGGAAACCTTCCTTTTCATTGGGGGCGTTCGCCTTCTTCGTGGAGCGCTTTTTATGGAATTTCGGTTCAATACCCAGCTGGAACCACCGGCCGTTTTATTGCATTCCGATCCTTCTTCAGAACGACGAAGAGCTCCCTGTGTGGTCGCATTAAGGCTGTCAAAAAGTGTCTTCATTTTCGGATCGCAAATTATCTCCACGTGGCCCAGTATTTAAAGACTACGTGCAATGACTTTCGGAAACGGGGAAGTTTTTGTCTTGGTTCTCTGTGCGTCTTCACTAGACAGGGCCAACAAGACGAAAATAGCGTAGGCAGCCGAATCTGAGCACAGCTATTTAAGGCAGTCATTAACTAATCATGCACCAACCTCACCCGTTGTCTTTATTTCGCTGTTAAAAAACTTACTCATTACAATCTTATTCCGGCTTGTGATAAAAAAACGGCCTAGGTAAATTGGGTCTGTCAAGTCAGTCGAAAGTTACCATGGCCCAAAATAAATCGCACATATATAGTGATGCTTAGGCATACTAGATTGTTCTTTATAAAGACCCTTTCCGTTACGGCTGGATTAACTCACTGCTCTGTGCATCACACCTGGATGCAGGGATTCTGTACATATGTTTGATACACAGAAAAAAATTATCTAATTACAATTAGATAGACGCCTGGAAATTTCCGCAGTTCCAGCTCGCAAACAAATATGACTTGTCCTCGACACAGAAGTATTTGGGACTGAGGCGCCCACGTTGTGTTGAAGTTACTTCATGTGGAACGTTTCATAATACGATTCCCATAATTTAGTAAGTCTCCGCATGGTTAACATTGAAAGTACATGGAGCACGCGGAGTCTATACGCACTATGCGGCCAGCACATATGATAACGTTGACATGCATGTAGGCTAAGTTAGTCGTCATGCACATTAGGCAAATATGATGAGAAAAGCATATGAAGACGATCGTAAAATCATACAAAATAGACATAAAAAGCATACGAATTTGCATACATTATCCATTCATACTGAGTTTATAACCGCATAAATTCATAGGTACATTTTTATGGAACGTTTATAATGGGACGGAAACGATGTTTAGAATACTCTGAATGAATAACGGGTTCGTATCACAGTAACAAGTTTGTAGTCTGTCGCGTCGTCAAGAGTAGTTGATTGCATTACATTCATTTTAGAAAGGCGTAGTTGATTGTAGGGGGCTCGTTGATAGTCCTGGTCATAGTGGAGTATTGGCAAGGACCATCGGCTTCTGAAAGAGATGTCTCCTCTGTTCATTTGCATTCTTCTACCTCTTCAACGCCAATAGCCTCCCTTGCTGTCTTCGGTACTTCGCCTGCCACCGCCGTCAGAAGCTTCTCCGCCAGCTAGACGGGGCTCATCGTGTCCCTCGGCGCTTTTAGCTGCTTTAGGATTTTCGCGTGCCGCCGCCTTCAGCCGCTTATCTTGAACGCGGTGGACAGCAACCGCTCCATCCGTCGCTGCTGTCGCTGCTTGTGGCCCGCTCTTTTACTCCCTAAGCGGCGCGCACAACAGCCTGGCTATACTTTTCATCATTTTATGCCGCTGCGTAAGGCTACCGTTGAAGACACAAGCTAGCATTTCTCTACCTTGACTCAGCCAGACCTATTCCCCGGCCACGGGGGCAGCTCTACTCCAGCCCATCAGTTGCAAGCGCATAAAGAGCAGCTGACAGATGAGGTAGACAGAAACTCAGCACACGCATCGCCAGAAACAATAACTTAGAAGACGTAGTGCAAGAGGCTGCGATGATGGGCGCATGGTCGAAGGCATCAAGAGCAAAGGGCTGCTGCGCTCCCTTGAATTCTGCTCGCTGTATTGGTATGTTGAGTTTCCAGCTACGCATAAATCCGACGGAAAATTTCGGCATTATTCAGCTTTATGTTTGTCCTCTAGTTCGCCGCAATTTCCGGACGGATGCTAGCCAGATTTTGGCGAAAAGATGAGGTAAAATAACTTTATTTAAAAAAGAAAAACTAGTTTTGAGGAACTACTTTCACCTTCCATTCTATGTCCCCTGTATGTAAACCGCAGAATTGCCATCCAGTTGCAGAAAAAGAAACATCCCATAATGCCACACCAACTCTGAGGCCCACAGTAACATAAAGCACAATTTTAATTTGTCCAGAGGTAGCTACTATCCTAAATACTACCTCCTGTTAAAGATAACCACCTAAATGCTTGCTTGTTTTTTTTCTGACGGTCTTAAAACAGCAGATGCTGCTTCTTTGCCAAAGGAATGTTCTTGTGGTGTCTTGTTATAGTGACCGCGGCTTTGACCCAACTATCCAAGCAACCTGCCCTATCGTGCTTAGGTTAGAACAACGATCTCCCCTTAACTTAATTTCTAGTTGTCTAATATTCCTTCTGCTGTTTTCCACACTTCAATATAATTTTCGATTATCGTACTTTTTTCTTATTTAACACAACGCCACACGCTAGACCAGCACAGTGTAGCAGCTAATTCTACGAGGTCATGTTATTCCTGCGTAGAACTATAGGGTATAATCCAAACGACTCCTTGCGGTATAGTCTGCTTCCACAGACTATAAATCTACCTTTAAAATCTTTAAGAGCTAACAAGGCAACAATGAAATGCTCTGAACCACCCCCCAAGTTCAACAAATTCATCCCATATTTTCAATACCATTTCTTTTTGTCTTCTGTCTGTTATCTATATAAATATGGCGCTATGTGCGGCACTATGTTTCCACTATTTGCGTGCATGCCAGCTGCTGTGTCTTGGAATTCCTTTAGCTGATTTGTGCACTTTTAAATGATATGTATACGCCTGGTGGCATAACCTGTGTCTAAAAATTACAGGAATTCCCCATCATATACTTTTAAAACAAAACAAGCACAGATTTGAGCAACCTCTATTTTCAATGATAAAAAACAGCTGTCTTCTATTTTATTTTTAATATTCACGAAGTTTAGCCGACATAACATTAACGTAACCACTTGGATTTGGTGTGCGCGCCCGGTGTTTTATCGTGGCTTCTCACGACAAGCTCTTGTTTTGTTAATTGTGTTCACCATCGCGTTGATTCTTCTGAGGGACCACAGTGGCATCATCTTGTTACCAACATTCCAGAGTGCATCATTTGCCGCCTCAGCGCAAATTAAATGTGAAAGTTAAGATAAAGAGGCCTGAAACACCCAAAAGAGAAGGCAGATGAGAAGATCATGAAGGAATGTTTGAAAAAGGCAAAAGTTGCTGCCGATTTCTGGGTGCTTTCTCAGCAGGTAATGTGGTCAGACTTCTGAAATAGCAAAGTCCAAATTGTCTGCGTCACTATAGCTGCTGTGGTGATCTCATACAACTGCAAAAGCGCACACTCAGGGCCCCCTCTTCCTCCCCTGTTTTCTCTCCCTCCTTTAGATGACATTATTTGTCCTGTTCCCGTGTATGGAGCGAGTAAATATAGCCTTTTATTACATGGCATTGCGAAAAGGCCGGACTGTGGCCCATTTCATCTCTTGCTTCCGGACGTATGTCATTGTCCGTCTCACGTAGATGCCGCTTTTGTCATTCTGCGCATTACAAATCCGTCCTGGGTTTGACAGCTCAGCGCAAAACACCGCAAGGAACATTGAAATGGTAATTATGCGATGCAATACGCAGCACGCCTTTGTCTGGTTTTGCTAACAGAGACAGCCGCCTGCCATTTGCAGCTGAAGGCTTGCCTGGTCGCTAGTGCTTCATATTATGAAAAAAGAGTGGACGTTGATGGTAATGGAACCACAAATGTGGACGACATTCCTTGTCGTACTAGATTACGAGCACGTTCTCAGATTACGTCATCAGAATGTCGTTAACGCACATAGTTCAGAGAAAAGTATGAACGGAAGCTTGGTTTCAGGCGGTGCAGCGAAAATTGTAGCCGCCTTGTCTCGGTGCCAGCTCTCATTCAACTCATTCTAAGTTTATGAATCTACCCTTAAAGTATATTTAAATAAGCCCTGCAATCATTCCTCACAAGGAGCGTTGCTGGCGTTTCTTTGGTACAGATTCAAGTAATATAAGGGGTCAATTGCCTTGTTCACAGATTTTGTATATGGAGAAAGATGCTTTATTGTATTGTGTGTGTGCAGGAAGGAATGTGGGGATATAATTTTGCACTTCAGAAACATTTTATAGCTCAATTTTCACGAAGTTCAGGTATAGCCCTGCCACAATGCATGCCGCCGGTTAGTTTGAAAACCAAACATTTTGCTTTCGATCACAATTATTTGTTCCTTTACACGGTATATGTCAGCGCCCCACTGTGGATAAAATGCACCAATCTAAGCTAGTCCGCTCCAAACTGTGAATGAACATCATTTCGGACCTTGTATGTGGTTCGGAATTGTTCACGCGTTTCTTGTAGGCTTACATTATATTTTTGAAATTGAATATTAATACAAATGTTTTGATAAGCAGCTATGGAAATGCCCCGTAAATGATCTCTTGCCTTAGGCGTTATTGTGGGTATGAGCCCACGCCTATTGGCGCACAAACATTGGCTTCGTGTAGACCACAGTAGCGTTTGTTGAAGATGGTTTGGGAAGGCTTCTTGGAAAATTTACGTTTAAGTTTTCACTTGAATTTTTTCTTCTCTGCGACTGAGTAAAGATGTGCTATGTGCTGTTACCCCCTCACCGGAGTCAACTGCCCTGGAGGGTCGGGGAGTGTGATGTGATTTTGAGAAGAGCTCTTAGGGAGTGGAAACAAATGGGACGGGATGAAACTGAAATCATGTCAATCTTGTGACCTTGGTCACCATTTCTTAGTCGCCATTTTGAGCTGAGTTTCTGCGTTTTAGTGATACTAGCCATGGTGCTACCAACATAAAGAACTCACCGCTTAATATGAAGTAATCGAAGGCAGCAGAAGAACGGATGAAAATGCATCGAGTTAGCTCAATGCAAGTCATCTTCCACGAACAAGATAATATTAGGAAAGGTAAAGTCAAGTGATATGACAAGTAGGCATGAGCCTTGTGGAAACTCAAATACCCAGAATTAGCGAAACAATTAAAGAAGCTACAATTGCGTGGAGATTACGAATGCGCGAAGAAAAACTCTTGTACGAGTTGGTGGACACGATGGGGAGGCAGCGTACCTACGTATGGAAGCGATAAATGCGATGTGTTGCGCCCTTATTTATGTTCTTTTTTTGTGGGCAGCTGTCGTACTTCATCACTATGGGAACGAATGAGAAGTAAAATATCAACTTGTGTCTGACCGCTTTTAGACGCTTGCGCATCGCAATTAATAACAAATTTGGGAATGGTGGGCAGACTTATAGCCACCCGAGCAGTGTCCGCACGAAGGGCAACCCTCTCAAAGGAAATCACCTCTGAAAATAAAACGTTAGTTCGGCGAGGAGTAAGCAATAAAACTGACAGTCTAATATTAGTCATCGCCTGCGCATAAATTGGTTCTGAATTCCATTCTTTCTGTGTTCTTTCTTTGGGTGTTCTGCGCAAGCTTACCTTTCTGGTTTTTTTTTCTCAAAGAAATCAAAGAGCCCCAGAACAAGTTAAGTTTAGTAAAAGCAACCGAAATTGAATTCTACAGTGTGCGATTACCCTTCTGTTCATTGCTGTCGTTAAACGGACGCGGAAACAAGGAAGACGTGCCTTCCTTGTTCTCCGCCACTTCCTGAGAAACAGCAAAGACGTCACTGTTTCAGAAAACATTACTTATTACTTGCGCCATGCTTTTTCTTCCCTTGCTGTCTACGCGACACCATGTCTTGGGAAAAACAGCTGTTCCGTTCGTATGTGCCGTTATTCCGTGCGAGTAAATGGTGATCAGTTTTATAGAAGGAACCAAGAGCGTGCGCTTGAAAGCTCGCATTTGTCGCCATTGCATTTGTCTTCTCTTCTAGGTGATTTTTGTGTAATCATGGTGTAATTCAGTCTGAAGGCTAAGCAAATAACATGACATTGAATATGTCTATGTGCGGTAGAAATACAAGAAAAAGAAAAAAATCTGATGGAAACAGATTAAACTTTCAGACAAGAGAGGCAATCACTGTCAAGTCATGCTCTAGGGATCACTACTTTTCCTAACAAATTAATGACGCTGCTCACTGAAAGAAAACTAGGGCGTGTGAAGGTGGTATTAAACTTCTAAGCAACATTTGCCTCTTTAAAGTGCGCCGTAGAAGAGGTCTTTAAGTAATTATAGGCGGTAAGGTAGTTTAACATACAGATCTATTGCAGAATATAGGCATTTTTTCAATTTGCTTTAAAGAAATGGAGCGCAGTTATCTATATCGACTGAGTAGACTCGTATCCCCCCCCCCCCCTCCGAACGCCATGGAGTCAGTGATCATGCAGTGTTTATAGGTACACTATCATGAGCTGATTAGGACTGGCTCTATAAAAATAATATAAAATGCGGTATAACATGCCGTGCGCACAACATAAGCCGTTGTTAAACCCTTTCAAAGTGTCTTCAGCGCAGTAATGAAGACAAGCTTTCTCTCCTGTCATACTTCACTTCACAGGTTTTTATAGCAATAAATTAAGACATGGTCTTCTTTCTTACTATTGGAAAGATAGTGTGAAATACGTACTACACCGCTGGTTTCGTTGTTATTTCTCCGGAGAAGCGACAAATGACGAATAATGGGTCTCCAGTGGCATGCTCATTTGGACGCCGATCTTGTAGATTCTCTTGCCGCTAAGCATAATTAGAAGGTAGTAGGAGCGTTCCTAACTGGGTTCAAATAATTCAAAAAAGGTTAATTGAACTGCAGTATCGATCGAGTTCCATCAAAACTGCGAAGTAAGCACATATTGGCTCCTGAAACGGTATACATCATATATCTTGAACTACTGACGAGATTCTGCCAGTGATAAACGTCTAAGCCCTTGTTGACAGTTCACTGCATAAGCGGAATTCTTTACGGATAACTATAAAGATATGGAGTAAAATCTTGCTAACACTTCCTCTCTCTTTATATTTAAGTCAGTGCGATTTCATTTGAAGCGCACGAAGTTTTTTAACATCGAAGCCGGCCGGAATGATGCATTTACTCTAACAGATGCGACAGTCCACCGGCTCTGTATTGCAGTAGAGTGAAGAAAGAGAGACTTGGAAGCAACCGGAGTGAAACTGCTTGCGCTTTCTTTGTCATAGCTTAGCGACATCGGCGCCTAGCTTCCCTGCATACGAACCCAACCACTCGCTTTCCCTGACATTCTGTGGGAATATTTCTCCTTCTATCAAGCCCAACCGTTTCGCTTCAAGACACAGAACACACGCCGGAAGGATCCACCTCCTTTACGTCGTGCACCTCGGGAAGCAGCTGAATGCCAAGTACACGAGTCTGTTCAGCTTCCCACTGGGCGGAACTCTCATCATCGTCCGACCTCAGGCGAGCGGCGTACGTTACCTTTGCTTCTAACGGACCCAACAGTTAGCTTACAACCAATTCTGAATGGACAAAACTGCTCAAGCAATGCATGACCTGAAAGACACGAAAGCTAAACCAATGGCGAAAGGCGTAAAAATCCTTCCAAGCTTTCTCGGTTTGTTCTGACCTGCCCGCATGTAAAAGATCCGGCAGCAGAAGATATCGTCGTGGGAAGTCAAAAGCAAAACTGCATGCGATAAAAATCGGCGTCCGAGACGTCTATGGTGTCTGCCGCGCACCTACAGAAAAGCCACAAGATTAGTTCGTAATCGATTTGCGCAATTATCTCGCGAGCTTGGCAGTGGACTTTTGTGGGGCTCCTGGTTCTTTGGCACCTTAGTCACTGAAGCTAGGGGGCGGGTGGGGGGGGATGAGCATAGCTGATTTTTTCTTGCGTTTACCAAATTGTACTTCCTTTTACCATACTCATTATACTAAGCGACCGGGTGAAAAGGATGTATCCTTAGACTACGGTTCACAAGTTGTACTTCATTCTCGTTTGTTTGGGTATTGGGGTCAATTCGTTGTCGCATACGAACAGTAAAAGAAAACAACTGCGGAGTTTCATTACGCAGAAAGGGATGTTCGCGATCACTTTATTTGCGCGAAGTCAAATTTGTAGGCGAAGTTACATGGTTGTGTTCTTTCCGGGAAAATGGGACCAAAAAGATATATTGCCTGTAGATAAACATGTGATTTAAATACCGCGTTAGAGATTCAGGTTATTAATATTGGCTTTGCATGCCTACTTTTCTTTCCTCAATGAAGCACAATTAAACGACGAACTCTTTCTGATGAGCTAGCAACTGCTTGATGATTTCGACACTGCAACTGCCAGTAGGCCTTGTAGGCCTTTCCTCTCCCCTGGCACCCGTCGCCGGTCTCGTCCTTTCTAGCACGAAAGACCAGCGGTGTGGTAGAAGGGAAGGGAAAGGCATACTCCGAGGTACATACAGTGTTCAAATCATCACTCAGCTACTTGCTTATTAGTAAAAGTTCGACGTTGTGCTACTAAGCATAAGAGAACGGCGACGAGGTACAGGGGAGGGTAAAGGCATAATGCCAGTTGCAGTGTTGATATCATCGCGCAGCTGCTTGCTTATCGCAAAAGGTCGGCGTTTAATTGTGATTCACTGAAGCTTGATACACCTGCAAAGTCAATTCTATTCTCTTGAATCTCCAGCGCAGTGTTTAAGTTCCTGGCTTATCTCAATCTTGTGCTACAATTTTAATGCCTGAATTGGATGTGATCAGTGCATTACAGCCGACTTCAGATCATTGAGCGGAATATATTCTCCTTCCTCTGTCACGCCTAGTACTTATCGCACATGCGTTTCATCTTCCTACACTTCTCAGGATCCCACTAAACTGAGAGACCAGTATTTACTTCCTGATTCTAAAAAATCCTCCATATACACCATCCTTATCAAATAAAATCTTGCACTGCCTAATCTGCAGAAAATGTAAACGAAAGCAACATTCAGAAAACCAACTCAATAGTGAATCGTGGTTGTAAGTCGATGACAGTTGTCAATAAAGAAATATCTCCACAACATTTCTGTATGATACGCGGCACGGCTTAGGAAGAACTAAATCAATTAAAGACCAGCTTTGATATTCTCGGAAGCCCGCTTCTTCGGTGTTCTCTGCATGAAAAGTGTCAGGCAGAACTACGAGCTCTATCACAAAAAAATGTTATTCCACTTCAATTTAGAACACTTGACACTCGTTCATATCGCCTTCCGTTTGTTTGAAGGGTACTTAAGAATAAGAATGGTCATTCGTTTCCTTAGTTATAACTAACCTGCAATGTGGTGAATGTAATGGTTGCTCCAACTGACACGGGAACCACGAGAAGCTGACTTAATATCCTGAATATACGCACACACACCTTAAAAGAAAAGGAGGGAAGCTTTGCGTGAGCTGGAAGAAATTATTTTTGAGAAATATTGAGCAGAATGTACTTCGTCGAGAAAAAAAGTAGGAATGCATTGTAAAAGGTGCAATCCCCATGTTGGTTGCGCCGCGCGTAAGCAGGAAACTAGTTGAAGATTGCCTATGAAGGTGTGCTGAAACAGCTTGAATGATATCGGGAGATACCATTGATATGCTGAGTCCTAACGCACAGTGAAGAACATAGAAACCTCTTTAAACATCCATTTTTTGGAACGCAGGCTGTTTCGTTCTGCTCTCTCAGCACCCGTGTCTCCACGCAAAGAGCTCTGGCTCAAAAGCAGCTTCCATAATGTCCGACGTAGCTTCAAACCCGGCAAAAGTGGCATCGACGTGCACGAATGTGGTTTCCAGGAAATAATCTGAAATGTTTATACCCGTAAGCGCAGGTGCGAGTGGTAGCTCAGTTAGACGATATGTAACAAAAGAATTTCCAAAAAAAATTGAAGGCACGCGGAAGAAATTAGGCCACAATAGAACTCATGTCTTTTTTTTCTTAATGTACTGATTCATCGCTTATATGCTAATTATTCTCTTGGTTAAAAAAAGAGGAGTAAGACGGGCTTCTCGAGAGAACGAAAGAAAGAGGACTCAGGCCAGCAACAACAAGTGTCGAAGGGAAAGCTTCAATTTGCATAGCCAACGTTGCGACAAGAGCACTTGTCTGCCGTGTATCCTCGAATCTTCATCCACTACGCTGCCTGCCATAACCAGATAAACTGAGCGGATTAATTCCGAATTTTGTAATGATCATCTACGTTATTTACCAGACTAAAATACACTAGAGAACTTCCTCGCGTCACTACAAAGTTTCCATAATGTTTTCTGTTTGGTTTATGCGGTTTAATGACCCAAAGCGACTGAGGTTATGAGGGACTCCGTAATGGGGGACTTCAGAACTTTCAACCACGTAGGGTTCTTTAATGTGCCCTGGCATCGCACAGAGCACGGGTCACTTGCATTTCGCCTGCATCGAAATGCGACTGCCGCGGCCCGCATCCAGCCTGCGTCTTTCGGGTCAACAGCCGAGCACCGTAACCACGGCGCCATCGCGGCAGCTATGTAAAATATTCTTGGTTCTGAAGTTTCGCTTAGAGAAATTCTGGTACAAAGGCAAAGCTGTGTGTAGTTTCTATAGGAAAGTACTACAGAACTACGGAATACAGAAATTTACAGATTAAATTACAGCACTACAGAAAAATACTACAAAACAACACAGGGCTCTCGCGTTACGACAAAACTCTGTCGTATTTTCAGCACGTTTTTGTCGTGTTTGTCGAATTGGTTCCTTTAATTATTTCGCTGCAGTCTTTTTTTACAACTCGCAATTTGACATTTTTTTGTGTAAAAATTTCTTTGTCAGTTAGCACGCCTCACAATTTCTACATTGCAGGCTTTTCTTCTCATGACTTCGCGGCCATTGTTGTTTCAGCGCGTCCCGTATTTGTTTCAATGTTTTCCAGAGAGATCAGTGACGTAATCATCATTGCCATATTCCAGCCTAATTCGCCAATAATCCCCTCCAATCTGCGTCTCTCCATTTTAGTGCCACCGAATCCAGCGACAGTAGGATTAAATGGACAGACGTATAGTGTCGCTGACCTATTTCAGCCAGTACATTGCTTACTATCACTGTCAGCCTGGGTTTTAACTTCTAGCAATGGTAGAAATGAAAAGGTAATGTTGGGACTTGTAGAATTACTAGTGGTTGACTGCACGTAGTTGCTGCAGCTTCCTCTATCTTAAGACAGTTACTTAAATCTTGGCTAATTCGCACGCATTTTTGTGGATACAGCATCTTCTACCCCTAAAGAAAAGCTTCAATAAGAAATCCATGCTTGAAGAGGAACCTCATCTTGCTCAGAAAGGCTGCGGTGTTTTGTTCTTTAAATGGAGTTTAGTATTGAGGTTGCTTTAAATTGCTACGGCGCGTGTCGCATGTTTGAATGAAACTTTTCAAGGTCCCAGTTGCTTTGATACCTAATTCCACTCGCTTTTTATTATTAATCAAAATTTTTATCCTGCTGTAATCATCGCAATAAATATCGCCTGTAGCGCAGTGAAACCGACTCATGGGGGTGGCTTTAGTTCGTGGGTCCACAAAATGCCAGCTCTTGAAACACAGGGTAGCCGAGGGAAAAAAAAACAGGAGCAAAAAGCTGATGATCATATTACGCAGATTAGTCGTAATGTAACGCAGTCTGTTATGCTCAGAGTTCCTGAAAGGCAGCTCTGCACGGCAATTATCCTTATGATCATTATCAAAGAAGGACGAGGTGCCTCATTGCTTTGGCACTATCCATTAGGTGTGCACTGTGTGCTTTCTCGGCAGCGGAACAAACTTTTAAAGCAATATGTAGCAGAAGCCTAATGCTTCAGAGCGAGACGCACGCGCTAGGCCGCACTAATTGGTTGGCCGCATTTAACATGATCTCAGAAGTGTCGTGTAATCCGGCACTGACCTCTGACGCACTTAGAAAGACCGACTCGCTGTAAAATGGGATCCGTGCAACATTTCCCACATTTCCCACTTCGTCCGAGTGGGGACACAGACACAAACCGGGCATCGCTTCTGTGGAGATTAATGTACCGGATACTACCGTTACTCTGGGAGCCCAGAGTGCAGGGTGTAGAGGCTAATTAGTGAGCCGTTGTTTAATGGATACTGCTCGGGGCTTTCAGGTCAGGGACACTGCCAACATTCCTGCTTCGTATGATGTTTTTGTTTGTTTATTTTTTTACAAGAGCACAAATTTCAATATCCGCAGACATAAAAAGAGGTAGTCGGTTGCCATGAAGTTTACTTTTATTACTTTTTTTCTTTCAGAGCATAAAGTGCATTTTTAATTTGCTTCTCTTTCCGGTGTTTAGCACGCTGTGCTGGCCGGGCAGAGGACTTGTTAAGGTCACAGCTTATGAGGTTGAGGCTTTGGATACTTATTTTCTACCACGCTTCAAACATTCTTTGTTTTAATGAAGGACCAGATGAGGCTTCTGATAACGATGTAAATTTTGAACATACTTATTTGAATTCGTGGAAAGAAGCATGGGAGTACTGCTTCGCCACTCTATTTATGACCCTAGAACTGAATATTTTACATGAGTGCATCTTGAGCGGAGCGAATAATTTTTGTTTCACAGCTCACGCATCTCTCTACTGATTTTATTCGACCATGCTGTGATATATTACTTCATATGGCTGCGCCACACCTTCCACAGACCTCTGATCGATGGTGAACTGGGGTAATACAGTGGCTTTCCAAGAAACGATAACAACTCTAATGGTGCCCAACTGCCAAGTGAACATATGACGTTAAAACTTGCCGCTAAAAACTGGCTGGTGCTATTGTAGGACAAGGTATAATTCAAGATCAATAAAAAAAGATATATTCTTGCTGGAGAGGCACCCTGTCTTGAGAGCAGGGTAGTTATGTCGAATATAATTTATGACCTCGCTTGCACCACCTCCTGAGCTAGCACATAATCCAGGTCCAGGTCCTTGCCAGTAGGCCGCATTGATGCAACCCTTAGTACTGCTTAGTAACCAAAGTTAGCTTATGACTACCTTGTTCTTCATGGCCATCACTGCAGAAATTTTTTTTGTCGGCTGCAAAATCCAGTAGTGCCCAATCGCATAAAAATGCCGCCTTGTGATAACAGCCCGTAACGTGTCGGGATGTACGGTATCATCCACTCTAAGGATGAACATGCGAGTGTATGATCGCACTCTTCGGAACACCCGTGTGTCCGTCGTGGCCGCGCATCAAAGTGAATTGACAGCGTAAAGCATCACCTCCAGGTGCTTCTATTACTGCAGCAATTTTCTTCGATGCCGGGCCTTTCCGAACGCACGGTAGCTCCGAACAGTGCGTGGTGTTCACCACCATACGGTGAAAAAGAATACGTGGTGATCGCCCTGTACAGACACCAGCCAATACGAGCCCTTTTCGAAGACAAAGTTTAGAGGGCAAATCACAGTTACCTTACCTCCGAGACAACATGGCTCTAGCAATGCATACGGTGTCCTACGGTGTCAAGAGAAAGAAAATCTAGAACTTTGGACACACGACAAAGCGCTGTGAGAACGATCAACATTGCTGCGGCCTTACTTGGCGTCACTGATGGTTTCGCATTTTAGAGTGATGGCACGTTCCGGGAGTCGACGCAGAGTTGAGCTGCTGATGAATGGACCCCCAATGACGACCAAGGCGACGGTCGTCAAACTCTAAAACTTTGTAGTCTGCCCAGTTGAGAAACTGGGTGTTTTCTAGGGTCGACAAGACCGAAGAAACTTTTCTCTGCTTTCTTGCATGCCCATTAAAACTTGAAGGTGATATAATAAAAATTAAGAAACTTTTTTTTTTTTGCTGAACAAAGGAAGTAAGGCAAGATGCGTTGCCCTGAGCGAGAGCTGCAAACATGCACCTTCCTCTTCGGAGCAAAGACCATGGGGGTTCAAAATAAAGGCAGTCAGACTATGCATGAAAAGGGCGAAATATGTGATTCGTATTCCCGTTCATGTCCTTGGGGGATCAGTTTTCGTAAAAATGCTATCGCGTGCAAGTTTCTCCATACCGAGTCCACCTGGCCCTGAATTCCTGCGCTCACCAGAGAAGCAGAGACGAAAAACGCTGGTGCGCTATGCGCGTCATCATGGTATTCGCTTTAGCTGTTCGTTTATGGAACAGCCTTGGTAGTATTATTTTTATCGTGCGAATTCAATCTTTACAGCAGAAACAGGGCTTTGGTTATTGAGATGTTGGCAGTTCACTATCAATTTTCCATAGCGCTGCATAGGGCTTTTGCTGACATATCTTCGAGCAACGTTTCGCGGGGCTCCATTTACGTCTTCTGTTTTCTCGCTAACGATGGCAGCACCAACACTAATGACACAGTGTGTACTTGAACCATGTTATTCCCCTTGGAGAGCTTACCCTTTGATTCGAGGATCGGTTGTGCGGTAATGAAGACGAATGTAATGGAAGAAAAACAAAGGAGTTGAAACGAAAGCACGAGCAAAACGCCAATTTTTCCTCACTGTGGCAAACGTTTTTCGCTGAATATCCAGTCTGTTCATGATTACTTGGTGTTCTTCTTGTGAATTTCTTGAACTAAAGGCCGCTGACAGTACGTGGCTAAAAATCTGTGGCGAAAATCTTGCGATACTTGAAATTAAGTGCAAGCGAGATGTCCGGAGTATTTCTCGCGGTTTTCTATACAAATGCAGATTAATCTCTTGAAGGCTGAACTGTCGGGATGGGTAAAGAAATTCAGACGACGACCATTTCCTCTGAGGAAAGCCGCCGCTTTATTGTGATACACAGAGAAAAGCGCCACTCGTGAAGAACGAAGTCATTAGGGAAATGACAGGCCGCGGTTTCTTTTTCCTCTGCCTCTCGGGAGCCCGAAGTCGGCAGAGCTAGAAAATGGGACCCGGATATTAAATGAGCTTCCTTTTTATTTTCTTTGGCACTTAGAGAGACATTTCTCCCGGCAATGGCGTACATGCCGCTTGGATTCCATCGACTGCCTTGCGGAGAAAAGTGGGCACCATACAGACAGCCACCAGTGCTTTTTTTTAATAAAGTGAACCTGTTTTGTCTCAGAGATGGCATACACAGAGATCGCAACGGTGGTTGCAGGAACGTGTAAACATTTTGCGCGAAGTCGGCATGCTAAAGCGAAAACAAAATGGCGGAGCTTATAGGCTGCAAGGTGTGATTTCAAAGCCATACCTAGAGTTGTTAATAATTAAGTGTAGGGAAAAGCATCCTGCTGTTTTTCTACGCGTTTAAAACGTTCTAAGTCGTAGCGGAAACGATCTGCGTTATTAAATTTTTTTCCTTAGGGCAGCACGAATCTAAAAAGATTTTTTTGATCCGTTACCTTAAAATAATGGTACGATAGGAGATCGTGGCGTCCTTGAATTTTGAGATGTGTTTTTGAGGCAAACTGTCTATTGCATCTTTTTTAGTTCGATACAAACTCCTCTAATGACGCATGATTATGGCACTCACTGAAAGCACTGTAATAAAATTAGAGCTTTGCATAGAGATCACGCTGATTATTATGAAGAAATTTGTTGCCAACAAAATAGTTAATTGAAATCTTTTGCGTTCAGCCCTTTAACTAATAAATAGACGGAAGTCGTCGAACGCTACATTTAGTTACAAAAAAATTGTCTGTCAAGCAAGATGACTGGCGAGTGCAGTGGGAGATAAAAGTGCGAAAGTTTCTTGCGGTTTATAATTTCTTCAGCGTCAAGCACCGCAAGTAGAGGTCAACGCTTAGTGCTGGTGTGCGGCGCAATTTATACATCGCGCTCGATATATTCAGAATGTGCAGTGTCGAAAAAGGCGTCTACTTTTTAATGTGAGAGCTTAAGGACCTCCTGTCTCAGAAAACCCGGCGTCGCCGTCGGAGTCGTCAGCCTTGTTGACCTTGAACAAAAAAATTGGCTCTGGTTAAGCTCTCGTTAAACCTCAAACTGTAAACTCAAACTGCAAACTCAAACAGTCAAACTGCAAACTCAATCTTTCGTCGCTCCGTTTCGCTGGGCGTTCTTCATCTTCGTGCCTGGACCTGGATTCAATCCTCCCCCACTCGGTTTCGCCGGCGAGCCGCGCCGCCGGCAGGTGGTCTGAACCACGTGACCAACCACGTGACCAGCCACGGCGCCGCCACGCTGAAGGCTCAAAATGCTAGCGTAATGTAGGCGCGCGGCGCGCACACTAGCTGCGTGTTCTGACGTCATTCCGCGCATGCGCAGAGCTGGCGGAGTGGCAGTGCCACGGCTCAGCGCACAGCGGCGCTGACCTCGCGAAGCCGCAGGCGTAGTGTAGCTATCGCTACAAAAGCCACGAAAAACCCCCAGAAGAGCAACCCAGAAGGTAGGTGGCCTAGTTAGGACGCGTAATCTTCTGTCGGCACCACAACCAGCCACACCTGATTCTGAGCAAACTGGGCACCATGGAAGGTGGCGATTAAATTAATGATTGATCGGGAGAGGTTTCATGGCAATGAGCATCCTCGGTCGCGCTAGCCACCGCTGTGACAGCGCCTGTCATCTCAAGGCAGTGGCGCATCGCTTAACCACTGCGCCACTGTGCCAGGAGAAGTATGGGGACTCCCACAGATTTAGGAATTTAAAGTAGAGAATTACATTCGGTACAATGAGAATTACCTCAGTAATGTCTAGGGTCATTCCCTTAAGGCACAGCCTAAGCATCCCCTCCAATTTTTTTTGTGTATGTATTGCGAAGTAATCTGCTTATGTCAAAACTGGGCTTTAATGCATGATCCGTACTTGACGGTCGACCTTCTTCGATTTCTTTACAGGAAAAAATGCAAGTTGTTACTGCGTTAAACATCCTGCATTTGGTTTTGAGTGGCAAAAGTTTTTCTGCTGCGACGGCCATCCTAACTTCGCAAGCAAATATAGTTTTTAAAAATTTGTGCACGTAATCTGGCACGCGTGACCATGAATTTTGCTTTCACAAGTGAGAGGCATTCATTCTGCTTTGATTAAATACATTTTGCAATCAAATTTTTCTAATTTTTTTTCTAATACAAAGATGCAAAAAAAACAAAAAGGTTGGTTTGTTCTTTTTTTAAGCTCTCAAAAGCCATTCCACCTATTCCGCAGTAATTATAGAAGCCGATAAAAATGCTTCGCAGCTCACAGAACGTAAACGATAGAAGAAGAAAATTCTAAACTTGGTAAAGTATCTCTCTTTGATATTTATTTATTTATTTATGGCATCCTGCAGGCCGTGAGGCCCAAGCAGGAGTGGATACAGAACACAACACAAATTGAGCAATAATACCAAAGTGCAAACAGAAAACACCTGCGGTAACTCAGGACGTTCTACGTCCGCCGCTTATGAACGTGGGTGGCGCTGATGAACACTCTCAAGGTTAGGTTACTTGTAAACATAAATACCCCCGAAAGCAGAAGGTTTGACAGCCGTCGCCGTAGCCCAGAGGTAGAGCACCGGACGCGTAATTCGGAGGTCGTGGGTTCGTATCCCACCGGCAGCATGCGGTTGTTTTTTCTTCAGCTTTTGTAATCAATTAGCTTTAGGTCATAACATATTCAGTAATATTCTAAATTGATCAACACCACAAAATAAATAAATTAATTTAAAAAAAAATCCCCTGTGCCCCTTGGTTTCTGTGGCTGTTGGCTTCTGTCATATTTATAACGAGCCCCTTATTCCCCTTCCCTTGTTTGCTTAATTGCTTAGCGAGGGCCTCGGTTCTGGCAGCCTTGACGCCATAGGAAGCATGAGAGGGTTCTCACGCAGCTTCCACCCTCTCCGTTCGGTGACGTTCTACGTCACACCTGCGGTAACTCAGGACGTTCTACGTCCGCCGCTTATGAACGTGGGTGGCGCTGATGAACACTCTCAAGGTTAGGTTACTTGTAAACATAAATACCCCAGAAAGGAGAAGGTTTGACACCCGTCGCCGTAGCTCAGAGGTAGAGCACCGGACGCGTAATTCGGAGGCCGTGGGTTCGGATCCCACCGGCGGCATGCGGTTGTTTTTTCTTCTGCTTTTCTAATCAATTAGCTTTAAGCGATAACATATTCAGTAATATTCTAAATTGATCAACACCAAAAAATAAATAAATTAATTAAAAAAAAAATCCCCTGTGCCCCTTGGTTTCTGTGGCTGTTGGCTTCTGTCATATTTATAACGAGCCCCTTATTCCCCTTCCCTTGTTTGCTTAATTGCTTAGCGAGGGCCTCGGTTCTGGCAGCCTTGACGCCATAGGAAGCATGAGAGGGTTCTCACGCAGCTTCCACCCTCTCCGTTCGATGGCGTTCTACGTCACACCTGCGGTAACTCAGCACGTTCTACGTCCGCCGCTTATGAACGTGGGTGGCGCTGATGAACACTCTCAAGGTTAGGTTACTTGTAAACATAAATACCCCCGAAAGCAGAAGGTTTGACAACCGTCGCCGTAGCTCAGAGGTAGAGCACCGGACGCGTAATTCGGAGGTCGTGGGTTCGGATCCCACCGGCGGCATGCGGTTGTTTTTTCTTCTGCTTTTCTAATCAATTAGCTGTAAGCGATAACATATTCAGTAATATTCTAAATTGATCAACACCACAAAATGAATAAATTAATTAAAAAAAAATCCCCTGTGCCCCTTGGTTTCTGTGGCTGTTGGCTTCTGTCATATTTATAACGAGCCCCTTATTCCCCTTCCCTTGTTTCCTCTTTGATATATGCAGCCGTAAGTTGCATTGGGAGTTTGCCCATGAAAATATATATTGTAACATGTTGCACTTCATCATTCATTGCCATAATTTCAAACACTTTATTTGAAACGCTGTATGTTTTAGGCTTGAATAATATCTTAAAACGTGAGCACCAATGCCTCACTCCACCGTTACTACGTGGTTCTCTTGACAGCTGCGTGGGCCGCCGAAGCTAAGGAGATACATGAGCAGCTTCACAGTGCTCTGAGTTGGTGCTCCAGACTTTTCAGTGCTTTGATGCCGTTTTGCATCCTCATTCATGTTTTGACAGTTTAAACTCTAGGGCTGTCGATATAACTTAAGTCCATCGTGCATAACTCAGAGCGATGAAGTCATGAACTGAGGAAAGGTTTGTGTTCCTTTCGCCGACGTGGTGACTGAGTGGTTATGGCGCTCGGCTGGAGACCCGAGGACGTGGGTTCGATGTTGGCCGCGGCAGTCGCATTTCGATGGAGGCTAAATACCAGATGTCCTTGCACTAATACCATGGTGGGCCTGAGAAAAAGAATTGAAGGAAAAGGTGTCCCGGCCCGTCTCATTAACTATAACGGGCTCAATTCTGTGTACTTTGCGATAACAGTGCACGTTAAGAACTCCAGGTGGCTAAAATTTTACGCTGCCCATAACTACGGTGTTTCTCGTAGTCTGAGTCTATTTGAGACGTTAAACCCCTCAAAACTAAAACTAAAATTTTGTTCCTATCAACAACACTATTCTTTCAAACCATGCAGTGAGCACAGTATCATTTTGTTTATTCATTTCTTGTCGCACCCAGGCAGCCACGACAAGCTTGACATGTTCCTCTGCTCATTTAAACAGCTGAGGGGAGGGGGATCAGTATTTCTTTTCTTTACCGCCTTGGAGTGTTTATTCCATGGGCACGGCCAAATAAAAGAAAGACTCCACTCTATTTCACTCAAGCCACACAACATTACACCTGGGTACGGTTTCAATTTCACTTGCAATCTGACTGCAAAGCGTATTTCTCAGTAGGGCAGGCTCGGACGTTAGCATTACGAGCTCTGTGCTCTAAACGTGTAGGAACACTGTCTCCTGTATTGCTGGTAAGACTGAAGGCGGCACCTGAACTTAGTAGCGCTTCAAGTAAGTGAGGGATTCGGAGCGTGGACGCAGCGAACTTTGGTCACCTTCTCCTGTCACCTCGCCAGTTATCACCACCCTACTGCAAAGCAGCAACGTTTTCGTAGCGAGAGCTGCATTACCCGCACTCTCGTCGTTTCGCTGTGGGCCTCCGGCGCCACTTGTGCGCATGCGCGAAGAGCCGAGTGACGTCACAGCTGCCAGCACCGAACGCTGACGCCGCTGGCCTCCGACCGAGAGAGAGACTGCGCATGCGTGACGCGCAGCTGGCGCGCCGTGCTCTACCGCGACTTGGACTTGGTCAGTGATCCCACAACGCAGACCACGCAGTAGGGCTCAGCCATCGATTTTACATACCAAAGCCTCACCGACAAGTCGCAGTACTGTGTCGGAACCATCGAGACGGCCGCGTGTTACTTTACGGATCACCGGGCCGTCTTTCTGGCAGTCAGGGATATACCATGCATCTTGCTACGTACATCCTGGCATAGCTGAGCCAAGCCACTGCCAATTTTTTTCTTCCAATTTTTCGTGACCGAGACTTTTTCAAAATCATTAAGGCCTGAGGCAACGTCTATTAATCGATTGGACGGCTGCCGCTGTGTATTCTTCGCTTCGTCGGCGGGAGCGACTGCGGTGGAGAGAGGGTGCGGTTTGTTACCGGATTTGTGCCCGAGTGCGTAAAGTGCCTAATATTTTTCACATTTTAAATCAACAGTGTTCCGAATAAACTTCCTGGAATAAGTTTCATTGAATGGTAGTGGGCAAAAGCGTCTGTATTATTTTGACTAGGACTGCGTCACTGTGCAATTGACTGCTGATATGCCTAAAAAAATTTGTGTTCCAAGTGTAAAATGTTTTTCTGTCGTGGTTTAAATTAGGAACGCTCCGAAACTTTTTTATCGGCTATTTGTTTCCTTAAGAATCTAGGTTATTGAGCGCATAAAAATATTACTAAAATGCAAAGTGCCACGAATTTGCAGTTGTATCGGTCGTTTATATTTAAGAAAAAAATAAAAATTCATTACGAAGTCATTACCTATAAAACAATAACATTGTGTTTCACGCCAGAAAAATTTTATAAACATAAATCTATAACCTAATTTGTTACAATTATTTTTATTTTCAAGGTTTTGCTCTCATCTGCGAAATTTCATGGCCGTGTCAGCAACTGCAAATTTTTTCGCCAGAAAACCAGCCGGGGAAGTGCTTACCACTGTAAAACCACGAACCATGATTGCGTAAGGAACGGTAAGACAGTCAAGCATAAAGACTGTATCATTTAGCGTGAAAATATGTTTACTGGGCGTTGATTTCAGACACCGAGCTCTGCTTTCGATATAGCTCCATGTATATGTAAGTTACCTCTGAGGGAAGCCAACTTAAACTATCGCCAGAACAACGGTTACCTCTGATGGCTTTCTCTATATACGATTGTGCTGTACTTTGCACAGTAATACTGTGACCGATAGAGAGGCAGGTGTACTAGTATTCTGCAAGCGAAGAATGTAGGCTGTCATCTTTGAAAGCACCATGGTCTTCATACATCTTCTTTTGTGTCAAGAAGGTAACTTCTTCATTGTAACCGTCCCTTTTCAGCGTATTCTCTCTGAATGGCCTGCTTTTACCATTCTATCAGTACTATATACTTCTCGTATATAGATGAAAAAACGCTTGCGTAAAAACTGTTCAGTTTGAAACTGTTATTATTAGTAAGATACAAAAAATGAACAAATGCGCGCCAATTAGGAGCACCGCAGACGAGATATGCTTTAATATTCTTGAACAATAGGTTATTGTAGAGTACAAAAGGGATTTCTTCATCTTAGTAACGGGGCACGCGGCTAGAATTAAAGGGCCCCAATGAGCACAGCAGGATGGGTGCGTGATTATACGGAGACACTTTTCTCTTTTACTACGGGTTCTTGATATAGGAGGGGTTTCGGACTTGAAAACAACTATAATAAAAACATTTCACCCTGTTACATACAACTGACAGAGAACGTTCCCTTATTAAATACCTGGAACGAAGTAACTAGAGGGACGTTTTCAATAGCCCTGCTCATTAGGCCAACAGCGCCGATGCGTATAAAATAAATTTTTGGAATTTTTTTTAGTCTCTCACTGTGGTTGCGATGTAGCTTCTTTCGAAGTCTGTCGCTTCCTGGGCTGAATGTTCTTCGATGAGCCTGAGCCGTCTCAAATCTTAAGCGATCACACTGAATAGCGAAAACAACAAGCCTGCACTGCTGTTGTTGTTGGGGATCACTTTTATTGATTAATTTACTATTTCTAAACTATTCATTTCAATAATTACCCTGTATTCTTCAGGGGTACGCGCAGTAATGGACAACACACGAATGCGGTCCTCAAAATTGCTACAAGAGAGATAGGCTCCGACTAAAATTATGCGATAGCTGCCTTCCAAGCTATAACCTTCAGATACGCTGCGGCATTTAAATTTGCAGGACAAGTTTCTAAGCGCCAGACCTTGCTAGTTTCTAGAATTCAGTGTTTAATTGCATCACACTTGTCAAAACAGTTGTTAATTTTTTTTATAGCCCAATAGATTCCTTCGAGCACTTTAAAAGTCAAGCCGTTCGACCACTCTGATACCGCGTCTCGGATTCTAGGCAACCCACTGAATTATGCAATAACCACTTACTATTTACATTCCACTGTTTTTCTTGCTTATTCCGTCAATCGTTCGTCAAACATTTGCGCGAATCCCCCAAGGCGGAGGAGATTTTTAATACGGCAAAAATGACTAATTAGCATCCACCTCAGCGCTCCCATACGGCTACAAAACAAAGCTATGCGGCTTTCACAGAAACTTCATAGTTGACGAAAAATATGTCCTGTTCCGATGTTAGAACCTGGGACCACTTACGCTTTCTTTTTAAGCCCTTTCTAACAAATATTCCTCACCGGAGGAGCCGCTGTATCAACTGATCGACTGCAACCCCTCATTTCAGCTTAAGTTAAGGAGAACGCAGCAAGCTATAGAAAAAAGTGTGATAGGCTTAACGTTAAGAGACCGGAAGTGGCAGAGTGGTGGGGGAAGAAACCTCTTGTTGATGGCATCTGTGTCATAATCACTAGAGAGAAATGGGCTTGGCAGGGCATGTAATGCGAAGGCAAGATAACCGATGGTCCTTAAGGGTAACGGAGTGGATTCCAAGAGAAGGTAAACGTAGGAGGGGGCCGCAGAAAGGTAGGGGGGTGGTTGAGATTAAGAGATTTGCGGGGATACGGTGGCCGCAGTTAGCAAAGGACAGGGTGGAGAGACATGGCAGAGGCCTTTTCCCTCCAGTTAGCATAGTCAGGCTGATTATGATGAGGATAATTTGTAGCCGCACTGCTACGGTTAGCTGCATGCTGTTCAGTAATTACACCCTTATCCTTTCTTCCATGTAAAGCAGCGGGTGACGATCACTTATTTATGCTACCATTACCTGCCACTCGATCTCTACCATCCCTTTTCGTTCCTTCTCCTTTCCCCTGTGTGCAGTGGCAGGAGAGGATCACTCGCTGTATTAAAACGTTATCACCTATCATTCGCACTTTTTCTTCCCCCCCCCCCCTCTGTTGAAGTTGTTGGCCAGATGCATCAATTGCACTACGACGTCATCCCCTACCGTTTGCGCTCTGCCTCTGCGTTTCTTTCCCTTCCCCTTTCTCCTGGAGAGTAGCAGGTCAGGATCACTAATTTCATTCCTAGGGTGTCCGAATGTTCGAAATTTTCTATTTGCGAGTCTACTATCATTCCGTTCGATTTGGCATACGAATAAAATAGCGAGTGTTGAAAGTAACGCAAAATGAGTCCAATGTGTCCTGAGATTTGGAATTTCTTTTTAATAGCTAGCTCAACCTTTGAAAACGGTGCACCGTAAATTTCTTCAAATACTCCTTGAAATACTGGGCCCCCTTCGACGTCGCACAGTGTTGCGCAATTGGTCTGTGCGAGGTATGTGGGTCAGCGCCACGTCCCGGTATATTCGTCTGGTGGCGTTCATAATGCTCGTGCATGACCACCGAGACTAGGTGGCCTTGCATGGTTTGAGCGGATTTAACAAACCTTGTCTTGATGCCAGATCTCGGAGGTCATGGCTCATACGCAGCTTTCGCTCCTCCTTACTGACGCGTGTTGTCATCAGTAGCAAAATGAAATATCTAAGTCATGACGCAGACAGAGTTCTTGTATTGACTTTGTTTTGTATGTCGCTTGTGGATGCCAGTGCTGTGTATTCTAAAAGCTAAACTAATAACTTCATAACGTATAGCGCCGTACCGTACAGCTGCAGGCAGAACTTAGCAGTTAAGCTGAATTGTATGTTATGTACGCAAGTTGAGAGAAGTAGTGAACATGCATAAAATTATTCCATTCCTATTCTATTTCATTTCAGCTACAGTATTCTTATTCGACTCCGTTCGGAAGATCAGCATTCTCCCACCTATGAATTTGTCACATAATCTGCCATGCGCACTACCTCATTCATTCCTTTCCTTCGTCCCGTGTAGATTAGCTGGCCGCGACTGCACTGCCGCTTGGCGACCTCTCAAACTCTCCTCTTGCTAAAGGTTACTGCCTTACTTTCTGCTGTTATTGATCTATATTCTTGCTGCTGGCTGATAAAGGAGCACTGCTGTCATTACGATAACTGTGAAACGCGTTTTGATCTATTAGGATTTTTTCTAGGCTTTTCTTGGAATATAAAGCTCGCACCGTTCAGATGTTTCCAGTCGGAAAATTGCCATGATTCCAGCATGCGTAGTGGGGCTCTTAAAATGTCTAAGGGAGATCCACAACCTTCGCTTGTCAGCGCATGCGGGACACATGTTCCTCATAGGTGGCTCCCGTGTATTACATGTTTACGATGACTGAATGAAGAGTAAAAAAGCAAGAAAAAAGATGTGTAAATCTCTGTAAATTCCCCATAATGGCTGTGCAACAATGCCTTGAGATGGAACAACTGTGTCAACCACTTCATCAAACTGACTTCAAATAACACAACTGCGGTCTTCGGGGAAATATTATTTCAGACACTAATTTTAATGCCACGTCACTGAAATGAATTGTAAACTGGTAGTCACGGCAAGGATGGAAGCTTATGAATCTTACTTTATGTTCTCATTAAGTGCTTTATTCTTTTACCAACTTTAACAAACCGCAACCTTGACTGCTGAGTAAGAGACTGACTTTTAAAGTCACGCTGAAGTTAATATCGCTGTTCTTCAAAAGCAATACAATATCGCGGAAAAAGGACATAAGGCCTAACGATATCTAGGGTCCTCCGAAGCTGCAAAACTTTTTTCGGAAGTGGTGCACAGCATACAAATTTATAATTTTCCTACTGCCTCTAACATTTAAGCCACCCGTGCTACCTGCATAGGTATAAATTCAAACCAAAAAAAGGAATCAGGTAAATACTTATTACGAAACACTGCCCTCAATCTCCCAAGAGGGGCCATTACATCAGTTATTTCTCGCTTAGCGCAAGTGAGTTTTTTTTTTCTTTTGCGCGGTTAATAACGGCTTGTTGCTGGTGCAATTTCACTGAAGCCACAATGCTGTTTTTTTAAGTGAATTTGAAGCTGATTCTGTTCTCCCTGCTGCTGATCAAAGGAGCGACTCAGCGTTACATCATACCTCATCAGCGAGCACTTTCACGCATAATTCCTGAGGGATTCTGCTTTCGTCAACTGCTCTTAACCCTCTCGTTTCGAAAAACACCGCGAGAAAACGAAGTCAGAAGCAGGCAGGAGAGAAACGTGGTTATTTTTTTACCGTCAGGGCAGAATAAATCAGCAGGTGATTGCGTAAAAACACAGAACTAATGCGTCAAAGGCTGTTTTTGAAGTGCCTAAACCTGTTTTTGTAAGTGTTACTAAGCAGATATTCCACTAACCGAGAAATGTAGCTTAAGGTGCTTGACTTAGAGAATAAAAGGCGAAGAGATGTTCACATTCTGACCCTTTGCAAATGTAAAGAGTCAAGGGGTTTACTCGTAAAACTTCCCCCGAGAATTTTGTAGGTTTCTTGCAAGCCTGAGCTTCCAGGAAAGCTTGCACAACACATTCACTAACCATCTAACCATCAGAAATGCTGGGGAAGTATTTCACTATACACTGTTTCATAACACTTCACAAAGACCCTACGTCCGCTAGAAGAACGCCAGATAATTAAGATTCAGGCTTGGAATTCTGGACCGAATTAGCTTTCAGCAGGACTCGGAGCTTGCAATATTGCCAAGCCTTCGGTGATTGTACTCAGCGGATGTTTTCCCATCAGTCGGGACCCCTAAATGTTCTGGCGGTCAGTCCGACTAAGTGAGCGAAACAAGCCAACGGAGGCCAATTAAGCACATCACGTATAGAAGGCACCGAACAACCTCTAGGTAATGAAGATCTACGCGGGCGAAGAGCAACGACCTTTAGTTACCCACTCCGCAATAGTGGCCTAAGTTCCCGCGTGAGCTTCGTAAGGTGGGATATTGCGACCACGCCGCCCACCACAAGGCTTCATTAGGTCTTTGCAGTGTTTGTATGTTTTGCCAGTGCGGCTGATAAGAAGCCTTACAGACACACATTTATAACGAAAATAAGCTCATGACTGGGATCGTGTGAAATCATTCATTTTCTTTGAAGTAGCATATCTCTGTTCTTTGCGTCAAAAGGAAGGAGTAAAATAGCTTGGTCTGTATTGTCTCGACAGATAACAACGAAAGAGAATAAGTGATGCTTTCCAAGTTGGAGAACCCGCCTCGTACGCAGCGCCCAGATGGAGGGAAGTATATCAGAACGCCCACCAGCCTGGAAAGGCAACAAAATTTGAGTGGAAAAAAATTACCTTCTAAAGCTTACAATAAGTTGTTCGTAAAAAAGAAAAAGCAGCGAGTGAGTGCATTCCTTTTCGTTCGATACATTCGTAATGAGTAGGTTCTCACTGGCGTCACCACTCTCACCCTGGTGGTGAACCAGGGCGGGTCACCACGCTAATTCCGGATGAGCTGAGGAGCTCCTCCTCATCTCAGTCGTTTTCAGTCGGTCACTGTTATCCACAGAAAAAAAATGTTTTCGAAATCTTGAGCTTTTTACTGCTATGGTACACAGCAAAGAAAAAGAATTTGTCTCTGATGAATAAGAATCAATATATTGTCGATTCATCGTAAATATGTGTACATCCTGACTCCACACTTCATTCAGGGTATACATAACACTTCTTTTGACTCATTTTTAACAAAGGTCGTTATATAAACAAATGACCGTTTTTAGAGGTTTCGAAAGGTGCTGGTCCATGCAAGACGAGAAAATAAATAATTTGCTCTCTCGAGCCACGCCACCGCTTATGCAAAACGAAGAGGTCTTAATATTAGCACCAGTTTGCTTACATTCCTCAAGTCTGTCTTGACAAAGTCGTGCATGACTTGCTCAATAGCTTTAGAAAGGTGAGCGCAGCCATTAGCTGCGCATTGTGTCTAAGCAGCAACGGAAAGCAACAACAAACAACTTAAGTACAAAAATGATGATATTCTGAATGAATGCGAAAAAATGTATCTGAGGGACAAATTTCTACATCAGCTAAAAATGACCGTTTTTTATTACCGTGTCATAAACAGCTCTTCTTAAAAGTATAGACTCCAGGACGCTTGCTTCAAGGCTATGATTTGCGGCTAGCTATGCGTTGCCAGAGTTCAAGATGTCGAGAAAGTTAGGGGTACTCTGCTCCTCACCTCTCTGAAAGTTAGTACTAGTACTTCTTAGTGATGCTCCAAGAATCGAAGCCCAAGGCTTAGGTGGTGGTGGTGGTGAAAAACATTGATGGCCAATTAAATTGTTTACAGAAAAGTGATTGGGGTAGGACCCTATTGGCCCTTTCCCCTCACAGTACTAGGTGGAGCCCCTATTCCGGGGCCCCATTGGCAAGCAACGCCGCCCGCGGTCGTTGAACCAAGGCCTTTTGGCTCTTTAGGTCTTGACAGCCGAGCAGGGCCGCCTCCCAGTCCTCTCTAGTGGGGTTGGGGTTGGGGGGGATAGATGGGTTAGATTGACACGCCCAAACCATGTGGTAGGTGTCAGCCACCTCCCCACAGAACTGGCACGCGCCATCAAAGGATGTATTGAAATGTTTAAGCACCGCCGGGCACAGTACAGTGTTAGTGAGAATTTTGATGAGGAGGCGCTCTTCAGCGCGATCCAGACCCTTACAAGGGGCCGGGTAGCGCCGGTGCTCCTCCTTGTAGTAATCGGTGATTTGTTTGAATGTAATGAAGCAAACACTTTCGGCTCTTTCCTTTTGACAGAGGCTCTTTAACTGCAGTAGCGCAGCGTTTCTAAAACATTATTCAATTTCTTTTTGTATGCTAGCCGAACGTAAAGCTAAAACAATATACCGAACAGTCGAAGCGCTTTCTGATCATTACCAGTAAAATCAAATGCGATAAAAACAAGTATTATGGGTCGCAAAGGTAAACGCAGTTTTCTATTTTAGCAAACGCAGCACCGTTAAAGGTTGGTGATATTGTCTGGGTTCGACAAATCACTCTGCTTGCTGAAACGCAAACATCGCATTCGCCAAGAAAGTATACGCCATTAAGAATGCCGTACATCATCTTAGCACAGAGTTTCTCTAGCGCATAATGGAAAATAATAAAAAATGTATGGCAGCCTGGAAGTTGAGGAGGAAAAGTAAAAACTCACAGCCCCCTGTGTTTTAGCCAACAACAAGAAAACCGCGACCGCATGCTTGAAACGTCCTATAAAGAAAACGTGATGAGCGGTATTGATAGATCCGAGAAAACAGGCCACGTTTTGAAGGTATTGACAGCCTGTTTCTGCTTGAAAGCTTCTCTCGGCGGTGCAGCTGGTGCGTACGGCATGCCCGGCGATGACCCTAACCTGCTCTTGCTTTGACTTAACCTTGGGTAATTTTATGAACAATTACCCAAATAAAACGCGCTAGAGCTGCAAATAAAAAAGCCATTTCTTACCCCTAGAAGCTGATGTAGACAAGCTATTGCTTGCGCGGATGGACCTCGGCGTCATTGGGTCGTGAGGCACCGTTCATCCATACACACGCAAGGGTCGATGCGCTTTTATGTTTGTTTACATGCCACTGGCGTCAGTTCTGATCTCAGGCAATTAGCGTTTGGCGGCAGCCGGGGAGCTGATTCCGAGGGAATCTGCATAATACAATTAATCTCGGAAGTACAAGCACGTAAACACAGAGACATAAGCATCTTTTTTTTCTTGTCTGTCTGACGTCGCGGTTCTTTTTCACCCTGAATTCCATGACTCCTCGATCGAAAGCTTTACGATTAAAGTGGTATGGAAATACGATGTGTGCAGAAGTAATTTCGCACCGATTTCCGATCGCTGCGATTTCCTTGGCTTCATTCATTTCAATCAACTTGACTGGTTTTTATTTATTCCCATTATTTGGTGCGTGAAACAAAAATAACCACATTAAGTACAAACGCCAACCACGCTTCACAACTTTGATATTACATTGGTTTGGGTTTATGGGGTTTAAGGTCCCCAAGCGACGCCGTAGTGGAGGGCTCCGGAAATTTCGACCACCTGGGAATCTTTAACGTACACTGACATCGCACAGCACACGGGCCTCTAGAATTTCTCCACCAAAGAAATTCAACCGCCGCGGCCGGGATCGAACCCGCGTCTTTTGGGTCAGCAGCCGAGCACCATAACCACTGAGCCACCGCGGCGGCCACTTTGATATTAGAGTTACACACTTAAGTAGAGAAAGCAGCGCCTACGCGGCATTTCATCCACAAAGGGATCGCCGGGAAGTGGACGATCAGGATTTGGTTGGATTAGTGAAGTCCCAAATACGCGGATACAATCGTAGCAATAATGTTCTTAATGTTCGGCTCCTTGTGTGAGTTCTACGGGCGCTTGATGACGTCACCGTATATTTCTTCACATCGCTGCAATTTTCTTTACTATATGAGAGTACAACCACAACACACGCCACCGGCGTTTCTCGTGATCTAGTTAGTACGCTTTCGCTTTAAAATAGCCTCTGACATTTTAGTAATACTAGAACTCTTCCCTTTTCAATCCTCAAAGGAATATTTATCTTTTTTTATGCCTTTAAACCACAGGTCTTCTAATTGCTTTTTAGCAATGTTTGGCGCAGATACATCCCCAGTACCCATGTGATGTCAAGGGGGGGGGAGGGAGTGCCGGAGAGGGTGGACGCCTTCTAGGAGCCTTTTAACATCTTCTCGAACGGTGGTTATCGGGCTTTCACAGAGACTACAGAGAGAATTTTCCGCCGGTAATTTTGCGAAGCAACAACGACAAATACCTCGGAAGCAGCACGTTGACTCGGCCAGGACACCGCGTGGGCCCGGGGAACTGTAAACAATAGGTTCACCCGACACAGGGGAAAGGACGTCAGCATTCTCAAAAAGCTCAGACTGGGCGTGAAGTGATTTTTGACGTAGAACTAGAAAAATCTTTTTCGCGTCTCTGTGACGTGTCAAGTGTTCCCCTCAATTGCACATTTTTATTTTATTTTATTTTATACAGAATACCCCTAAAGGCCCTCGAGAGGGTATTACATAGGGGGGGGGGGGGGGGGGGCACAGGCAATTTAACAGAATAAAACAAAACCACAAATATAAAACAAACAACAAAATCACAAATAAGACACTTTGGATGACGTAAGTAAGCAAAAGAATCAATCAAAAACATAAGTAACATAAGTAAGCTAAAGAATCAAAAGAATGGCAGCGCGGCAAAGAACGAAGATTACTGCAGTATTAAAATTATACAAACAGAACACTAGTACAATGAATCTTTTTAGTAACAAACTCTGCAAAAAAAAAGGAAGCCATGAACAAATAAAATAACAATGTATGCGAAGAGTTAAGCAGTAGTTATTGAAGATATAAGTTTAAAATATTTATCAGGATCAGTGGTGGTTGCGATATGTGAAGGCAGAGTGTTCCAGTCAGATATTGTGCGTGGTAAGAATGAATCCGCATAGATGAATGTTCTGCACGTGAAACGTCTAACTTTAAAGGGATGATCGCGGCGGTCAAAAATCGAAGGAGGCAAAGAAAAAAAGTCGTTATGAAGTGATGGATGATGATAAAGTTTATGAAAAAGTGATAGTCGTGCAATTTTACGGCGGTGACATAAATCCTGGAGACCTGCGCGTTTTTTTAAGGCTGTGATGCTGGTGTTACGTGAATAATCGGAGTAAATAAAACGAACGGCGCGGTTCTGCAATGATTCAATGTTATTTATTAGGTAAGATTGGTAAGGGTCCCAAATAGCCGAGGCATATTCAATTTTAGGCCGAATTAGAGTGGTATAGGCATGAGCACGGAGGTGAGGAGGAGCATGCTTTAGGTTATGTTTTAAGAGACCTAATGACCGATTAGCAGATGCAAGCATAAGGTTAATATGGTGGTTCCATGCTAAGTCTGAATGAAGGTGAAGTCCTAAGTACTTATACGTGGTGACTAGCTCGAGTGAGCTATTATTTAAGGAGTAAGCTGTTTGAATTCGAGACATTCGGTTAGTAAAAGACATCAATTTAGTTTTTGAATGATTAAGTTGCATAAGCCAGGTTGAGCACCATGCTGTTACTGAATCCAGGTCAGATTGAAGGGATTGACAATCGGTGTTAGAATAAATTTTGCGATAAATTACACAATCAACAGCAAAAAGTCTGATATGGGAAGAAATGGAATCCGGTAAATCGTTGATAAATATTAGGAAAAGTAAGGGGCCAAGCACACTTCCTTGTGGGACGCCAGAGTGTACTTGGCTGAAAGATGAATTGTGGTTATTGACAGTTGTAAATTGAGACCTGGAAAAGAGAAAATCTTTAACCCATGCAATGACAAGAGGGTGAATATTAAGCAGTGCTAGTTTCATTATTAACCGGTTGTGAGGTACCCTGTCGAAAGCTTTAGAAAAATCAAGAAATATGGAGTCTACTTGAATGCCAGCATCAATCGATGAATGTATGTCTTGAATGAATCCGGCAAGTTGCGTTTCGCATGAGTAGCCTTTACGGAACCCATGTTGATATTTAAAGATAATGTTATGTTCTTCAAGATAGTTAATTACCTGTGGGTGAATTACGTGTTCAAGAAGTTTGCAAACAGTGCTAGTTAATGAAATGGGTCGGTAATTTAGTGGTGAGGAACGATCGCCAGACTTGAAAATTGGCACAACTTTAGCTAGGCGCCAGTCCAGCGGAATCACGCCTGATGATAAAGATTGTGAAAAAATAGCGGACAAGATGCGATGAATACCATCAGATGAATTTTTGAGTATTTTGTTATTAAAGCCAAGGTGATCTGATGCTGATGATGTTTTAAGCTTCCCTAGTAAGGATCAAATACCGGTCTCACTGATAACTATTTCGGACATTTATGTATTAGAAGTGCTGACAGAAATAGGAGGTAGAGGGAGATCTTCACGGGTAAAAACGGATGTGAATGCGTTATTGAAAAGTTCGGCGCATTCGGCCACTGGAACACTGCTGCCTTCCGCGTTGGTAAGAGTAATGTCAGGATGATTAGAGGGGTTTATTATCTGCCAGAACTTCCGTGGATTGTTTGTTAGCATTGCCGGTAGATCGTGAGTGAAGAAGTGCCTTCGTGCAGATATCAACTCAGACTGGTATTCCTTATCACATAGTTTGTACCGTTGCCAAGATTCGGAGTGTCTGTTCTTGTCGGCTTGTCTGTAAAGGCGCTTTTTTTTGTTTTAAGGCGACGTAGATGCCTATTAAACCAAGGCGCTGTGTTAGTGCAAGGGATACTGATGACGGGTATGAATCTGTCAATGAGAGTAGCTAGTTTCACGCTGAACAGGTTCCAGTTCGTTTCCACGGAGCGTGACGAAAAATCGTGAAGAAAATGATCAGCAAAGACTGACAACTGAGCGTTTATTTCACCGAAGTTTGCTCGGTTGTAGCACCTTATTTGTTTAGTACGAGTTACCTTTTTATGGGGCACAAAATTCAGGTTACCCGTGATTATGGAATGGTCGGAAAGGCCTTCTAAGAGCGCAATGTTGGAGCAAAGGTAAGGATCACTTGTCAAGATAAGATCGAGAATATTGGCTGTAGTGGCGGAACGACGCGTAGGTTCAGAAATAAGTTGTTGCAAAGAGAAATCGAGACAGGACTGGAGGAAAGCCTGAGCTTCAGGATCATTGGCACGAGCTGTTAATGACGACCAGTTAATAGCCGGGAAGTTAAAGTCACCAAGTAAAAGTAACCTTGAATTCGGGAAACGACAAGTAATATCGCTTAGTAAATCAGAAAACTGACTTGCGAATGAAGAATTCATGTCCGGAGGGCGGTAAATGACGCCAATGATGGCTACCGTGGGACCACAACTCAACCGAACCCATACCGATTCTATGTACGACGTGACCTCGATAGGCACAGCAGTGAGCACTTTATTGACAGCCAGAAGGACACCGCCACCTCTACGGCCCGTACGGTCACAACGAAATATGTTGAATTCGGAGTCAGAGGCGAAAACGACATCATCAGGAACCATGTCATTTAACCAAGTCTCGGTAAGCGCGATGACCGAGGAACAGCATGAATCAATTAAAGAAGAAAGAGCTACGTTTTTAGAAAGAACACTCCTTATGTTAGTGTACAGAAAACTGACATCGTAATTGGAGCAACGCTGCGCGTTTGGCCGCACGGGTGGTTTGCCAGCCACCGGTTTGCCAGCCACCGGTGCATTGTTCGTGGAGTGTGAAGAATGCAGCCTAGTTAAGAAAGTTCAACAGCGTTTTCTTGAGCGTCTCGTTGTCAAGTATGTACTGATTGCAAGCTCTCCCTGATAACCTTAGAACGTGGGGGGGGGGGGGGGGGGTAGCGGTCACGGTCCCGGTCCCGGTCTCCAGGAGGTGCCCTCGACTCAGCGGGCCCAATTTGGCCTTGTAACAGGCCATCACGTGACAACGATAGAGTTGTCGTTTGTGCCTAGATTTCGCCGGTAGCATTCCAGGGAATTGTTCGGAGCCAAAGATTCATTAAAAGGCAAGATTTGTATCGCTTACTGTCGATACAGAGCTGTTTACACTGCACTCACAAGACAGATACACATTGTTCTCTAACTCTATGCAACACATGCAACACATTACGTAAAAGAGGATAGAGTACATCAGGCATGTTGCATTAATGCACTAATGTACGACCCCACAGCACTCAAGTATTTATGTTCCTAAGGTCCATAACACTGGCAGCCCGGGCAGTGGCGATGGTCTGCACGGCCGGGTCCGCCTAGCGCAGCAGGGTCTCCCAGTCCTCCCAGGTCTTGAGGTTCTCTAGGTCCTGCGGGGCAGAGTCCGCCGGGCAGAGGGAAAGAATGTGGAGGGAAAAAGCGAAGGGTTCTGGGCATAGGGCGCAAGCAGGAGGGGGGAAGGAGGGATGATAGTGGGCTAGGGTAAGGGGTGAGGGGAGAGTGTGTGTCTGTAGTCTGCGCCACAGTGTTGCGTGTTTGTTATCTAGGGAGGGGTGGGGCGGGGGGTAGGGCTGGCGTGAGGCTCTGTATGCCTGCGTCAGCTCGCTGAATGAGTGCAGGCGCTCCATCGTGAATCCCCGATGTGAGCCCACCTGTGCCCGGTTTAATGAACCTTAGGGTAACAGGTTGGCGGCCTCGTTTCCGGGATTCCCGGAGTGCGCAGGCACCCATATCAGTTCCACTTGGCGGGGTGGGGGTGCATTGGGCGAGTCCAGTATGTCAGAAGCAGGGATATGGACTCGACTTCGAGCAAAATTTAGAATCGCAGCTTTAGAGTCAGTTAAAATATACCGTGCTTCCGTGCGGGTTATAGCAAGTGCAATGGCGGATTCCTCTGCAGCTTCTGGGGAGGTGTCTGGAGGGAGAGGTACTGTGAGGAGGTCGGATAAAAAGGAGTCCACCACAGCTGCGGTCGCTTCATCACCCGTGCAGGCAGCGTCCATCCATACGGCGTCTGGGTCGGAGCCGTACGCTCAATGGAGTGGCTTCGCACGGGCTCTGCGGCGCTGCTCATGTTGGGACGGGTGCATATTCCTCGGCAGCGGCTTGCTGAAGAGCTCCCGGTGAAGGGGACGTGGATGGTGAGGAGGGTTGGGTAGTGGGCTGGTATTCTGATTCCGAAGGAGTCCAGGATATACCGGCCTGGGGAGGTTTGTGCGAGCCTGATGTATTGGGCCTGTCGGTGGGCTTCCACCAGTTGCCCGATCGTGTTGTGAAGGCCCAGGCGTAGTAATCTGTCTGTGGGTGTGTTGAGGAGAAGATGAACTACAGCAAGCAATTCTTTGGGTGTAACGAGCACGGAAACGAGGATACGCTTTCCGTGGTAGGCCAGGACATTTGCTTACCCCGTCTTCTCGTGACAGAAGGCGTTGAAAGCCACGACGCAAGAATCGAAAGGCTTGCACACCGGTGTAGTGGTATTCTACAATCCAGTAAGCGAGCCGCGAGAGCAAGCATACATCTGAGATAGAGAAAGAAAAAAACTTTATTGTAACAGGAATTCGGGGCACGCCCCAGGGTCCCCGCACGACCCCACTGCACTCAAGTGTTTATGTTCCTAAGGCCCGTAACACTGGCAGCCCGGCCGGTGGCGATGGTCTGCACGGCCGGGTCCTCCGAGCGCAGCAGGGTCTCCCAGTTGAAGGCGTTGGGAGTGGTAAACTCCTATCAGGAGTTGCGGGAGGCCCACCTCGTGAACCAATATACGCGGCTATCGCAGACGGTTCCTGGGCGCCGCCTGCTAAACCGCTTACACATCCAACACACATGCATACCAGAGGGGACGGTGAACATCCCGGTGCTGTGGCGCCACATGCTCTCGGTCGCTCCGATCCCGCGTAACAAGGACATGGCTTCACATGAAGGCAGATGACAAGCGCGGGTTCGCACGCTTGAGAGGCAATATGGATATAAAGAGGGCGTCTACTACGTGGACATCACAGGGCCGTCGCCCGCGGGATTCTTCACGGCTGCCGTAGTCCACCGGGAAATGAATGTCGATGGGCTATCTTTTCGGGCCCCAAATTCAACACGAGCGGAGGAAGTCGCAATGGCTCTCGCCGCCGCCGATCCAAAATCGAAAACGGTTATCACAGACTCTCGCCGGGCCTGTGAGCATTATCTTGCAGGCGAAATATCACCTCTTGCCTCGCAAATTCTAAGACACGCTCTCGCCCATCCAACTCGCACAAAAGTGATCTGGGCTCCTGGCCACCAGGGTCTACAAGGCAATGAGGCCGCTGATGCGGCCGCCCGAGCGCTCACACACCGGGCTCCTCATCCTAGCTCTCCTGGCTCAGAAGCTCATAAACCGCTTCTGCGGTTCCGCGAAATCCTAAATCATTATTGCGACAGCCACCGTCTCTACCCGGCACCTTCCAAGGGGCGGAGTAAGGCGGAGGAGCGAACTCTGCGGCGCCTGCAGACAGGAACCCTTCTCTGTCCTGCCATAGCAAAACACTTCGATCCGAACACAGATGGGCGCTGCCCGCACTGTGGAGAGATCTGCGATATCTTTCACATGGTGTGGGCATGCACTCAGAATTCTCACCTTCCCCCTTCTCCCACCCCCACCCGAGAGGCATGGGGGACTGCCCTCCTCAACTGCTCCACGCTGGAGTCCCAAAGGGCCCCTCTTGTCAAGCGGGCGCGAGACGGGGCCTCGTCGTGCGGTGTCCCGGACTAAGGATACCGACCATGCAGCAGGGTTTTTTAGCCCTCAAGCTCTCTTTGAATAAAAGTTTTTCACCATCACCCAGTTATCCGAGGTCTTGTGGTTCTCTAGGTCCCGCGGGGGAGGATCCGCCGGGCAGAGGGAAACGATCTATTCATCTGGAAAGCAAAATGGACCCCGTAGTCGAATGTCACCCCAACGCCATCTACCGACCCTAAAGCCCTTAATGCTAACGATGTAGTAGTTTACCTGAATGTAACTGCTTCGAAGTAGCCCGAAAGCTTCTGCCACTCACTATGTTTAGCTGCCTCACTCATGCAATTCAGAATAACAAACATGAACACTTCCTCAAAGAAAATATTATTTATGCATTTTCTAGAGCAGCACGACAGGCTTATTGGTATTGCGCGACTGAAACAGAGAACTTTGCTAGCACATTTGATAGCGCCTTCGAGAGAGAGAGAGAGAGAGAGAGAGAGAGAAAGAGACTCTTTAATGAAATGCAGAGAATTTAGCCGGCGTTTAAAAATCGCTGGCATGCTGCGTAGGAAGGGGAATTTAGGAGGAAAAGACAGAAGGAGAGCAGCGTGGAAGAGGTAAAAAAAAAAAAAAACCCGGAGATAAAATGCGGCCATGAAATGGGTACATTCCATAATATAGGTGGCTTCATCGGCTCTCGATTCGGGGTCATTTAACACTGCTTAGTTCGGGGCGACCCTTGGCCTCAATTCAAGGCTCCGCGAACCTTTTGTGCGTACGCTTAGGTCGGAGCGTTCGTACTGTGGCGCCAAAGAGGTTTAGCGGCTCTACAAGGACGGCCGCAGAGGGCCATGTACCCCATGTTGCGGCAGGTGCGTCCTCGTGTCACTGGAGGAGCACCAGTTCCTTCGGCGCTGGTCTACCCGCTTCATCGTCGTGGGCAGGGGCCGTGTTACGGTGCGGCCCCTGCCATATTAAGTGTTGCGCGCGTTCTTCGTGCGCGGGTTTTTGTGCGCGGGTTTTTGTCCGCGGTTTTCAACCCGGCGTGCTTCCGCCGCTTATGGACCGACTAGAACTTTCTTGGACACTTTTTGTTTTTGGACACTTCCGGTCCCTGTGAGTGTGTGTGCATAGGGCGACATCAGTTGCCGCAATGTATCTTTGTTTTTGTAGAGGGACGGATGTTCCTTTTATGCGAAGCATATTACTGGAGCTACACTACAGCCCGTCGAGCGCGGCGGTGGAGCTACCATTGACCTTTAGCGTGACCACGTGACACCACGTGACAACATGACGTCACAGCAGAGGAGCGATGGGCTGCCGGCTCGCGCGGTCGGCCGCGGCGGTGGAGGCTCCACATCAGAGGCGCGGCGGCTGACCACGTGACAACATGACGTCACAGCAGAGGAGAGATGGGCTGCCGGCTCGCGCGGTCGGCCGCGGCGGTGGAGGCTCAACATCAGAGGCGCTGCAGCTGACCACGTGACGCTACAGCAGCGGTATAAAGCTGAGCTTGCCGTTAAGTATCTGTTCTCGCTTCGGCGAGCGCGGCTTCGGCCGCTTATCTGTTTTTTGAGCAGCGTCCGCTCCGGCGGACGCAGTTGTTGCTGCGACGCGCGTCTTTCCTTTCCTCTCTCTCTCCTTCCTCTGATCTTTTAACTCTCCTCTATCTGCACGTGGCAGCGGTGGTGGCTTGGCTCGAGCCAGTAGCAGGCCCGTGCAATTTCCTTTTCATCCTTCTCTCAGTCACAACAACAACGACAACAACTCCGGGCACTTACGAGGCGGCCAGGTGTTGGGATGCCGCCTAGAAGCAGGGCTGATTCGAACGAGAAGCGAAAGCTTCAGCGTGCCACAGAGACCGATGAAGAGCGGGATGAACGTCTGGCTAAGCGGCGTGCTAAATATGCGGCTCGGCGACAACGTTCTACAACAACTGAAGAACAAAGCGAGGTACTTTACCAAGCCTAGCCATCAATATGTTTTTCATCTGACTAGGCTTAACCTTAGCTAAGCCTCAGCCATTTTTTGATCGTGAGTCCAAATAAACTTCTCTCTTAGAGTGATAATGCGGAAGCATTTTATGTACAACTACTCAAGGTAGATATACACATTCCAAGAAATTACAATGACCTGACTTGGACACAAACATAGCTTTCTCTTGCGTAGGGCCGACTTAAACCACTTAACTGCAATTCCAATACACAAGCGACAATGGGGATGGGTAAACGCAATGTGTTCCAATAAAGGCTCTGTGTAGTGTAATGCCGCATCAAGCAGAGAGAGAGAAAAAAAATTGTCGACGATTACGTTACTACCTAAACCAAACTTGAGCGCAGCACATCAGCTGTTTCAGCTTTTCGATAGATTGAGGCAAAAAATTTGAGCGAGACATGCATGTACAATTACAGACAACTTACTTTTCACACATATTCTTTCTTTAAGAAACACCCCACTGACAGTTCTTTATTGTAGTGAAGGAAGCTTTGTAGTCGGAAAAATAGATGTATGCTCGGCTTGCTGCACCAATGCCTGGTTCTCAACGACGAGGTCTATGCAAGTATTTCGCGTGGTTTTCACAGTCGTGGGAGGTATTACGAGCGAGAGGAACCGGATGTTCTCCCGCATAAGTGGCAAGAAATTCTTGTCTGTCTTTATATCTACATTAACGTCCCCACCCTCCCTTACACCCTGGCAGGTGGCAGTTAATGGTTGATCACGAGAGTTCGCTCAGTATTGTCAGTGCTATCGCATGCAGCCCACACCCGTCTCTCATCACCCTACGCACCTATAAGCGCAATTCAGGCGTCAGCTGAGCCATGGAGCCAGTTATGCGTACTTGCTTTCCTTAAAACTATCGGAGTGAAAAATGTTAACAGCAATGCCAAAGAACACAATGAACGCCGGCGGCCTATGACTTTAGCGCCGCGTTTCTGACAGAACCTTGTCAATGACTGAAGCCCACATATCTCTCTCATCACCCGATGTACCTATAAGCACGATTCAGGCGTCTAATATCCCAGGGAGCCATTATGCGCACTTCCTTTCCTTCAAATGAACGGAGTGCAAACCGTTGTCAGTGCCAAAGCCAATGAACGCAAAAAACACCGACGGCTTATGGCTTCAGCGCCGCGTTCCTGCCAAGACGTTGTCAATGCCAGTGCATGCAGCCCACACCTGTCATTACCGCCACTTAGATTAAAGCACATTTGAGGTGTTCACTGTTCCAGGAGGGCAGTTATGAGCCTTCCTTCTCGTTCACGTGTCCACTGAGATGTGGACACCTCGTCCTCACCTCACGCTGTGTATATCCTGGCATTGCAGAGCTAAGCCACCGGCAATTTTTTTCAGGCGAAAGCCTTTAATGCCTCATACTGTCGTGACCAAAGAATGTTAGCAAATTTGTCCGCGTTTCGGCCATCCCTACTTAAAAAAACTCTGTCGAAAATGGGAATCGAACCAGGGCCTTTGGCATTTGAAGATGTGACGCTTCCACTCCGCCACGAAGGCTCTGGGTTTGGGCATGAATAAAGGCACATCTTGTGAATGCATGGGTTTCATAAATGAAATAACAATAAACAAAATAAAAAACATAAAAATAAAAATAAAAACAAACAAAAATAAGAATAAAATAAAAAATGGAGTATGAAAAAAAAAACAGTGCGCCAGGGAACGCTTTCGCCTTGCAGCACTTTAGAGAGCCAAAGTGCCCCCTGAATTTTAATGCTGCCCTTATGGGCCTCCCCGAGATGCTCAATGAGGTGGATGGCGTACGCCACGCCACCTACACAGACGGCATTACTATCTGGTCGTCTGAGGGCAGCGTGGGGCAGATGGAGGGGCCCTCCAAGACGCCGCCTCGGTACTGCAAGATTACGCTCGGGAGTGTGGTATAGAATGCGCTCCGAAAAAATCAACTCCTGCACATTAGAAAGAATAAAAACCTAGGAAAGAACATGCAAATTTATGTTAACGACACCCAGGTACCAGTGGTGGAGACGCTTCTGGTATTGGGATTACAAATTAATAAGCGGGGTAACAATGCGACGGCCTTCCAAAAAATAAAGTCCACCTGCGAACAAATTAGTAGCATAATTGGCAAGATATCCTGCAAGCACGGTGGACTTCTCGAAAAAGAAACCGTTCGCCTCGTTCAGGCGTTCATCGTCAGTCACGTGGCGTATGCGCTTCCCTACCTCACGCTATTCACCGCCTGCTTACAGGAGGTATTCCGGGGCCTGAAATCGGAACAATGAGAGTAGTAGTAAAGACCTTTAATCGACCATAATTTAGAGACCGAGCATGTCGACCGCCTGGGCGACCAGAAGTCGTGTTCTTCCTCCCCTTCAGCGCCAAGCCAGTCGAGCCAGGTGGTGATGGATAGAGAAGGTGGGGGGTAGGAGCCCGACTGCTGAGCAGCCGGGCAATAGAAGAGGCAATGGGCTAGGTCCGCATGGTTACAGGGGCAGTTGGGACAGGAGGGGTCTGATCGATAGCGATAGAGAAAGAGGCGGGACGGGGTGATAACTGCATTCATTTGTATGTGCCGAAGGAGGCGAGATTCCGGCACCATGAGTGATGAATGAGGGGGAGGGTAAAGGCGTTTGTCGAGGCGGAGCTGAAGGTAGACCTCTTTTATGGTGCGGCGAATGGTGAGTCTCCCACCGTCCTCTGAGGGCTTGGGCTATGGGATAAACGGTGCCCGGAGAGGTGTGTCGCGGGTGAGCTGATGAGCCAGCTCATTGCCGTCAATCCCTAAATGCCAGGGACCCAGCAGAGGAAAACGATGGAAGGCTGCAGTGCGGAGAGCGCACGTTCGACCTCCTATTGGAGAGAAGGGTTCAGGGTGCGTTTCTGTATGCGGTGTATAGCGACTTGTGAGTCTGAATAGACTGTGTACTCTTGGAGAGAGCGAAGGAGGGCAAATGACTGGAAGGCATGCGCAATGGCGAGGACGTCGAGCGACAGTGCGTCTGGAGAATGTAGATACGGCCCGCTGGTGTGGGTTTCAGGAGCATGGAGGTGTGGATGGTACAGGGCGCAGCCGCAGGAACCTCGAAGAGCCACGTAGGAGGCATCCATGTAGGCTACACCCTGGGTATCAAAGAGAGGGGAATGGTGCTGCGCGGCCGCATGGCGATGGCCGGCGCGCAGGACGGGGGAGATGTTTGTCGGGAAGGGAAGGATACCAAGATTGGGAGCGGGGGTAACAGTGGGAGATAAGAGTTAATTTAGAATACCTGAGTAATTTGTGATTCGCTGATGACATTGCCTTGATAAGCCTCTCAGGACATGAACTGCAAAGCATGTTCATGGAGTTAGACAGGCAGAGCAGAACGGTGGGGCTAAAAACTAACATGCAGAATATCAAAGCAAGGCTCAACAGCCTAGAAAGGGAGCAGCAGTTCGTAATTAGTAGCGAGATGCTGGAAGTAGTAACAGAATATTTCTCTTTGGTGTAGGTAGTGGCCGCTGATCCGGATCATGAGAGGGAAATAACTAGAAGAATGGGGTGGAGGGCATATGGTAGGTTCTTTCAGATCATGAATTGTAGTTTACCAATATCCCTAAAGAGAAAAGTATACTATAGCTGTATCTTACCGGTCTTCACCTATTGGGCAGAAACTCGGAGGCTAACAAAGAGGGTTCAGCTTAAGTTAAGGACAACGCAACGAGTTATGGAAAGAAAAATTATGGCTATAACGTTTAGAGATCGAAAGCGGGCGGAGTGGGGGAGGGAACAAACGTGTGTTATTTACATCCTGGTTGAAATCAAGAGGAAGAAATGGGCTTGGGCAGGGCATTGTTGTGCCATCGAGGTGGTCCCGTAGCGCTCGCCACCCGTTTCGCGACTGAGCGCTGCCACCTCTCTTAGCGGTAGCGAAGACTCCGAGTCAGGCGTCGGTGAGACTAAGAAAAACGCTTTATACACTATATACAGGGCGTAATGTAGTACAACATCGGTACGGGGGCCGAGAGCTACACAACGCGACTGTTCTCGCAGAGCGACGACCAGCGAGACACCAGCGCGTCACACCATCCGACTCCACTCGTGAGTAGCACTTGATTCACGGTGGGACGGTCTCTTCGCCGCCATCCAAGCGGCAGCGGTGGGGCTTATAAAGCCTGAGGAACGGTGCTCCCTGAAAACTGTCCATTCCGAAGGCAGCACTCGACGGCAGTCTGCGAGGTCCAACCAGTGACTGCGCCGGCCACCCGCTTCAAATTTTGCCGCGCGCGGTGATATCCGGGGAAAGGGAAACCGGCGCCTCGCTGTCTGGCAGCTTGCGGCATGTCCAAGCTTGTTGCTCGCCGATGATTCCCCTCAGACCCCGCTGCCTCACGGCACAGCATCGTGGCTTGTCAAGGGGGCGTTAGGGCACGCTGCCTTGTGGCGCAGCCCCCGGGCTTGTCAAAGGTACGTTCGCAGGAGAAAGTTTGCGGCCTGCAGAATTGGAATCCGGGCGGATTTCCCGGCATAACAGCATGTAATGCGAAAGCAATAACCGCTGGTCCTTAAGAGTAACGGAGTGCATTCTACGAGAAGGCAAACGTAGCAGGGGGCGGCAGAAAGTTAGGTGGGAAGATGAGATTAATAAGTTTGCGGGGATACGGTAGCCGTAACTGGCAAAGGACTGGGTTAATTGGAGAGAGAGAGCGGAATTTTAATGAGAGGAAAGGTGGAGAGTTCAGCCTAGGGAATTGGAGAGACATGGGAGAGGCCTCTGCCGTGCAGTGGACGTAGTGAGGCTGATGATGATTTTGACGATGATGATGACCTCACTCTAAGGAAGAGCGACCGCGGGAACCTCAACGCGATGGTTCGGGCGGAGGTTAAAATGGTACAAGGAGTCCCTGCCAAAGCGTCTACGGAGCGCCTGCTCGAACTTGGTGTCCACAACTCGGTGGAGGAGCTGACTGAGGGCCACAGAACAAGCCAAATTGCCTTACTCTCAGTGACCAGCGCCGGCAGACAAGTCCTTCGGGACCTCAGACTCGCGCTGCTCCCCACCACCGAGCCCAGAGTCTACATGTCTTGAGGTTCTCTAGGCCCCGCAGGGGAGGGTCCGCCAGGCAGAGGGAGAGGATGTGGAGGGAGGAGGTCGAGTCCACGTCCCTGCTTTTGGCATAGTGGACTCGCCCAATGCACCCACACCCCGCCAAGCGGAGCTGATATGGGTGCCTGCGCACACCGGGAATCCCGGAAACAAGGCCGCCAACCTTTTAGCCCGAGGTTCTTTAAAACGGGCTCAGATGGCCTTAGATCGGGGTTTCACGAAGGAGCGCATGCATTCATTCAGTGAGCTGACACAGGCATACAGAGCCTCACGCCAGCTCTACCCCCTCCCATCCCTCCCTAGGTAACAAACACGCAACACTCTTGCGCAGAATACAGCCACACACTCTCCCCTCACCCCTTACCCTAGCCCAATATCATCCCTTGGCACATGATCGGCCAGCGCCCAGAGGTTGGACTGATGTGGGTCCCGCACTGATGAAGCGAATTCTAATTTAGGTTGGATGAATGTTAGGTAAAGAATAATAGCTGATAATATATGCGTGTCATTCTGAAATTGTTTAAGTCACCGCGGTGGCTCAGTGGCTATGGTGCTCGGCTGCTGACCCGTCCTCCTGGAATACGTCAATGCGATTTGGCGCGGGGACACCCCCCTGCCAATCGAATGGAAAACGGCTTTGGTCACTTTTATTCCTAAAGCTGGCAAAGCAATTGACACAGAAAACCTCCGCCCCATCTCTCTCACCTCATGTGTGGGCAAACTAATGGAGACGATGGTGCGGGATCGGTTATCTACATATCTTGAAAACAAACAAGTCTTTGCGAGCACCATGTTCGGATTCCGCCCACACAGATCCGCACAGGATGTCCTCCTGCAACTCAATCGGGAAGTCCTTGAGCCCCTCGAATGCCCCCATAATGACCAGGTAGTACTCGCCTTGGATCTTAAAGGGGCATTTGACAATGTAACACATGAGATCATACTCACTAACCTAAGTCACACCGACTGTGGCCTCAACACATTCCAATACATAAGCCAATTTTTAATAGATCGTCAGTCCTACATACGAATTCAAGATAGAGACCATGGTCCTTACCTACTCGGCACGCGGGGAACCCCTCAAGGCGCGGTACTTTCCCCGCTGCTCTTCAATCTGGCCATGATGCACCTGCCGGCCCAGCTGAGTGGTGTCGCCGGCGTGCAGCACGCCCTGTACGCCGATGACAAAACTCTGTGGGCCACACAGGGCAGCACAGGAGACATTGAAACCAGCCTGCAAACAGCGGCGACGATAGTAGACCGCTACGCCCGCCGCTGCGGTCTTCAATGTTCCCCTCAAAAATCGGAATTTGTGCACCTCCGCCCCTCACAGAAGTGCACAACTAAAATATATCTCTCTCTTGAGAGTGGTCCCATACACGAAAGTGATGAGATACGGGTACTCGGACTCTACATCCACAAACACAGGCGGCCAGACACTACATTGGCCAAACTCCGTAAGGTGGGGGACCAGGTGGGCCGCATGGTCCGTCGGGTTTCCAACAAACGCGGAGGGTTACGAAGTAAGGATGCCTTGCGGCTGCAAACGCCTTTGTAACCAGTCGAATTCTCTATTCGACTCCTTATCTCCACCTACGGAAACAAGAGGAGGACGCCCTTGAGGTCATCCTTCGCAAAATTGTTAAACGTGCCCTTGACCTCCCCATCACTACTTCAAACAGCCGGCTTATGGCTCTTGGGGTGGTGAATACTTTCCGGGAACTCCGGGAGGCGCACCTTACAAACCAGTACACGCGCTTGTCGCTAACGGAGTCGGGTCGCCGCCTTCTTGATCGACTCCATATCCAACACACCCCTGCAATGGAAGACAGGTTTCGCTTCCCGGAACTGTGGAGACGTGCCCTCCACGTGCGGCCTCTTCCAGCAAACATGTCACATGAAGACCATAATGGTCGGCGCCTCGCACGAGCGGAAGCGCTAGCCCGATATTATGGCAACAAAACAGGTGTATACTACGTGGACGCCTCCGGCCCTCAACGGGGGATGGTACACGGCCGCGGTAGTTCACAACAGCAACACAGTTAACGGCCTAACTTTCAGAGCCCGCAGTGCAACACAAGCAGAAGAGGTCGCGATTGCTCTCGCGGCCTCACATTCCAATTCAAAATACATAATCACCGACTCGCGAGGGGCCTGTCGGAACGTCGAACAAGGCTGCACTCCCTTCCTAGCCTATCGAATATACCAAAATTGCATACGGGATACGGAGCCCGCACACCGTTACCTCATATGGGCCCCTGCTCATCAGGGGTTGGCAGGAAACGAGGCAGCAGACGCAGCCGCCCGCGCGCTCTCTCACCGGGCTGTTTTCTCCTCCCCGTCCGATCAGGAACCCGATTTTAATCCGGTCTATACATTCAAAGATATTACAACATATTATCAAAATTGTCATCGCCTTTACCCTAGCCCATGTAAAGGACTTAAGAAGGCGGATGAGCGGCTCCTTCTCCGCCTTCTCACCAATACATTGCTGTGCTCGGCAGCGCTAAAACATTTTGACCCCTCCTTTAGCGGCAGCCGCCCACACTGTAGTGCAGTGTCTTCTGACACTTATCACATGGTGTGGGCCTGCCCCTCCAACCCCGCTATTCCCCCCATCCCCAACCCAACCCGGGAGGACTGGGAGGCGACCCTGCTCGGCTGCCACGACTTACAGGCCCAACAAGCCTTAGTCGGGCGCGCCCGGGCGGCGGCAACCGCCACTGGGGTCCCATACTAGGGACCTCCACCTAGTGTTTGTAAGGATCGGTCCCTCACGGGCTGATCCAAACATACCTCCTGCTCATTCGTAATAAATGTTTTCACCACCACCACCACCACCCGAAAGAAGCGTGTTCGATCCCGGCCGCGGCGGTTGAATTTCTTTGGATGAGAAATTCTAGAGGCCCGTGTACTGTGCGTTCTCAGTGCACGTTAAAGAACCCCAGGTGGTCGAAATTTCCGGAGCCCTCCACTACGGCGTCTCACATAGCCTTAGTCGCTTTGAGACGTTAAACCCCATAAACCAAAACCAAAAACCAGTATATACGAGAATGAAAATAGCTCAACACCTGCCTTTGCGTTCATCATGTTGAGTTATAATAGACCTCTTAATATTTGAGACACTAAAAGGAGGTCCCATATGCGCGATTAAGGCGTCTACTGACACAGGGAGCCAGTTATGCGGACTTTGCTTAAAATGGCCGTAGTCTAAAATGTCAACGCCAACACCAATGAACACCATGAATGCCGACGGGCCATGGGTTCAGGGCTGCGTTTCTGCTACAACGTTGTCAATGTAAACGCATGCAGAAAACACCTGTCATTACCGCCCCTTAGCTTAAAGCGCGACTGAGGTGTCCACTGTTCAGAGGGGCCTGTTATGCTCCTTTCCTCTACTTTCGAAGCTCCCGCTATTCATTGGTTTCGTAGCTAAAGCGCGACTAAGGTGTCCACTGTCCCAAAGGGGGGGAGGGACGTGGTGACCTTGGCTTTACCTGGCGTAGTGATGCTTTCGCTTCAGTGCCGAGTTTCTGATCCAAGCTAAGAAAGAAGGATAAGGCTACCTAGCTCTTCATTGGTGACGAACCGGCACACATCCGGGTTACACTAGCCAAAGCAAACGGCAAAAAATGTTTCCACAACAAACGCGTTCCACGTCATTCCTGCTTATACTGTTCTATGAAGCACTTTCTCAAGGTTAAAGATGTGTGGGGGGACGCCGACTGCGCTCGGAGCGAGCGGACGCATCTTATATGCGGTCCGCGATTTTCCGACGATTTCATCAGTTTCCGGCTATTTACAGCCACCAATTTTTCACAGGACGGCCCGCCACCCATCCGGCGTCACCTGTGGGACTTTTAACCACTTTCAGGCGAGTGCCTTCAACTTTACGGCCGATTTGCGGCCACGCCCGACCGCGGGAGCTAGGCCTAACGGCTCAGCACGCCTAGTGCGTGCTCTGCTCCCAGCTGCGGCGGCGACGCCCGCTTCGCCTCGACGGCGCTTCCCTGCATTTCAACATGCAGTACACAGTCACCGGCACGGATGTTACCGCCGCGGAGCTGGCCGATGGCACTTGGACGGCGCTCGAAATGCAACGCCGCTACAGACGCCGGCCACCACCGGCAACGCCGCCGGCCACCACCCAAACGCCCGCAGCCACCACTGTCCTGTCAGACCAACGACCCCGCGGCCGTCCACCTCCGCCGACTAAACGACGACCACTTCCTCGCCTCCTTCAGAGGACTACAAAATCGTCTTCCGACCTCAAGGTACCGTCGACCTCAAAGCAGTCGGCCCGGCCAAATTGGCGATGGCCATCTACAACGCCGCCAAGATCGACGGCCGCCTTGCAATAACCGCCGACCAAGTCCGCATTCATCCTACAAACAACACTGTCACCATCAGCACACCGGACAAAGAACGGGCGTTCCTGTATGTTAAAATATAAAGTTTAACCATTGACTCCAACGCCATCCTGGTAGCCACGTATGCTCCAGCCCCCGATGACTCCGTGCGAGGAATAATCTACAGAGCCTACAGTCACGAGACCGACGCTGAGATCCTCGCTGAGCTCCAAGCTCGAAACCCCGAACTCCCCATAGTCGCTGCACGACGCATGGGCCGCACACGACATTTCGTGGTGACTATCGCTAATGCCAAGCTACCCCGCTACGTGAGGTATCTCGGCTTCACTTTTGAGGTGTTCCCCTACAAAAGCCGGCCGGAGGCATGCTTCAACTGCCGGAAGCTAGGGCACAGGGCGGATGTGTGCCCCCACCCACGAAAACCAACCTGCCGACGCTGTGGCACAGCACATGACGCTCCTCCAGCTGGCCAACCGCCCACGTGCCAAGCCTCATGTATCGTCTGCAAAGGTGGCCACCCGACAGGCAGCAGAAGCTGCAAATACCGGTTCACGTCCTCCACTCGGCCCAAGTCTTCCCCATCGGTCACTGACGCCGATACCGGCTCCAACTCGACAAACCCCGGACGCCAGTCCCGGTCCCGAGACCGCAACCGCGGCGACCACAACCTACTGCGGGACGACTCCTTCCCCCCGCTCGGCAGCGACAGCCCTTCCAGTCGCACTCGCAGCCGTTCCACATCCGCCTCACGCAGCTCTCGGGTCAGCTCTCAAGGCCGGCCGGAGACCAAAGCAGTCAAACAAGTTGGATGGAAGACTCCTGCACAAGTCACCGCTTCTCCACCTGATTCACAGGTAAGGGAGCTGGCAGACATGGTCAAGGAACTACAGCTACAATTGGCCAAAGAAAATGCCAAAATTCTTAGCCTAGAATCAGCACAGGCAAACCCCAAATTGCAACCGCAGCAGGTGGCTCACGCTCCCACATCCGACCCCGTAGGTGATCCACGCATGGACACTGAACAGTCTAAACGCAACAAGCGCAGAGCCCCTCCCCCCTCCTCACAAGCAGACATAGATGCCAAATTCGAGGCAGCTGATACGCGAATGGCTCAATTCGAGGGCGCCCTCCATCGACTAGCCCCCACCATTGACCGTCTAGTAGAAAGCTGCGCCACAATGGCAGCCAACATCCAAACCCTTCATGCCAGGCTCGATACTCTCACGAATCCCCAGATATCCGCAACCCCTTTGAAGACGACAACCCCTCCTAACTACCCAGCACCCATTATTGTCGCCACATCGGAGAGTGCAACCGCGCGCTCACGTGCAGGCGGCATTCTTAAATCACCCGTCGCGCTATCACAGCGCCCCGAACCCTACGGGAAACGCGATGGCTAGCTCCCCCTTCACAGTTTGGCAATGGAACTGCAGGGGCTTCAAGGCGAAGCGGCGAGCCTTGGAGCACACCCTGCAGGCCCAGCCGCACACTCCCCACATCATCGCACTTCAGGAAACCTACATGGACACGAAACTTACCAGCTACGCCGCATATAACCAACAAACAACAACAGACAACGGCCCAACACCGCCATCCTGGTCCACCGAAATTTAGCAGCTAATCATATAGACCTTAGTTACCCCGAGGTTCCGCACACTTTCGTACAGGTCCTACCGAACAGCCGCTCACAAGCCCCACTCCACATCCTCAACGTCTACAGTCCCCCTAGCGACAAAAGTACACAAGTGGCAACCCTCGTTCGTAAGGCCTGCGCGGCTGCACAAACAGGGATGCTACTCATCTTAGGTGACTTCAACGCGCCGCATACCAAGTGGGGCTACCCCCGCAAAGCATGCGGTCGTAAGGGAGCCAAAGTGTGGGAGACAGCCCAAACACTGGGCCTGACACTACTCCTAGACCCCGACAAGCCTACTCGCATTGGAAACAGTGTCACACAGGACAGCTGCCCCGATCTCACTTTCGCCCGCAACATCCCAGACGCACGCTGGGAAAACCTCGGCATGAACATAGGTAGCGACCACTATGTTCTCAGCACAACCTTCACGGCTACACACAGCAAAGCCCCCAACCGAACAATCAGGCACACTAACTGGGACGCCTTCCGATACGTGCGCGGCAAACGCAATTCGGCCCCCATAGACGACCTGAACACATGGACAAACTCGCTGCTCGTAGACACCGCCAATGCCACCTCCACCACTACCCAGGACGAGGATGGCCCCTCGCCCGGCGCCAAACTCATACACATGTGGGAGGCCCAGCGCAGTCTTAGCGCTCGCTGGCTGCGCCAAAAACACAATCGATCCCTCAAGCTCCGTCTCGTTCCCCTCGAGCGAGAGATCGAAGCTTACTCCATCAAACTGAGTCAGGAGCAATGGCATCAAACCTGCGACCGTCTTAACGGCCAGTTAGGATGCAAAAACTCGTGGTTCTTGCTCAGACATCTACTGGACCCAACTCACACCAAATCCACATCTCACAAGAACCTCACCCGTGTCATACACGCTTTTCAGGGCACAAATGAGGAACTCCTCGCTACCCTGAAAGACAAATACATCAATACTTCCACTGAAATTCCCATCCCTTCAGGGTACACGGGTGCTCAGAACACCAACATGGACGCCGACATCACGGCAGGAGAAGTCCGCGCCGCCCTCAACCAGATTAAAACCACCGCAGCCGCTGGCGACGACCACATAACCAACAAGATGCTTCGTAACCTCGAAGATCAGTCCGTCGAGGCACTCACGGACCTCTTCAACCAACACTGGCATGAGGGCCGCCTTCCAGACACTTGGAAGCATGCCAAAGTGATTTTCATACCTAAGCCAGGCAAACGACTCGAGCTTGGCAACCTTAGGCCCATCTCGCTCACGTCTTGCCTGGGAAAGGTCATGGAACACGTCATACTCAATAGACTACACACTCACGTAGACCAAGAGGACCTTTTTCCCCCCACTATGATCGGCTTCAGGACCGGCCTCTCCACTCAAGACATTATGTGGCAAATCCAACACGACATCCTCGATCCGAGACCCATCCAAGCTACACGAACTATCCTAAGCCTAGATGTCAGCAAGGCTTTCGACAACGTGTCACATGCTTCCATCCTGGCAAACCTCTCACAAATGAATGTAGGCACTCGCACATACAACTACATCGCCGACTTTCTTCATAACCGTACAGCAGAACTTCACATTGCAGACCTCCACAGCGAGAAGATCACACTAGGCACCCGAGGAACATCACAAGGAGCAGTCCTATCTCCGTTCCTTTTCAACACTACAATGAGAGGCCTCCCTCCGCTCCGGGAAGAGATACCTCACATTAAACACTCAATATATGCCGACGACATTACCCTGTGGACCAACTCTGGCTCTGACGGGGAAATCCAAAACTCCCTCCAAACAGCAATCGATAAAGTACACTCCTTTGTACAGGCGAACGGGCTCACATGCTCCTCCACGAAGTCAGAATTACTAGTCATCAGGGACAGACGAGCTCGCTTGCCAGTCCCCGACCAGCAATAACCTATTGTGCTTGAAGTCGACACACATCCCATACCGCCGGTCCGCACCATCCGCGTTCTGGGTATGTTAATACAGAACAACACGCAAAACTCGGAGGCCATTCAGCGCCTCCGCACCACAGCCAATCAGATCAACGGCCTTACCCGCCGCATCAGCACCCGCCGCAGAGGTATGAAGGAGGATGACCTCTGTCGGCTCACGCAAGCTTTCCTCATTAGCAGGATAGTCTACTCCTACCCCTACTATCACCTCCGCCGGAAGGACGAGGAAGCTGTGAACAGCATTATACGTTCAGCGTACAAAGCGGCACTGGGGCTACCTCAGTACGCCAGCACACAGCACCTCCTCCAACTCGGCATCTACAACACGCTCACAGAACTCATAGAGGCACACAAGACCGCCCAAATCCACCGCCTCTCCCGCACTAAACACGGGCGGCTCATACTTGACCGTCTCAACATCAACCCCTTAGGCGACGTCCACCCCACGACACCCATTCCGATAGGGGTCTATAGCCGCCTAGTTATAAAACCAATCCCCAAAAACATGCTACCTGGCCGCCATGATACGCGCCGTCAGCTGAAAGCCCAAGCACTAGATGCCACATACCTTGCCGACGAACACGCAATATACGTAGATGCTGCACGGCAAAGTGCAAACACATACGTGGCTTGTGCAACCACGCCACAATCTACTCTCGTCACCGCCGCCACAGTAGTAGCTCACTCTCCGACAGCGGCAGAAGAAACCGCCATCGCGCTGGCCATCGCTGACCCACGTACGCGCACAGTCCTAAGCGACTCCAAAAGAGCGATACAAAATTACTCGGCAGGTTTTATCTGCCACCCCGCTGCACGCATCCTTCGCGGCTGCACTCTCGACCATAAGATCAACCTGGTCTGGGTACCCGCCCACGCGGGAAACTCTGGAAACGAAGGGGTGGACCGACTAGCCCGAGGACTAACCAACCGGGCGGCCGGCCCCACGGATCCAGACGCTCTTGCCGAGGCTCCCCAGACCTTTGCCGAAATTACCAACCTCTACAGAGAGATGAGACGCCAGTTCCCGCCTCCACACCACGACTTGAATCGAGCGCAAGCCAGCTTGCTCCGCAGGTTGCAGACGCACTCCATCCTTAGCCATTCTAGACTTTCACTCATCACAGACGGGGAATATGACCCCGTCTGCTAAAATTGTTAGCAGGGAGAAATCGCCACCCAGGCACACATCCTCTGGGGTTGCGCGGGAAATCCGCCCCCTCGAACCTTACTGCTAGCTCTCTCCGAAGAAGGATGGAACCAACTCCTCAAAAGGCCAGACAAGAGCATCCAACTGGCACTCATTTCGTGGGCCCAGGAAGTCGCCCCCACCTGGGGGCCACACCAAGCCCACCTGCCCTAAATCCCTCCAATCTATGGCAATAAAATTGTTTCTCTCTCTCTCTCTCAAGGTTAAAGAGAAAAACAACATCAAAAAACCAAATTAGTTTTCTACGCATACCGCGTACTCTCCATTGATACAATCGCTTTTCTGCCGCTCGGTCCATTAGGCAAAAACGATCACGAAGAAACAAATTGCAGTAAGTGCAACAAGCAGAAGCGCCACCTCACATTAGCCTTCTGCGTGAACAATGGTTAGAGTTTACGATGCATTTGTCAGCCTTGGCACAAGCGGAGCGGACTTGAAATCTCCGACGGGCTTTTGTTGCGAAGCAGCACTACGCTAGTTGCGGAGCCATTTCGCGGAGCTCCAGAAAGGCCAAGCTGCGCATGCGCCAGGAGCGGGCGACGTCCCACGGCGCACAACTGGCGCGCCGGAGCCGCCACCGGACCACCGCCGGAGCCGCTGCCGCCGTCGAGCGCTCTCCATCCCCTCGCCGATAGACTCTCTCTCTCTCTTCCTTTCCTCAAATGCAATTTTCATTTTCTTCATTATGGCCCCTCTTTCTTCTTTCACTCCCATTTTCTCCCTTCCTGTACGGTGCGGTTCATGTGTCCGCCATGATGCCAGAAAATTACTGTGCCATTTCCTTTCCTCAAAAAGCGTTGTGTTCAAAGGGCATGACATTGGGCAGAACGGGTGGTAGGGTTTCGCGGACTTCCTGAAGCGTCATTCATTTGCAGTTAATTACTATTAAGGCGAAATCCTTTAATGTCTCATAGTGTCGTGACCAAGAAGTGTTAGCAAATGTGTCCGCGTTTCGGATTGGTCGAAATTGTCGTGACGTCACTTCGCGCGAATTTCAAATGGGGCCAATTGTACCTTGGCTATTAGCCATGCGACCAATTAAATGAATGTTATAGTGATGGTCTAGGTAAGTGGGACTGAGTTTAGTTAATTAGTTAATAAACCACCTAGCCTAATTAACCTTTCAAGTAGGAGCAGATAAATAAATAAAACCGAGAAGGAAATTGGCCGAGTTGGGGAATCGAACCAGGGTCTCCGGAGTGCGAGACAAGCACGCTACCCATTCCGCCATGCGAGCTTTTTTTTATTTATTGCCTGGCTTTGGCTCATGACATTGCACAACAAAAATACACATAACGCTATATACATACGACACTGTCGTGGTTTCCGCTCGATGGATTGGAATGAACAAAGGCGCGTATGGTGAATAGGGTGTCTTCGTTCACCCCCGTCTTCCTCCCTTCTATTACGGCGAGGTTCAGGTGTCCACTGAGATATGAGAGGCAGATACATTTCCTTTCCTCAAAAACCAATTTACTGTCGAGCAAGGCGTAGAGCCGAAGGGGCGATGGCCTTCTGTAGACTCCCTGGCAGCGTTGCAAGACGATGTCGCGTTCCACTCAGAGGCGGAGCTTAACATCTTAGCCACACATCAGTGGCTTCTTGATCAGGCACCCAACCCTGCACAAGAAGCCCCATCGGTCCTCTCTTCATATCACCAAATCACCACATTTTACAAATTCAGCCACATGACACTGCCACCACCCCACAGTACTTTGTCGCCCTTATCCAGCGCCACATGGCGACAATTACAGACAGGCTGTTTTATTTCACCCCACTGTCTCTCATGATTCCACCCCACCTTTCCTCCTGATTGTGACACCTGTGGCGTGCCCAGATCCACACTTTTCCAGTACCTTTCGGAATGTCCTTCCCCAAAGGTAGTACCCCCCATCCCCAATCCCACTCATTCTTCCTGGGAGGCTGCTTTGCGGACCGCTCAGCCCAATGGCCAGAAATGGCTGGTGGATCGGGCTTTACGTGAAGCACAAGCCCGTGGACTCTTGGACCAGTAGAGGACCATCCTGGAACATTTTTGTTTTGGAATAAAGTTGTTTCCATCCATCCATCCAGTGACACAAACAGCAACACTGCACTTAAGGCTTACGCCTCATCGCACTTTAGGTCAACAAAGTGCCGCCCGAAATTTTTTTAGGCATTCATCAGTAATTAACCACGAATTAGTAATTTGTCATTACTTAGTAATTAGACATTAATTATGTGGGACGTCACCCAGTGGTGGCGTCACCAGTGCCACAGATGCAGTCAAAGTGGTGCAGAAAACGCTTTCGCCTCTACGCACTTTAGACAGTCAAAGTGCCCCTGAATTTTCTGACTGGAGGGAAAACCGTCAACTGTCGGTGTGGTCAATGTGTTGCGAGGACACATACTGCATCGCCATTGCTTGAGGGTTCAGTCAACTGCTAGCGTACGAATTGTTCTACTTTTGTAACTTTCTGACACCACAGTCGATTCCATGTGCGGCGGACACATTTTGAAGCGAAAACCTTCACTAGGCTAGTCAACACCGAGGCTAGCGTGGGCCCCGTCGTCAGAAAAAGCCACAGGTGCGCATGCGCGAACTGCGTGACGTCACAGGAGAGGCGCAGGTGGTCGGAGCCGCTGCTGCCGCTGCCGCCACTCGGTGGACACCCGAACCGCGCCGTAAGGGAAGAAAAATGAAAAGAAAATCAGTTTTAAGGAAAGCAAACGGAGCCTATCTCTCTCATATCTCGGTGCATACTCGAACCGCGCCGTAAGGCCTTGAAGGAAAATGAAATGAAATGAAAATTGCTTTTAAGGAAACGAAATGCCTGCGTCTCATATCTTGGTGTACACCCCAAAAGAGTACACGGCACAAAAAAAATAAATAAAAGTCAAGCAGTGCGCAAGGAAACTCTCATATCTTGGTGGATAACCGAACCGCGCCGTAAGGAAAGAAAAATGAAAAGAAATTAAGTTTTAAGAAATGAAACGACGCCTTTCTCACTCTTATCTCGGTGGATACCTAAACAGCGCCGTAAGGGCCTTAAGGGAAATGAAATGAAATGAACATTGCTTTTAAGGAAAACAAATCCCTCTCTCATATCTTGGTGTACACCCGAAAGGAATGTACACCACAGTACATGTCTCTAAAGCAACCGTCTAAGACAGCACCGTATTCACTACACGCGTGGCTCCTCCTCCGCCTCGCCGCAGCTTTTCGCTTCGAGGTATCCAGGCTTAACCTTAGCTAAGCCCCAGCCAATTTTTTTCTCCAGTCATGCTATATTTCGCTTGACAGAAAGTTTTTAGAGCAGTACGCCTATTAGGAGCATTTACCGATTTCTGCAATATGTGCAACCCCCAACCAAAGTATCGGCCAAAGGGGTTCGCTTTCGAAGCCTGCCACATGCCTCGTTATGCATCCTCAGTGACCGTAACCCCTAGAAAGAAGAACGGCGTCACGCCGTTCAGTCGTCCCAAGTTTTGAACTACTACATGTGCTAGGGAGCTCCGCTAAGCGGCTTAGTGGAAACCCCCTGGTGATGTATACTTTTGACGGGGTCTACGTATGTACGGCTCTGAAGTGGCTGGCAGCCCACGTGCCTTTCGGGTTCTGGACAACCTGCCAGAACTGTACACGAAGCAGGCCTTCACCTGGATGAAAGCCACGGTGAAAAATGCTCATGGGTAAAGGCGCTCAATGTTAATGCCCTCAGAGTAAAAGCCTTACTAGTACTACTGTACGCTATTTCTGCGCTTAGCCATAGCAAACCGTATGCAGTTTTTTTTTATAACCGAGTAAGCACGATGGTACACTCTGCGCTACATAAAGAGGAGGGATAATAAACATAATGGACAAATAATACTGGTAGAACGTTAATATTCGTTGTTATAGATTTCCAGCGCTCAGTATTTTCTTTTAAGACAGCCTGGAAAATTGTGCGGCAAATGTGGAAGTTTTCCTGACACATTAGTGCCTTGTTTGCCACCTTCACATTTCACGTCGCACACTTGTGGTCCACTGCCATATCTGTGAAGTATGTTCCTGTGCTGCCTCTATGGTCCTTTGCAACAGACACTGCACAGCTTAGTGCTAGTCCCTGTTTTTCCAGGTTGACTTGGAAGTTGCATATTTGTTAAACGTCAGCGTGCACTGCCGCGCATTAAACGTAAACGCACAAGGGAGTTGTTTATCACTGCGATTTAAAACAACCACAAGTTAGCCATTTTGTTGCTGAAGCGACAACGTATCTTCCTCTACGAAAGGTACACACTGGGTCTCCCGGGTAAAACGCTCGCATCGCCAAAGGTTCTACCGCTGCCCTGACTTATGTGTTTACCATACACGTGGCACTTTTTCTCTCTTAGGGTGCTCTACTGTATTTGATTTTCCGGGCCTGATTGGCGGTGCCGAAGATTTACTTGAACCGGTTGGCATACGTAAGTGAAATGGACTGGCTTGCAAATGCATGCGAGATCGTAAAGTGAGGCCCTGCCGACCAAGATGGAATGGCTTTCGCAACACTTTACAGAATGCTCTCAGCATGGGGCCAGCTGAGAAGCAACCAAAGCCAGAAATAAAAAGCAGGCCAGCCTTCTAGAATAACGCGAATACAGTAAATAAGAATAAGGAGTTTGTGTTCTTTTTCTTGGCTACTTTTTTGCCACTCTGCCACTTTCTTACTTAAAGTAGCGTGTAGAGTTCTGCCATTTTCGAAGCGGGCATTTTTCAGGCAATGCAGTTCTTCCGGATAGTGCTGAGTTCCTATTCCGCTACATTTTATATTTTCAGCGCAGTCCATAGTGCTCTGTAATAGAGAATTATGCTGTTAAGAATCAGTAATCTTACAGCCGACTCCATCTTACTCCTCGTATTTAGTAGTCAATTCGAGGTTTTAAAATAGGTTGGCCAAGAGCGAAAAAAAGAGACGCACAAAAAACAGAACGCAGTGCTATATCGGCGGACGCTATTTTTTTCTTCAAAGCCATCAAGTCCAACACCGACGAAAGGGAAAAGAGAGAATTGGTACATCAATCTTTTGGGAGCCGAACTGTCTAAACTAATCCGGAGCCCTTTAGCACGGCGTCCCTCATAGTCATTTCACGATTCTGTAAGTCAAGCAGCATTACGTGGCAATATCATAGATTCTAAGGTAGCATACCAATGTAACATTAATTTACATGCTATGAAAAAAATAACAAGAGCGAAAATGCATGGTACGAGCACAGGCCCTAAAAATTCTGAAAAGCTCAAAAAACCACTCACTCCATTCTTTTCTTTCCCGACACGGCGCTTAAGAGAGAACAGTAAGCTCAAGGTAAATTTGACGAAATACTAGCACAGAACAAGTCCACGACCTTTCAAAACCTGACGTCCACTTGCAAACGTGAACTGCTACTTTTAATTTGGTAAGGGAAATAATTTCAGCACGTCCAGACACCTTATATTTTGCTTGTCTCTAGGGGATGTCTGCAGATCCTTCTACCTTTTTATTATTTGTAAATGCTACCTCGTCACCTGAGCGCAAGCATAGGGGAAGTCGGAAATTATTAAGGGGCTCAAAGAAAGAGCAGCTTCGTGTTGACTAAAAATGCAAAGCCTTTGTCTTTAGCAGGACTTGAATATTTTGTTGTGGTGTTTTTACGTTTGCGTGCATTTTCTGCAAAGATATGATAAGAATCCAAGACGAAAGAGTGTATTCTTTCTCCTCCGTTTACCCTCAAAGCGCACCAGCTTCCAACTTCCATGGTTGCATTTTTCGCTGAGTGAAATGGCGCCATTTCAAAGAGTTATAGCCTCTGCATTCGAAATATTGCGATCCGTTCTCGCTATCCTACGGTGACTGCCTAATCAAGTTCACTTTCTCCCTCGCTTCTTTGTGTTCCTTATAGTGCTGGTCATTCATGGTGCGGTTGTTTGTGCCATTACGGCTTCTTATTTCTTCCGAGGAATTTTCTGAAAGCTGTGGGCATCAGCGGTTACCGATGCTGATGAAGCTTCTGCACGCACCGTTTCTTCCGAGCCGTTTGTGCTCAAGGGGCCGTTTTCATCTCCCATCGGTTTTCAATTGTTCAGGCATGTTTCTATTTTTTTTTAATTGGTGCGGATTCTCAAACTAGGCTCCCCACGGCCGAAACAGCAGAAAGCCTCCGAATTGCTTAGAGAGTAGAGGTTTGGGCGAGTTGGTGGGTACTCATTCTAAAACAGCGCAGACAAGACAAGAACGGCTGAAAGAAACGTACAGTCTTTGTCAAAAGTAACCAGGCTGCATGGTTTGCTTCTCTTTTGTATAGTAGAGCCTTTACGGCTTTCCCTAAGGTCGGAAAGCTCTTTGAAGGTGAGGACAGGGGTCCTCCTTACCATACAGAGATTTAAAGCTTGAGGGCTGGCATAACAGTTTAAATATACGACTGAGAAGCAAAACCATGCAGCCTGGTTACTTTTGGCAAAGACTGTACATTATGAGCACCATATACCGGGTGTCCCAGCTAAATGTGACTGAACTTTTAAAAAAGACGGTGTCCTAGTCCAGTGAAACCAACTCAGGGTTGTTCATAGTCGCGTGGCCTAGTCTTGAGTATTTTTTTCGCTCTTCAAAGTTAATTAATCAGTTAAGTGTACTTAGCTAACTCTTTAATTATTGACTTCAGAAATAAAGTGTCAAGGCAAAAGTTTTAGATCACCTCGAAAAACCGCTAGTAGTGCTGTTTCCGTCAAGTTACGATTTACGTAGCTTCATTTATTGGCCTTAAAAGAAAGTTGTCACATGACCAGCTGCTCGCTCACTTCTCTGCCCCAATGTGCACCCAAAGTCTCATCGAGGAGAGGACTTCAGAAAAAACGGATTTTATTCTTCACGGTGTGTTTTGGGACGTTAAAGTGGCACATTTGTCATGTGGAAGCTTTTTCTTGTTGTGCGGGGTATGGTTAAAGGCCGGTAAAAAAACTACTTTACATAAATATTACTTTGCCGCAAATGTCTCAGTAAGCTGTTTCTCAAAGAGATCTACAACTTTTCCGTTAGCACTTTGTTCCTCAAGTCAATAATTAAAAAGTTTGTTAATTAAGCTTGACTAAATAGTCAACCTTGAAGAACGAAAAAAATTACTGCAGCCTAGGTCACGCGACTCTAAACAACCATTATTTGGTTTCAGACGGCTAGGACATCCCATGTTTTTTAAAAGCTTGGTTACATTTAGCTGGGACACCTGGTATAGTACTGACAGCATCGCTAAAAGAGAAGACGTAGGCTGCATACGACATGCGGGAAGTGGAAAAAAATGATTTAAAGATACTTCGAAGCACGCAACTAGCCCTCGAAGAATCACATGACCAGCGATACCCTTGGAATTTATTCCCACTCAACTTAAAAGAACGACCCAGTGTGAAAATAACTTTTGTGAATTAGTTAGCACACCAGAAACCCCTGATTTTCTGGTTCCTTGTGATTTGCATTGTTGGTAATTTTAATTGGCGAGCAAAGAACCACTCACCGGTCGCATAATGTGCTCTAATTGGAAGCATTTGGGTTGTGTGTTTGTTTTTTCTTGTCAACTTCGCTACTGAAAACTGTGAATATAAAAGCTAACAGACGTTGGAAGAGTATTCGCGCATTCGGCGCCACTCCTATGTGAGCGGAAGGCAATTGCTTAACCCTACTTTTCAGTTACCCACACAAGAGATAACTTGCAGGTCTATTACAGTTTTCCGGATCCGAAATATAAAGTTTAACGGGTGGAGACATTCACGCGATTACAAAATCGAACCATCGCGGGAATTAAAACTGACAGTCTTCCCACAATTCCATGGAAAGGTCAAGATAAAGCTAGAGGCATAATTACAGTTGCCTACCGCAGCTTCTGCTATGGCGTGTTTACTTAAAGTGTGGCGCATTACTAAAACAGTGAAGAAATGCCTGAAGGAGCTCCTCAGCGAAGTATACGAACTATGTGTGATTGTAATGACCATTTAGCTTCTACAATCTTCTAAAGCTAGAGGACACGCTTGCTGCATGACTACCGAGAAAACGCAGAATTGATTTCACCTCTTCGGAGCAGCTTTTGTCTAATACCCGTGCCACACGCGCACAAGAAGTGGCAGTAAATGGTTAAGGCCTTAAGTTTGTTAATGCCATTATTTTCGGAGTTGGCGCTAAACGTCCACATTTAATGCCATTATCGACAGCGGCGATGACGATAATGCTTGCAAGGTAGTCAAAAGTTTCATCTGAAATTAAACATTGCTAAATAGCACAATACATCAGGAATTTTGTTCAAATGTAATGTAACAATGATTTTCCAGAAAATACGGCTGTTCCTGTTTTATAAGTCGAAAAAGTAGCCATAAACTCGCATGTCAGCACACAAGTCGAGAGTACCTGTCAATAAGGCTGGCGAAAATGGCGCTCTTCGCATCGAAAATGTAGCATAGATGCCTCATGTTAAGAATTACCATTTCCTACTAGTTAGGAATTTATAACTAACAAAGCTGCATGCTTTTCTGCGTGTGGAATGGGAACGAGAGTAGGCATTGCACGGGCGAATGAGTTGTGGCGAACTCAGTAGGTTGCGAATGGCAGTAAGGCTAATGCCATTAAATTTACGCGTGTGGCACCGCACGAATGCTATTAAAACTTAAAGCAGTAAGCACTTAATGACATTAAATCTGCCCGGGTGGCACGGGTATACGTTCGCAGCATCTTTTCCCGTCTGTAAATAGAAGAGGATGGTGTTAATGACATCATTTGATCTTATTTAAATTGCAATATTTAGCAAAACTGAGATTTCTTTGTCAAAAGCCAGGAGTAAAGTACATTGGTGGGAATTTTGTCAATAGCCAACCTCGAAAGAGAACTCATGATAAGAGCGGGGTTTCGTGTGAAAGAAGGAAACGCAAGCCAGCCAGAGCCACGCCAGCGTTTTCGCAGAATAAGGGGTCGTTTCTCGCAAAAGACAATTTCCATTCATTGCGGACGCTTGGGTTGTGAAGGTTGTAATGTTATTGCGAAAATCTCCAGAGCATACGAAATGCTACCAAGGCGCATGCGCGCAGTGACTTAGGATGGTCACCGCACTTCAATGCCTCACTTTACTGCGCACAAGTCGGTCACCTCCCCAGGTATGGTCTCCGACCCCTGCTAAGAAATAGATATCGGCTCTGGTTGCCGGTAATGTTTAGTAGAATCTTTTACGCCCGATAAGAGAGGTATTACCATAGAGGGCTACAAAGATAAGTTAATCTATTGAAAGCTCCTTACTTCAGCAATGACCGCTATCTAGAAGAAACTACAGTAAGTTGGAAATGAGAAGAGAAATCTGAAACCGAAAAATCGACCGCACTTCAGCCAAGGCGCCGGGAGACCGCTCAGGCAACCATCTCGTCCCACCCAAATAGTCTGGGTACCAGCCCATTCGGGTAATGCAGGTAACGAAGCTGCTCGAGCGTACGTCAACCGAGCGGCATGTACCGAAGACCCAGGCAGCGCGAGAGGCCGACTTATCACATGTTACGACAAAACGCTCCACTACCGCGAAGAAAGTCTCCTTTGTCTCCCGCCACACACGTCGCTGACAACACAACAACAGACAACCTGGCGAGAACTCCAGGTTCGCACCTTTCCCTCCTCAGCGCTGCTTGCGCTTTTCTTTCCTTCTACTTGCACCGCAGAATATTCCCTCTGTGGGGCCCCGAGAGCCACATTCGACCACATTGTGTTCACCTGCCGACGACTGGAACCACCGGCCCAATGGGCCCTCGCGTACTCGGAGGGGTGGGAGGTCGTGGTATTTAGCTCCGACCGGGCCTCGCAGCTGAGGATGATGCAGTGGGCGGAGAAAGTCGCCGTCAGACATCGGCTGGCGGCCACCACCCACGACCAGGAGCCAGCGTACCTATGAATTTGGAAACTATAAGGGTTCCGCCAAAAATTCAGGGGGCACTTTGGCTCTCTAAAGTGCTGCAAAGCGAAAACGTTTCCTGGCGCACTGTTTGTTTTTATTTACTGTTTATTCTTCATATTTTTTATTTTTATTTGTGCTCCTTTTCTTATTTTATTTTTTATTTTCATATCTTATTTTTATTTTGTTTTTATTTTTGTTTATTGTCTTATTTTATTTTTATTTTCTCTTTCCTTCACTTTATTCCTTTTATTTTATTTATGAAACCCATGCATTCACTAGGTGCGCCTTTATTCATGCTCGAAACTTGAGCCTTCGTGGCGGAGTGGTAGCGTCTCCGCTTCAAATGCCGAAGGCCCTGGTTCGATTCCCACCCTCGGCGCAAATTCCTTTTAAGTAGTGACGCCGAAAGGCGGAAAAAATCTGTCTACACGGCTGCCGACCCGTCTGCTAACGACAGTATGAGGCATTAAAGGCTTTCGCCTTAATAATAAAGTGTTTCACCACCACCACCATCACTGCTCAGGCCGCCACAAAAGGTGGATTTGAACAAACAGGCCAGCGCGCTGTTGATTTCGACGCCAAAACACAGCACGTAGTAAAAGTACTCACAGGAGCCACTTTCCGCGCTTAAGTTTCTCGCGAAAGGGCAGCTGAACCACACGGCTGGCCAGGCCGAGATCAAACAAGAGAATACATAGAAGGCAGGCGGTGTTGCTCCTTTGTGCAGTTCCCGCGACGTTTTACAGCAATCCAGAAATCGAAGCGTGCGCAACCATAAAAGGGAAAGCTTTATTTTTCTGCGTGGATGAGAAAGCCAAGGTAATAATATTACACTTCGAATTGGCTGCCACAGGGTCAGCGAAACGCCGTTCATTTATGCATACACGCACTGGATAATGTTCTAACTAGCCTGCTTGTTTACTTGTCTCTTGCATTGATGTGAACTCAGGAAATCAGCGCCACGCAACAGGTGGCGAGGGGATTTCCAAAAAATTTGCAGAATGTCAAAATTTCTGGCAGTACTCGCACGAGCACGTGAACACAGTGGCGCAATTTTTTTCTTTTCTTTCACTTTTTTTCTGGCCAGTTCTTTTTCCACACCGTCAATGCCGTGTGTGAGGACTCTGCGTGAGATTGCAGGTCTTATTTTCAACAAACACCAAAGTACAAACAATAAACGAGGCGGCTTTTAACGGAAAGGAAACCAATTACAATATGAGCGAGAAGAAAGGAAAGGAACAAGAGAACAACGCAACAATACACGGGAAAAACACACGGGGGAACAGAACAAAGTGCTTATGATAAATACAGGAAAAAGAGTCAAAGAGGAAAGTTCACACTACTTGTCTTTTTCGCGCAACGAGCGGTGAGGACTGGCTGCGTGTCGGGTAGTCAAGGAGTCTCTTGGCGTTCCAAACGCCGATGCAAGGCTACCGCAGCGGCAGCGTTCGTGGGCTCCCGGCACGGTTCCCAGGTCTGGTATCCCGGAAAAGGTCACGTAGGCGCCAGAGGCGGCCTGTGTGGAGCAGCTGACGGATGGACGGAGAAGAGTGGCGCCTGGGCCTGGTGGTCGAGGCTGTCGACAATGGATGTCCAGGTCTGGTGGCCCGGACGTCTGCGGCTAAGGCCCAAGCCCGGAACTCGGGGAGCCAGCAGAACTCGTCCACGTCCGTCGCCCACCGCGCTCTTCTCTTCTCTGCCACGTAATCCTCTTCGACCTGACCCGCGTTCCCCTCTGCACGCGCTCCTCGTGCTTTGTCTTCTCCTCACGAACGCCGCTGGATGGCGCTATCTCCTTACAGAAGGCCCCCTCTTCGGAAGTTTTTTCCAAGGGAAAGAACTCAACTTCAGGAGAGCGACACCAGACGCGTTCGACGATCGCAACACAGAACACCGCACCACAGCGCGCACACTACACACCACACACAATACGACGGTCGTCAATGTTCGAAGCGTTCACAGACCTTCGCACACACAGCACAGAGAGCACATGGAAAGTCAACGTAAAGCGTCCATAGAGGGCGAAGAAACACGGAAAACATAAAAAGTAGATAGCCGACACTCAAAAACAAACATGAACAAACAAAAACAATTCCAACAATAGGTGTGGGCTACATTCTTCCGTATTCCATTGTTCACATCAAATCACATCACCGTCGCGAGAACTTGTTCGGCTAGTACTTCCGTTTTCCTTTGTGAAACCGTTTTCTCCAAACCGACCTCGGTTTCCACCATGATTTTACATGTTCCCGTCCTACGATGTTATACACTCTGTTCTCCCTTGCCTTCGACACAGTCTGCTGACACATATCACACGATCTGACATAACTCTTAATGTCAGCCTGTACACCGGGCCAGTAAAACTCACTGAGCACCCTAGCTATTGTTTGCCGTATTCCATGATGGCCGGATAATGCACTCTTATGTGCCAACTTAAGAACTTGCGTGCGTAAGCCCTTCGGTACCACCGCTTGCTCAACGACTTGGCCGGGACACACTTGGTACGACCGGAAAAGAACCCCGTCATCTGTATCAAAGGAGTGGGCGGTCTGTCCCTTACCACGAAATATTTGCCCCAACTTCCTGCGACACACCTCTAAGGTCGGGTCTTCTTCCTGTTTGAGGCGAAACTCCGGCCGTGACAAGTGGAGTGTGTTCAGAGTGGGGCTTTTACTACTCTCTGAAACCTTTGCTGTCATCATAAGGGAAGGAACATCGACCGCACCCGTCATGGCAAGGGAAACTGCCTGATCAGTGAGAACTGGCGGGTCAACCGAGAATGGAGGTTTAGCCCCGGGGATATTGCCTATTATAATGTCGTATAAGGGTGTAGACAAGCAGCGCGCGATGGCCTTACCCGAGAAGTATGGAGAAGAAATCACCACCTCCGCTTCTGGAACTTCTACACGGGTCCCATTGGCCAAGAATAATGTAGCCTTTTTCCCTGTTAGTGCCGCTGGCGGTACAAGAGACTCACGCACAACAATGCCGGTGCTGCCCGTATCCCGTAATACCGAACCATGCTGGCCGAACACCTCACCGTGCGCCACGGGCATAGCAGTTTCCACCGGGTTGGAAGGACAGACCATCTCCCCCAACTGGCCCTCTACGCGCGTTACCTCTGCAGGGTTATCGGGATGTGAGTATCGAGGTGTCATGCAACAGGAGGACTCCTCACGGTCTCCTGGCCTCTTAGCTTTGCACGACTGGGCATCATGTCCTACCTCGCGGCACCAGGTGCAATACAATTGCTTCGGCTTTGTCCGACAATCCGACGCCTTGTGCCCAGTCTTCTCGCAAAGAAAACATCGAAGGCGGGATTGTGAACGTGAAACCTCGTCCTTGGTCTTAACTATCGTGTGCTCACCCTCCTCTTTAAAGAACAACAAGTTATTTTGCCGCTGTGCCTCGAGAAAATGATCGGCAGCCTCTGCCAGCTTAGAAACTGTCTTGCCCTCCCGCTCACGTAAGAAAAGGGCTAAACGAGAATGACAGTTGTTCAGAAATTGTTCGCTCACGACCATCTCGCGAACCACCTCAAAAGTGCGGCCTTCACCCCGCATCTCGACCCAACGGTCAAAGAAGATAAACAACCTGGCAGCATATTGCGAGGCCGTTTCTCCATCCTGGGGCTTGCTCTGACGAAACTTCTCTCGGTAACCTTCCGCGGTGAACCTAAATCTCTGAAGCAAGGCAAGCTTCGCTTTGTCATAATCCACGGAATCCTCAGGCGAGAGCCGACCGAAGACCCTAAGTGCTTCGCCACCAAGGCACAAGCTCAACGCCGTTGCCCACTTTTCTTTTGGCCAACTCTGCCCGGTGGCCACATGCTCAAACCTCTTTAAGTAGGCATCGAGGTCATCTCGCGCTTCATTGAACTGCGGTATGAGGCTGTGCGGGTTAATGGAGCTAGCCGGTGTGACGCTACGCTCTCCACGGTCACTCGGAGGATTTGCGCCACCCTCCTTGAGCCTTATTTGTAGCTGCAAGTTCTGCGCCTCTAACTCCAAACGTTCCTTCGCAGCTTCACGCCCCGTCTCCAAATTCCGTGCCTCTAACTCCAAATTCCGTGCCTCTAACTCCAGTTTCTGCTTCGCAGCCTCACGCTCCGCCTCTAAATTCCGTGCCTCTAATTCCAATTTCTGCTTAGCAGCTTCACGCTCCGCGGCTCTCTCTTCCCGTGCCTTACGAAGCTCGTCCTCCACCCACGCTCGTAACTCCGCGCCGCACAAGCCCATGCGCTCGCCCAAAGCAACCAAATCTGAAGCGCTCATATTGTTCCTAAATTAACACAACAGGCAAATAAATAAAAACCGACCTGGTCCTGTCGTGGACGCCAAATTTGTGAGGACTCTGCGTGAGATTGCAGGTCTTATTTTCAACAAACACCAAAGTACAAACAATAAACGAGGCGGCTTTTAACGGAAAGGAAACCAATTACAATATGAGCGAGAAGAAAGGAAAGGAACAAGAGAACAACGCAACAATACACGGGAAAAACACACGGGGGAACAGAACAAAGTGCTTATGATAAATACAGGAAAAAGAGTCAAAGAGGAAAGTTCACACTACTTGTCTTTTTCGCGCAACGAGCGGTGAGGACTGGCTGCGTGTCGGGTAGTCAAGGAGTCTCTTGGCGTTCCAAACGCCGATGCAAGGCTACCGCAGCGGCAGCGTTCGTGGGCTCCCGGCACGGTTCCCAGGTCTGGTATCCCGGAAAAGGTCACGTAGGCGCCAGAGGCGGCCTGTGTGGAGCAGCTGACGGATGGACGGAGAAGAGTGGCGCCTGGGCCTGGTGGTCGAGGCTGTCGACAATGGATGTCCAGGTCTGGTGGCCCGGACGTCTGCGGCTAAGGCCCAAGCCCGGAACTCGGGGAGCCAGCAGAACTCGTCCACGTCCGTCGCCCACCGCGCTCTTCTCTTCTCTGCCACGTAATCCTCTTCGACCTGACCCGCGTTCCCCTCCGCACGCGCTCCTCGTGCTTTGTCTTCTCCTCACGAACGCCGCTGGATGGCGCTATCTCCTTACACCGTGCTTCTCGAATCGAGCGCTTTATTTGCGATGGTGTCCAGTGAGAAATTACGCACAGAGTTGCGGTAACTGTTCTGTGCTTGTCTGCAATAATTTCCACCGACATCTTTCGTTTCGCATAATACTTTTGTGCGACGCGTGCACCGATGTAAAAACACAGAAAAGAATCTAAACTGCACTCAGCAACTTAGTATACTCATGTTTACAAGACATTATTGTTCCATTCCTGCGCATTGTACTTTGCGGTGTGGTCAACTGTTCAGTATGGTGCCTCGATGGCAGTGTCGCCGTTCCTGGCGTCTAGGATGTAGGCCCGTACAGGAATCTGCCTTTTAAAAATATGCTATAAATGGCTAACCTAATTATTTATTCAGCTCAATCGTTAGGTAAGCGACGCATATTCCATTCCTTGGGCGTTATTCTGAAGGTTTTGCCTCTTGCCAAAGGAGATCCTCTTAATGACAGTGATGGGTTTCCGTAAATTCAAGAAGCAGTCAATCGACTTTATTTTCGCAAGTAAAAGTGGCTTCTAGCTCACAAAGTAGCTCGCGTACCAAAACATCTCCGCGGAGCCTTGTACAGGCCACAACAGACCATAACAACAGCATAACATTGCATGCGACGATGCCTACGGGAACCCCGATCTGCGTTTAATGTAAATACCAGTGAAATAATTCATGAATTGTACAGCGCTGATCGTCTCTGAGCAATGCTGGTGAGTTGCGCTGTCTCGTTATGACTCCGCAGCCAATCTTCGTTCAGATAAATCGGCATCTCCCAAGTGCGGCAGCTTCAATCAGTTTTGGAATTGCTCTGGAACACTGGTTGCCTCAGTCCTCTGTCTCAATCCATTTGCATAATGAGCTACGCGTCTAATTACGGAATAAGCTCGCAAAGTTCATCCTGAAGTCTACATAGGATGTTTCGGACAACGCCGCTTTGTGTTTTTTTTCAGGTGATCAGGGCGTGTTTGGCTAGTGTGAGAAGCCCTGAAGCTCCTCACTAAGCAAATACATGTAATGTTCTTGGCTGAGGATTTGTCCGATACATTTGGAACGTCGGGAGGCCATTTATGTCTGAAGTAAATTCTCTCCGAAGTGTAAAAAGCGAGGATCTTTAATGAAAAATGATTGTGCTTTTTATGGCCGCCCCGGTGGCTCAGTGGTTATGGCGCTCGGCTGCTGACCCGAAAGACATGGGTTCGATCCTGGCCGCGGCGGTCGAATTTCGATGGAGGAGAAATTCTAGAGGCCCTTGTACTGTGCGATGTCAGTGCGCGTTAAAGAACCGTAGGTGGTCGACTGGAGCCCTTCACTACGGCGTCTCTCATAGCCTGAGTTCCTTTGGGATGTTGAAATAAATTGAATTGAATTGAATTTGAATTTATTTTTCCAGAACAACTGGAACGATTTCCAGGCAAAAAGCTGCTTTCGCAGCTTGACTACGCCCGTAAAATCGTTACGTACAGTAAACCCCATAAACCAACCCTACCACGAATGTGTTCGTTTGTGCAGTGGTTAACACTTATGTTTGAAATATTGGACGAAAGTTCATCCCCGGTAGCACTAACGGCTCGATAGCAACCACTTGTTTTAGAGTAAACGTGCGCCTCGAAGCGACCATCGTCATCGTGCTTCTTTCGCTCGTACGTTGAGTCGTCACGCACGTTTCTAAAACACCAGAATGCTAGTCCGTCGCACCTGAACTGCGTCACTACTGGCGTTGCTCTCTCCTAGTAATGGATGCTTTAGGATAAAATGCTTAACAATATCCCATCGGTTTCCACGGAGTTTGTGCTGCCTATATATAGTTGCCTTTCGACGCGACAGCTTTAAAGCTCCCGTTGAGGATGATGATGACGATGTCCTCAGGCGCAACGGCATGTACCCACCGTGAAGAATTTTCCAGGGGCATAGCAGATACAAACGCATTACTGTATAAGAAGTGGAGTATTTGTATAATTTTGTGTCATGAACTAGTTTTTGTACAAAAAAAATGAAAAAAGAGAAAAAAAAGCATTGAATTCTCATTCTTGCAGAGAAATCTGCCTCATCTAATTATAGCCACGAATACAATAGCAAACTGGTTTCAGGGCATATCCCTCGGCGCTTGCTGGGAATGAGAGGACAGTCAGAATATATGGTGTGGACAAAATCTGGCTTCGTCATCGCCGGCGTCGCGACCAAAACACCCCCGGTGAAGTAACCTAGGTGAGCGACCTAGGTGACGTGGTCTTGTGACGTCAGCAGAACCTACCCACCAAATTGTGAGAAAATTGACCACTGCGGCAGGCGGCAGTTAAATTAATGATTGGTGGCGAAACGTCAGTCGCGAAGAGCAACCTCGGTCGCACAAGCCGCGCCGGTGGCAGCACTTTCCATCGCAGGGCAGTGGCGCTATGCTTAAACGCTGAACCACTGCGCCAGGATGGGGTATCAGGACTCCCAGGTATCTGTGGATGTAAAGCCGAAAGTGACCAATTCCGCATATATGAGCACTAACCTAATAGCGCTGTCTCGTCATCCCCTTAAGGTGAAGCTTAAGCGCCCACTTCAAAATACGCATGAATCGCAAGCTGCTTGCTTGTGCGGCAGTGAGCCATGTACAGGGCTTCCGACGTAGCAGTAAAGAGGAGAACAAGGGGGCTGGAGTAAAGGGGGACCTTAGATCGATGGACATCATAGAATTTCTTACTATTACCTAGAGGGAAAGCTGGCAACCCGTCTATGGGAGTTCGCATGGAGGTACCTCAAGACCCCTTCAGCCACCATGGGCACTCAAAGCATTATGGGGCGGTGAGCTACCAACTGCAGAACTTCAACTTTTGGCCAAAAAATAATGCAAAAATAAACGCTATTCGATAATCAAGAATGTCCTAACATTCAATATCTTGTCTGTAAATTGCAACAAACGAGCAGAAAAGCATTTAAGTGCAAAGTTTGCCCAAAATAAGAGATGGCTTGCTCTCCTACTGGCCAAGTAATGAACACTACAAAAACTAATATTTCGTAATTAACAGGCGCACTTTTAAAAGTAAATATGCTTTAAAAAAATGTTCTTGCTTAAACACTTTAAGAGGTTTTTAATGGAATTTCAGAAAAGTGAAACCTTTTATTGGCGTCGTGTGCTGTTGCGTTTTCATTACTATGGCTTTTGCACACTGCGTTCGCGGGAAAGTCGTCTGCGCACACAAGAACAGCGTTTTCGGAATGAAACGTCTTAGTAGTGAAACTCCGTGCTCCCGAAAAAATACGACTGTCCCGCAACAAGTAGCTTACCGTCCCATGATGCTTTGAGCGTCCGTGGTGGCTGAAGTGCAGCGCCGCCAGCTTTCCTTCTAGGTAATAGTAAGAAATTCTATGATGGACATGATCTGGAGTCGAATGTTGCTTCTCTTGATGTCAGATTTGATCTAGAACTAAGTTTATCGACAAAACCTGAAGCAGCGGTGGCTGAACAGCGTCGATTTGCTGGCCCAGTAAAAAGGGAAAACGGTTTTGTTCACAGTTTTTGATGACCATTAAACGAGGCAACTTTTCAGAGGAACAAAGGCGAGATACGAAAGGTCTCATGCATATACACATCAGCACAATAAAGACCGAGTTAAACATGCCAATTTTATATTCACGCGATAGCATTAAAGGCCATGTTTCTCAGAAAATGCGGCGTCTGCGTTGTAAGCGATAAATAGGGTGACGTAAGGTGGCCCAGGCAGCTTGCGCCAGAGAGGCAACCTAGCTGGTATGTATGAAGTGTATAAAAATAAATATAATTAAAGTACCACACAAATAATTTTCTCACAAAATACGAAGCCCTTTTAAAGTTCAGCAGTGCTCAGCCTATTGGCAGTGAAGAAAAAAAAAGCGTACGAAATGAACATCCTTAATCGCGGAAGTTCAGTTGAAAGATGATGCTTGAATAAAAAGAGCAATACAAAAGCAGTTACCAGGAAAGAACTCGTTAACAGTGTGAGCAGCCTATGAAAACACATTAGCGAACAGCATTCAGCATTTAGGAGAGGAATTTTACACCTAGAGATAAACATAGGCCCCCAAACAAGTGAAGATTTTTTTTGTTTTTACTCGCAACTCCGCCCATATAACAGCACATCCTTTTATTTACTTTGTTTTTCGTACCTGCCGTTCACTTTGCTGCAGTCAGATGAACCTCCTGCTCTAGTCATTCAGCGGTGATTTAAATACAAAGAAAACGTTTTTCTTTATCTGTCTAGGGTAGAGTGGCTATGCTCCGCATTGTAATCTCTTTGCTGCGGAATCTACCTTGTTGATAGAGAGACGAAGGCGACTGCATCGAAAATGTGAAGCCGGCAGAATTAAGCTAACACATCGAACGCTCGAAAACAAATTGTACCAGTAGTTTCGATTACATTCAAGTACACGTCAAGTAAGTTCTTTTGACTACGAAAGAGTCTCTGAAGTCAAGAAATCAAACGTTCGATGAAAAATCGTCTGGTCGGGTAGAAGATTTATGAATTCAATGGAAGGAATGCCGACCAAAAGGTTGTTGTCAATGTGAAGACGAAGAGGTTTATCCTTCCATACGGAAGCCTTGATCACTCTGAAGCCAAGCGTTAATTTTTTACTGCTGTGAGGATGGAAACCATTAAGTTTTTACGTTTGAAAATTTTGCAAAGCGAAAGTAGAATCCGGTATCTAAGTGTTTTGCCCCTGATATGCATGACTCTTTGGGTGCAATTTTAGCGCAAAATCAAGAGTCCATTATATAAATCTTTCACTCTTTGTGAGCGACATGACCTAAAGGCATGACTGGCCTCAAGGCAAAATCCTCTTTTTGGTTGCGCTGCGGAACTACTGAAATATGTCGCATGTTTGCTGATCGATTTACCTTTTCTCGATTAGAGCCCCCCCTCCCCCCATTTAAAGCCGCGGCATCAGTTTTTTATGTCGACCCATGTTTCGTCCCACGAGACAAGGCACGCCAGAGCCTTCGACGCAGACTGGAAAATGCTCTTCGCAAAAGTAAGCACGTTCATGGCAGTGGTTCCTCCATCATAAAGAAAACTTTCTCTCAATAAATTCAACTGATTTACGGGAGATGAATAGAGACTTTTCCTGAAAAATGCTACTTTCGCAGGGTGACAAAGAGCTCAATACTCACTTCAGTGGCCGAGTTGAATTCCCCCCAAAACCAATCTCTTGTAAAGCGCCAGAAACCGAATAGATTATTCTGTCTGCTATTGCACGCTTTCATGCTCCCCTGCCCCCCTTCCTCGCAGTACCTTTATTGTTCTACGCGACGTAGCATCTTGGCCGTTTGTAAACACTGTGCACAAAATCGCTGCTATCGCTTTAGGGAGCTTATTCAGCGTTTATTTTTTTTATAGGAAATCCAAGGACAAAACAGAGCAGCGTGCAAAATAAAACACTATGTCAGTAACGATTTAAACGCCTGCAAAACAAGGGAAAAATCCATGACGGAAGCCAACAGTCACTGAAACCAAGAAGCATAAGGTATGCTTTTTTTTCTTTGGTAGTGTTCATCAATAGGAGATTAATAGCGCAATTATATAACGACCACATGCGGCCGATGGGATGTGAACCCACGACCTCCAAATGCACTACCAACTGAACTAAGGTGACAGCTGTGCAATTTTATGCTTTTGGTGGTATTTATTTGTAGCGTGACCAAACCTTGACAGTTTTAATACGTCCTGAATTAATACTAGTGCCAAGAAGAAACTTAATGAAACGGTGAGGGTGGAAGCTGTGGGAGAACCCTCTTATACTACCTATGGCATCAATTCTGCCAGAGTCGAGGGCTTTGTTAACTATAAGAAGACAAGGGAATGGAAAAGAGGTGCTCATGAGAGATGTAAGCTGGGCGAATTGAGGGTGCGAGGGCTTTTTCCTCCGTCCTATATTGTCATTCTCATCAAAATAACAAACACTGGGAAAACCAACGTGGCCGCACGAATAATTGGGCGGTATATGAAAAGCAAAATTACAAATTAAAGAGAGATGCATTTTCAACAGCGAAAGCATATATGCAAGAAATATAAGAGCTGTGAAAAAACATTTCTACTTCGGGAATAACTAGATACGTTACAAATATATACAGCCCATCTAAAGAGGCATCAAGTGGAGTGAGATATGCAAAAAAATATCAGTAGCGCACACAGAAGGTTTCCACCCATCATCCAGCATTTACGAAGAGAGTTGGCACTGCCATGGTTCGTAGGGGGAGGGAAGCGTCAGAATAATTCCGGACACTGTCCACCCACCGAGATCGTCTGTGACGGGCGCTGGAAAAATATGGGGATATAAGCAGTGGTGCCTTCGTTGGAAGTGCGACAGGAGCGCATCGGCTGCATACCATTAATAGCATTACAGGAGGAGTGGAAATGAGCTGTCAGCACAAGGCCTCCAGCTCTTCTGAGCGCACGTCCAACGGGCAAACAACAACGGGACCTGAGAACGAGTGCGTTCAGAAGAGGAATGGTTTGACGGCGTTTATTTGATAACTGTAAGCATGAGGCGCACGGAAAAAAATCAAGTAGAAAACGTTCGTAACACAACGTTGTATCAACTTCCTAGTGCGCTTAATTTTCTGTTTGTGTTTATTGATTTCAGATAGTCAATGCCATTTGCTTTTTAGCATTGATGCATAGAAAAGAAAAAAACTTGGTGAGATGGGACAGTCGACTTGTCAGTAGCGTAATGCCTCATTTGATATCGGGATTATTTGAGTCCAAAGTAAGAAAAAAAACCTCAAAGATTCTCTTATACATCGAAACTAAACCAAACCCCAATTCTATTATTTCTGTTGACAGGGAATTAACAATGCAGCTTGTTCTCTACGCTCAACGTTCTAGTACGTTAGAAAAGCTGTTTATGCTCACATGCTTTTCAGAAGGGGTTTCCTTCAAACTATTATCCCAAATGTTTTTATCTCCTTGTCGTGAACGTAGTTTGCGCGTACCTGCGATAGTCAGCATTCGGGAGTAATAGAAAGCCAGTGAGAAAATTTCACTCAAAGTCATTTATTATCAGTAGGTAGACAGGCACATATATACCGCTCAGAGCGATCAAAAATGGAAAATCATAATTAAAAAAAATCTGCTGGTGTTTCTGACCACATCCTGATGTCACATAAGATATAAATGTCGGTCTGTGCATCTTCTGGACTTAATATCTGTAATTTTCTTTAAATAATTTTGTTCTAATCAGTCACGAATGTCAACGAAAATCATTACATCGAAATATATCACATTGATGCGTTGGTGCGGAATTCATATTTCTGTGGCATAGTCATATATACCTGATAAAAGACTGATATTCAAAACCACTGAAATAAAATTTTCGCATTATATAAAGCATTCGAATGGCACTCAAAGAGACCGTTGTGTTTCTGTAACTTCATTTATTTTAATGTTAGAATATAAATGTTTACAATTTAGGGCTTGCTGCTGCACACAAACCTCCATCTTAATTCTTAAGGCAAACTTCGCAGACATGCTGCGGCGTGCTCTTTTTTTTTACTTGTTAGGCCTAAAAACACAACATTTGCAGCTGCTGGTATTCTCAGTAAGAAGCATTGTTTTCCTCCCTCTACAAATCATAGCATATCAATGGTAAATGCGCCTCGCCGAATCACAGACGATTAGCTGAACTCTGGGGGGTATATGGGAGGTTGATTGCTGTGAGCCGAATAAGAGAACCGGCTGTGTATTCTTTTGTATAAAACTAGTAGGAGGACTCCGAGAAAAAATAGGAGCTGGCCGGTATCCATTGATCATCGCAATTTGATCAAAAAGCGAAGAACCTGATCAACAATAAAGAGCGGAAGGAACTTAAGGATACTTGCGTGCATTGCTGGCGAAAGCATTGTCTCATCACGAGTTCTGTTGCGTGGCTCTTTAAATATTCCTTCTTGTCTACTTACACGAAACCTCAAATTTTTTTTCTCTTTACCCCTTTATTTTATCGGAATTCATATGTAGCTTCGCTAATTCTTTCTCATTTTTGCTTCGGCAACCTCAATGCGGTATATGCACTTTCTGTTGCACTTTACTATGATTTACTCGAACGCAGTTGTAGCGACAATTGTTTATATATAATAAACGTCAACTTTGACTAAAACACACTAATCTGATTCGATGTATAACAGAAATCTTTGTAATGTGCATACGTGTAGCCAATTTATGTTGTGGTACACCATTAGCATCATCATCCACGTCTAATTAGAAACATTAACGGGCTCTACAGCTTCGCAATATGAACATCATTAGATAGAATCGAAGTGACATTGTAGCTATATGACGCCCAAATTGCTGAGGTAGTTCGAAGCGTTTGTAGTTTCTGTATAGAATTTCCCTAAAAAAAAAAGCTTTCGTGATGCCTTTAAGACACTTTCAAATGTCAGGGCCGGGCAAAGGAACAATTTTTATTTCTGTGTAGACTTTTGTGCTGCTTGCAACTATACAAGAAGCATCGCAGCAGAAGCACAGTCGCCGCTTGCACTTTCAAGCTTTCATGGACTTGGGAACGCAGTATTTTTTTTAGTCTACAGCTAGCTGCAACGGACTTGTAACGACGGCACCCGAAAGTCCGTAGGGTTGGAAATAATGATCTTACATGCCTCAAGGACCTCGACCGGTGTGAAATTCGAAGAAATATTTTGCCTGTCTAGCTTTGTGACCTGGTTATTTTGCTGTCATCGGTCACGGGACACCGTAAGAAGGAGCTGCGCTTCTAATTGCCACAAGCCTCTTTAGTAAGACATACAGGCTTGTTACGCTTACGACTCTGGTGGGAACACACGATTCGAGAGCATGAGGTCAAAATAGCGTGTTGATACGGAACCCCGGAAGAGCTGCTGTCGGCACGCTGTATTGTCATCATGTTTTCAACTGCATACATAGGCCCAACATACTATGCACGGTTCTCACTCCCTCATTCTTCCGTAAGCATCTTTTGTATTTAATTTTTTTTCGGTTTCTGCTGACGAAGCGGCTGCTTTGAGAGCGAAAAGGAAGGCCGTCTTCCAGACAGTCGCCATATTTTCTACCCGTTCCATTTGTACCGCAGTTTGGAGCACAGTATGTTTCGATGTAGTGGAATAGAAAAACGTAGACACAAATCAATAATTTAGATAAAGCACTGAGTTTCAGATAAAGTAAGAGCTCCACTCAATGGTAGATTCGGCAGCAGGAAAATATTCGTGAAATAATAATGCAAACATAAAAGTTTATAAATTTCTAGCCCTCGCATAGAGAGATGTCTGCGTATTAGTTGTGCCCTTGCATGACAACACGAATTGCCGCAATATTCTTTGACGTCATCGCAAGATATGAACAACGCTACTACCTTTAGAATCACGGCAGCTCATTCATAGTTTTATTATGAGCGAGAACGTTCGGCATGCTTTAAAGAGCTCACTTTCCTCGCCTTCACATTTCGCCATGGACGAAGACCATTGTTCTCGAACCAGCAACAGGTAAATGCACATGTGTGAAGGTGATCAATATCGATATGTTTCTCAGTTTTCTGTTCGGCGTTAAGCAGTAAAGAACTGCCCAGCAGAGCAAACTAATGACAGATGGCGTACTGCCCATCAGCGAAATTTAGTCTGGCGATGGCAGTTTCGCCACATAATATCTGTAGTCCCCCCCCCCCCCCAGGAGGGGAGGGGTCTGAGTGAGTGACCTGACTTTGGCAAGGACTGTGCCGGACCGCATGGACAAATTTATGGTACCGCCCGAAGTCCGCAAGTCTTGGAGCAAGAAAACCTAAAGGGGAGTTGAATAATGTGCTGTACCGAGAACATGCAGGATCGGCTCGAATAAATAACCCGCTTGGGAACTGCTATAATAACAGATACGTGCGACCAGCTTTCGTGTAAAAGTACGAAGTACGTAGTGTAAGGTGGAGCCACGTCTACTCCTTAAAGGTGCTTACTGTCATGGTGAATTTATAAGCACGAAAGAAATGAATGTTAAAGGGGACAAAACAAGTTCTGTGTGGCCTGTCATTGTCAGCTGTTATGAGCAACTTGAGGAGCTCGTGGAACCATACAAATCCAGACTAATGGTAACGGATGATACAGACAGAGCAGCCTTTTCATGCTACACTCTTTTAAGCGGGAAGCAGTGCCATTACGCCTAATAATAATTAGTATAGCGCCCCTTACACCTTGAAGTATCAAGGCCCTTTGTACTGCAGCCGTAAACCAGCGTCTTGTTACGGTTTTATGCATGCAAGGTGTGGTGAAATAATAAGGGAGTAATCACTCAATTACATCCACCCGAGCGCAGCCTTACGGCTACATAGGAAAGCTGTTATATGAGGAAAGCTGTGAAAGGTGGACTGAATTTCCGTAAAACAGGCCTGGCTAAACACAGACTGAAATATTCACACACTTATTCATCAGTCTTTTTGCTTAGTCAAGCAAACAAAAGGCGGCACATCTCCGCTTTTCGGGCGAGTTCACAATAGGCGCCCCACTTCAACATCCTAGCATCAGCTTTTGTACTCCGGGAGAACCACTCAGATAATGACGCCGTCTCCTGCTACTTTTATCATTACTGTCAGTCGCCGACGTCCTGTAGTGTCTCTAGTATCCCTCATGCAACTACCGTAGATTGAACACAGCATGCTGTGCTACGCTGACGCTGTCAAGAGCACACAAAAGCAGCCGTATAAGTTAGTTGCCATCACCAATGAAAGCTTCCCACTGCTTCGTATGCGTAAAGGTTACGATTGAAGCCAGTCAGTTGGGCTACGTTCAGGAAGGAGATAATGCGTGTCGGATAAAGTCTCGCGAGACCTGACGGTGAGGGATATTGCGCAACGGGTGGAAGTTTGAGTGTTCGTGGTGTTGCGTAGTAACGTCTGCCACAAAGTTGGAGCGACCCAGTGTTGCAAGCCCACGCGTAATTTATAATTCACTTTTTATAACAGCCTTTACTATAGCGTCTGATTAGAAATAACTGCATACAAAGCATTTTTGGCCGGACTGCTGTAGGGAGTATTGAGTTGTTGTGTGGTATGTGATCAATATTGACCCGCTCTGGGGAGCATTTAGTTACTGTGGGGTGTGTGATCAATGTTGGCAGTTTCTTCAGTTTTCTTTATGTTTAAGTTCCGGTGCATCGGTGCCTTACGCAAGAGTTTGAAACTAAACTGATCACAGTGGAGCGAGGTTTGGCAAGGACTAGGGCACGGGTAACGTTGAGAGACAACAAAATGCCAGCGTTGATTTGACAAGGAACATGAGTTTATATGATCAAATCTGAAATAGCAGGGCAAATTCTATTTTGAAAAGATATGTAGCGAAGCTAATATAGAATCATTGTTCAGTGAGCGTTGCAATTGGATAGAAAAAAAAAGGTTAAGCGGTCGATGGCTGGAAGATAAGTAGAAAGATGAAGTTAAATAAACTTTCTGGTTAACTAGCACCGGTGGGCGCAAGAGAGTGATTGTAAAACATTAAAGGGGCCTATATCATAGTGATGGTACCCTGTTCTGTCTTTTTCTTCTTCAAATTATCACGGTTTGAGTATAGAAGAGCCATAAGCTTGTATGCGGTTTATTTGGGAGCGCAGAATACCGAAGATTGGACACGCAATTTAAGTACTTTGTTGTTTAGTTCGAGCTTAGCAGGGACGGGTCGATCTATTTATGAACGATATTCGCTGTTGTATTTAGATGCACTTGTTACGCAAGAGACAGGGACTTAATGGAGGTCGCATAATACAAAGGTTAGCGAACGGGTCAGCCTGCCAGACCTGCTTTCTAGTGCCATAAGTCGACGCATATTAACATTTCTATATCAGATTTTTTTCTTAAATCGAGTCATCGATCTTGTTGCCTCGCTTCACATGAAATATCGCTCGTTAATTATCTTTTATTATTTTTGTGAGCAGTGGGTTTACGAGCAATATATTCAGGTAACCAAATGAAAGAAAAATCAAGCGGATACTTAAGATGCGCTTTTAAGGATATGACGATACAGCGTTAATGGCTCCATACTGCGGGTTCTCTTCACAACTGTCATTGCTCTTTGTTCACATTCACACGCACATTTATCATAATTCTCCCAATACAGTTTCCGCATTCTTGTCTTTAAATTCCTCCACATGGAAGGTTAGGCAACGGATGTAACTGTAATTAGTATCTCAGTAATTAGTATGTCTCGAGCTAAGTCCACTAATTACCACTTTACTTAGCTTCAAATCGAGCCAACAAGACACACACCAGCAGCCTAGGTGTCTTAGTGGTTATTGAGCTCTGCACCTGACCCGAAAGACACGGGTTCGATCCCGGCCGCGGTGGTCGCATTTCGTTGGAGGCGACATGCTAGAGGCCCGTGCACCATGTGAAGTCAGTGCACGGTAAATAATCCCAGATGGCTTAAATTATCCGGATTTCCACTGTGGCGTTGCTCATAGCCTTAGCAGCCTTGGAACATTAAACTCTAAAGCCAACCAACCAAGCATATCAACTCTCCTCCCCCCTTTTATCTCAGCCAAGTCAACGTGCCTACCTGGCCTAGTCGACAGTGTACCAGGCTGGCTACCCAAGTGCACTGCGTTTGAATCTCTAAAAAAACTTACGTATTTCATTTCAACGCTGTGGAATGATGATGCTCCAACACTCCACGGATAAATCTGCAGGACTGTTCCACGAAGGACTCCGGCGATCCAGAGTGCGAACGCTTCTGTATACAAAGCATGTTACGCTGTCTCGGCATGACTCACTCGCATTCTTCCCAGCAATAAGTGACTTAAAGATCTTCAATCTAGAGCAGAAATTGAGAAACGGACTTTCGTTTATTAGGCCCTATGCCTTCCTGCCAGTTAGCTGGTGCCTACATAATTTTGGTTTTGATTTATGTGTTAAATAAAGGGAAAATCAATCAAAATTCATCAAACAGTGACGCAAGCTTATACGTCTAAAATATGCAAGAAATAGTAACTGCGTTAATAAAGCGTCAGTTATTTCGGAGTAAGTTGCGAAGATATGTTCCGGAAAAAAAGCCAACGATTGGAATAAAGTGCCTTTCAGCACCAGCTGATCGGTCAGGCCTGGAAGGCCGCATTCGCCAATGGTTTCCCGGACCTGGGTCAACCACCCACGTAATTAATTTTCTTTAATAAACTTTATTCTCTCTCTCTTCTTGCAAGTCAAATTATTCGTTCTGAAAGTCTTCGAAGTTAGCTTTCCGTTGCATTTCTAGAATTCATCTTTTTTTCGATTGAGCAACAAAAACGGTTGGTTTAAATAGTAGAGAATACTCATCCCAGAGCACATCTATAGCTGTTTCTTAAGCGCAGATATTAATCATCGCGCAGAAACAAAGTAACTTTAACCGAAAAGTCACCAGCAGGTATAAACGTTGCACATGCACGACATATGGCACTCTCTACCGGCAAGCTTGAAATTACTGATATCCTCGCATTCGGTTGCAAACGCTATTGCATTTAATGCTTAAGAAGGCCCAGGCATGCTTGCTAAACCATGGTATATTGCGTTATTACTTGTTCGTACCCTAATAAAGCAAAACTTGCGATTCAGAGTGAAACGTTTCTGTTGTTGACGAAAGCAATGGGAGAATCTCAGTTTCGTCAAGAAAGAGAAATGCCGCACCTGCCTAGGCCTATGTCTCCATTTTTCTGAAGTTTTGGCTTGCGGTTGCCTCAATGCTGGGCCGAACATTGAGACCAATAAAATACCAAGAAAGTGGCTACATATAAGGCGCCAATTAAGTTAGGTGTGTTCAACCAGACTTCAGAACCAACTGTAGTTTGTTAGTTGTAAGGGATCGGTAGTGTACGCGGCGTCATCGGAACGCGGCTGGGGGCGCTCAAAGCGAAGCGTCTCCTATTTGGAACGCGGCCGCTCGCGAACGCGCCAAGAAATACGGGTGTCCACCCCGCCCCGCGGTACCGATTCGCGCACGTGCTGGCACGAATGTCTATTTGTGTTTGTTTTTATTTTGTGGTGGAGAGAGTGCTCTACCTTACAGAAGCTGGAGGGCTGGCCATGCCCTGGATGAACCAATGATGTTAAGACCGCAACATGATTGGAAGCTACGGAATGTGGGTCGGGCCTTTAGGGCTTTAAAACTGGGCTCCGGAGCCGGAAGCGAGGTTCTGCGCTAAGGTGAGATGCTATGCATCTTCGGCTACGCCGAGTAGGGGCCTCCCCTAGTATTAGCCAGTTCCATCTTTTTGTTGTTGTGTATATCATTGCCGTTTAATTTGTTTCTAGAGCCTGAACTTGTATCTATTGTAAATTGCTGTACATAAACTGTACATAAGTATTCCCTTTATCCCTGCATCTCTACTCATCGAGAGACCGTCTCTGACGGGGCACCCCGGGTGCGAAGATCAAGTTTCAGTCTTCAGTTAATCAGACCATCTCTGGCGGGGCACCTCTGGTGCATGGAAGGAGTGTAGAAGAACCTGTGAAATTTACTGGCGCAGTCTACAGGATCCTGCGGCCATCGAAAGGCGGCACAGGAAGAAGATTGAACGCAGGGAAAAAGGCGACGACAAGGCAACAGGTCAGCGTTCGAGAACGGACCTGCAGGGAGAGACAGCGGCAAGGACTACGGCAGTAGTCCAGCGACGCGATACTGCGTTCGGTCAAGGAAGGCAGCGCGTCGAGAACTCGACGGTCACCGGCGGGTCGCAGCAAGTGACAACAACGGGCACAAGACCAGCGGCGTGCGACAGCTCATCGCAGCGTCCGGTGAAAGTGGCGTGGACTCCGACGCCAAGGAGCTGGCAATGCGGATCGACGCATCGAAACTGTGAGTTTCCTTCGTCGCATTGTTCACGTCCCTGTGCATGTGTTCGAGCCGGTAGGACAGTTGAGGGGTACAGACGGCGTTATGGAGTGTTATCCATGCCGGCCCTCACTCGATGTGAGGTACCAGGTTGAGTTAGCGAAGGCGCGCTTAGCGGACCTTCAGGCTCAACTCGCGAAAGTAAATGGCGGAAAGGCGCTGCTTCGCGAGGAAGAACCTCAGGATGTTAAGTATGTCTTGGAGGTATTAGAAGCGAGACGCCAGCAGGTAGAGCTAGAGATCTCTAAGATCAAGGTGAGCAGAAGAGCCAGTGAATCAGCCAGGGAGAACTGCTCCGAGTCCCAAGAGGTGAGGCCGCCTGTGCTGGAAGACAAAGGATTATGCTTGTCGTGCACAGGTCAGGGAAAGAGCAGCGAGGACGCTGAAAGCAATCAGCCGGTATGCGGGAACGCATCTTTGTTAGGAAAGGCCGCAAAAGGTTCAGGAAGTGAAAACAGGATTCCTGAAGGACGCGGAAATATCACAGCTTTTCCGCCACCGCGGGCGGCTAGCAAAGAACAGGAGCAGCCCAATTCTCATGATCTAGGGCCAATCGAGACCAAGGTGTCCGATAACAAACAGGACAGCGGTGGAATTCCTGCAGGCTCTATGACTAAGATTGTGACCTCCGACACGGAGCTAGTAACAGGTGAAAAACTGGCGTTGCTGCAAACACACACTGTGTCGGGCATAGGGCATGAAGTGCCCCGTAGCGTTCCTGGTGGCAAGAGCCCTTCATCCGAGGCAGAGAGCGGAGGTGGGCCTGCTGGGCCGACCGGGCAGAGCGCCGCGCAGTTGACGAACGCACCCGGTGTGTGTCCGGCCAGGTCATTTGAGGACCCAGAAATGAGTGGCGACTTGCCGCAAGGCAAGCTCCGGTCAAGTGACTGCGAGGGAGCTCATGGAGCCTCGGTGCTAGACGATGCCACGAAGCCGGCAAGTGCCTATCAAGCAGGCAACGGCAACGTCAATGTTTGCCCGAGCAGGAACAGGGCAAATGGCTCGAAGAGAGGCAAAGTAGAGAGAGGCAGGTGCATGGCTTTCATGTTGAAAGTCGGTTCATGGAACATTACGTTCCGTGCTGCAGGTCGCCAAATCAAGTGTAGCGAGACCGGCTGCATTGGTATGGTTAGACGGGGCAACGGCTATGCTCCTTACGCAGCACGCGGTTCGTACCGGCGCGCCAGAAAGAGCGGGCCCTCAGGTGCGTCGTGTAGTCAGGGGTTTGGACCCATCAAGGACCGGGACGTTTTTGATCCGGGAGGGCACCAGCTGTTGAGTTCTTGCCCCGCTGTGGCACCAACCTAATGAGTATAGTGGCCATTAGGCGTTCTTAGTGTTGAGACGCGTGGTGGCTCGAACGCACGCAGGGACGCTCGGTGCGACCAAGGAGGCTCACGTGGCCCGTATCAGTGCTACTGAACGCTCCAGTTGCGAGTGTCGGTGTGTGTGTGTCGAGCAGGACGCGGGTGTGCATGCTGCTGAACTGCGCACAGCCTATCAACTTGGACTCTGTTTTACGGCGCACAGCAGGCATGCCACTGTGTGTATTTATGTGTGCATTTCGCTTGTTTTGTTGGTGCGCGTGTGCATTTTGCGTCAGGTTTTGTTTGCCTGTGATGACACGATATGTGACTGCTCTATGTACGTCGCCCTCGCGGCGATTTCATGAGTTGGACCGGTCCCTTGTTGCTGTAATTCTAAAAGTGGCATTTGAGCCCTTTGTAGAATCTTGGGAAGGGCGTGTAAGAGATCGGTAGTGTACGCGGCGTCATCGGAACGCGGCTGGGGGCGCTCAAAGCGAAGCGTCTCCTATTTGGAACGCGGCCGCTCGCGAACGCGCCAAGAAGTACGGGTGTCCACCCCGCCCCGCGGTACCGATTCGCGCACGTGCTGGCACGAATGTCTATTTGTGTTTGTTTTTATTTTGTGGTGGAGAGAGTGCTCTACCTTACAGAAGCTGGAGGGCTGGCCATGCCCTGGATGAACCAATGATGTTAAGACCGCAACATGATTGGAAGCTACGGAAGGTGGGCCGGGCCTTTAGGGCTTTAAAACTGGGCTCCGGAGCCGGAAGCGAGGTTCTGGGCTAAGGTGAGATGCTACGCATCTTCGGCTACGCCGAGTAGGGGCCTCCCCTAGTATTAGCCAGTTCCACCCTTTTTGTTGTTTGTCTTTTTGCCGTTGTATCTAACTTGTATATTCTGCAAATATTTGTATATAAATCTTCAGTTATTCCCTTTTTTATCCCTGCGTGTCAACACATCACGAGACCGTCTCTGACGGGGCACCCCTGGTGCGAAGAAATAAGCTTCAGTCTTCGAGTTCAACCAACCGTCTCTGGCGGGGGCACCCCTGGTGCGAGGAAGATAAAGAACCTGTGAAAATTTACTCTCTAGTCGCTTGTTTTCTTTTCACCTGGATGATATTTTTCCTATTTGTGCATCTATTCAATCTGTTTGCTTGGATTATACACAAGCTGCTTAACGCAGAAAATCACCCTTGTAATTAGATCATAACTGACATAAATTGCGTCCTATCTTCACGGCAGAATTTAAATTATGATCGTAGTCAAAGCGTTGAATAATCGTAATACTTAATGCATGCTTTTGTAGACGGCTGGCTTTTAAAGTCGCACTACAGGAATTACAGAAATTGTTCCAGCCGACTTAATGGAGGGCAAATGTGCCCATAAAAGAACTAGTAAGTATAAAAAATTTAAGAAATATAATAATCTTGTCAGTAACAGAAACACTCTGCAAGACGTTAGTGAATGTTTCTCGCGAGACATCAGTGAAAAAGACGTTAGCGCTCCTTTCAACAAGAAGGAAAGGGCTGATTGATTATGTGGTGAATGCGCTGCACTTGTGATTTCATTACCGCACCCCGGGCACCGATTTCATTAGCGGCACTGAAGGCTCTTCCGTTACTCAGGGGTCCGCTGGAGGACCCGCCTCCAGTACGAGCTGTCGTCACCTGCGTCGCCATTCAGAACTGCTTCCTCGACACACCTATGTGTTTTGGCAAGCAGGGCCCATACCTGAAAAGTGTGTCTGGCGTGTTTCGCTTCCAATTTTCGGCTCACTGCTTTCACTGGTTGTTTTTGTGATTGATGAGACCTGTACTTTTTCTCTCCTTCTCACAGGCGTTACTTGCACGCATCTGTCCGCTAACCAAACGAGAGAAAAAATAAGGACCTGTTCGAAGCAATGTTCGCAACAGCCAAGAAACTTTTCTGACCAGGGTGCCGAAAGGTTTCCCCTGCCTGTCAGAGCTTTGTGTTTAGGTGGCATTCCTTAACAAAGTTAGCTTTGGGGGGGGAGGGGGGGTTATGATTGCGATCACACGCTGTTAGTATTAGTTCAGTGAGGAAAAAAGAAGAAAGAATACAGACTATTGTGGAGCATCAAGCTTGTTTTGTTTTTCGTTGCGGAAGTGAGCCCGCATCCCTATTTTGAAGACGTATTTCAACAAGCTAGAAAGGACATTATTGGCTCATCAGCGAAGAGGCGGCCAATGCAAAGAAGTGTTTGTGCAGGTTTCCTTGCTGGCTGCGAGCAACATTACTAAAATGGCTGGTTAACAAGTTAATATATTTGCAAAATTTTAAACGTTTCCTATAGTACAAGAGGATCTGAGTACAAATCATTTCGGTGTCGTTGAATTTGCTCCTCTCACATTTTACCGCTGCTGCAGGCAATTCAAGCCTCGCAGATTGTAACGATGGTCATGCCAGAAGTATGCCCGTATGCTGCTAGGGTACCTAATGTGGCAGTACCCATGACACGAACGATGGAGCGCAACAACTAGTTGCACAAGCCAGAGAAGCTTAAACTACAACAATCCCGAGTGATGAACGAAAATGTGCAACTGTTGTGCGACAACAGGTTTCTTATGCGACAAGAAACTTGTTGCGCTACAAACTGTCGGGTTATGGCTCATGCGACAATGCTGAGCTGGATATAACGGCCGTAGAGCGGATAGCGCCGCCATTGTGATCAGAGCTGCCGCGCTCGTCATTGGTTCTTTGCTTCTTCACGTCTTCCTGTTGGTTTCGCGTTAGGATTGGGATTAGGATAAAATTAAAGGAGATTTGGCCTTCTGTAATAATTGAACAAATGAGGACTCCTTCGGCGTATGCTGTACGCTGTAAACATCGCACTCCCACGCCGTGGCACTTTTGGTTCAGTAAAGCCATTATTAGCATTAGGAACGGTTTGCCAAATTCAACTGGTCGAGAAGCGGTGGCGTACACATATGTGCCAATTCATGGAAGTGAATGTGTCAGTGGTGATCATAATTGATCATCATTTGTAGGTTTTTGTTGAAAAAATATTTTTATTTGTCAATTGAATATTGCCGGCTATGAGGTCCGTGGTTGTCAGAAGCTCCAAGCTAACTTCCACAACCAGGGTTTCTTCAGCAGGTGGTGAGCTCTGTCTGACCCCTCGTGCGTTTTGTCGTGTGACGGTGGGATTAAGGCGGGATTTACTTTACGATGCATGGCCTGTCGGCAATTCCTGCGCCCGAGTCACTGATTTAAATGATTCCGCCTTTATCCCTGTTCCAAAACGCAGCGTCCTCAAAAAACCTCTATAATGTTCGGGACATTAGTCGGCGTTAATTTCGGGAATCCCTCAGGGCACACGGTGCATGAGACGTTTCGCCTGCCATTGCACTGAATGCAGTGAGCCATCGTAGCGGGTTCAAATCGAAACCCAACAACATGCAGAGTTGTCTGGTTGGTCAGTCACACAAGCAACAAAGTCTCCTACCTCTTGAAATGACCAGATCCTCTGCTTGCTCCCCCCCCCCCCCCCCCCGTTCTTTAATCAGGGAGGCCAAACGCTGTCCCCATCTCCAGCCCCTCAGCTACGACTTATAAAACCGGACATAGCCGGGACAGGTGCTTCAGGGGTTCTCGACTGAGGGACCCTCCCGGTAGTGGCTGACTTCGTTGATAATAACTATTCTTTTACGCTTCTTCCTCCTCTCCACTGTGTAATTCTTTTCAGCTGAAGTAATTGCTCGAGCAGCAAAGTATAATCGCAAGAAATTCTTTTCGACGAGATACTACACGACTAATGCAATCGTTCCTTCCGACATATTTAAAACCGTACCAGTGTTTCCAGCTTTTACGCATCTTGCAAGCGCGGCTTCCGGCATAGAGGCAGTTCGCGTAAAATAATATTAGTCTCCATGAGGGGCACGTATGGCTCAGATTCTCTTAATTGCATTCCGTCACAATCCTCATTAATGCACCTGGCACGATGATCCCTTCACCCTCTTTTTGCGAAGTTGATTAACTATTACTGCAATTTCTGTGGGAGGCACATGTTGCACAGAACACCATTCGCTGTACTGTATCCGTTATACCATCTTGGGTTCCGCAGTTCATGATGAGTTTGTAATCAGTTTGCTCTTTGAATTTCAATGCAGCCTTTCTCTCTTCGAGAGAAAAAACGCACCTATGATGTCATCGACTCCAGTTGTTTCGGGTCCCACGGAAAAACTTCCAGAAAACAATGATCATTTCTTTCCGAAATTCAGCAATGCAAAGTTAGTGAAACATTTTTCGCCTGTTTCTAGTTGGACAATAAGAAGGCAGTGATATTTCCGGTATTTCCGAGTGATATTAAAACTCTTTGCCTCTTTTCGAAATATTAAGCACCACATGCGCTCCCTTCGTTGGTACCTTTATGCTGCGCCATTTTACGAGTTCCAAGGGTTCATTTGGCGCCAAATATGCGTTAGGCCCAGCTATTCCAAATTAAAAGATCATCTGCAGCCACTTTATCGGCTTTGAGTAATATAGAATGCTCTTAGCCCATACACCGATATTCGAATATCAGGGCAACACACAGCAACAACCGAACAATAAATTCATTCTCTCTTAACTAATGACTTCGAAGCTGTTATGCTTAACCTAAAGATACCTGGCCCAACACTGAAGCGTGTCTAGACGTGGACAAAGCGAGGGAATAAGCCCTCTATTTAATATATACATGAGAAGCAGATTATTCTTTTTAAGCAACTTGTCCTTGATGCTATTGTTTAATTGTTCAAGATGTTGTTCATGACCATACAGGCGATGAAGCAACTGAGTCGCTGTCAGTATTATGCTGCCTCTTTCTTCTTTTTTTGTTTTAGCGCTGTTGCTTTTAACCTAGAAGACTTTCGGTTTGCTTCAGCGCTTTTACCAATCTACGGTAGGGTAATGTATGGCTTCGTTGCGCTCAAAGTGGGCCATTAAAGCAAGAAATTCCCGTACGTAAGCCCCGCAATGTCGAAGCATGTTGCTGTCTTTTTAAACGGCTTGTCAGCGCAGTCAGTCGCCTTTGTGTCCAGTCGTTTTTCATGGATAGAGAAAACATGCCCCATGTATGACCTCCCTTGAGCATAGCTTGCGGCAGTTAGAAAAAGAACACTGATTAAGTGGCACTTGTCGCGCTTGTCCACGATGCCGGCTGCCGTTTTTATCCAGGACAGGAAAAGAAGTAACGGCCTTTAATACAAAACCTTTTAATACAACAGCACTATTCCGACGGATCAGCTCTAAGCAAGATCTTGGGTTGTTTGCATGCTTCCAGTGTTTGCGTGGTTGCGGTGTTTGTGCCAAGTGAAAGTAACAAGCAACAATAAATCAAGTAAATATCCACGACTGGGCGAACCGCGATCGCGCAAACTGTCCAGCTTCGCAGGCCGCTGCGAGAGAGCTTACGCTATCTTCGAACACGCCTCGAGTTAACCTGCAACACACTTTAGCGCTGTGCATTTCACATCGTCGTGTTCGCACTCTAATAGTGCTATTAAATTAATATTCACGCTTTGAGCTAGGTGGCGGTACTGACAGAGAGATGTGCGCGGAATACGTGGGCGTGAAAAACTTTGCGGCAGAAGAGCGGTACCAGGGCAACACGTATTAGCGTTGACAACATTTCTGTAGAAAAACTGCACTGAAGCATAGGCTGTCGGCGTGCATTAGGTGGACTGGCATTGGCTCCCTGTGTTAGTGGAAAACTCAATCGCGCTTTCATCTACTTGCCGGACGTGACCATCTGCGAGAAACAGTGGTTCCGCACCATATTGCCGCACTTATCAATACTAAACCGCCAGCATTTTTTTTCTCCGTGCAGAGTGGCGGCTTTCCTGTTTTTTCGTGATACTTTGACTTTGAGAGGTTAATATTGCGAATATTATCTTTCAGCTCGATTAGCAACGACAAACCATTCCTTTATTCCAGGAAAGATAGAACGCTGTACTCACTGGGCGCTTTATGAATTATGTGGCATGTAAAAACAAATGCAAGTTGTAATCTACCTTATATCGACGTAAACGTGTCCATATATATGCCTGAATGCTGTCTTTGGCTGCCGTATTGAGACCTGTTGATGAATAACAATACAGAAAGGGCAGCACAGAAATCGTTTTTATACGCTTGCATCGGCTGATCGAAATCCACACCTTCGTGAATTAATTCCCCTGAAGCTTACTTCCTCGCACAACGTAACCTAACTAGTTTTTTGGCTCAGAATAATATCCTTCAATGCCAATTGCATGGAGGATCTGTGCCCCTGAAGTTAGGATGTAGCAATACAAAAATCTGGAAACTTCTCTGTTCTCGTTATTTCTTAAATGCATGAAACTTAAAGAGATGACCTAAATTTGATATTGTCTTTCTTTAATAACAAAACGGTAAGCCATCAATTTTTCTTAGGGAACAATCAGGAAAAACAGTGGATACTGTAACCTTGCCTCTCACCAAGCAGTAGTACTTACTTCGAACATGGTCAGGATAGAGAACAATAATGCTAGTCTTTTGAAACATGTTTCAAAGGCCTTTCAAGTAGCGCATCTCCTGCAGTGTAAACTGAGTTCTCTTTTGAATTTGGAGACGTATGGGTTGTGGCAAGTATAACAATGGCTTTCGCCGTTGATGAGGCGGCGCCTTAGCCTGTTCATATGCTGGGTTTATGGAGTTGTCGCTTTCCTTGCCTAAAAACAGGAAGGCGTAAAAGCTGCTATGCCACACTCAACTGACGTTTAGTATGTCTGCCTTACTGCTGTAATAAAACCGTCATTAACAATTTTATTATTTATAGCTATGTACAAAACTTGCGGCTTTTAAGTAACCGAATGTTTGTCGGGAAACGGCTTTGCAAAACTAAGAAACAGCATACTACACTTCATGAAACTTACCTTGGGATCTTTGGTTACAGGCGCTTCGTCCTGTAAGGAAAGATCCAAAAAACCAAACCACCAAAAAACGGGACGGCGCTTCGTCCCGTTTTTCTCTCTTGTGTTCTATCTTTTTCGCTCCTGTAACCAAAGATGAACAGTTATCAACTTGCCCCGCAAGACGTTCTTTTAACCTACCTTGGGAGAATGAAAATCATGGAGAGGTCAGAAATGTTTCATAGAAGTAATTTTATGTCGTCTTTGCATTGGACACTCTCACCATATGCATAATTTTCTGCTGACAAAGCAAATCCCTATGTGTAAATTGTGGGGATGAACTCACAGCGCACATCTTATTCTCGTGCCCAAAACTTGAAGCAATTAGGAGAAAATATTTTGTTCTGCGTTACAATGAAGGCAGTCCTTTACATCCAGCCTTGCTCTTTGGTGAAGATGCACTTGCGGACTTGTCAAGTATTTTTAAGTTTCTTAAAAGAGCAGGCATTTTAAACAAACTCTATATTTGCTTATTCATACTCAGTTTATAAGAACAAACACTTTTTAACCAATCTCGGCCACTTTCTCTTTCCCGAGAAGAAGGCTGAGGTTCTTATTTGATTTGTTGGGAGCCTGGAGATATTTGCTCAGCTAAGGATAGTCGCTGACGTTACCCGTCCTTCTTGAAAGCGTTTGTCATTATTAATTTCTAAAATATTTGCCCTCAGCCATCACTATGTAATACCAACTAACTTTTAAGCCCCAAACACCACCCTTGTTTCTATAACATCTTTAAAAGTTTTTTAAGGAATTTCTTTTCGATAACCCGAGGTTGGCGCATGATAGCCTTAGATGCTTTCGTGCCACTTAACCCAACACAATATAACGGAATATGTTTGTTCTTCCGAGAGAGCTGATTAAATTGGAAAAAGATATTAATGGAAAAATCGGTGGAATACGGTTGGCTGGGACAAAACGCGAGAGATTCAGGAGAGTTTGATTGTGTTCAGGCCATCCAGAACGCCAAAGCGGTCTGGAGGGCCTGAACACAAAACAAAAACACAGATTCTGGAAGCACAAACACGTCGATTCGCATATAGGGCATATCTTGAAGACGCAAATGTGGTTGCGATGCATTCTTTGTTCACGCATTAATGCTGGTAAGTGGCGTGGCAAAAAATACTTTTAGCTGCATGCTTAGACGCCATATCAGGCCTGCAAGATGCCGGCTTGCACTATATGCCAGGAGCAGTGCGATCAAGAAGAAAAAAAAAAACTGGTTTTGTGGTGTTCACAGTACGCCGGCTCCCCGGTGGTGACCTGTGTACAGAGGAGGCCTCGTTTCTTGGTAAAGACCACTGTGCTGTCCCGAGTCCAGTTTGAATTTCCCGCCCGGGCGCCAACTTCATCTGCGGACACTGGACTTCTCTCCTCCGCGCTCTTTCTCTTTCTTCTCCCCGTGCGCCTTCCCTCTCGCCCGCGTGCTTTCTCCCTCTTTACACCTCCCTCCGGAGGTGTCATGTTACGTAACTCGTGACTCTTTCCTTCCTTCTACCGCGCTGCACGACTGCGGCAGCACCGCGTTTTTACAGGTTGTAAATGCCTGGATAAATGTTCGATTTTCCTTGTGTTTGCGACCTGTCATCTATCTGAGGAGTGGCCGCAGCCCCAACGCGTGCCACGGAATCAGAATAGTAAAAACGCGATGAACGTCGAGTCGGTGGCTCGCGCAATCTTCGAAAGCACCTAGGCTCCGCTGGCTGGCTCCGCTCTTCAGAAGTTCCGTTTTCGCATCGCAGCCACGGACGACATGGTGTCACAGGACCGCAAGTCGCCCGCTGCTCAAGTGAGTCCGGACCAGTCTCATTTTGCATGCTCTGAGAAAACAGCAAGCTATGTGCAGTCACGGCATTCGTCGCGCTCAGCTCGTTCGGAGCGTTCGGCAGTCTCGACAACGCCAAGCATGCTGGCCGCCATAGCAAGAGCGGAGGCCGCCGCAGCGCGAGTACAGGCTTCTCTCAAAAAGAAAGAAGCCGCGGTGAAACTGGAAAGGGCCAGGCTGGAAGAACAACAGAAAAGTGCGGCTGCGGCAATCGAACGCCAGAAAGCCGAGCTAGACACAGAGTTACAAGTCATGCAGTTGGAAAGAGAAGCGGCCGCCGCGGAAGCGCAAGCGGACGTCCTGGAGGCTGCCGTAGATCAGCACGGCGGGGAGCATCACATCTGTCGGACTGTCTCCGAGGCATCCGAAGACCGCGCTCAACGTACTTTTGACTACGTGCTTGACCAGGCTCACGTGCGCATCGGCCCGCGCCAGCAATCGCAGCAGCATGACGGCGGGGAGCATTATGCCTGTCAGAACGCTGATGAAGCACCTGAAGACCGCGCTCCATGCACACCAAGCACTCGCAACCAAGGCATCACGCAGAACATTGCTAGTCAGCAGGGAGACGAAGCTAACGCCCCTGAACTGACCGCCATGGCAAAGTATCTGATTCGGCGCGACCTTGTGAGTACCTCGCTTGCGAAGTTCGACGACTGCCCTGAAAACTACCGGGCGTGGAAATCTACGTTCAAGGGAATGACTCGGACTCTCGAAGTCACGGCAAGCGAGGAACTTCACCTTCTCGTGAAATGGCTTGGCACCGAATCGTCAACCTACGCGAAGAGGCTGCGTTCCGTGCACGTCAACAGCCCAGAGGCCGGGTTAAAGGTAGTTTGGGAAAGACTTGAGGAATGCTATGGTCGCCCAGAAATTATAGAAGAGGCCATCTTTCGAAGAATTTCGAACTTCCCCAGACTGACCGACAAAGACACCCAGAAATTGAGAGAGCTGGGAGACCTCCTTCTTGAAGTTGAGGCAGCAAAATGTGACCCTCACCTGACTGGGCTCTCCTATCTCGACACCGCAAGCGGGGTAAACCCCATTGTAGAAAAGCTGCCCCAGCGCTTGCAAGACATGTGGATCGCGAAAGGCTCCAAGTACAAACAGAATCATCACGTCGCCTTTCCCCCTTTCTCGTTCTTTGCCAGCTTTATCAGGGACCAAGCGAAAACGAGAAACGATCCTAGCTTCAAACTCAGCTCCGCAAGCAGCACCCCTTCAAGGCTCACGAGAGCAGACAGATGGGCATCGGATGGAAGCCCGAGAAGAGCACCCATCTCAGTGCAAATGACGGACGTGGAAGCAAGCACTGACCATCCGCCCTCAAACGCATTAAAGTGGCATGATGCAACCAAGTATTGTCCTCTGCACAGGAAGCCTCACCCCCTCCGGAAGTGTCGCGCATTCAGGGAAAAGCCGCTGGATGAACGAAAATGTTTGCTGAAAAAGTTTGGGATATGCTACAGGTGCTGCGCTTCGACAGACCACTTTGCAAGAGACTGCAAAACAGTTCTCAAATGTGACGATTGTGGTAGCGATCGGCATGCCACGGCGCTTCATGCTGGAAATGCCAGCCACAGGCCTCCTGTAGCTCAGAACGATGCTGAAGATGCAATTCTAGACAAGGATTTTGCACTTCAGGTGTCATCCAAGTGCACAGAGGTCTGCGGTCAAAGCAACGGTGTCAAATCCTGCTCTAAGATCTGCTTGGTGAAAGTCAGTCATCCGACTCAGCCTCACAAGACTGCAAAAATGTATGCCATCTTAGACGACCAGAGTAACAGGTCCCTTGCAAGAACAGAGTTCGTCGACATTTTCGGACTCAATGGTAACAGTCCCCCCAACACACTAAAGACATGTGCTGGAACTAAGGAGGCAATAGGAAGAAGAGCGTCTGGCTTTCTCATAGAAGACATACATGGCTCCGTGAAGCTTCCGTTGCCAACGCTTATCGAATGCAACGAAATGCCTAACAACAGGACCGAGATCCCAACACCGGAAGTGGCATTGCATCACCCTCATCTCAGAGCTGTTGCTAAATTCATTCCTTGATTGGACCCTGAGGCCAAGATTCTACTTCTCCTCCGGAGAGACATCCTCAGAATACACAAGGTTCGACAACAGCGCAACGGACCGGCTGATGCGCCATTTGCTCAGAAACTGGATTTGGGATGGGTCATCGTAGGAAATGTCTGCATAAGTCGAAGTCGCACACCGGACTGTGTCAGCAACCTCAAAACAAACGTCCTCGAAAATGGACGTCCCTCCCTTTTCGAGCCATGTGAGAACCATTTCTTGGTCAAGGAGAAGCTCACTGTCATGCAGCGGTCGACACAATGCTTCCAACCAGCTCAGCACGCTGCTAGGAAACACAGCTATGACGATGGGATCGCTGAAACGCTGTTCCAGACAATGGAGGATGACAACAGACCTTCACTTTCTGTCAAGGACAGGAAGTTCTTGAAGCTGATGGACGACGAGTTCTCAAAGGACGAATCCAACAGTTGGATAGCGCCTCTCCCCTTTCGTTCTCCAAGGCCATGGCTTCCGAATAACAAGTGCTTGGCCGAGTCACGCCTCACTGCTGTCCAACGGACCTTGAAGAGAAAACCAGAACTGATGGAACAGTTCACGGCCTTCATGGACAAGATGTTCAAAAACGGCCATGCCGAGGAAGCTCCACCAGTTCGAGAAGGAGAAGAGTGTTGGTACCTCCCCATCTTTGGTGTTTGCCACCCACGAAAACCCGGCGAAACACGAGTTGTATTCGGCTCCAGTGCACAGTTCAAAGGCGTGTCTTTAAACAGTGTGCTGCTTACCGGTCCAGACTTGATCAACAGCCTGCTCGGAGTGCTCATCCGATTCCGGAAGGAACCCGTGGCCATAACTGTGGATATAAAGCACATGTTCTACTGCTTCCTGGTACGAGACGACCACCGAAATTATCTGAGATTTCTGTGGTTCCGCAACAACAACATCTACAGTGACGTGGTGGAGTATCGAATGAAGGTTCATGTGTTTGGAAATAGTCCTTCACCAGCAGTTGCAACCTATGGGCTGCGGAGAACACCACGAGAAGGAGAGGAAGAATTTGGCAGCGACGTCAGGCAGTTCATCGAGAGGGATTTCTATGTGGATGATGGTTTGAAGTCTCTCTCTACAGACAAGGAAGCCATCAGCCTGATACGCCGCACACAGCAGATGTTGGCCGCGTCAAACCTCAAGCTCCACAAAATAGCCTCTAACTGCCCTACAGTGTTGGAAGCATTTCCAGAAAAAGACCGTGCCAAGGATTTGAAGGATCTTGACTTGTGCAATGGCACGCCGCCAATCCAACGCAGTCTGGGAGTTTCTTGGAACCTGAAGAAGGATGTCTTCACATTTACGACTCCAATCCAAGAGAAGCCATTCACTCGACGCGGTGTCTTGTCAGTGGTGAATAGCCTGTCCGACCCACTTGGGTTTGTTGCTCCAGTCATCGTTCAAGGGAAGTCCCTCCTCCGAGAGCTGGTCGTTGGGACATGCGACTGGGACTGTCCACTTCCTGAAGACAAGAGGGCCGCGTGGGAGACGTGGAAAGACTCCTTGCAATTGCTCGAGCAGCTGGACATACCTCGCACCTATTCCCCTGCCTCACTCACTACCGCACAGCGCAAGGAACTGCACATATTCTCCGACGCATCAACCAAGGCTGTGGCTGCAGTGCCTTACCTCAGAGTGACATATCCAGATGGTGCGTGCCATGTCGGGTTCGTCATAGGAAAGGCTAAGCTAGCACCACATCCGGAACACACCATCCCAAGGCTTGAACTGTGCGGCGCGGTGTTGGCAGTGGAGCTAGCAGAGCTCGTCAGTCGTGAAATAGATATGGAGCTTGATGCTGTAAATTTCTACACTGACAGCAAGGTGGTCCTAGGTTACATACATAATGAGACTCGGAGGTTTTATGTGTATGTCAGTAACAGGGTCGAACGCATCAGGAGCTCTGCACGGCCAGAGCAATGGCACTACGTTCCTTCAGACGTGAACCCTGCGGACCTCGGAACAAGGTCTGTGCCAGCAGCCCAAATGGCAGGATCGGCCTGGCTGACAGGCCCGGAGTTTTTGTATCATCAAGAACACTGCTCGCGGGTATTGAAGGGCAAGTTCGACTTGGTCGATGCTGATTCTGACACGGAGGTGCGGCCCCAGGCAAACGTTCTCGCAACCAGTGTAGACGTGCAAGAACTCGGCAGCAGGCGGTTCGAGCGCTTCTCGAGTTGGATTAAGCTGACTCGCGCAGTTGCAATGCTCGTGCGGCTGGTGAGCAAATTTCGGGGCACCTCTCACAACGTGTCAGACTGCCCGCATAACAGCTCATCTCGACAACTAGGACCTTCTACAGAACACCTAGCCCGAGCGAAGGCAGTCATTATTCTGTCTGTCCAGAAAGAAGCCTTTTCAGAATAGTTGAAAAGCTTGCAACGAGGAAAGCGACTTCCGAAGTCAAGCCCTCTGTGGAGACTGGACTCATGGGTTGATTCCGACGGTCTTTTGAGAATTGGTGGCCGACTAGACAGAGCAAACCATTCGACCAGCTAGAGCGGAAGCCCATCATCTTGCCAGGACGACATCACGTCACCACCCTGATTGTGCGGCATTACCACGAGCTGGTAAAGCATCAAGGCCGCCATTTCACTGAAGGAGCAGTCAGGGCAGCTGGGTTCTGGATCGTCGGAGCTAAGCGTAGCATCGCCTCATACATACACAGTTGTGTTACGTGTTGCAAGCTCAGAGGAAGGCAGCTGCAGCAGAAGATGGCAGACCTGCCTGCAGAAAGGCTAAGCACCGAGCCGCCTTTCACTTATGTCGGATTAGATGTATTTGGCCCGTGGCAAGTCGCTTCTCGTCGGACCAGAGGCGGTGAGGCCAACAGCAAAAGGTGGGCCGTGCTCTTCACTTGCATGAGTATCCGCGCTGTTCACATCGAAGTGATCGAGAGCATGGACACCTCAAGTTTTATTAATGCTCTCCGGAGATTCTTCGCCATAAGGGGCCCGGCAAAGCAGCTGAGGTCCGATTGTGGTACGAACTTTGTTGGAGCGTGCTCAGAACTAAAACTGGACACCAGTGGCCCAGACCACGAGAAGCTAGGAACATTCCTGTCAGACCAAGGATGCACTTGGGTATTCAACCCCCTCATGCTTCTCACATGGGAGGAGTGTGGGAAAGAATGATAGGAGTCACACGGCGAATTTTGGACTCCATGCTTCTTGAGAGTACCTCTCGTCGCCTTACTCACGAAGTATTGGTAACCTTCTTGGCGGAAGTCTCGGGGATCATAAATTCCCGACCCCTCGTTCCTGTCTCAACGGACCCCGAGTGCTGGGAAGTGCTGACTCCTTCAACACTCCTGACCCAGAAAGTCGGCGGCAACACAGTGCCACCAGCCTTCGGTGAAAAGAATGTGTATCGGCGACAGTGGCGGCAGGTTCAGTGGCTGGCCGACACCTTTTGGTGCCGTTGGCGACGCGAGTTCCTTACCACCCTGCAGAGTCGTCGGAAGTGGCAGGGGACAACTCGGAATCTCAAGGCAGGTGACCTCGTGCTCGTGAGAGACAGCCAGATTCATCGCAACGAGTGGCCCATGGGACTCATTGTGAACGCCATCGCGAGCGCGGACGGCAGGGTGCGAAAGGTCGAGATCAAGACGGCGACACGGGGAGTGATTAAGACGTTTCTCCGTCCTGTGACTGAGACAGTCCTGCTTATTCCGTGTGAGGACTGAACACATCACATAGTGGTTATATGTATAACCAGACGGGGAGTGTGCTGTCCCGAGTCCAGTTTGAATTTCCCGCCCGGGCGCCAACTTATCTGCGAACACTGGACTTCTCTCCTCCCCGCTCTTTCTCTTCCTTCTCCCCGTGCGCCTTCCCTCTCGCCCGCGTTCTTTCTCCCTCTTTACACCTCCCTCCGGAGGTGTCATGTTACGTAACTCGTGACTCTTTCCTTCCTTCTACCGCGCTGCACGACTGCGGCAGCACCGCGTTTTTACAGGTTGTAAATGCCTCGACAAATGTTCGATTTTCCTTGTGTTTGCGACCTGTCATCTATCTGAGGAGTGGCGGCAGCCCCAACGCGTGCCACGGAATCAGAATAACCACTCTTTTGAGAAGGAGCTCAAATGTCCGAGATGTTGTTTGCGCTGTGATAGTAATCCCAAGCAACAAAAATAATATCGGCCCAATATTGCAAATGGATGGTTTCACTATGATCCATTGTGGACCGGCCTTTACCAACACGTTTCCAATATTGGGCCGATTATCTGTGCTGCCTGAGAAAAATGCGGATTGAGACGTGAGAAAAATATCTTAGCATAGCGCTGATCTTCCAAAATGTACAGGACTTCCACGCAGAGCGAACGCGGGTCCAGAGAGGCTGTGTAAGTTTACTAATAACTGTGCTTATCTTTGCGACCTGTGAGGAATGGCCATGCAGTTTCCATCCGGCGGAGCTCTGAAAGTGCCAAAATTAGAAAGAGATTCAAATGAAAACTAAATGGTGCATGGAATATGCATGAGGGGGGGGGGGGGGGAGAGGAATCATTGGTCTCGATTTGTCCTGGCTACAGTCTCATGGTGAGAGGTCTTATAAGGTTGAAATAAACCATCCGATGTATGTTTTTTGCCCATATTATTGCCGCAATATCAGTTATCTTTCGCCTTCTCTTTCAACAGCCACGGCTGTATATACGCTTTGGAACTGATGATGTGTTTCCTTCTAGTTACTGACTCTGTTGTTGTTGTCTTTCAGTAGTACTGTGGCACCTGATATCACGCAGACAGCTGCTTCTGCTTTTTTCGGTACCGCTCGTTTCTTGCGTGGTTGTCTACTTTTTTTTCATACATCGCATTTATTCTGCTTCTATTCCTACTGGCAGTGTATATGGACGCGCATGGAACAGCAGCCTCTTTTATGTGTAAGATGCCCCCCACGAGAGCTCACCATCAAAATGTCCCACCTGGGCAAGGTATGAGAGCTCGCCTCCTGATATCTTCCCCGATGTGCTTCGCGCACTTTTTTGTCTTTAATATAGAAAAAATGAGGCAAATCCCCAGCCGTATTTAAATGCAGTGGTGTTTAAGCATTTGACGAATCGTAATTTTTCACGGCTTTTGACAGAAAAAAAGAGAATAGGAGGCGATAACAGCCCCCACTCTCTTGTTATTTTTAGGCGGCGCATTGGTGGTCAGCGTGAAGCGCTTTATGTTTGCCCTCTGGAACCGCGAGCTCAACGCTACCTACTCGGGGTCTTTGTTACAAAGCGAAAAAAGGCTGACCTCGATATATGTGTGCAAGCACTTTTATTCAAAAAATTTTTCTTGGGCCAGTTGGTGTATTTTAGTAAAGAAATAAGAAGCGCCAAGGAGACAGACACAAGAAAGATAAAAGCACAAGTGCTCACTGTGAGCTGTTTCTTTATTGAACGAAACGTACATCACACTGGCGCACTATGGCGAAGGTAATCGGAGGCAGTAAAGGTCACATTTTGTAGACAGCCATAAAAGCGGGAAACGGCATAAATGCCGTTTCCCGCTTTTATGGTGTGAGAGAAAGCCTTTGGTGTGAAAGAAAGCCTTTCACACGATAGGGCTTTAAATTCGTCAACATTTATAAACGTTTTGGCGATGTGGCCACGAACACGTTTCGAGCTTCCTCATTATAGTTTTCTGTGTCGGCGAGGACCTTTTGGTTCGCATAAATTTATGATCAGGTGTATCAAATAAAAAGGGTCAGTTAGAGAAAGATCAATTTTTTTCATCAATGATGCATGGCGTACACGGCCAAATTGAAATCAATGAATGATAAATGCGGAAACCTAGAATGAGCGCTTTCCAACGCCAACCGTGTTGAAGCTTTGGACGGCTCTCGATTACTTGCCTTTTGTCGGCTAGCTCTACAAAGATGAATAACAGCTCTTGATTGGGTACATTCAGTTCCTTACATAGCTGCGGAAAGGTAGATTAGTTTCGTAATTATGCAGCAAGGCTGTAAGCATTTGCCTAAAAGTTCGCAGAAAAGCTCATGCATCGCCTGTGCGTACATTTAGAGATAGCATAAACATTGTTGCGATAAGTCAATCACGCGTTTCTCCTCCGCTACGCCCTGGCGCTTAATCCGGTGGTTCCTTGATTAGTCCGTACATAACGAAGATCAGAGGAGGATTCCTTCCAAGTGGCTCCGAGTATGATCCGAATGGGTCCGAGTGATGACGTTTCACGACGTCGCACTTATTATCTGTATGACGTCACACTCAGTGCAAATGAGACTTTTGCTTATCTTTAACCACGCTAACTGCCTTTGCTTCCATGAGTATTTATACCATACATTTCACCTTCATCTTCAAGAAAGCCTTTCACACCATAGGGCTTTAAATTCGTCAACATTTATAAACGTTTTGGCGATGTGGCCACGAACACGTTTCGAGCTTCCTCATTATAGTTTTCTGTGTCGGCGAGGACTTTTTGGTTCGCATAAAACGTACGCCAATACTGAGATGGGCCTCTTAAGAAGGAACAACTGTGAACGATAATCGCACAGCCATCATTACGGTGTGCACACAAAAAGTAGGCGGTAGAATGATTTGATAGGATACTGGCAAGCTACCTCAGGAAGAGAAAGATCTGATTAACGAGCGCCAAAGCATGGGAGCGTCTAATCTTACAGGAAGAGTAGAACTGACAGAGCTATCAAAGTTATTACATAAACACAAGGGAGCCGAGATAAGGCAATTTGTTATGATGAGAATAGAGCTTTCTTAAAGAACGAAGGTAGTTTAAAGCGGTGAAGAGGAAACTAGGTATCAGTAAAAACCAATTCTAATCGTTAAGAGACAAAGAGGGCAATATGACATTCGCCATATGGATAAGAGAGTTAAAGCCGCTGAAGAGTACTACATAGATCTCTACAGTACCCAGTGTGATTAGAAGGCGAATGAGAGAGACAGCGGCGCACACCATTGGGACATCCCGGCAGTAACGAAAGAGGATGTAGAGACAGCCTTAGGAGCAATACAAAAGGAGAAAGCAGCTAGTGAAGATCAGGTAACAGCAGGTCTCTTGAAGGATGGAGGAGAGATTGTGCTAGAAAAACTGGCCGCCTTGTGTACGGAATTCTTTATGGCATCGAGCCTACCAGAAGCGTGGAAGAACGCTAACATTATCTAAAATTCATTGTAAAGGAGCCTTCATGGACTTTAAAACTACAGACCGATCAGCTTGCTGTCAGTCGCCTACAAGGTATTTATTAATGTAATCGCTAATAAAGTGCGGATGATTTCAGACTTCAATCAAACAAAAATCACGCAGCCTTTCGTAAAGGATACTCAATAGCGGACCATATTCACACTATCAGTGTTGCCATTTAGAAATGCGTATAATAAACGAACCACTGTATATAGCCTTCACTGATTACTTAAAGCATTTGACTTAGTGGCAACCTCAGCAGACATGCAGGCATTGCGGAATCAGGGTGTAGAAGAGTTTAATGTGAAAATACTGGAATATATCTAAAACGACTGCAGAGCTACCATAGTCCTGCGTAAAGTCATGCATAACATTCCAATCACGAAGGGTGTCAGGCAGGGAGACATGATTTGGTTGGTAACAACTTTATTCATAGTCCTGCAGAGCTTTCGCCGACGGGGCCTTAGGTCTCCCACGTGGGGACGTCGAGGAGACATGATCTCGCAAATAATATTTACCGCTCGTTTACGTTAGGTATTCCGAGGCCAGGATTGGAACCGTTGAGGATAAGAGTTAATGAAGCATACCAAAATAATCTACGATAAGCTGATGACATGACATGATGACAAGACATGAACTGCAAAGCATGGCCAACGAGTGAGACAGGCACGGGAGAACGCTACGTAAAGAAATTAATACGCGGAGAACTAAAGTAGTGCTCAACAGTGCCGCAAGGAAACAGCTGTTCGCAATTGGTAGCGAGGTGCTGGATGGGATAGGGAATACTTCTACTTAGGGCAGGTAGTGACCACTGATCTGGATCATGGGAACGAAATAACTGGAAGTAAAAGAATTGAATGGAGCACACAGGGCAGGTTCTCCGAGATCTTGAATGGGAATTTACCAATATCCTTCAAGAGAAAAGTATTTATCTACTGTATTTTAGTGGAACTCACATGTCGCAGAAACTTGGAGTGTAACGGAAAGGGCTGAGCCTAAGTTAAGAATTACGCTGCGAGCTATGGAAAAAAATCACAGGTGGAACGTTAAGAGACCCAAAGCAGTCAGTGTGGGTAAGGGAACAAACGTGGGTTAATGACATTCTATTTTAAATCAAGAGGATGAAGTGGGCTTGGGCGTGGCATGCAATGCGAAGGCAAGATAACCGCTGGTCCTTAAGGGTAACGGAGTGGATTCCAAGAGAACGCAAGCGTAGGAGAGGGTGGCAGAAAGTTAGGTGGGCGGATGCTATTAAAAAGTTTGCGGGGATACGGTGAGCGCAGTTGGCGAAGGGCAGGGTTATTTGGAGAGACATAGGAGAAGCCTTTGCCCTGCAGTGGATGTAGTCAGGCTGCTTTTGTTGGTGATTATATCAACAGCAGTGGTATCTGGGACTTTTTTGCACATGTTGTTTTTTTTTTGTTCTAGAGTAGCAGCCAGGGTCTCAGAAGCCCCACCGAGGGCAGCACCAGTCATCGCAGGGCAGTGGCGCATCACCTTAGCGCTGCAACACTGCACAGGAGTGCTTTGAAGACTGCCATGGGTCCATGAATGTAAAGAATAACCTTACTGGTCAAATGTTTAGGCAAATCCCCCAAGGTACAGCTTTCCATTGTTGCTTTGTGGCTGCGCTCGGGAGCAAGCCAATCAATAATTACTCCCTTATCAAAGAATCAGAGCACAAGAACAAAAACATGCACTATGAACTTAAATCATATGACGTGTTAATTAAGGTATACCAGTTGAAATCAATTAAAGCCGTAAAAAGTGAAGATAAACCATATCAAAACCAGCGCTAACCTTGCTTGAGCAAGATCAGTCGTAATTAGCCCTAGGCTAAATCGTTCATGAATTTTTGTTTTTGATGATAAATTTACAGTTTACATTTCACCTACCGGGACCAACGTATGTCCCGCGCTGGGAACACTTCCGTATAACTTTAGCGTACAACCAAATGAGGATGCTAGTCTGTGGCCTTGGAAGTTGATGTTGTTTTCCAATACAAATGAGGCTATCATTCAGCATCAAATGGAGTCTTTACTTATGATACAAGCAAAGAGAGAGACCCACAGGGTAAGTGCTCAGTGTGAGCCGTTTGAATTAAGGCCATACATTAGTGATATGACGGTTCTCTATTTAAGCTTAACCGCCGGATTTTTTTTTTCTAATTTGAGCATGCAAAGTGCACAATTATCGATAAATATTTTATTGCCAGTTCTAGTTACAGTGCAGTAAGCTCTATTACAGTGCGGATTGTAGCAGAGAGATTGAAGGAATTAAAGAAACTGTTCATTCTAGCTTTTTCTGAATTGTAATCTGGCAACCTATGTAACCTATACTCGCTCGACAAGGAGCAGCCTTACGGCAATAAACACCAGTCGTTGCTTATAACTCGAAACAATGGTGTCGTCATTTGTGCGCGTCTCTAAGTTTACACAAATTTATGGTGCCGAAACGCGGGACTAAAACGCTGCAACGGTGCGTAAACAGCAAGGCCATTAAGTCTAGGCGGGACAACGAATTCTGGGCCATCACCGCAACGATCCTTGGAGGTGAAACCACCTTGGACTGAAGGTTCCAGGAACGAGGCCTAGGAAAGCCACGCCCGACGCTCTAAAACGAGGCCTGGAGACGCCACACCTGAAGCCAAGCTTGGCGCTACGACGACGACTGACACTACAACGAGGTTGAAATGGAACGGCTGAAGAAGAAACGAGGAGCATTGAGATCACAGGTGACAAAACTGATTTCTGAGGTAGATTCATCTTTAGAGGCGCACGCTGACGAAAAGGCTCTCAACATACTGTCAGCGAGGCTTAGCGCCCTTCAGATACAGCTCAACGAGGTGGACGCTGCTATCGAGCCACTTGTGCCTGATGAAGAAGCTGAGGAAAACTTCACGCGTACAATCGCGTACAACGACAGAATTGTCACCTACGCAGCAAAACTCAGCCAACATGCCGAAGCTCAGCGAGCGAACGCCAGTCCAGGACCGGATGCTACACGGGCGCCTCGCGACGGTAACCGGAACGGTGCCGGCTCAAAGGTCAGGTTGCCGAAACTCGAGCTGCAACGATTCAGCGGCGCCGCCACGGAGTGGCAGCCCTTCTGGGAGCAGTACCAGCAAGCGATTCACAGCAACGATGCCCTTTCCAACGGCGAGAAGTTCTTATATTTGCAGTCAGCGCTCACTGGGAGGGCTGCATCAGCGGTGGCCGGGATTCAAGCTACAGGAGCCAATTACAACGCTGCCATCGAGCTCCTGAAGGAGCGCTTCGGACGCACAGATGTGCTAATCCAGGAGCACCTCACCCAACTGCTGGACCTCCCGACGGTACGAAGCGGGCAGGAGGTAAGGGACCTACGTCGACTCTATGACCACATGCAGCGCAACATAGCCGCTCTCACGGCTCTAGGCGTCAAAACAGACAGCTACGGCGCAATGCTTGCCTCCGCGTTGCTAAGAGTGCTGCCAAGCGACCTTGTCATGAATTATCACAAGCGTTGTTCAGCAGAAAAGCAGAAGGATATCCTTTGCATTGCAAGTCTGCAAGAATTTCTAAAAGAGGAAGTTCAGAGCAGGGAGAAGGCGGTGCAGGTTGGTCATCGGGAAAGCAAGAACATTAATGCAAAACCACGATTCGAGAATGAAAAGCCCAGAGCTTCAAAGATTTCAGCGGCATCGCTCTTTTCCGCCAGTGATCTGAAGCGGAATGAGCCCTGTGCATTTTGTGCCGCCAAAGAACACGTGACCAAAGACTGCCAGACCTCGCTTTCTCTGGAAGAAAAGAAACGGGCATTGCGTCAGGCAGGCCGATGCTTCCGCTGCTCTGTCAAAGGACACACGTCGAAACAATGTCGCAACAAAGGAGTGAAGTGCAAGATATGTGGCAAAAGGCATTTAACTCAAATGTGTGATCCTGCGTGGAAACCAGTTAACAGCTCAGCAACCGAACTGCATTCAGCTACAGGCAAGAAGAGCGACAGGGCTCCCACTGTGCTGCTCCAGACTGCCCAAGTATGGGCAGAGGGACCGCAACGAAGCACTTTAACTCGTCTCCTGTTTGACGGGGGTAGCCAGAGGAGTTTTGTGACCGAAGAGCTCTCGCACCAACTCCAGTTAGAGGTTGTGGGAGAAGAAGACATCACGATTTACCCCTTTGGAGGTGCCGGAAACGCTATTAAGCATAAACGGAAGCGTGTCCGCGTTTGGCTGAGAAGTCAGTACAACCGAAAGCAACACTCTATCGAAGCTTTGGAGATACCCGAGATCTGCTCTGACCAGCTGACTCTTCCCGAAAAGGTCATCGAAGGAGTTCAAGCAGAGATAAATGAGCTTGCAGATGTAACCGTACCACCAGGTCATCTGACGAGAAAAGGCATCGGCATTCTTATTGGTTCTGATTATTATTGGACTCTCGCGTCTGGCCACGTGCGAAAACTGCAAGGTTCATTAATGGCACTGAAGACGGAATTCGGCTGGACATTGCAAGGTCCTATTCCTTTCAGTAGTTCGACCTCTAGCTGTTCATCCGTGGCTGTGCTGCGGGCCAGCATGAGTGAAGAGGCCCAGTGCCTTTCAGCTGACCTTAAGTCGTTTTGGGACCTAGAGAGCATGGGCATTGTTGAGCCTGTTGCCCAACAAAACGAAGACAACGACATCATCAAAGAATTTGCCTCATCTGTCAGGCTTGTTGACAGGCGCTACGAAGTCGCCTTACCGTGGAAGCAGGTTAAACTCAACCTAGGCGATAACAAGGCAGTTGCAGAGAAGCGTTTGTACAACCTGACCAAGAAGCTAAGGAGGGACGAGGAAATGATGCACGAATATGATGCTGCGATACGTCAGTACCTCCATCAAGGGTTTGCCGAACGACTCCCTGCAGAGGAAAGCAGCAGCTCAGAAAACAGAATTTATTACATGCCGCATCGGGCAGTTCTTAAGCCTGACAGCCTTTCCACCAAGCTCAGGGTTGTCTTTGACGCATCATCCAGCGAGCCAGGAGGTGTCTCTCTAAATCAGGTTCTTGAGTCTGGTCCTAACTTGAACCCTGATCTCCTGAAAATCTTGTTAAATTTCAGAATTCATTGCATCGGCATTACTGCAGACATCGAAAAGGCTTTCCTGCAGATAGCAGTCCGTCGTGAGGACCGCGATGCGATGAGATTCTTATGGTATGAACAGATGCCGACCGAAGAAGACCCGAGGCCGCTCGTAGAAACCTGGAGAATGACAAGGGTGCCCTTTGGAGCGACGAGCAGTCCGTTTCTTCTAGCCGCTACCTTGCGTCACCACTTGGCGACAACAGGTGTTCATCCCAAGACAACGGCAATAATTGCTGAAAACCTCTACGTGGATGATCTAATCACTGGAGCAGACTCTGAACAAGAAGCAGAAGACCTTTACCACGAGGCATTGGAAATTATGAGTCTAGCGAGCATGACACTCCGCAAATGGAACTCGAATTCCAAGAAATTGCTCCAACTGTTTGACGACGACGGGATAGGAGGTGCCCTGGACCAGGTGGAATGTCCGACAGCAAGTGTGTCGAGAGTGTTAGGACTTGTCTGGAACAAGCACGATGACTGTTTGGGATTTTCGTTAGAGGCCGTATTGGACCTCCTGAACCAAAACAGCAACACAAAACGCTTTATTCTTCAGGCGTCGGCTCGAATATACGATCCCCTTGGGCTCATCTCCCCAGTCACTGTTACAGCCAAGTTGATGTTTCAAAAGCTCTGGGAGTTGGGAGTTGAGTGGGACGCACCCCTACCTGAAGAAGTACAGTCATCTTGGAAGGAGTGGCATTCACAACTCCACCACTTGACTGAAGTAACCGTACCCAGAAGATACGACGGACTTCATAATGCCGGCAGCATCGATATTCACATTTTCGCCGATGCTAGTCCGAAGGCTTACGGGGCAGTTGCATACTTGCGTGCCTCGGGAACCAAGGCCCCAGCCGTGACTCTGATCTTATCCAAATCGCGGGTGGCACCGATTAAGAAGCTCACTCTTCCCAGGTTGGAATTGATGGGAATGCTGATAGGCGCAAGACTGAAGGAATACTTGATGCAATCACTGAAACTACCAGTTGCCAAATGGCATCTCTGGAGTGATTCTACAATTGCGCTTCATTGGGTTCGCGGGTCAGCGCAACAATGGAAGCCTTTTGTGGCCAATCGGGTGCTGGAAATTCAGCAGCGAACGGATCCAGAAACCTGGAATCACTGTCCCGGAGCAGACAACCCTGCCGACTTTCTGACGCGAGGAGTGAGTCCCCAAGCCCTCAAGGCAAACACCGTTTGGTGGAATGGACCTACTTGGCTCAGAGAAACGCCCATTGCCTGGCCAAGGCACGAAAATAACGTTGATATGGCCGTGGCAGATGAGGAGAGAAGATCGGTGCAGGTACACAACGTAGCAACAGAGGAAACTGTCTTGCCGCTGGAACGGCACAGCTCCCTCTCTAAACTTGTTCGTGTTGTTGCATGGATGCAGAGATTCTTGCACAACTCAAGGAACCCTCACCAGAAACGTAGTGGATATCTGACTACGGAAGAGGTCGCCCAAGCACAGACTTGTCTCATAAGTCGGGTACAGCGAGAGGCCTTCGGTGAAGAGCTGCAGTGCGTCCGTCGCGCATCACGCTTGCCCTGCAGCTCTCCGTTGCGGGATCTGAAACCTTACTGCGATGAGGACGGAGTGCTAAGAGTTGGGGGACGTTTGAGTAATGCTGGCCTCTTCTACAACATTACGCATCCAATAATCCTGCCTGCCGGTCATCATTTCACCGAACTTTTAATAATCGCCAACCATCGCCGCCTTCTACATGCAGGCGCACTTGAGACTCTCACAGAGCTGAGAGAGCAGTTTTGGATAGTTCGGGGAAGACAGATGGTGAAAAAGATCTTGAAGAAATGCTTGATTTGCAACCGATTCAACAGCCGCCCTGCCACGGAGCCAGTTGCCCCTTTACCTCGTGACAGGGTAACCCAAGCTCCACCATTCGAGGTGACAGGCATTGATTTCGCCGGGCCGTTGAACACAAGGGATCAAGGCAACAAGAAATCATACATCGTCATATTCACATGTGCAGTCACCCGCGCAGTGCACCTAGAACTGGTGACTGCCATGTCTACGCCCAATTTTCTGATGGCATTCAAGAGGTTCATTTCGAGAAGAGGAGTCTGCCGAGTAATATTTTCGGACAATGCTAAGACGTTTCAGCGCGCTTCGAGAGACCTGAAACGGCTGTGGACAACGCTGCGTGGCACAGAGATCCGAAGTTATTTCTTAGACCACCAGATAAAATGGAAGTTTATCGTTGAGAGAGCCGCCTGGTGGGGCGGATTCTGGGAGCGAATGGTTCGTTCAGTGAAGACTTCTCTGAAGAAGGTTTTAGGTAACAGCTTCTGCACATTCGAGGAGCTCGCTACAGTCTTGACCGAAATCGAGGCCGTGATCAATTCAAGACCCCTCACCTACGTGTCCGCAGAAGCTCACGAGCCGGAGCCACTCACTCCATCCCATTTTCTCGTGGGAAAACGTTTAACGTCCTTGCCCCCGGGCTGTAGCACAGAGTCAACGACTTCATCACCGGGTCAACTAACTCGTCGCTGGCGATATCATCAAAGTTTAGCTGATCACTTCTGGCGCAGGTGGCAGAAAGAGTACCTCACAGGTCTTCGCTCCGCTCATTTTGCTGTGCCAAGCTCATCTAGTGCCTTGAAGAAAGGAACTCTTGTGCTAGTTCATCAGCCTCATCTGCCCAGGCAGCTATGGAAGACCGGAAAAGTGGTTGATGTGCTCGTCGGACGGGATGGGTACACTAGAGCCTGCATGGTGCGCCTACCTGGTGGGACCATCCTAAGAAGACCGATCCAGTTGCTGTACCCCATGGAGACTACGCACGAATGATCTGAAGCTCATTCCGGGAGGAGTATAAAGAAACTGTTCATTCTAGCTTTTTCTGAATTGTAATCTGGCAACCTATGTAACCTATACTCGCTCGACAAGGAGCAGCCTTACGGCAATAAACACCAGTCGTTGCTTATAACTCGAAACAATGGTGTCGTCATTTGTGCGCGTCTCTAAGTTTACACAGGAATGTTAGTGTGCAGCTTCCAAAAGGGTAGGCAGGTTGGCTGATAGAGAACAATTTTGTGTTGGTGGCAAGGTCAAGGGCAGCGTATTCTGCCTTGCTCTCTTGCACACTCGTCATTTTTTTGACCAAAAGAAGGCACGGCTATCTGTCGGTATTTATATAGAGATAGTTAGGGTTGCTTGGTTTTGTACTTTTCAGTTGTGGACCTCTAATTTTTCCGGCCCGTTGCTCTCTAAGTTCTAGAGACACATCATCAACTTGCGTCTTTTAAATGGGCGGAGATGGCGCCACGATCGAAGTTCGGAACTAAGTTTCTTCTCATATTCATCTGTCACTCTCTAAGTGGTAGCTGGCTAGCTGAAATTTGATGTTCTTCGAGGATACTTCACCAGTTCTCAAAGAGAAAAGTAGTAAGAGTCCTGTGTTTATAATTGAAAGCACGAAGCACGTTTGAAGATGCGATGCGCGCAAGGTCCGCGCTAAAGAGAATCACTAAAACTCGAAAGAGTTGCGATCGGCGCGGACATCTATTTCCTTCATAGCCTTTCTTTGGCTTTCATTATTTGCTTTCCACTAGAAAAGTGCCCACAGGACGCATTTAAATTTATCGACAGTGTACGTCATTATTTGCAAGTAGCTTGGACTCGTGTGTAAGCATGTACTTTTACTGCATGAACCTAACGTAGAGCTGCAACGGGGGGCGCGGCTGCGTGATGCTAAAATAGTTTGAAAACAGAAGTATCTAATGTAACCAGCGGGTCTGCAGTTAGCGAGGTTTCTTAACCATCGACTGGTAACCTTCTCTTTGATAAATTGAACACCACTGCTTATTCAATTCCAGCAATCTAGTTTGAACAATCTCTGTGTTATTTCCTTAGTACGTTCGAAGGGCTTGCTTCAAGCATGATAATCGAAGGGCTTCGAAGAAGAACGAGCACAACTCAAGCCGCAGCGAAAGGCTCGTAGCTCATCATAATGCTGTGGTGGTAATGAAAACAAGAAGCTACTTTTCATCTTCCCTTTCTGTAAATGATGCCTTTCGATACGAGGCAAAAGTTTAGGTGATGTGCCGAGGCTTGTGCAAATGTCCCGACCGGATGGGAATGGACCGCCATCAGACCAGTGTCGCCTGGAGTTAAAGTGCGTTCTCTTCAATGCGCGTTTTCGGCTTTTCTCATCTGTTTTGGATATGCCTGTCATCACTTAGACATAATTGGCTTTATCCGACGTTCCCATTACCAAGGCGGTTTTCAGCTGTCCGTTTGTACTAGGCCTAGTAAGAAAGGACAGAAAGAAATGCTGTGTGTATTACCATGTGCTTCGTCCATCGTCTGAGATGAGGCATGAATCGCCTCCTGAAAGTTAACATTTATATTTGCAAGTACGTTCCTTTTGCTGCAGTGATATAGGCTTAGTCTGAACAATTTAAGAAAAATAACTTTCTCTTCCAAAGAATAGACTGAAAAAGCTTTGCGGTCATCCTGCCGAAGAAGTGGTTGCAGTTACGGTGTGATGATGTTAACGAATATGGTTTTCTCTTACTTATTCCTTGTTTCATGCCGAGAATTGTATAAAAAACTTCAGGAAAGGAGCGGACCGTCTGCATAGAAACTGGCAGAATGGTTATCAGTGAAGGAAAGAAACTGCAATATAATCCGAATTCTGGAGTTTTTCTTCGTTTCCTGACGCACAAGCTGAGTACAGATAGCAGGTGAGTACTCTTCTAAATTACTCGCCTACAATCTGTACTCAGCTTCTAAAGTCTAGCATAATCTATGAAAATCCTATCGCCTACCCGAAATGATTAGGATAACGTAGTTAAGCAAAATTATTTTGCACTTTTGTGAAAACAAAATTTCTATAGTGTTCGGATCGCAATTTTTGCTAACTGAATTGTTTGCTGACTTCTGTAGTGAGACAGACGTATTAGAAAAAGTACTACTGACTTTCATCATAATCTAGGCCCGGGCATTGAAAATGCGTATTTCATGTCTGAAACATCCCGGAAAATACATTGTTTCAGCTCACCATGTGCTAGTACTGCCTTTCTTGTAAAGTTCCGATATTTAATACTGCTGCCACAATGAGTCTAAAAAGCAGACTGCGTAGTGCTGATGAGAGAAAACTTGTGCCTTCTCTAAGATTAGTCAATCCTCGTACTGTCTCTGGCTCTGGTAGTGTAAAATGCGCAATATCGAGGCCTCCTTATTTGCTATTCATTTATTGATGGCACTTCATTCAGCGGACCAAAGCGCGTCTCGAAGCGTGATTGCCTCATCAAAACCTCAAGGATTCTCATATTCAATGCAAATTGCATGCCGAATGATTGCAACGGAACTCCCGTTCGGTGATATTAGGAGACGCAATCAGCATGAGTCTGGCAGCTTGAAGCGAGGAAGCAAATACCAAAATTTCTTCTACTTTCTTGACAGCGCATATGCAGTGTGTCGAAGAATCGAGAGCTCGAGAAAGGCGGAAGAGTAATGTATATACTTAATGATGCTCGTGGTTTGCGGTTGCTCACTCTGTTTTGTATAGAAATAGCCTTCACTGATTATATGCTTCACATAATATGTTTCCGAGAAAATTGAGAAACCTGTACGAATTCGAAGAAACATTTGCTGGCCCACTAATGCGCTTCACATAGCGGTACTAGTCATGGTTTCTGTTGCCACTACGAAGTTTAAACAAACTCGCAGAAAGTTAAAGGCACACGTTTTCGCGTGTGTATATCCACTGACCTAACGAAAATGTTAACAAGTTCTCTGCTCCTATAGAGGGCAATTTCTGTGAGCATTTTGCGCCAAACTGCCAGCAGTTACTAAGTTTCTGTTTTCTTCTGTTCACTTTCTGCGAAAAAAGGTAAAATTAATACATTTATGTAAAACATCAGACTAAGTCATTAGTTAAAATAAATGCAAGAATTTAAATTTATTAAGTATCTCTTCCTTAAGATGAAGGATCCTAAAATAAGTTTTTTGCAAAATTCGCAATTGTAATTGAATTTTTTTCGTTTATGTATGCTGACTGTTCCCTTTCATATTATTCTTATCCTGATAACAACAGTTAAAAATAAATAACGAAGAAAAGTGAAAAACAACGGTGAAAAATGTACCTTCTAGAAAGACTGATTGTTAAAAAGATGCAACATACTGCTGCACTTTTTGGTTTAGACGAATTGACTTTCATTGTACGTTCAGCTCAGATGTTAATCTTCGGGAATCCAAACAAGCATACTTTCCTGGACATCACTTCTTGAAACCTAGCTTAGTCTCTAGGGGGCATATACATATAGTCTATTTTAGGAAACTGACTGATGAGATCTGATAGATTTTTGTAACTGACTCGATTGCCCAATGGTCTGAGGCGTTGGAAATAACGATTAATTTTGGCCGACACAGATACTAGCTTCGCTAGAAACGCATGCAAATTTGCTTTCTCCTGGCGAACAACATTCAGAGGGAAAAGAGAGGTTTGTGGACCGCTGGTGTCGACGCCAGCTTCACCGGATTTCGGCAGAATGTTTGACTCAGTTTGCCGAAAGTATGAGTTAAGGAATTTTCCGCCTAACACGTGCGATGAGCAGAGCTTCTACAGCGAAAGTTCGACATGAAAATGACACCGTGCTGTAACAAGTATTTGAAAATACAACCTTTGCGACAGTATAAATAAAACCAGTTACAATACAGTTCGCATGCAGAAGCCTCCTGCCAAACGGAATTGTGGGGTACCGCATTTTTTCCTACTCTTCACTGAATGCATATGAATAAATCCTATCAAAAAGCGCCCTGACTGAGTGCAGTAGTAACCTTGTGTTCGTGTTGCTGATCATGGCCCATTGTGCAACCTGCTTGGATAAACCCGTCCCGCGACTGTGTGACACTGCCGGACCGTCCCCGACGGCGGGGCCACCGAAAGACGCGACACGACGAAGCCTTTTACGTGCCTCAGCAGCTATATCGGCTCTAGGCCACTCCCATAAAAAAAAAATGCTCCGCTTGCGCAAAGAATTAGCACAGCGTGCTCAGTGCAGCTCAATCGGTTTGGATGCGTTGGCTGGAAGCTACCTATAGCAGTAGTACCACAACCGTATCGGCTGTGTCTATCACTGGCCGTTTGTTTCTCCACCGGATGTTCCTTTCGTCGTAATGATGTCATGACAGGATCGAACCTGAAACGAAATGCGCAATAGGAAAATATGTCCCCAGGTTTGTTTTTTACTCCAGTCTGGAGTATGCTTTACACGCCGGCCAATGCCACTGCGATCATTGCGTCAGTCGCGATGCTGCGCGCTGCGCTCTTTTAAGCCTCGCACTCTAACTTGCCAATGATGATGGTGGTAAAATATTTTATTCTATGCAGCTGAGGCGGGATTTGAAGGCTGCACGTGTGCCGTCGCCCAAGCGCTCTAACAAGAATGCCAAAAAGCAGAAGCTGCACACGTGAAAACAACAAGAACCCGAAAAGTGAAACAGAAAAGCATATATAACCTGCCCGACAGAGAATTTAATATCCACGGCTTGAGAACTGCGTGACAAAGCCGTCCGCAACTGTCTGGAACCTTTTTTTTTAGAGGCAGCGCGTAGGGATAACACCAGATCATTTCATTAGATTTACATTTGATTGCAAATAATCTTTCTGCTCTTATGTATTATCGCGTGTGCCAGCAAGTACATGTAATTCTGCACTACCCCTTTGATTTATGGCATTTTTTTTTACAAGCATCTGAACCTATACCACAAGTCCAGCTTTCCTTGTATATACGTCGCGCGCAGCAAAGAATGTTAAGATTCTTAAATAAAAGATTTATGCAGACTTTACTATTCTTTATATTAATACTATCTGGATGGAGCGCGTCGCAGCGACGGTGGGTTATTAGGAATGCTGTACTGTATGTAGGTTTCTAGAATAACTTAGACCACTTGGGTTTCTGCAACGCGCGCTGACCCTGCCCCTTACACGCTCATTTTTTTTTATTTCGCTACAGCCGAAACGGTGGCGCAGCGGTAGGGGTCTAAGCAGCGTCCCTCATATTAGCAGCTGTATGCCGCAGGCATTGAGCAATCCAGGCAGGTCTCATTGCACATCTGGTAAGTGAGAGAACGAACGCTTCTGAAGTAAATGTTGAACAATGGGGTTGGGCCGTTACGACTATCTTTCGGACATTATGGCACATGACAGGACTAAAAACAGGCTATTCTCAATGATGCTTTATGAGTTAGTGCAACGCCGACAATATCATTGCAATTGTCAGCAAAATGCGAATTTAATATGCCCAAAATTATAAATTAATCTTGCTTAAAACGCTTTAGAATTGCCGATAGCACATTACAGGAGTGCCTTTTATGTTACTTTTCTGGGCACATTTCTCACAGTATTGTTGTTGCGCACTAAGGGCCATTTTCGCCCTGCCTAGAGGAGACAGTATTCTGCAGCTAAATCTACGTAGTAGCACATTAGAAGTTATTTTTGCAGAAAATATCAATTAAGAGAGAAAATCTGTGATACCCCAGCAAAAGCCTCATGAGAGAGCCGATGTTCTGGCGGCACCTCCGAACCCTCTTCAGAGAATGATTTCTGCCGAAATGTTCCCGTTCTAATGAAAAAATTGTTGGAGTTGTTCGCAGGGTTCTTTCATGAGGCTGATAGCAGCACAAAAGGACGTTACTCTCAGGCACCCATTGATAATAAAAGTGTGTTCTGTGATCATAGACGCTCTAGAGAAGGCTACAAAAAATTACTTGTCTCTCTGCTTCTCCACCAAGTAGAGGTGGTCCGCGAGCTTTTCTGGCAGTTCGAAGCGCTCACGAGGAGAGGGGAGCTTCCTTCACTAAAGCACTACCGGTGATGTGGGGTCCTCCTTCCACTGGTGTGAAGAGAACCGGTTGGCCTGAGATCTTTGGAAAGAACAGCCAATCTTTATGTGCTCTGAGAGACACTTATTTTAGGCTGTGGCGTTACCTGGATGCAAGTTTAAGTGATGCTGCCAGTGCGTTTAAACAAACCGCCTAACACTTAAACACGTCGGTGAAGGTTAATGTCCTTGCATTCATGAGACATGTGTGTGCTGACACCCGCACAATTACTCCAGAAATTATGATGTAGGATGGATGGGTGTTACAGCGTCCCGTTGCAAACACTCACAGACAGTAGTTCGAGGCTTGAACAATGAATAAGAAAATTTGCCTCTCCCGCACCACTGATGTATCGCGGGTATAAGCCCAATATTGAGATAAAAGATTTGGCCCGAGGGCAATTGAGACTTTGCCACCCGTAGGTGGAAAGAAATCAATAGGGGAGCTCTACTGTAGCGACCCACAGCCGGTGGAGCGGGCCCGGGGAGACTCCCCAAATCTCCCCTGGGAAGTAGAGGGCTGGGATGGGCTGTAGGAATGGGAAATTGGAAATTGGTTTGGGTCGTGGGAATTAGGTGGGATTGGGGACAGCAGGGAGTTTGACCAGATTTGATTTGATCCTGAGTTCCTTTTAAGGCCTCCATGGAGGGCGAGCACTCAGTCCACCAATAGTGGGCCTTCGGAGTCGAGCGTACGCCCACACCACAAAGAACGTTTTGCGGGCAATCTCCGACCGTCTGAGACAGGGAAAACCTACAGGGGCTCTCAGTAGAATTCTGCGGCAGAGTGAGGATCCTGAGTGGTAGTTTTGTATCCTGCCTCGAAAATACAGCTTAGAGTTCTATTTAATGTAGCAACATGCCCGTGAGAATTTTAAGATGTCATCTAACTCATCAATACATGCAGACGCGGCTTGCGTTGCTCCTTCAGTAAAAACTATCAAAATGTCAATCAATATAAGTCAGCATACTTATTGCACTACACATAAAAAGAACTTGCATACCAGAGACACAGGGGAGCAAACGAAAAGCTTATGTTCTTAAAGATCAGAGTGGCGGCGGACGCTTAAAGCGAACTGCATTGCAAACAGCATAATTCAGCACTTTACAAGCTGCCTCACTAAACAAGGTGTCGATGCGTACAGGTTAATTATCTGGAGAAGTGCAGGGAAGGAAGCAAATAAGGCAAGAATAAGAAATAGAAGCAGTAGACAAGTCTAATTAAAATTTGTAAATAAAATTAGAGTTTCTGGGAAGTATTCGTGACCGCAATCAACAAAATTAAGTCGCAAGCAATGATGCTATCAAGAAGGCGATGAATGTAAACCAATCAAAAACACGTTTTGTGTGGTTTAGCAGCCAAATTAGGATCAGCGTGGGTGCTCTTCCACCTAATGTCGCAAAGGAAAAAAAGCAGAAAGAATCAAAGCACGATCACTTTTTTATTGGGTATATTTACGTTTTCGCTGGCTTGGAATTCCGCCGCTTCACTAACCCGGAAAATTGGGGCAGCGTCTCAATGAGAAAAGAGTAGAGGACATTTCTTTGTGCGGCTGCTTGCCTTTTATGGGCGGCAATTCAAGCAGGAGCTCAATAAGCGACAGAGACTTGAGTGTTTATGTAAGTGCAAGCCCACGCACGTATCGCACCATACCCAAAACGAAGTAAGGCTTACCTTGTGTTGTCATTACGGCTGCATAGAGGTGGCCAGCCATCTTGTACATATTGACACAGTCTGCCTCGTATTATGTGGCAGCTAATGAAGAATACAGGCAGCGCGCTTCCTACGCCTACGCTGTGTTATGTAGTGGAGGAAAATGACTAGGACAATCATTTTCTTTTCATCACAACTGTTACTTCAAGCATGGGCTTAGAGATGCCATGTTTCTAGGAACCTTCTGTTTACACTATACGACAAAGAGTAAACAAGTTTCACAAGGAAAACAAATAGCCTGATCATGAGGGAGCGACTTTAAGAGTACATGATAAGAAAACTCATGAGTAGACTTTCATATGCTACGGGTTTGTCACGTTTCTTGTTCTCTCGTTGTGTATACAGATTGAGTAGAATTTCGTAGCTGGAATCAGTGCAGTTTGGGATTTTTGGAAGTGTAAGAAAGCCGCGTATGATTCGGCTGATGGTTTTGTACTGATCCTAGCTATCTGAAGGGGGAGTAATCAGACACAAGAAAACGAGGTTCTGCGCGAAAAGCACGAAATAATTCATTTTTTCTGCATTGACAGAGACTTGCCTGTTATCTTTAGTCGAGTGCAGAAGTGCACAGAAAAGGTTCGGTTGAGTTTTATTCGCAAACAAAACAGTCTGAGAATTTACGCCTAAAGCAAAAGAAAATGAGTTTTCGCAACATTGCCAGAGGCTGTTGTACGAGTTTAAACCATGCCGTTTAAAAGGAGGCTGGAAAAAAAGAAAGAGTCCTGCCCCTGCCTCGGGAGGCGAGCGGCTATGCAAAGTTTTGTCCAGGGAGGCGTGCTGTCAAAAAAGACAGTTTGAGTAACGACTTTGGAGAATGCCATGGCATGAATGAAAACAGCCTGACTGCGGAACCTCGCGCCAGAGGGCAGGCACAGACGGATTCAATTACGGAACATGCCACCGCTCGCAGATTGCGCATGTGTGTCTGGTTACTGCCACGATGAAAGGCGCTCGTTTCTTCTCCACTGGGAATCTCGTAAGAGGCAATTTTCGGGGGGTGCAATGCGAGCCTGTTTACGCTTGCCGCGCTTCCTGAATAGGGAGCGTATGAGCCGCAGAAAAAAGAGAGTGCGCCTTGTTCGTAGCTCATGCCGATTATTCGTGGAGAGGAGTGGAAAATAACACTCTACTTGCTAATCGAAGAGTGCGGAATGTTGCGGGGTGCAGGAGATGTTGAGAGGGCAGTTGTTAATTGTTTATTGGTTATTAGGATTTAACGTCCCAAAGCGGCTCATGCTATTAGGGACCCCGTAGTGAAGGGCTACGGAAATTTCGACCACCTGGGGTTCTTTAACGTGCATTGACATCGCACAGCACACGGGCCTCTAGAATTTCGCCTCCATCGAAATTCGGCCGCCGCAGCCGGGATCGAACCCGCGTTTTTCGGGTCAGCAGTCAAGAGAGGGCAGTAGTGTACGTATCTCCCTTTCTGCTTTTGAAAGACAGTACTCGACTTTTTTTGCGCAAACCGCCAAGGCTGGAACAATTTGGCTCAACGAGCAATGTCGCCTGTGGTTGAACAAACTAAAAATATTTGGTGTATGCGAGCTAAAGTCAGTATTTGTTTAAATAATTGGAAGTGGACTGTATGTTCACATACCAGACACCTGACAGCGTATCGCAAGTAAGAATAAGAAGGCAATGATTGGGTGAAGCTATTATATCTCAGCTAAGCTTACTTTAAAGCGCTCCACTCTGTACTAGCGAGGTATATTAATAATAATTTTTTTCTATTTGAAACGCATTTATTTTTAACTTGCACAGATGTAACAAGAAATAGAATGACGAGTGCAGAAGGCAGTTGGGGTAGGCGATGTAATCAGTAAGTGTGCGCTTCGAGATAAAAACTTCAACATGCCACTGAATGCCGGCGGAAAACAAAATGGGTTATCCTAGAAATCTGAAGGGGGGGGGGGGTGGGGGGGGGGGGGGGGGGGGTGGAATACGACGTGGGCCCATGCTCATAAACCAGCCTTGTTTAGGGTAACCTAAAAGTAAGTCGTTTGATTCTACTGGTAAGCTCACTATATAAATGAATCCAATATTTCCGCGGAGTGAACAATAGCGCAAAGCTTTCCATCAACTACCCTGTTTGATGGTGCTTAAAAGCGATGTTACTCTTACTCTCTTGGCGTCAGTATTTTGTATAGATCAAATCAAACATTTTATAATTTAGTTTTTTTCGTTTCGGCTTAGTGGCTTATCTTGGCTCTTCTGCCACGCCAGCTGCAATGGAAAAACAGTATGCATTCCTTCCTGTTCCTAACGAAGATTATACACATCTGTGTATCGAGAAACGAAACTTCTGTTTCGGGATTTTATATTACGTTTTTTTGCTTTCTCTGCAAGCAATTTCGTTGAACCTTTGAAGATAGCGTGCTTGCAACTCCTTCGTACAACAGTGTGGTTTTGCAAAACTTACTGAAAAACTTTTAAGTATCATCGTTCGAGCGGTCGCACGCTAGGTGCTGTGGCGTCAAACTTACTACTCTTTTACTATCGGTTTGAGATTTTTGCTTTTAAAATGAGTTCCAGCCAAAAAGACAAAGTAATGGTGTTACTTCTTCGAAAACTTTAAAACAGGTCGTAGTTTGCGGAGTCTATTAGGAGAAGCGTGAGCTAATTTTTTAACACAAACAGTTGCAAATGCTGTGTTTCTTTGTCTATTTTTGAAGAAAAGCAATAATTCCAGAAAAAAAAAACACATAGCGGAGCACATGGAGCACGGGTCCTTTCCTTTCAAGATCAGTTTCTGCAACTTTACTCTGCGTGGAGCTCATCGGCACCAACAAAGTTCGGTATTAATTCTCTAAACGTTGCTCAAATACTAAGCTTCCTTTCATGCTGCTGTAGTTCGTTCTAAGTGTAGGGTAGCCAACTGGGCATCGCCTGGTTAACCTCCCCGCCTTTCCGTCCTTTTCGCACTCTCTCTCTCTCTCTCCCCAAGGAGCCTCATTAGGCGCGATGCAAAGGAGCGAACACTGTTTACTACATTGTAAAACTTCACAGTATGGCTGGTTGTGAAAATGCTCACTTATGTTTGTTTTGGTTTATGGTTTATGGGGCTTAACGTCCGAAGGTAACGCAGGCTATGAGGGACGGCGTAGTGAAAAGCTTCTGAAATTTCGACCCCCCCCCCCTCCCAGGGCTCTTTAACGAGCACTGACATCACATTACATGGGCCTCTAGTATTTCGTCTCCATTGAAATGCGACCGCGGCGACTATGATGAAACCTGCATCTTTCGGGTCAGCAGCCGAGCGTTATAACCGCTGAGGCACCCTGGCGGCGCTGACATTTGTTCGGCATCAAGACAGATCATTGCTAAAGTAGAACTAATTTTTTTGATACTGCCACTTCATTAAGAAAAACAAGGCAAAAAATAAAAAAATGAACACCTTGATTATCGTTAGGAAGGGAATGGTTGCGCAGCAAAGCCTTAGACATATGCTGCGAGAAGTTTTGACGCTATCACAGTTAGCCGAAACTGCCAATTGATGTGATTCCTGCATTTAACTGTTTGCCCTTTTCTGTCTTATAAAATCTCCGTTCTCTGAGAATGTAATACGCACGCCTGTTACTCAACAACAAGATATCCTGTCGATGCTGACGAACTTCGATTTTTCCTAAGTGCCGCTTATCTCTTGTCCAGATTAGGGGCTATATCTCCTTGGTTTTTAAAACTGAAGTAATCCAGATGCAAAAGTGTATGGCCTAACTGCAACCGTTGTTCGATTCCTCAGGGGTTGATCTGCGGTTAACTCTCAACTATAGAAGAAAACTCCCCTATATATAAGAAAACAAAATAGCCAAAAAAGATTCAAAATGATGCGATAGTAGGTGTTTTATCCGCAGGTGCATAATGGGAAAAGGGAGCTCCTTAAATTCAGTTGATGACTTGAATGGATAAAGTATGAGAGATCCTTGCCTGCAAAACACTACGGTAATCACTTAAAGCCAACTTTTTGAAGATCATGAACAGCAGCGTTCTCGCCCTTGTCTTCGCGCTAAAAACATTATTCTATGTTCTCATTGCATGACTGAAGAATGAGCTATACTGGAAAAATACATACAAAGGAAGCCAACAATGATCGAAACCAGGAAATACAAGAAAATGCTACTATCTTTTGATTTGCTGTGTTGATTAATGGTAAATTATTGGTGTAACTAATTTAATGCTTAAACATAACTGATTGGAACGCAGAATAAAAATCGGTCACATGCCGCCAGTTGGTTCGGATCCCACCGGTGGCATGTGGTTGCCCAAACTATAAAAGAAAAAAAAATTACTTACACAAAAGAGCTCTGATTGGATAATTCTCAGAAAGTAGGTGGATTACCCTCGATGATCACTTGGATGCTGGCACACACTTTCTGAACAGCGCCGCTACAGTGGCTCAGTGTATAACGCTATGCTGCAGACCCGAAAGATGCGGATTCAATCCAGCCGCGGTGGTCGCATTTCGGTGGAGGCGATATGCTAGAGGGCCGTGTACTGTGCATTGTCAGTGCACGTTAAAGAACACCAGGTGGTCGATGTAATCTGGAGCTCTCAACTACGGCATCCCTCATAGCCTGATTCGCTTTGGGACGTTGAACCCCATAAAACCGCTAGTAATTTTTCTGAATAATTAAGGTGGACGAACGTGTGGGGTTGGCGCATCTAGACGCGATCTGCTGGGCTCGTTGGTTGCGATCCATGATGTAAATATACATGTAAATGTATATTTATGAACGTATATGTATAATATGTACATGTAAATATACATCTACACGGTGGAACTGGAGAGGTGTGCAGAGGGTGGCGGCGGGTTTGTGAGCGCCCCCTATCAAAACGGTGAAGGTGCGTAGGTAGATGGCAGGTGGGAAAGGCTTCAAGGACTGCTGGCCTCCCCACTGCATATTTGAAACCGTTTTCGCCGCCACTTTTCCCTTCGGATATTGCGTAGGCCTTTATGGAAGAGGTCTGTGGAGAGTTGAGGCAGGTATAGATTGTTCGTGGGTGGTGGTTCAGGAGGGTAGAGTTAGAGGGTAGAACCAAGGGGTGCGACGAGGAGGTGGCCAATGGGTGGAGCTTTTGACGAATAGAGGCTTCATTCTCCGGCCAGGATATCGGTCTACTGGGGACGCACCGTCGCTCCTCTAGTGTGGATTGGCAGACGGCGGCTGTCGCCGAAACGTACGCGTTGTCGGTTCGCTTCCAAATTTACGGAGCGTTTTCTGCCGAGGAAAACATGTCCTCTGTAATGCACGATAAAACACTGCTTAAACTGTCCCCATTTTGAGGAGAAAATCGTAGGATCAGCAACCGCTCAATGAAAGTAGCACGGTATGCGGAAAATCACGGGTCTGCACGGAACCACGCATTTTTCGTTTCACTTATACGTTTTTCAATATCATGCTCACGAGCCTGATATATTTGCACAAGTGCACGCACCCTGCCTGTCACCGCGAAAATGATATAGTTCTACAGGTGTTAGACATCCAAATTTAGTGTCACTTCTAGGGAGTACATTTCCCCTCATGAAGTGTCACTGTAGTGTCACGGTGCTGCATTAGCAGAGAACTGCAATTTAGAATGCACTTTTTTCAGTAGCGTCCTATGCATGCGCTCTCCCTTCTCCTCGACTTTTCTACGGCGAAGCAGCTCTGCCCGCCTTCCGTGACATGCAATTCCTTGGCCAGAGACATGACGAACTGCGTGGTGATACATAAGGTGCCCGTTGCCTACAAGGTATTTACTAAGGTAATCGCTAATAGAGTCAGGACAACCTTAGACTTTAGTCAACCAAATGATCAGGCAGGCTTTCGTAAAGAATACTCGACAATAGACCACATTCACACTATCAATCAGGTGATAGAGAAATGCGCAGAATATGACCAACCCCTGTATATAGCCTTCATTGATTTCGAGAAAGCATTTGACTCAGTGGAAACCTTAGCTGTCATGCAGGCATTGCGGAATCAGGGTGTAGAAGAGTGTTATGTGAAAATATTGGAAGATATTTATAACGATTGCACAGCTACTATAGTTCTCCATAAAGCCAGCAATAAAATTCCAATACGGAAAGGTGTCAGGCAGGGAGACACGATCTCACCAATGCTCTTCACTGCCTGCTTACAGGAGGTGTTCCGGGGACTGGAATGGGAACAGTTGGGGATAAGAGTTAATGGAGAATACCTGAGTAATTTGCGATTCGCTGATGACATTGCCTTGCTAAGCCACTCAGGACAAGAACTGCAAAGCATGATCAATCAGTTAGACAGGCAGAGCAGAACGGTGGGGCTAAGAATTAACATGCCGAAAACCAAAGTAATGTTCAACAGCCTAGCAAGGGAACAGCAGCTCGCAATTGGTAGCGAGGTGCTGGAAGTAGTTAGAGAATATGTCTACTTAGCGCAGGTAGCGACCGCAGATCCGGATCATGAGAGGGAAATAACTAGAAGAATAAGAATGGGGTGGAGCGCATATGGCAGGTTCTCTCAGATCATGAATGGTAGCTTACCAATATCCCTGAAGAGAAAGGAATACAACAGCTGTATCCTACTGGTACTCACCTATGGGGCAGAAACGTGGAGGCTAACAAAGAGGGTTCAGCTTAAGTTAAGAACAACGCAGCGAGCGGAAAGGAAAATGATAGGTGTAACGTTAAGAGATCGGAAGAGGGCGGAGTGGGTGAGGGAACAAACGCGGGTTAATGACATCTTAGTTGAAATCAAGAGGAAGAAATGGGCTTGGGCAGGACATGTAATGCGAAGGCAAGATAACCGCTGGTCCTTAAAGGTAACGGAGTGGATTCCAAGGGAAAGCAAACGTAGCAGGGGATGACAGAAAGTTAGGTGTGCGGATGAGATTAAGAAGTTTGCGGGGATACAGTGGCGGCAACTGACAAAGGACAGGGTTAATTGGAGAGACATGGGAGAGGCCTTTGCCCTGCAGTGGGTGTAGTCACGTTGATGATGATGATGATGCCATAAGGTGCTGAGTATCACCCATGCAGGGACGCTAAAGTGCGCTAAACTACCTGCGCTAAACTACCTTAGGAGGCACGGTCTCGTTTGGCTAGCGTCCCTGAGCAATGCCATCTAGATAGACATGACCTCGACATTTCCTCCTCTCCACACGACCAACGTCACAGGGGTAGCCGGTGCCTCCGTTGCGGCTCGAGCGTGGGCTGAACTTAAAAACGATTATTTCTACTGATTGTTATCGCGTCCCAGGTGATTAAATTAGCATCACCCGTTTGCTTCATCTTACAAAGAGAATGAAAGATAGCCGTTGCTTTCATGGATACTTCATGCGGTTCACAATAAAACGAACTGCAGCAATGCTGGTTTTCCTGTGAGATGCGAAACAACAATCCTATCACTGGTTCGATCAGAGGTCCGTGACTCTCGCCAATGATAAAAAATTCGCTGTGGCTTAGCTTGATTAAGCCGGTAATTGCGAAAGGAATATCCGTACCTACGCCATGGTTCAGCTGGTAGTGTAGCTGGTGGTGGTGCTTCTGGTTAGACTTGTGGCGATGCATCTGTTATACAATCCAATCTAATCCAATCCAATCCAATGTAATCTAATCTAATCTATTATAATCCAATCCAATCCAGTCCAGTCAGGCCACCGTTTATGTGCACCGCCGGTGCACACGGACGGCGCGAGATCGCGAAGCAATGTTAAGCCGCTGGTGGTTGGCACAGCTACTGCTTTCTGGCGACGTGAGTCGAGCCTAATCTCTTCAGCGTAACGCCACAATCCCGCTCCTAGCGGAGAGCGCAGGAGTTAGGCGCCGGTGGTGGCACCACCGCAGCTTGCGACGGCGCCAGTCGGTCGCCCTTCTCTTCGGCGTGATGTCACATATGACGTCACACAGAAGTCAACTAAAGGTCAATGGTGGCACCGCCGCGCCACGGCAAAGCCTGAAAGTGCAAGTAGTAAAGCTTTCGCTTTAAAATGCTCTCCGACGCATTTCTTTGTGACTCGATGAACTACATGAGGCGCCTGAATGACGACAAAGAATATCAAGCCACGGCTCTGTTATGCATTTTCACCGCATGATGAAGAACTTCACAGGGAACACATAAACCAATGTCTTCCAAATCTTCCTCTATCTTAGGTCACGTTTTACTTCGGGACATCCGTGAAAATCGGTTGGTTAAAAATCCAACGGTATCAGTGCATACCAAATCATATTTATGTCCGAGTCTGTAAAACGGAAGATTACCGCACTGAATCAAGTATTTGAAGTCACTAGCTCTAGTCCCAAAAAAGTGTATTGAGAAGTTGAACACAGGGAAAACAATACCGGATTTTAACGCACGAAAGCTCATTATAAGAAATACACTTTTCTAGACAGGGGACGAGTAAAACACAAGTTTCAAAGAAATGTTGGGCAGCGTGGTCACAGGGCTGGCTCCGAACTGGGCTGTACTGTCTTGGTGGCCACCTTTAAATATTTTTTCCTGATCTTTATTTCATTACGGAGGTTCGATGACTCTCACGGCGTTCTAAACGAGATGATCTTGCTTGCTTATTCCTAGTTCTTCTGACTAAACCCTCCGCTGCTGCCGAGGATAACAACAGGCGGCAGCGTGCATACGGCAACATGTCTGCCAGCAGCTGAAATTCCCGCCAGCGAACTGAAAAAAAAAACTTTATCTCACCAGTGCAGCCTTGCTGACCAGTGCAGCTTGGAAAAAAATGAGACCTAGAATTTTCAGAGCAAAACATGGCATACTCACTGCTTATATTCTGAGTGCATTGCTAAAAAGTGCAGTCGAGAAAGAACACGTTCTTATGCTTACAACTCAGCACATGCTACAGCGGACGATTTTGCACTGCATAGCACATTGCAGAGCTTTGAAATTTCTTCAAATAGAGTAAATATTCCAGAATACCTGCGTCATGACTATATTTTTTCTTCCGTGCATTGCGAAGTTTTTTTTTTTTGGCTTGGTGATTTTTGTCAATGCCCTCCCGATAGTACACACGTTTTATGGGACGAGTCAGGGCAAAGTCACACGATATTTGGGGATAACACTAGTTGCTATCGCATTGACGTAGGGAGATACAGGTAGCCGCTTTTTTTTCACTTCTGTGATATTATTTCACCTTTGGAAAATATGAAAAAAAAAAGACCACGCACATTTATTTGTCATCATGGACTTAACAACGCTCTTTGTATCTGACGCAACGTAATTCTACCATCACTGGCCCTCCTTGCTCTCGCTGGCCCAAGCGGGTGAACACATGCCCCCTCCGAAGATAAAAAAAAAAACTACAAACGTCGTCGTCTGGGTGGCATTTTTTGAGGCTACGTCGAGCCATTCCTGACATCGTAGCAACGCCTCTGCTTCCCCCTGTTGCGTCCAAGGCTTTACTTGATAAACTACGCTCCCACTCGCCATGGCTGCCGCAGATATGGAGGGACTACGCTCAGTGCTAGAAGAAATCAAGCCCCATGAACTGCTTTGCCTTGATAAAGCGTGCATATTGGATCTTTCATTACTGAAAGACATACCTCCGAGAGACGTGGCCAGCACGGACTACGTGGTGAACAAGATCTACAAGGTTGTTGAACAACTGCCGACGGAAGAGAGCCGGTTAACCTGCATTCTGCAGATCCGCTGCTGCCTGATGCACCTGCAGACTATCCCGGGATGGAAGTTCTACCGCCTGGACGAACCGCCGGCGCTGGATCACTCCGCCTCGATTCTGTTACGCATCGTGTCGTACCTGAGACTTCTCCTTACCGACGCCAAGGCAGTCTTTTTTTTTTTTTATTCGTGAAGTCTGCCTTGAGGCATAAGTTGAGAAAAGGGGGAGTGGAATATGGGTTACAGAAAGTTAAAAGAAGGAGTGTAGTCACGAACGCTCGGACCGTGCGCAATGGTGCCGTCTATGCTTGCTGTTTGACAGAAGCGATAATAGAGCAGTCTGTGGAACGGGATGTCATCCACGTAGTCATTTGGACCACATAACCGCTGATTGCTACCCACACTGCGAAGGAAAGCATTGAAGGGCGGGTCCACGAGGCTGTATTGTTTGCGCTCGGCGGCAACGCTGTGTGGATCCATGTGAATGCTGAAGACGATCTCGAAGAGGACCTACGAAACGCTCTTAACTCCCTGCGCCTAGCTTCAGCGCAACGAGAGAATAACTCGTTCATCAGGGCTCATCAACAGAATCAAGAGTGATCAGCGACGGCTTCCCAAGGCGAAGAACTGTCTCTCCTTCCGGGCGATAGAGGTCAGTGCCATCGCTATTGCAGCGCAATTTTTTCAGGAAACTTAAGCTGCAATATGTGTATTGTTGCCACCAATTTCTGAAAGGGTTCAATGTGCAGCAGAATGCAGTTTTTCATAAATTGGGCGGATCACTGCAATGCCCGTTCCCCGTGTTGTCATCACATTCACGTCTTTTGTTTTCGATTTTTGGCTGAGGTTTCTCACGTAAGAGACCTCAAAGAAAAGAATTTAATAGGAAACACTACAGCATGGAGACCCTCACAGCTCAGGTGTTGCTGCGTGGCGTTAAGGCCAAGATTCCATCAAACTTACTTTACTGGGCACACACAGAGCGGATAGAAATAACCATCCTGAGGTTAGAACGCACTCTTAAAACGTGCCTTAACTGCCGTGGTAATTGCTTGGAAATGTTTGGTTGCGCAAGGCTATTAGACAGAACGAAATATTTATATGCGTGGTTTTGGACTTGACTTTACCTGGGACTCAAAATTTGGGTTTTCTACCATACCTAAACTTATCGGAAATCGGCTTTATTTGTTTGCAGTGGTCCACAGAATAAGCAAATTTCAACAGTTCTTTAGTGCTTATTTACAAACAGCGGTTTTTCTTCAGATGACTCTCAGCAAAGGCTGTCCGCCCATTTTACAGGGTGTTGCTCTAGATATTTCGTTTCGTAAAGAATGTTTGAACAACTTGAACTACTGATCCCCTGCCATGAAGAGGCTTTTGATGGATTTTAAAGATATTAGAAGTGTGAAAACGAGTGTCTGTCTCATCGGTCTTTCTTATTTTACCGGGCCGCTAGTTCCTGAATGCATTTTGAAAACAGTTTCTGAATGTTTATCACCCTTTAATTTCCGCATTATTTTGCTTTGAAATGCAATGTAGGCTTGTAAGATGTCGGGCTTATTTTAAATGCTGCTCATGTTTGGTATCAATCGGCGGTTCAAACATGTCTTTACTTTCCTGTTCTATGCACTTTAAGTACAGCAACCGCAACTTGGCACTTTTCGGCTATGACGCTCTTTGTTTTCTGCAGCTATCATGAGCGAGTGCGCTGTTCTTTTGCCAGCTCTTGACATCTGTTAGTTCTCGGTGAAGCACACGCGATCATGGTGCGGCCGTTTCGAAAAATTAGAAGTCCTGTGAGGTGTGGAAGATTCGCTTGCCTCATATCGATAACTTCAAGTGCCTAGCCAGGTGGGTGGTTTTGCTGCAACGATCTGAAAATCTTCGAAACGGCCCCGTCACGGTCGCGTGCACTTCTGGCTAGCAGGCTGGCGCGGAAGAGCTGGCAACAGGAACAGGGCGCGCCCACGCAACGCGGCCGCAGTGCGGGCGTTTCTTTGGGGACTGCGGGGCGGCGGCAGCTCCGCGGCCGCGCCTGCATATAGCCGCGCTTCGGGCGATAAAAAAACATCGTCAAGCATACTTCTGCAGCGTATTTGTGTTTCAGGAAGTATTTACGTTACCAAAGCGATAACACTGACGTGTTTTAATGACATTTAGTTTGACATTCAGGTGAATTGTGCCGGCGCTTAGTACGCGCTCGTGCTTATATCGCTTCCGTCTTGATGCTCCACCGCAAAGAAAACTTTTTGTTCAATATCAAACATTAGGTGTGCGGCTAGCATGCAGTTCCAATTCCCATGCACTCTTATTCCCCCCAAACAGGGCTTCCTTGTCGCGTGCGTGGTGCGCCAGTTTGTCAACAAATGACCGCTGTGAGCTCAACTGAGTCGAAGCGCCAACAGAAAAGAAATTGTTTCATGGGTTATGCAACCTGGTGCATAAAAACGTACTTTCACTTAATTTATCAAAGCTTGAATAGATATGAGCAGCTAATCCAGCTTTCATGAATTCTGAGGTCCGAAGTCACGTTTATTTTATTTAGGAGCTCTCGCCGCGTGTGAGAGCGTTTCGTAGCCGTTCAGGTAAGTGTGGAAAATGTAATGAAATCGCGCATATTTTCCTAAGATTGAGGTAAATACCAACCACAGAATGGTACTAGGATAAACCTCAACCCCCCGATAACTCTGAAATGCGTGCAGAAAAAGCAGCTATAATTGATCTTTCGTGATTACAATCATGTGCATGAAATTTGTTTAATGGGAACAAGAGCAAGCTCAACGCAAGGATGCCGAACACATACAGGTGATCGAAAACGCGCTCCGACGGGACAACCTTCAGTCTGCAGCTCGCCTATCCATTTACTACTCCACTGAGTGAAATCAATAGATATACATACTGATGCATAAAATTATCATAGATGATAGCGCACGTAAAAGGCAACAACAAACGACACGCCAGCGCAGAAATCTGCTTAGAAGTGCCGGCTTCCAGTCCGTACACTACCTGGTCGACTACCCTTGGATGTCAGGTTAACGAGTAACTGCGTGCAAGATAACCGCAGTACTGTCTGGAAAAGGGAAAATGTGAGTAGTGACGCATAACACACACCCTCATATGTTAGCTGATGGAGCACAACAACGGCAGAAGCGAACACGTAAACATGCGTTGTACGCGCGGCACCGGCGCGACCCGCAGTCCCTCGAGCCGCGCAGGCCGACAGATGGCAACTGGGGTCGAGAGTAGGAGCGCGCCCGCAGCCTGCGTACGAGGGTAAAAGAATCTAGTCTATAGGTCTAACTCCATGGGCTCTTCCTGGCACGCGTCCTGCGCGTTTTGGCGCCCACGCGCCGGCCAGAGGACGTCTGCGCATGCGCGACGTCGGTCGCCGACGAGAGTGTCCATGACGCTCAGATCCGACAGTGCCAGATATTCGGCGCGCGCGCTACTGGCGGTAAGCGCGTGCTATTTCTGGTGCGCCAGCATGGAAAAATCAGGGGGCGTTGTGCTTCAACGTCTTCCGCAGCGGGTCTTCCAAGTATTACCTGCATAGCGCTGCCGAGTGCGTACTTGCGCCGTGTGCTTGGAGTTATGTACTGCTTTGATGAGTGATAAGTTCCCCCGCCAAGCAACCATAAGTCCGCCTCGTGCGGCATAAGCCCAATTTGTGGCCCTTTTTTACCTACCGAAGCGTGGCCTTGTGGTAGAGCATCCGCCTCGCATTCGGGAGGTGCTGGGTTCGATTCCCAGTGCCACCGGGTTCCTACCGGTTTCTTTAATGGGTACAAGATTTACCCTGGCCTGGTGCTCGGCTCTTCTAGGGTGAGGTGCTTGGGAAAAGGGTCTTAGACCAAATAGTTGTACTGCTCGCACGGCGCATGGCGAGTAGGACGCGAAATTGTCTGTGGAATCGGGCCTTTACGAGTGGCTTAAGCGTAGTCTAAGTCTTCTGCCTCAATATACCGCAAAAATTGTCGCTCTATTGTGCCATTTGGTGCCATCCTCTATACGCAAAAACGAGAACTGCAGGTACAATTTTTCGCGCCTCTTGGCGCCGAGGACGCACTAACACGTGCTGTGGTGAGCAGTACAATTCCGCTTTGCTCCTCGTTTTCCATGTTACGCCAACGTCACCGACACCGCAGAACAAGAAGTTGTGGCCTTAACAGCTGACGCTTCAAAACATTTATCAACTGTGTCTCGGACACAGCAGCCAAACTTCAGTGGCGCTTCGCCAGTTCTAGTCACAGCCTGACAATCCATGCTAAGTCTGCGGGCAGCGATTGTGTGCTATAGATGGGCATTGCTAGTAGTTCAGGGAGCGCGTTTCTCAAACGGTCAGATTTTCTGTTGATAAACTGCGACATACGTGTTGTTGTGGTCAGTGTTGGTTGATTATGCAACTAGGTGGACATTATACGCACCTTACAGCTCAATATATGCCTGAATAAGTAGATAAAATTTGGGACATTAGGAGGTAAGCTTATATTTCTGAATTGAAGGCCATCAACATGGAACTTAAGCTCTGTATTAAGATTTCCTCAATCGACTATGTGGTTTTAAATATGGAATGTCAAAAATGCGTATTTCAAAGTTTGCTGAACTGGCTTTCCCGCATCGCATATATTTAAAATTGCGCCACTCTCGCTTCTTATGCATGGAATACACACGGGAAGTCGACGACTATCTGCGCCGAGAGGATTACATGTCGCCGAGCCGTCAGTCCAGTTCGCCTACACCGTCCACACCACTTTTCGCACCTCCGGGCCTTAAATACGCAGTGGCTGCTCATACAAAGACCCCCAGTCCCCGCAGGGGAAGGGGGAACAAAGCAACTTGTGGAGGTCAGGTTGGTTGCCGCCGAATCGACGAAGATCCTCTAGCGACCACACCGTATGAAGACGCCGCCCCCACGGCGTTAAAGCCGTATACAGACACCGGCTCGATCACAACACGATTGAGTTAGGAATGACGCCGCCACTGAAATAAGCCTTGCGACACACCCTACGCACGATTCGCATGTTTGACGAAGCCAGGACCTGACACCAATGACAACGTGCAACGCAAGAGCCAGGACATCTGACTTGTCAATGCCTATAAACAGCTGGAAAGTTACCCCTCTAGTCGACACGGGAGACTGTTATTAATGATGAACGGAACATTTGGAGCACAGCAGAAGAAAGTCAACACCGCTTGGGACGGCCCACTTATTCTCAACGCAGGAGGCCACTTCACTACGCCATCGGGACGATGCACAGCACGAGTGTGTCAAGGAGCATACCAATCCTGAGACGCTCTTAGTGTTACCGCAACGCTCCCGCGACGTCATATTGGGCATGTAATTTTCTGAATGAACATCTAGCGATCCTAGGCCTTCGAACCAAGCTCATCACGTTTTTGACGGAGCAAGTGATACCTTCGATCATGACCATAAAGCAGAATGTTGCCTTCAGTGGCCTGGATGAATAAGTTAGCGTCCCACCCCGATCAATCGTCATGGTCACCGTAAGTACCACGGATGCCTTGTACACAAAGTAGATTGAGGCATAAAAATGAATCATAAACAACAAGCCTCTCCGGGAAGCTCTCATTGAGGGGGACACAAAGTTGCTTCTAGAACGAGGAACTGGCATCGCGAGAGGCGTTTCACATTGCCACAGTGGCTAAGCTAAAGTGCTGCTGACGAACTTCAGCGAAGAAAACTGGCAGATTAACAAAGGAACGACGATTGCTGTCTTCGACAAACTATCGGACATTCAGGACACCTTCGCCCTCAACGATTGAGCCCCAGAACATTCAACTGAGGGAGATCGGAAGCAGGTCTTCGACCTAAACCCAGTGCTACCCCGCAACAAACAAGAGGAGACCCGCAATCAACATCGAAGCTGTAGCGACTGCTTCTCGTCATCGCCGAAGGTTCGGCAGACGCCGCTATCCAAGCATGTGATTGTCACCCACCAGCACGCCCGACCTCTTCGCCAAACCCTACAATGTGTAGTCGCTAGAACGACAAGCCATCCGGGACCAAGTGGAAGAAATGATTCGCGACTACGCCATAAAAATATTGAAGAGCCCCGAGGCGGTATCGGTTGCTCTAGGGAGGAAGAAAGACTGCGCACTTCGATTCTGCATCAATTACCACCGCTTGAACAAGATAACGAAGAAGGCCGTGTAACCCCTCCCCTGGACTGACGACACACTGGACCGGCTGTGTAGCGCCAAGTATTTCATTAGAGCGGATGCTTGGGCGAGTTGGTACGAAATTTTCCTGAATAACAGCGCGATCTTGGACGAGAACTGAAGGAAGACACATAGATGCGCTGAGTTGCAAGTCAGTGCCCGTCTATGTGTCTTCCTTCAGTCCTGGTCCAAGTTCGCGCTGTTATTCAGGAAACTATTTCATATCGATGGACCTAAGAGCGGCTACTGGCAAACTGAGGTCGATGATAGAGATTGCGAGAAGACCGCATTCATCACACTGTATGGTCTCTTGAAGTTAAGGGTGATGCCATTTGGTCTTTGTTCCGCAAAAGCGGCGTTCCGACGAGTAATAGATAGCGTGGCTGATCTGAAGTGCCAAATTTGCCTGGTATATTTGAATGACTTGTTCTCTTCGCCTCAAACCTTGAAGAGCACCTTAGAAGGCTTCGAACAGTACTCTAGGGAATCCAGCTGTCTGGCCTAACCTTGAAAGCATAGAAATGCCTCTTTGCCTATGAAGAGCTACTGTTTCTAGACCACATCATTAGCAAGGAGCGAGTACGCGCAAACGCGCCTGAAGCAGCTGCTATCGTACTGTTTCCACCGCCAGCCGATAAGATATCTGTAAGCAGATTTTTCGGGCTGTGCGCGTATTATCGTCGAGTTCACACTCACAGGGACACTCTCTCAGTTCAAATGGATTATCCGAAACGGTACTGGTTTCTGTAACATATGCGACTGCTCCTTGCCGATACATGCAGATAACAGCGTGGCCAGCTATTCTGCTAAAGCGTGCCTGTAGTGTGTCTATAATCTCTGCTTAGCCTGTCTTTTTGTGAGTAAAACCGTGAATATTAATCTCTAGAGTAGGATCTATTGTTTCAACTTCATTCCCACATAATTTGCTGTTAACTTCTATAGAGTTCAAGATTGATTGTGGGTTTCCGACTCGCAAAAGCAGATATGAGTGTGATGGATGCGATCGCTTTTACAAGTGTATCACTTGCAAAGAACACCTTAGTGATCCGTACGAATGAAATCTTCATTTTTTAGACTGTGGTATTTGACGAAAGCATTCTGTCGTTCTTACCCTCTATAAGCGACGGCGAAAAGTACGATGCTGCTGAAGGCCTTCTCTTCAGTTCTATCGGTGGAAAGAATTTTCGTCAAACGAAGCCCTCTGACACGATTAGCGCGAGTCGCACCCGCCAGATGTGAAGAACTAGTGCTCGTGCAGGCGTTGCCTTTACTAGAGCTTTAACAGGTAAGCCATATTTGTTTTGTAGCGAAAGCTACAGTGGCCACGAACTTGCGATTTCGCTGTGGCGGTGCTCGACCAACTTTGAGCCGTAGCCTAGCAACCGCCGCAGTTGGCGGACGCCGCACGCTCGCCACGCCACCTGGCATGACGTCCCACCGTGTGCCTCGTCGTTGCGCTCCACTCCGCTCGCTTTAGCTTTCGCTACGTATATCCTGGCATAGCCGAGCTAAGCCACTGCCAATTTTTTGACGTGCGCAAATTTTGTACAACTCGACTTATCAGCAGCACGATTGTTTGCCCCGGCACGGGCCCTCGGCCGCCAGTATTAACCTTGTGCGAAGCCATACTGGTAATGCGGTCAGCGCTTTAGCGCAAGGGATAGCAACTATGTGTCCTTGGCGCCAAAGAAACTTCCGGACTGCCGGCTCGCTCTAGCTTAATTACTCTCCTGCGCTTCAAGTATACAGACTGGTATATATGTCTACAAAAGAGGCCTAAAATGCGCGTGTTGAAGTTACTTCAGTATAGAATTTAGCGCTAACGGACAGGGCAGAAACAAGGCAAATTCACAAAAGCGCACTATTTCATAAGTAGTTCATTGAAAAGATTAATGCAAATCATAAGCGACCGAAACAGCACAAAAACTTCGGGAAAAAAGGAGATGCGCCGTAGAGATTACAAGAAAAACCGAAAAAAACCATACATGCTCCAAAGATAGACCCGCTGCTGAAGCGTTCTTTCAAGACAAGCAGGTTTATTTTTCAAGTGAAAAGAAGGAGAGCTGATGTAGCTACCGCTGCAGTTTCAGGTGAGAAAATCTCCTATAACTACCCTCTTTGCTCAGTTCGTTCTTACCTACCACCATGGTCTCCCCGAAGAGCAGGTGGTGTTTCGGTTATTAGTTTTAACCACGGACAAAAGAGACTAGTCACGAGAAAGCGCTGTACGTGCATTTCCTTTCTGCTGTCCGCATCTCCTCGTTTACTACAACCACAAAGTGATGTCTATGGATGGAAGGGGGGACAAGATATGGGCGGATGGAAGTTTCCACCGTACCTGTTTGTGTGTCTACTGATAGGATCAGTGCGCCTAGCGGAGGGGAGGTCAGGCAGTGGCTTCGACACGAAGGAAGCATCTACCATCCCGCCTTTCACACATGCGGTCTCAAGCTTGAATTTCAGTAGCAGTTTTTGATACTGAAACCAATTACCGAAAGGACTATAATTAGCAGTGGGCACAGATTTTTTTGAGGGGAGCATGCTGCGGAAAAGCATCTCGCTCTTATATTACCGATCGCAAATCCTGTTACTTCTAAATTTTTCATTTAGCACTCAGTAGTCGCCCTAAACAAAATACTGTTAATCTGTGATTAGCCTTGTATGGCTGCTCCTGAAGATTGCGTGCTTATGTTTGTTGTATACATACGCTTGGCTTACACATTTGCGTAGCAGATTCGTTTCTATTGCGAAAGAAATACTACTCCCAAGAACGGCCTCTGGCGTAGCGGTGACCACTTGGCACGTTTGACCTTCAGAATGACTCCTGATATCATACCATGCTTAGTGACGTCACAGTGTGACGTCAAATCAGGAGCGAGAGACGAGCTACCAACTCGGCTCGTCGGGTAACGGCGGCCGCTTAGCACGGCGCGCCGCGCCCTCCCGCTAGAGGCGCTAGACACGCTATGGCGTGACGTCGTACCAGGAGCGAGAGACGGGCTACCAACTCGGCTCGACGGGTAACGGCGCCCGATTGGCACGGCGTGCCACGCTCTTCCCACTAGATGCGCTGCATATGCAGTATAAAACATCTGCTTTCACAACCTACCAGGCTCAACCAAAGCTATGCCCCGACAAGTTTTTTTTTTGCGTTTAGGCTGTCACAGTTTGTCGTCTGTGATTTTTTTGTTCAAGAACACTATTTTGTATTTTTTTTTGCAGATCATAATAGACATATTTCAAGAATGTACATAACACCAAACAACCCGTCCATAACGATGTTCTAGATGAATTATTTTATCGAGAAACTGACTAGCATTGCTTGCAGCGTTCTCCATAGTTTTGTTCTGGCTAGAAACATTTTTTCTTCAACTTGTTTACTATTTTTTATAGTCAGATGCCAAATGAATGCAACAACCGATGATCTGAGAGCTCGTTGCGGTGACACAACTGGGAAAGGAGTGCACTTAAAAATGATCCTACTCGTTGTTACCACTTTGGGCTAGCAGACGAAAGCAATGAAAGCATTGCCTCAGTGTGAAGTAATAAATGCTTCGACTAAACCAATTGAACTACGCAAGCAATTTCTCGCTCACAAGGGCACACATGTAAGTGTTTAAAACTGTATTTGTAATGTGCTATTTCAATGTTCCTGTGTTTCAGAAAATGCAATGCACGTCAGCAGTATTACCGGCTTCCAAATAGGTGCATCGGGGCAGCAAAAAATAAAAGTATAAAAGTACTGACATAGGCCTAGTTTAAGCTACATATACTTTGCAATCACCGGGAGATAACAGCTAGGTAATATTATGAAAGTTATTCGGAGGCGATCATTAAAAAATTTCTAATATTTTTTTTGCTGGCTCTCAAGTGTAAAACGATACTCTACGCTTACGGGTCCTTCTAGTTCAAACATGCTAACCAATATGCTAGAGTTATTAAGGTAACTCAAAACAAATAATTTTTTAATGACACCTGTGGATACTGGAAAGTCGAATTAAACAGTTGTAGGTTTTTCTTTCAAGAAATATGCATAAAAAACAAACCGTGTATTCTACATATTTTTGTCCACTCATAATGCCCGAAGTTCGGCTGCGCCTTGTGTTGCCTAAAAATTTTCAGACAATTCTATTTTTCCTTTTTCGCAACATTGGCTAGCATGAAAAACTCACGCTTGCGTTTCTTCTTAATTGTGGATATACTTTTGCTTCCCGTATCTAGGGGGCACTCACGAACAGGAACGATAGAAGTACGTCGAAGAGTTTGACCGACCCTAAGGCAGCGCAAGAAAAGGAGCCACAAGAAGGACGGGCAGCCAGACCACTACTTACTTTCCGGGAGTGCGGACATTTCGCGGTGCTTCGTTGCCGTTTGAGAACACACCACTACGAATCTACTTGCAAACCGAAGATCTTCTGTCCCTACTGTGGACTGGAATTCATCAACTGCGCAACTCTACTATGGCGCATTCTCATTTACAAGACAACACGAAAGCTTGAGTTGTCGCTGTTATCAACTTGTGCAGTGAACTGTTTTTGCATGTCTTGGATGCTAGTGGGGCGGATTGTTGTCCCCATTCATATGTACGGCGTATGCATAACGGTAACCTTTATCATCGCTCTGTAGGCAGGAAAGAGCTGCGGTAGTGACACTCCTCTTTGTTCAAGATGGCAGGGCCGGCTTGCATTTTACAAAAAAAAAAGCATCTCATTCCTGAGCTTCGGCTGTGCACATTTTGTGGATTAACATTTATTGTCATTTTAGCCCTGGACGTCTTTGCAAACCTCAGTGTTCTGAGTGGGATTATTTCGTTTTTTAGACGGGGTCACCAACGAGAAACGTGCTCATTACGGCTTAGATTGGAAGACAATCATGTGCTGATGCCTCGTGAGCCATGAAGCCATGCAAAACACTGAATGTTTTAACTGGAAATGACGCACACATTATTCAGTGCAAAAAATTTGGTAACTACTCGGGTCGCATTAAATACTGCACTCAGGATTATTGTTTGGCATATATCTAACACCTAACTTTGATCGCCTTCATCGCCTTGGCAATGCTATGTATCTCACGCAGAAAACCTTTATATTAACAGCATTCTTCTGATGCGCTTGAAAACTGCTGGTTTCGTCGTGTGTAGTTGGCTTTTGTTGACTGCTCAAATCAGCTCTAACCAGTCACCGCTTGGTCTTTTCCTCTACTAAGAAGTAACATGCTGGGTACACTGAGCCATTGGTGAAAGGAACGTAAAATGGATGGTCTGATTGTTCTTTGCTGTGCTGTGGTAATGATTTTAAGAGTTCTAATGTGAAGGCCAAGCTCTACATGGCATTTTGTTTCCGCATTTAAAATGACTGTCCGGCTAATGAGCTTGTCAACCAATAAAATGTCTACAGGTGAAATCGTTGCGTTTGTATTTCAGGATAGTGTTGAGCTCGGGAAGTGTATGATCTTGAACTTGCATTTCGTGTGCATTCAGTCTATGCTTTAGCTAAAAGCGGCGTTTTTTTTTTGTCTTGAGTTGTCAGAAACATGTTATAAGGCAGATGAACTTTCTGAACAAAAAGCAGTACTCTTACTTTTTTATAATGTTTGTAGTGCAAATTGTTATATGGCGTTACCGCAAACAAGCTCATAATTGAGATGTAAACGACTTTAACTCCTCTTAACGAGCATATTTCTTAATTCTTCATGGCAGGAATCTTAGCTTTCTGCTCTCTGACGTATGTACTAATGCCGGCCCATAAGCTTCACGCCGAACCAGCACGATGAACGAGTGATCAGTACCGAGCTGTGCTCGCTGCATGGGTTACTATGCCAAATAGGCAGGTTTAGAGGAACAGATTCTATCGGTTAGGGCGATAGAAAACTAGCGGCATGCGTGTGTGCATACGCACAACAAAAAAAAACGGTGTGTTATCGTTTCGCGCATTCCGACTGTGGCCCCGTTTTTTCCCTGCCCCGTCACTGTTAGCATCCCCTTATCCTAACGCTCCCTAATAAGGATGCCCTACTGGACAGTTGCTTTAATGTGACACGATCTGAAATTCGCGCTGTGAACGCCGCGAAAAGTCAGTCACAATTTTTGCGGTGTGGTTGGCATTGCTCTATACTCAGTCACATCGCCCATGTGGCAATTATCTTTTTCCGCGGTGTTTTAGTAGATATTATCAAGACAAGGCTAACAGATATCCCAGTGTAGCGCGCATTAGGCATGAATGAGTATGTTCCAAATATCTTATAAGATGCTCTTTATTTGCTTAGAAAGTCCAAAACTTTTTTAGCAAGATTTTATTAACTCTGTATATTGTAGCGTGCAACGCCAAAAAGAACACCCGCGCAGAGACGAAAAACCTGCGGCGGCCCCCTAGTGGTTCGAGCGCGCGCGAGAGAGCCAACTAACTTCTTCCTCTTCTAGCGCATGCGCTACTTCTGTCTCTTCTTCGAATGCATGTATCACTGCCCCCCTCTTCTGCAGCATCGACACGATGCGGCTGGGAGTGAAAAGTCAGCGAAAGGGTAGAACACAGCTCTTTTTGGCGTTGCACGCTACAATATACTGTAACCCACCTGTTATGTTTGTATAATATCGCTGGGATCGGGTGGTCACTCGTTTTTCATGTTCACTGGTACCTTCGAGACCAACTTCATTGCTCTCAGCCAGTCACGAATACTTCTTTGTGCCTGCTGACCCGAAAGACGCGGGTTCAATCCCGGCCGCGGCGGCTGAATTTCGATGAAGGTGAAATTCTAGAGGCCCGTGTGCTGTGCGGTGTCAGTGCAAGGTTAAAGAACCCCAGGTGGTCGAAATTTCCGGAGCCCTTCACTACGGTGTCCCTCACAGCCTGAGTTGCTTCGGGACGTTAAACCCCAATAAACCAAACCAAACTTCTTTGCGCTTTTGAACCACTGCAAGGGATCTGTGAATGTTATTTCTGTATACTGGCATGTCATTGTGTCAAGATCGGAAAGCAGCAGGGCTTCGCTTGAAGGGTTGCTTGCTTACCTTTAACTGAGACTACTACGCTGACGCCAGGACATCGAAGGTGTTGACACGCAGAGCATTTTACCATTTCTTGTGCCGCTGCAGCATTTCTGTGTAGACGACCGAGCCCCAGGTTCCGGAAACGACGGAGCGCTGCGAGATGCCTCCTGCGTCTCCGATCAAGTCATGAAATGCGTCGTACAAGTAATTTACGGATCATCCTGACAAGTGCTTCCTCGGAATAGCTTTGTGACAAAGGGAAACTTTCTTATCTCGGAAAGAACGGAGAAACCTAGCTTGCAATTCTTCCCATACACCATTTTTGTATCAAAAATGTGATGCAGTCGTTCTTCGTACAGCGTTCCGGGAGAAGTCATACCGCGCGGTGTGTGTGGGTGGTTTGCATGTGTGAGTGTGAGTGAGTGTAAATGCATCCAGCGGCAGTAATGCTTTGCATTCCCACACGTAAGCAGTCTCAAGTGTCTGCCAGTTTTTGTTTTCCTTTTCGAAATGATTTATGTGAAACTTTTGTTCTTGGCTCTTGGGCCCAGCCAAGCTGTCTTCGAGCAGCTTCTGTCCTGTAAGCTTTTTAGGATGTATCATTTTCCTGGAAAAATTGAAGTGAATTCAAATCAATTCAATTTCACTCGTCATTATGAGCTTGCACCAAAGGCGCGATTTGTTCTTTCTATCAGCATTTCGGGAGTGAGAGTGGGGGTGGGGAGAGGGGGCTCTTTTAGTGGTGGCAAAAAGAGAGAACGTGTGAATAGTCTGTGTGTGTGGGGGGGGGGGGGGGGGCGTGCGCGAGCGCGCGGCCTTCGTCTCTGCTTGATGACCCCAGTCTGAGCCGGTCGCCACGTCGGCTATGCAGGGATGTAGTACGTGGCCAACGTGAGGAAGTTGTAGGCGTCCACAACCATTCGGTGCGCGCCTCTGGGGGATTGCTCCGAAGGTTATAAAGAATGGCCGTCCAGCAACGCGTCCCACAACTCCATGTTTGGATCAACCACTGCGCCAATGTTGTGCATTTAAGAGTATTTTTGCATTCTTTCTGAAATATGGTTGCCGTTTGTCTGAAGGTAAGAAACACAAGAATGACTTTCTCACTCAATTTAGCGTAGGGGCATTTTCGATCATACTTTATAATCTCTGTATGCTTAAAATGAAACGCGCTTAAGTAAATGAATTACAACTCAATGGAACTCACTTGGGCGACACGACAGATGTAGAAATACGTCAGGGGTCGCCGTTAAAACTACGCTTATCACCGCAATTGACTTCTTTTTAATTTTATTTATTTTTCGTTCTTGGCGCGTTGGTTGTCTTCACCTTCTCTTAACGCCGCCGCGATATCGGTAATTCCCTACTATGTACTCTTAGATCGCTGGGAGTCAGAATAGCACTCCTGGAGCAGTGGTGCAGCGGTTAACCAATGCGCCACTGCGCTGCGATGACAGGTGCTCCCAGCGGTGGGGCTCGTGCGGCCCAGGTTGCTCTTTTCGGCCAAGCTATCGCGAGCAATCATTAGCTGCCACCTTTCATGGAAGGCAATTAGCTCTCAATCCAGCGAGCAGGGCTTAGTCTAGGGCTTCACTCTTTCTCCGTTGTATGTCTTCTCTAATGCGCACGCATTACTAAAGATAAGCATTATCGAATAATGCGCATTTATATTTCCTGATTCACGTTGCTTGAAGTAAGGGTAACCAAGGTCCCTTATCATAAATGACAGGAATGACAGGACAAAGAGAGGGTAAGCGTAGCAGCAGACATCGAGAGTGAGGTAGGCGGATGAGATTAGGAACTTTGCGGGGATAAGGTGGAGGCCTCAAGCTAAATTACTCTTGATTTGCATATGTATGGGAGAAGCCTTTGTTCTACCTTGGGATTAGTCAGGATGATGATGATGAACCCATTAGTAGAAGCGAAACGCATTAGCTATAATAATTCCTCCAGAGGCACATCATCGATCAGCATTTTTAGCAAAATTATCATTTAAAATAAAATACTGAATCAATTATTGCCATTTGCAAGCTTCGTAATATTGGCTATAAATGCTCAGCACTGACGGGCCTTCGTTTAGAACTTTGATGAAATATATCTATCATAGCGTACGACATCAATGAACCCGCCAATTTTACTAGGTAACTTGCGGTTACTTTGGTGTGCCCACCTCAAGCATTTGTCTTCAATTTTTTACTGTAACGAATGGTAAATACGTATGACAATGCATGCAACTGAAAGCGGCCGCTTCCGTGTTTGTTGTTTAACACTAAACTAGTGTGACTGAGGACGCGTTACTCCGGCTCAGAATAAGCCCTCAGCAATCGGGTATACTGGAGCTCAGAGGGCACACTATACGCCGATCACTTCTGACATTCACCTGGTCACGTCCGAATGTGAGGCTATATCAGCATACGAACAGCTGGAGCGGGAATTCTAGTTGGTGCAATGCAGGCGAAGTTTAATATCGTTTGTGTCTCTTAAAGTAACGCTTACCCTAGAAATTCTATCATTAGCTACAGCTCCATCCAGCATTCCCTGTAAACGCTAAGCTTTTGGAATGACTTTAAGAGGAGCCAAAAAGAAACGAGACGCTCATTTTCTCCACTACGGCGTCTCTTATAGCCTTAGTTGCTTTGGGACGTTAAACCCCATAAACCAAACCAAACCAAACCATTTCCGTCTCCTTGGTATTATATATTGGTTTTTGTCAGTGTGTACATTAGAGCACGCGTATGCATTGGAACCATGAAGTCCAAATTAGTAATTCTTATATATTCTCACGTGGCACTGACGATGGTATGGGGAACAAACGAGCAGCGGAGCGTGGTACCGGAGAGAACTCTCTGTTGAGGAGACTTGTGCCCACTAATAGCCAAACAACTCAGCGGCGACAAAGATGAAAGTGACGGTTCTTCTCAGCCGTCCTTGGTTTATTGAGAGCAGAGACCATTCGAGATAAGAAACTTTAAGCGCCGACAGCAGTCTGGGACATAGTAAAATATGCCACCCGGGACCATGACGGTTTCGGCTTGCATCTCTTGCAGCCAGCATAGTGATGTGGCCTCATGCCGTCGGCGATAGCAGATAAACAAGCGAAAACAAACATTACTCTTTCCTGCCAACTAACAAACAAAGAAACGAAATTTCGTTAGTAGGAAGTCAGAGCTACACTTGAAGTGCATGCTTACTTCCAGACGCATGACTATCGGTTGCGGATCTAACTTGTGGGGATTCATGTTGCCCCTCGCCCGCCGGATGCACCCTTCTCTCTCTCGTGGCCTACCACGGCTCTTCCTCTGGCGGCCCCCGACATGGAGCGGAGGGGAGGCGCCCGCGACTACGCGTCGTCACGTGGGCAGCCCTCCTTACCCAGCCCTCTCGGTTTCGGCGGCCGCGCGGGCCGCGCGCACGGGCACAGTCGAATGGAGAGTTGACAGCGAGCCTTGAGAGAGAGCGGACGCGACACCAGCGGCGGCCCAGGTGACCTGAACTGCTCTGTGCCGGTCTCCTGTGCCTTTGTCCTGTGCCTGTTGCCTGCCGCTGCTGCCTGCGCGCGACCGAGGAAAGACATTGGGAGATCCCAATTAAAGGTTTTGCCTGCGGGCTTATTCCTCGGAGGTGTTGTTCTTCGCGGCCACAGGTGTGGTCGAGCTAGCGGAGTGGCGTTGGCCCTGAGTTCATGGTCCGAACCGTGCCAGTAACCCCACATTTTGGCGCCCAACGTGGGGCCCCTCTGGAGTTCCAGGTGGGGTGCTAGCTCACGAAGAACAGCATGACCAGCCCGCGCTACGGGCTGCCGGACCTAATGATGTTGGCTGATGTATGCGGCGAAGCACGGGAGATCTCGAGCATCGTTTCCGTGGCCACATCTAAACCGACCGCGGTTGCGGTAGCGCAAGGTCCGTCGGGCCCTATGCATGAAGCCGCAGGCGCGGCTGGCGCCCGAAATATTGCGCCAGGAGTTCCTGGTGAATACTCCGAGCTGGAGCAGCCAGATGGCTGTGGCTACAGGAGTTCCGTTCTGCTGAACGTGTCCCCAGGCGCTCCCGCAGATGCGGGTCGCGCAACTGGTTACGCTCCGGGAGATCCCGGCCAGCAAGGAAAGCCAAAGTCAGGTGACAGTGGCTTCCAAACGCTCCGCTACGTCTCAGGCGCGTCCGCAGATGCGGTTCGCAAACCGAGTTTCGACCCAGGAGATCCTGGACTGCTCGTAGAGCCATTGCCAGTTGGCGTCGGCTACTCGCTCCTTTCAACTCCTGCGCACGCATTCAGACCAGGTGGTCTAACTGCGTCAACGCCCGCAGAGGCGGGCCGCGCTCCCCGCCAGATGGCAGAGGGTGACGCAGCGCAACTTGGTCCGGGAGGTCCCGAGCACCACTACAAGCCACCGCCAGTTGGCGAAGGCAACAAAAGCTGGCCAGTTGGCCCCGCTCTAACTACGCCCGCAAATGTGGGACGCGCACCCAGCCAGGTGGCTGAAGAGCGCGCAGTGTGTCCGGCAAAGGGAGAGAACATCGCAAACGTCCTCGTAAACGCTTTGCAGCAGATGTTGCAATTAGCGCGCTCGCCCGGCCCTCGGATCGGAGTGCCGATACCGAACTATAGTGGCTACAGCGACAAGCAAAGTGCGAATGACTTTCTGCTGGCCCTGCGCCGGTACGAGCTAGCGAGTGACCTGAGCGAGAGCGAGATTCTGAGACGAGTTCTCCCCGTCGCACTCGTTGATCAAGCCGCCCGGTGGTACCAGTTGGTTGGCCACACAGCAGGCAACATGGCTGATTTTCGACGCTTGTTCAGGGAGGAGTTCCTTCCATACGATTACAAGCTGCGTATGCGACGAGAGCTTGAACTGCGGACACAGGCCCCGGATGAATCGCTTCTCGAGTTCGTACGAGCGATGCAAGAGCTGTATGAATATGCAGACCCAGGAGCTCCGAGTTCGGAGCGAGTGGAACGTGTCATCCGGCAGAGCCATCCGACATTTTCCCTCTACTTGAGGGGCTGCAGATGCAGCGATTTGAACGAGCTTGCCGTCGAAGCGCGCCGAGTCCAGGCTCAAATTTCAGCGGCCCGTAAATACCGGCCCCCACCGCCGGCTGAGGAGTGCCTCGAGCCAAGGTGTGCCTGGAGCGGCGTTGCAGCGATAAGGGGTGAGATCACTCCCATGGCAGGTGCGTTCACGAACGAGCGGATGCCGTTCGCAATATCGGATCGTGCTCTGGATCCCTACAGGTACGGGCGGCGGAGTGCTGATACACAACCCCCGGAGATCTGCGGGGTATCGCCACAAAAGCCCACGCCTGCTCAGAAAGCACCCACGGAGGTCCGTGTACGGCTGGATGGCCGAGGTGCCACTGAGACCCCCCGAGCGTCGCAGCGAGAAGCATGGAGATCTGTGCGCTGCTTTAATTGTGGCCAGAGTGGTCACATAGCCAGAAACTGCCCCTCGAGATCGGGAAACGAGGCAGGCCGCCGGTAGCAGCACCGGCGGAGGCTACCAACGCTCGGGAGCCCATCCCCGTCACGTCCGCATTCAAAGTTGGAGAACCAACTAACACGCCTGCTCCTTTCATGGACCTCGCAGTTGCGGGGAGAACCTTTAAGGCGTTGCTGGACACGGGGGCAAGCATCTCGCTAATAGGAGACGAGGTCGTTTCCCAGCTCCGGCGGAGATCCGTTCGGTTGCGACAGCGAAGGACGCCACTCCAGCTAGCTAGCGGAGAAGTGCGGTCCTGTGGTGACGTTCGCCTCGCAGTGCGCTGGGATCAGCGTCTGCGCAGAATGCGTTTCGTTCACCTGCCTGGTCTCACAGTGCCAGTTATTCTAGGCCGAGAGTTCTTGGCGAAAACTGGACTGGTTGTAGACATCGCCCGTGGCGGATATCGGGAGAACCCGTGCGCCCCACTGAGGCCCTTTGTCGACCCGCCGACTGCAACGAGATCGTTGTCAGAACGCACGGCCGACACGCCCGCGGAGGAGCGAAATACCTCCCACGAGCAAAGCCCGCACCGCCAAATGCCGGGATCGGCAGCAGCGGCCCGCTCCAATGCGCCCTCTCCGAGGTCGGAGAAGGGAAAGCAGGCTGTACCGACAGATGTCGGCGAGCTAAGAGACAGCGGGTTTCCCCGCCCAATGCCGAGATCGGCAGCGGCGGCCTGTCAGCACGGTTTTCCTCCGAGATCGGGGGCGAAAATGCACAACTTACTGGCAGATGCCGGTGCGCTGACACAGCTCGAACGTGACCGCCTCTTGTCGTTGTTGGATGACTTTGACGAGATATTCACGGACCAGCCGGGATGCACTAGTTTGGTGCAGCACCGCATAGATACGAGTGACGCGCTGCCCTGGAAATGTAACCCAAGGCCCGTCAGTGCTGCCAGACGGCAAGCCATCGACGAGGCGCTCCAGGAGTTGCTCGATGCTGGTCTCATATGCCGCTCTTCCAGTCCCTGGGGGTTCCCAGTGGTTCTTGTGCCGAAGAAAGATCGCACGTGGCGCTTGTGCGTTGACTATCGGCGGCTGAATGCGGTCACAAAGAAAGATGCGTACCCCTTCCCGAGAATAGACGAGATCGTCTCAAATCTCGGTGGTGCTAAGTTCTTCTCGATTCTTGACGCAAGCAAGGGGTACCTGCAGGTCGAAATGCGACCGGGCGATGAGTGCAAAACGGCCTTCACGTGTCACAGAGGTCTGTTTCACTTCACGAGAATGCCTTTCGGTTTGTCCGGAGCTCCGAGCACATTCCAAAGGCTGATGGACCGTGTACTCGGAGACGCCAGATGGCATCACGCTCTCGCATACCTGGACGATGTGATCGTCTACTCTCAAACTTTCGAGGAGCACCTCGATCACCTGAGAGATGTCCTGGGAAATCTCAGGGCGGCTGGCATCACGCTCAATCCCGCAAAGGTGCAAATCTGCCAGGCTCAGGTGAGCTTGCTTGGATATCGAGTAAAACGGGGACAGGTGTCTCCTGATCCAGAGAAGCTTCGGGGGATCCTGGATTTTCCTGCGCCTAAAGATGTGAGCGGTGTTCGCCGTTATCTTGGCATGGTGGGATACTATCGCCATTTCATTCCTAACTGTGTGCGACTGCAAGCGCCCTTGGCAAGATTGCTAAGAAAGTCTTCTCCGTGGATATGGGGAGACGAGCAGGAAAAGAGCTTTCATCAGCTCTCGCACGCTATCGCTGAGACGGCGGCTTTGAAGCTGCCCGACCTGAACCGCCCATTTGTTATCCAGACAGATGCCTGTGATATCGGGGTGGGAGCAGTACTCCTTCAGATGGAGGGGCATGAACTCCTACCTGTGGCATTTGCGAGCCGCGCCCTGACGCCGGCAGAACGCAATTACTCAGCGACAGAAAAGGAATGCCTGGCCATCATCTACACACTTCGAAGGTTCGAGATGTACGTAGAGGGAACAAAGTTCACGGTCGAGACCAACCATATGGCCTTAACCTGGCTGAAACGCCTGCGTGAGCCCAGCGGGAGGCTTGCGCGATGGGCCCTGACACTGCAACGCTTCGAGTTCGAAGTGCGTTACCGCAAAGGCACTGCAAATGTAGTCGCCGATGCGCTGTCACGGGCGCCGGTCACTGACACCCAACCGGCCGGCCAGGACGAGGAGGAGGCAGAGTGGCAACTGTCTCCCCCTCTGCGGAAGGAGCTCGTTGCGGGGAGTGCCCCGTTTTCGAAGCCCCGAGAGCACGTGCACCTCGTTGGAGCGGGGATCCCTCTCGAGGTTGCGTTCAGCAGAGAAGAGCTTGTCAAGGCTCAGCAGGAAGACTCATTCTGTCAGGAGTTGATCAATAGTCTTAGTGAAGAGACAGACACTCCGACGAGTCAGGCCAAATTGCGCTGTGAAGCCACTGGTAGTGTGGTTGGCGCTAACTCTAGTGTCGCTGGTATTGCGGCGAGTGAGTTGGAGAACTTCCTGCTGGACCGTGATGGAGCTTTGCTAAAATACGTGCCAGGCAAAGAAGCCTCGGATGAGAGTTTCAAAGCCGTTATTCCGCGCAAACTGCGGCGCGCCGCTATGCGGCACTATCACGACGCAGACGGTCACGGGAGCGCTCCAAAGACATGGCAGAAGCTTTGTCGGTTTGCTACCTGGCCGGGAATGAAGGCTGACGTATGTAGATATGTACGAACATGCCACGTCTGCCAAGAGAGAAAGCCTAGAGGTGGAAAGCCACCTGGCTTACTCCAGCCCATCCTAAGCACCAAGCCCTGGGAGATCCTGGCGTGCGATTTGATGGGGCCGCTGCCGCGCAGCAAACGAGGGTACAAATACGTGCTGGTAGTCACGTGTCACTTCAGTGGGATCGCTGGATTGTACCCGCTGCGAAAAGCGACTGCCCGGGAGATCCTGGCAAAGCTGTGTGAAGTGTTTTGCCGCTACGGCTTCCCAAAGCGGCTGATCACTGATAATGCCACGTATTTCACATCGAAAGTTTTCCGTGATACGTGTGCAGCAATGGGTGTCCGGCAGCAGAAAACCACGTGCTACCATCCCCAGTCCAATGTGAGCGAGCGCCGAAATCGAGATATCAAGCCGCTCCTGGGCGCATATGCGAGATCGCACAATGATTGGGACGAGCACTTGGACGCCATCTCCTTCGCTCTGCGCACGAGCACAAATCGCTCGACCGGCTTCACGCCGGCTTTTCTCATGTTTGGCAGAGAGCTGAACACGCCTATGGACACAATTCTCATGGAAGGGTCGGAGAGTGTCCGCGAAGTCACGGCAGATGTTGACGACTACGCAAGGCGATTGCGCGAGCGTTTGGCAAATGCCATTAAGGAGGCGAACCGCAGCCGCGCGAAGGCCAGGGCAAGTCAAAAGGCCACTTATGATCGCGCACACAGAGACGTGGACTTTCAGATGGGAGACCTCGTTCTCAAGCGCAATCACGCACTCAGCGATGCAGCCGCAGGTTTCGCGGCCAGTCTAGCGCCCAAATGGGTGGGACCCTTCCTGATCGCTGAGAAGCTTTCGCGGCTCAACTACCGGCTGAAAGACCCGAGATCGGGCCGAATCAGCGGACCCATTCACGTGGGAGAGCTGAAACAGTACTTCCAGAGGGAGGTTGCTGTGGAAGCAGAAACGCCACCCGCGCAAGATTGCGCCGAGGCGAGCGAAGGCCAGAGAGATCTCTACAGGCATCGCTATAATACCCGAAGCCAGCGAGCTCGCTGGGGCAACGGGAGAATGCCGAAAGCGTGAGATCACGCACACGGCGGCGTCGGTTGCCAAAACAGCTCGAGATCGAGCAAACGGCGAAGGAACGCCAGACGCGCGAGATCGCGCACGGTGGACCTCATGCAAGGAGATCCTTGCCCCCGACGTCACAATATCCGAACTGGGCGAGATCGCCGAATGTGACCCATGCCGACCACGGCAAAGCCTGGTGCGAGAGGTCTCGTGCCCACCCTGCCTGTGTGGATACACAAGCCGGTGTAGTTCCTGTGCCCGGAACCGTGCAGGACGCCCGCTCGGAGGAGCCGAGCCCCCTCCGGCTGCCCTGATTTACGGCCCTGGCTTCAGCGACGGCACGGAGAGCGGCGCGCGGCCGGGGTCGAGCCGCCGAACTTCGCCCCCACACCATCGCACGGGGCATCGGCGGCGGTTCCGGAGCAGCGCGGGGCGAGCTGACGACGGGCGGCCTGAACGCGGAGCAGGCCGGCTTTCGCGGGCGCCATCCTGGTCTGGCCCGCGCCCCAGGCGCAGAGCTACCATCCCGGGGCCCAGTCTCCGGAAAGGCGGCATGGACCTGCTGATCCGCCGAGTTCGGTTCAGCGGGTGGAGGTCACTATTGAGAGAGGGAGGGTGTGGGGATTCATGTTGCCCCTCGCCCGCCGGATGCACCCTTCTCTCTCTCGTGGCCTACCACGGCTCTTCCTCTGGCGGCCCCCGACATGGAGCGGAGGGGAGGCGCCCGCGACTACGCGTCGTCACGTGGGCAGCCCTCCTTACCCAGCCCTCTCGGTTTCGGCGGCCGCGCGGGCCGCGCGCACGGGCACAGTCGGATGGAGAGTTGACAGCGAGCCTTGAGAGAGAGCGGACGCGACACCAGCGGCGGCCCAGGTGACCTGAACTGCTCTGTGCCTGTCTCCTGTGCCTTTGTCCTGTGCCTGTTGCCTGCCGCTGCTGCCTGCGCGCGACCGAGGAAAGACATTGGGAGATCCCAATTAAAGGTTTTGCCTGCGGGCTTATTCCTCGGAGGTGTTGTTCTTCGCGGCCACAGGTGTGGTCGAGCTAGCGGAGTGGCGTTCGCCCTGAGTTCAGGGTCCGAACCGTGCCAGTAACCCCACAAACTACACCTCGATATTTCTCGAGTTTCAGTGGCACACAATTTTAGTCTGTGAAATGAGTGGTCAGCTCGCGCTCTTTATGGTGTGAATTCATGTTGTCTTCTCCATAGCACCTTAATACTACGATGTAACCTCCGTTTTCAGTCGGCGGGTGTTGTACCGCTTCATCAGCCATCCGAAGAGATGTCGATAACATGGTGACACTCTACTGTTGGGATCAGTAGACTTGCATTAGAGATTTTGAATGCAAGATGTTAGTTTCTATATTTTATGAATTGAAGTTGTAAGGCTGTATTGGATGATTACTGCTCTTTATTTAAACACAAGACTTGGAGAGAAGTGTGCAAAAGTAAAAAGTAATAAAGCACTTAAATAAACGTAGCCACTGACTTATAGGGCGAAAATAAAAAAAGGTAAATGATAAATAACTCAGTTCCCATGCTTCTCGCATAGGTCTGCTTCAGGTGCAGCAAGCAGCATTCGAGCGCATAATAATCGAAGACGTATCCTTTGAAAATCCAATAATATTAGCCGCTCTGTAGCTCATCGCTTCTTTCGTAAGTCCCGTCAGACTCGGAGCAGAAAGAAAGGAAACCTCGAAAAGTTAGCAAAAACAATAAGAGGGCAGAAATTTTCACTGAACACTTCGGAGGAGAGCGTACGACATTTACCGAGCGCAATTCTTAGCACTCCGCATTAGCTTTCCACCTCCCTAGACAATTAGGCTCGCTTGGGCGGCCTGTAGAGGGCACCTCTGCCAAAGACTGATATTAGTGCGGATGAGCCGCCTCTTTACGACTTGAGGGGAACATGGGAAGTGGCGCGGAGAAAGGATAAAAAGAGAGTAAATTACTTGGAATGGGCAAGTGCAACTCAAGCAGAAATAAAGCCATGCAGCACATCGAAAATAGAAATGAAAGTGGCCGGGATCGGAATTGCGCAACTGAATTTGTGGAGGGCAGGAATGCATAAAACCGTGCGATAAGGGAGCAAAGAAAAAGAAATGCCTTCGAAAGATTTAGGGTTTCGCCACTCTAAACGCTGGCTCGCTCACTTCGCCTAATTCAGTGAGAGGTGCCACATGTTGCGTAAGCAAGAGAGCCAATGCATTAGTGAAAGCATGCTTAAAACCGGAGGGTGTAGTAAGTACTCTAAATGCCCCGTGCTCTCAGCGCCTTCGCTGTTTGCACTGCTGCCTTCTAATTGCTACACGCGTTGGCGCCATTCGCTGGGCTAACATCTGGACGGTGAATGTGCTGGTTCTGTGCTGTGCAGCTTAAGGCGATTTGTAGTTCATCACTTCAGGCTTAACCTATTCGAATTAAACTCCTCTAATGTGGTTTATTTTCACACGAGGACTGCAAACAATACATTACCATACCTAGCTAAAGGGTTCCTTTATTCTTAATCGCAATGTTTGTTGCAGGGAAAGTGACCGTCATACCAGAAAATGTCTGTTGACCCGTTGTAAACGGAACGAATGCAATCACCTTCAAATCGCGCTAGACTCTACATTTGTCTCCAGGGAATAAACGGGCAAGATTCTTGCGGCATTTTGGTTGCCAGGGATATCAAGCGACAATTGCAGCACTCATTTAAAAACTCAATACATTTCAGTCGTCACTGTGTGCACATATTCGCCTTTACTCATATCACTGAACTGGTGCGTGTACGGAGATGTACTAATATACTGCTGTCAACATATGGTACTATGAGAAATCCAAAAAATGAGTATCCTCCTTGATATTGGCAACACATGGTAGCCCATTGGAGCTGCCGTGCCTAGCACACGTCTACTCTAGTATTGATCACGGAACAGCTAGTTCATTCCTATTAAACTACTGTACAATGTCAGTCGTTAAGAACTCCAGGTGGTCGAAACTATCCGGAGCCCTCCACTGCTAGTAGTTTCCATGTTGCCACTGGAAGCTACTTACACACTATGAGAGCGATCGCTACCAGGAATGTGACTGCGCAAATGCGTCTGGGCCTGAGGAAACCTTCTGTGTGTCTTCGGGCGCTCTCGTCGTCTTCGCGGAATGCTCGGCACAATTCTCTGCTGCAATTACAGACAGTTTTGTTGCATCACGTCCCTTCTTGCCAACGACCAAGAGCTGCTTGTGTCATCACAGTCACACGGAAAGTGAGCTTTAAGCTTAGGGACAGCAAGCTATGTGAACATTGCCCATCATTTAAAAGTTACCAGCACAGACTGTCGTTAACTGTGCAATTTGTGCGTCTCGAGTTTATCTGTTCATCTCCAATAGGGAGTGCCAACCAGTTTAAAAGTAGCACAGGCCGTCAACACTCAGTGCGGCGACTTAAGAGATAATTTGGTAATCATGTGGCAGCCAGAAGCTTCTGTTTTTTTGCTAGAAACCATGCTGATTAATTAGCTGGCTCTCTATTTTTGGAGAAAGTGGCTGCTGCCGTGATTGGCTGCCTCTAATGTCCCGAATCCTCTTGTGGCCCAAATTTCATGGCAGAAGTAATAAACCAGTGGACGACACTCGGGAACCGAAAAATATCCTTTCTAAGTTCCCTTTCCACATCGCCCGTGAAATCTGGATGCTGGTAACGGTAAAAAAATAAAAACATTAGAGCCTACTAATTTACAACCCTGGTTTGACTAATCGCTTGTTCTGCTTTGAAGTTCTGTCCATGTCATTGTGCACAATAATCCGGAAATGCTGCTTTCTTTGTAATTACACTAAGCTAATCAGAAACGCCACCTATAAATTTGCTGTTGTGTGGGCTGGAAGAGGAAACGTGCACGGACAAGCATTCATAGGCCTACTAATCGTCGCCATAGAATCCCAAGGAGGAAAAATTCGGCATCAAACTAAATAAAAAACAGCTGTGACGAGCTTGAAATAAAAAAAAGGTTTCTCGCGGTGGTAGAGGGCTTCCTGTTTTTAAGAAACCTGGTGTTTGTTTTGCAGACTGCTCAGTCTATTATTTCTCAATTAATTAGCGGAAAGTGAATAAAAAGTTGTTAAATCTGTTGTAAATTTACTGTTGGCGTCAGTCAGAAAAAAACACGCTGAAACGTTGTGCAGTCATCGCTGCTAAAGCGACAGCGGTGGCGCGATTCACCCGAGAGAGTTGGCTATCAGATAAACACAGCAATTCGGCCATCGATCCGCATTTCACTACGAGCAGTACTGAAATAAACGACGTTCACTTTTGCGGCCACCTGGCGTTCGTCTGCTGTTGCCCAACAAAGCACGACATCGGCGACACGGATGGGATTCATGCCAGTTTCGGCAGCCAGCAAGGCAGCAAGGGACACATCGAACCCCTTTACAAGTCTACAAGTCACTGGCTGTTGCACGAGGAACGCTTAACGTCGTTTCCTCAAGTAAACCGCACCACCGAGGACGACAAGGTACACACTTTTCTGTCTCATAAGCTCAAATACGTAAGGCCTCGAGAAATCGTTTACCACTTTGGAATTTCCGTCAGCTTAAGGTTTCGGTATGTTAAAAAAAATAGCTCACCAATTGTCACCGAAACCATCGGTAACTAGCGAACGCGCAAAATTTCATAGGAGAGTGCATCTCGAGACTGAGTCGATTTCGATACACATTGCGCAGTTGCGGAGACTGCGTCGCAATAAGCGAGTCTATGAAATGTTTTAGGTTTAGTTCTCATTACCTCTGATTCTTATGCATATAGGCTTCGGAATGTCTTATGCATAGGTGAATTATTATTTTCTTTTTAGCGAAAATTATAAAAGTTCACGCCAATCACTTTTCTTTTATTTTGCTCAATAGAAAGGGTTTAGTATAGTAGGAAACAATTTTTCTTTAAAAAAAAAACAGAGCTGTATTATCTTTTTATTCCTCAAGTAGGTTCAAGTTAGGTTTAAATTTACGTAATCATTTGCTCTTGATGTGTCGCGTTTGTCTAAACCTATTTATACTGGCAGACGTTTTTTTGTATAGTTTCAAGCCTGTTGAGAACTCGGGGAAATGACTGCTGCACCATGTGGCTACTCGTCATTTTCAGCAAGTTATTTGAATTCGTCAACAAAATATATGTGACATTTAGTAAAATTTGCGTGGTCGAGCTCAAAAAATGTGGCTGAATTGGCAGGGAACACAAGCTTAGAACAGTAAAAATTGCTTCGCATCTGTGGGCGGTTTTCCAGCTTACATTGTTGTCGTGCTAATGAAACAACAAAGTCCAGATCGTATGCATAGCTCTAGCCGCTAACGATGCCCAGAAAAAAATATAAAGGAGCACATTAAGCAACCCTCAAACCTTTCATTAGCTAGAACATTTTTTTTTTCAGCCGCCGCGGTGGCTCAGCGGCTATGGTGCTCGGCTGCTGACCCAAAAGACGCGGGTTCGTACCCGGCCGCGGCGGCTAGAATTTCTCCTCCAAAGAAATTCTAGAGGCCCGTGTACTGTGCGATGGCAGTGCACGTTAAAGAACCCCAGGTGGTGGAAATTTCCGGAGCCCTCCACTACGGCGTCTCTCATAGCCTTAGCCGCTTTGGGACGTTAAACCCCATAAACCAAACCAAACCAGAACATTTTTCGTTGCCTATGCCTCAGTCGAACTCGACATAGTGTGCTAGTAGCAGAAACAAACGAAAAAATAGTCTTTGATGGCGTATGTTGCAACACGACCGGTGTGTGCTTCATTTCTACGCTTACTTCCTGGCCATCTCACTGTACGTCTGACGCACACGCTGGCTTTATCATTATGCGGGCGTAAAAACCCGGGCATGGTATGGCAGTAAAGCGCAAAACTACGCAAGGAATATTAGCAAAGTCATTAGGCGGAACAGCGCTTGGCACGCCTTTGTCTGGTTTTGCAAACAGCGACAGCCGCCTGCCATTTGCTGCAGATGGCTTGCCTCGCCTCGAGCGCGTTATGGCAAGAAATAAGGGTTGACCTAACGTAACGCGACCAGAGGCGCTCCTTTCCCCCTCGTAATTTGGGAGCATGTCCACGCAATTCGTAATCCGATGGTGGCAAGAGTTTTAGTTAAGAGAATAATTTGAAAGGTTTTCTGGTTTAATGTAGCTCGGCGGTAATGGTATTGTCTTTTCTATGGTGGCAGCTCGCTTTCTGCCCGTTCTGTGGTAACGACTCTGCCGCAAAATACGCTAAAAGAAGCAGTGTAGGAATTCCTACACGAAGGGAAATGCTTTCGTTGCCTTGATCAAAATTCATCAACGTTCTGAATGAAATCGTCTTTATTTAAACATTTTTTTTTTACGTAACGCCTTTTTCTAATCGTCTGTATATGGTAGAGGATGTTTTTTTTTAATTCTCTGGAGCTGCTTTTGACTTCTTTATTGTCAAGTTACAGTGGTGGCGGTGAAAAACATTTCATAACCAATGGTTACAGAGCGGTAATTGGGTCGGGTCCGTTTTGGCCCCCTCCCCTCACAATACGAGGTGGAGCCCCTATCTGGGGCTCGATTGTCAAGCAAAGCCACAAGCGTCTGTTGAAGCAAGGCCTTTTGGCTCTTTAGGTCTTCACAGTCGAGCAGGGCCGCCTCCCAGCCCTCTCTAATGGGGTCGAGGTTAGCGGGGATAGATGGGTTTTATCGGAATGTCCAAACCATGTGGAAGGTATCAGGTACCTCTCCACAGAACTGCAATGCGCCATAAAAGATGGGTAGAAATGCTTAAGCAAAGCCGGGAACAGTACAGTGTTAGTGAGAATTCTGAAAAAGAGGCCCTCATCAGCGCGATCCAGTCCCTTACAAGGGGCCGGGTAGCGCCGGTGCTCCTCCTTGTAGTAATCGGTGATGTTTTTGAAGGTAAGGGCCAGATTGTCTGATTGGGAGTAGGCTTCCAAGGACAGGGAGATCGCTCATGGAGAGAGCGTGCGCATGGCCTAATCGGCCTATTTGTTTGCCTCCAGTCCCTGGTGACCGGGGGCCCAAATCAGGTTACGCGGAGTTGGATCTACGTACCGATAGCTAGAGTGCAGTGTGCGCTGGGAAAGGGGGGGGGAGCGGAAAATAACTAGAATATAACTAGAATGAGAGGAAAATAACTGGAGGAATAAGAATAGGGTGGAGCGCATATGGCAGGCTCACTAAGGTCATGAACGGCAGTTGATCAATATCGCTAAAGAGGAAACTATACAATAGGTGTATCTTACCGTACTCACCTATGAGGCAGAAACGTGGAGGCTAACGAAAAGGGTTGAGCTTAAGGTAAGGACAACGCAGTGACCTATGGAATAAAAAATGATAGGTGTAACGTTGAAAGATCGGACGCGGCCGGAGTGGTTGAGGGAACAAACATAACAAACATGGTTTAATGACATCCTAGTCGGAATCAAGAGAAAGAAATAGGGTTGGGCAGGGAATTTAAAGCGAAGGCAAGATAACCGCTGGTCCTTAAGGGTAACGGAGTGGATTCCAAGAGAAAGCAAGCGTAGTAGTGGGCGGCGGAAAGTAAGGTGGGCGGATGAAAATAAGAAGTTTGCGGGAATACGTTGGCCGCAACGGGCACAGACCATGCTAATTACAGATACATGGGAGATGCCTTTGCCCTGCAGTGGGCGTAGTCAGGCTGATGATGATGATCTTGGTAAACATGGCGATGCCATTTTTACTGTCTTCTCTAAGGCATTGGACACCACACTGTATTCTAAACGTCTTACTAAACCTAATGCTATATAATGAACTAGTTTTCGAGCGTAGACGGCGACCACGGAGTACGTCGCTGTGATGGGGTATCAGCAAGCACCAGTAACAGAGGAGTACAAGCAGGCGTAGCAGGCTTAAGAACTTAATGTCATCGCATCCTCAATACGTAATGCATATTAACGTACCGTACATTTTTCAGGTATTTCAGTGCGCATTAAAGAACCATACAAGTCCCCAATAACTTCTGGATTACTCCAATAAAACATTATTCAATAATTAATATTAGTTTAGCTCGAAGTCAAGCTGTGGAGTATATGATGCCTTGGCTCAAAGAAATTGTCATGTATAGCAGTAACTGTCAAGCAGTGTGTTGACGGCCACTTGCTGTCATTTACTAAACATAAGAGAAAACAGTGGTTTCAGAAAAAAACATATAAGTGTATTTTTACGTATCTTCTTTGGTCGCGCGTAATCGTGGTGTCTACGCGTAATTGTGGTGTAATCGTGGTGTGTGGTGGTGGTGTAATGTCGTTTCTATGGAGAAAAGTGCATTTTACAGGTACGCTACCGCACTGTTTTCTATCCTTCTCCTAAATGAAGTGCAGCCATTACTACCCCATCTGATCCAGCGTTGAACGCAGTGAAGAATGTGCCAGGTAATAATTTGTAGAAGTAAAAAAAAAGCAGCACTAGATACAAAGCACAAGGCACGCCTTCAGAACAGTTGCCAAGATAAGTGACTATTATTCTGCGATTCTTGATTACTAAAAGTTGGAAAAAGGTGCTTGCAAGTCTCTTGTTCAAGAATACCTGCTCAACGAGTGCAAAGAGAACATGATTACGTAGCATCGACCATGTCTTCACTTGTTGCAAATGCTGCCCGGCAGCATAAAAATTTATGACGAGCAAAGTTTTCTTAGCCGCTACCGAAATCCCTCTGTACGAAAAAAGATTGCTGTCTAAAGAAAAACGCTTTGCCTCTCCTATCCTTGCATTGAGAACTGTCTGTACATGAAGGTGTAACTTATACTGATTAAAAGATCGGAATATCCCGACTGAAAAAATCTTCATTGCGGTCCTCAATAAGAGGTTTCTGGGCACTTATTCCCAAGGTTGTAACTATGATAAATTTACCACTAAACTTACTGGCTATATAAGTTTTGAACAGTTTTCCTTTGAAATTACCTTATCTTGATCTTTAAATTTATTTCACACTCAGATCTAGCAGCATTTTATGAAGAAATTACCATATGCGTTATGAATTAATTAAAAGCTTTTCTTCCCTCAATTTTGTTATTTGCTTTATATTAGCATTATAAATTTTTAATCAGTCTATTAGTGTTATGACTGTTTGCTGCGTTTTGTATGACCTTGCAATGTGTTCATTGTTAAGAGGCCCCTTGGTAGTATTATTTTCAGCCGCCTGCTGTAAACATTATTTAAACAGCGTTTTTGTGTGTTTTGTTATAAATAAACTTGAAGAAATCGGAGGGGAATTTTTGTTTGCTAACAGTTTTTTTCACACACTCCTGTGCGAGGCCATTATTCTCAAATATCGCGTACTCGAAAATGACAGCGTTGTTTGTATTGTCTTCAATCGCTCCGCACTAGGTGTCAAGCGGTCAGGACGCATTGCGAATAATTACTCAATACATTCAGACATAATCCGCTCTATTAGCTCCACGGCACACAAAACGTGCAGAACTTGGTGAAATAAACGCCCCCCCCCTCCCCCCTCCAAAAAAAAAAAGCTAGTTTATTAAAACAGCTCAAAATATACGTAGAAGTGGTACCTGTAATTAGCTCTTAAACCACAGGAATATTTGAATCAGGATGCGGGCGACCTAACTTCGTAGTTCAAAGCACGAAGTTCACACAACGTCCTCCTGAGATCAGTTTAAGGTCTTTCTGGTCTGATGAACTGCGTTCGGTAGAGAGATAATGCGCTGGTGCCGGACCAAAGACCAGATCTTCGTTCTCCAAGAGCTTCTTCCCCGGATTGTTTGCCCTAAGTGGGTAGAAATTACTTCTATATGTCGAGAATGCTTGGCTGGATATCAAGTTGGTCCTTTCTTCTCTGGGTGCTTAATGCGATAGCTATAATTGCTGTCTTTCAGAAATCTGAGCCGCCCTCGTTAGCGTTAAGGCGCGCTTTGTACCAATTTATAAAGCTCCGCCCAACGGCTACTGTCTGTCTTTGATTAATTTACTTAGGTGTATTGAGGATCTTAAGATGGGAGGTTATGGCTACATTTAACAAGCTCGGACTGTTACAAAGCCCCTCCAGTAGGATCACTCGGTTCCCTGCTTCGACTGAAAGGACGTAGCGATGCGGGATGCTTATTGCTGTGGAAAAGAGAGCGTTGCTCAAAAGTGCACCGCTAAAAAGGATTAAAGGTGCCCGTAGAATGAACTTCCCATTGTTTAAGCTCCAGCCGCCGCTAACGAGAATCGTCTGTTGAGCTCATTAGTGAGTCTCATTAGTGAAGAAAGAACGTGGCTGAGCATTTATCTCCCGGTCAGTGTCATGCCGCCCCTGTTTTCGCACTAGACTGTGGCTCACAACCTCCTATAGGATTTAAACATCTTCAAAGAGAGCAGAATGCTGGAAGGGAATGGACACAAGCCCGCTCCGTGCAGTAAGACACTCTTCTGAGTTCAGTGGATGGGGTTACCAGGGATACTGGCCGGCTCGCATTTAACGATCATCTTTTTACCGGGTGCTTGCGCAAGATATCAGGCACGTAGATCACACAACTCGGTAAGAAAAAGGGCACCACGGGATCGGTGCTGACGTGCAGGATAAAACGACGTTGCAAGGACGGGGCTAACAAGAACATGTCGAGCAACGAACTTATGAGGGCGAAATCAGAGAGAAGCAGGTCGAACTGATACAGCCTCCTGTCCTGCAGCACGCGAAAAACGGCTCTTCAGTGTAGGTTCTGCCTCCCGTCGCAGTTCGAGCAGAGCATCCCAGTAGGCAACTTCTGTGGACAAAACGTCTTCTAAGGGGTAGCGAGGTTGAAACAAATCACGGTGTGTTCTTCGCAATAGCTCTCAATAGTTTCAGCAGCTACGCTATTTCCTTCCTCAAAAAGTGCACATTCTTAAGATATCTCTTGAACTTTGAATACCTGTAATCGTTTACGAAAACCTCTATCACGAGTGGTAAAAGGCGAAGGAGGGGTCGCAGATCGCTTAATTTTTTTTCTCAGTTTATTCTTTTGTGCTTCTCCAGCTGTTAGTTACTGCCCATGATGTAGTGGCTTTGAGATGGCGAGATATGTCAATTGGTGCTCTAGTATTAAAGGATGTGACAAGCAGTGGTAGTGAAGCAAAGAATAGTTCTACAAAAGTATCAAAACAGTACGACCTTAGGATGAAGCAAAGAAAAATCAATAAATCATTCGAGACTCTTGCGATCCTTCAGCGCGAGCAAGATCACTCAATGATCCACGCAATGATGGCGTCATGAGTAGCTATTTCCTGGCACTGAACTGCCAATGAGAAAACAAAGTAACCGGAGTAGACTCCTAATTTTTATGCTGATTCATAGCTGAGTGAGAGTAGTGTTGGTATCACGGTGCACGTCAGGATCTTCAGTTGAACTCTGCTGCTTCAATTAGGTCTGGCTGGAGAGTGTTGGGGGGAGGGGCTCAGACAGAGTCTAGGGGGCGGTGTCTGAGCCGACGGTTTTGTACATATGCATAGTTGCCAATATTTGTGCTGCGGATCGGGGCATGGAGACTGGGGGACGACTAGGACACTCCAGATATCGCGAAGCTTGTGTTTGCGTCCTTCTCGTCTCGTCCTTGTTACTGCTGCGCTGCAAGTTTCCAGTCGCGAAGCAGGCTAATAAAGCTAGCCCTGTAAACAAAGCGAACAAGTAGTTCGCAGTACTCGGAGGTCAAGTTGCTTAGTTCAACTGCGGAAAGAGTCACAAAAGACAGGCGGTATTCTTGCTGCCACAAGCAATCCATGCCCAGGCGCCGCCAAGTGACTGGGAACTCACTACAGCCGTCTACTGACGACCAGACAGTGAATAAATAACAGCCCAGACAATGCAGCAAAGATTCCTGGGCTCCTTCAGCTACTTAGCCGACTTGAAGCAAGGCCTGAGTTGTTCGACAGAAATCCAATAACGTCGCATGGCTCTCTCTAACCCGTCCCCTCGAGCAACTTTATCCAAGCCAACTCACAGAGCTGAAGAATCTCGGACTGCGCCCACGACCATCGATGGCGGTGAAGGGTCCGAGGCACTGTTCTGTATCAGGAGAGCGTCGGACCTGTTCCCGAGGGTATGACTAACCTAAACTTTTTTCTTACTCACTTCATATTGCTCCTGGTTCAGTTTTCTGCTTGGCCTCTATATTATCACTTCCAATCAACCAGTGCAAGGTAGAAAACAGCTAAGGTGGCATTTCGAGCTACATGGAATGACATGGCGCTGTATCTCTTCGCTGCGTAGGATAGCAGTTTATTGTCTTGGTTAAGCTCCCTCCCTTTCATTTCTGTCGTCTCTATCTCTTCCAATAACGTCGGCACCGCGACAGCTCACACACAGAATCCACATCAACTGAGTACAATGAGTGTACTTCTGGCGCATTGCGAAAGGCGACGCCTGCCTTTCGACGCCTCTTTCTTAAGGGCATGCTCTGAAGTAATTTTGTGCAGCTTGGATCGCGGCATCTCCCACTGAACTATGCAGTGCGATGCGGAGGTTTCGGGTTTTTGGAGACACACTTACTTCCCCGAACGTCAAGTGTTTATTATGTCATGGGCTCGCCATGTATTCTATTACGATTCTTTTTTGGGCCAGTTTTATCATGTAAGCTAACTTAAAACAGGAAAATACTCTACGAATGAACAAGAGCAGCTAGTGGCTGAATACGTTCCAGTTGCTAACAATCTTCCGTACATGTTATTGTCATAGTTATCATTTATTCGGTTCCTAAAGGCTCCTGATGGGGCATCACAAAAGGAGGGAGTACACTAAACGCCATACAGATGACTGGGCAACAAAACAGATGATGAAAACCACAAAGACAACTACAACGGAAATACAAAAGAAGCTCTCCGTTATAGGAAAAGGGAACTATTTATACAGCAAGATAGAGCAGCAGGCATTTTTTAAATTTAATGGGATCGCGCTCACTGAAAGCGGAGTCGGGGACCTGATTCTAATCCTGTATTGCGACTGAAAAAATTAGTTTACCGATGTAAACGTCGTATGCTCATGCAGTTGAATAAACAGGATGATCTTCGCACAGTTGGCACTAGAAGTGACTCGCGTAGGTGAGGAAATTTGTAGTATAAGTTGCGGAACACATAGAAGCGAGGACGTTTTTATGGCTCGTTAGTGGATCCTGAATCTGCGCTTTTTAATGTACGTAGTAAGGAGGTGCTACTGCCCTTAAAAGTATCCACGAAACTAGGGCGCACGTTTTGTCAGGTAAAAAGAAATACATGAAACGGCAATATTTCAAAATATTTCACAGCTATGTTCTACTCTTCTACTAATAAAAGATTCGTGCGGGCTAGTTGGCTTACGTCCAGATTTATGCATCATTGGGCGCTTCATGACGGGTGAGATTTCACATTTGATCTTGGTTTCAGTGGTTTTATCTGACTGCATTTTTGTTGTCACTGTTTGCAAAATAAATGACGTCAAGAAAAAAAAACTAACCTGTAATGAGGAGGATTTAGGCCGTGCAACAAAGGAAATATACCAATTATATTGGGTTATAAAGTATGGCTACTCGCGAGAAAGCACATGGAGTTTCCCAGTACGAGAATCACTGCGGGAAGACAAGTGATGTGCCTGCAAAACAGGATTACTCAAAAGAAGACAATTCGTCGTGTATACATCCCACCGCTCGTAGCGTGAAATCTTCTCTCCTTGTTGTCCTCTCATGCTCGCTGCCTGCTCTCTTCGATGTTTATGCCACATACATTTTTTGTTTAGGATTTATGAACGGCGGCAGAGCTCCCAATCGTAAATTCTTGAATATTTTATTTTTGAGCAATTTTGCGTATTATCTCTAAAATGCGCAGATTTGCTATTTTGGCTGAGAGAAAACGCGCGGTGTGATTGAACTAGTTTCAAGTCTCACTGGTTATTCCTGACTTAGGAGAGATATAGCGGCCGGGATACCGTACAGAGCTTATTCCAACTACGCGTCAAGCACTAAGCATTGGCGAGGCAGCGTTTGTTTGTTTTATCGTCTACTTGCCACGGTCTTGAGATGCGACTGCCTGTTGCGTTCTGCATTATAAAGCCTTTGCATAGAGATACATTATATTGTGCCCATGATGCCTTTATTATCTTTCATCCGATGCCATTATCCTACGCCTAACTTCGCACTGCCTCTTTAGAACACAAAAGACAACACAACCACATATGCGCACATCTGCTCATAACACCCTCTTGTGCTGCCTTTCGCCTGAATGGGTCAGGCGGGCAATCGACTATTTACTTTTCACTTAAAATCGCTTACGGCAATTTTGTTTTCATAGCTTCAAAATTATTACTGAGCATTTTGCGCCATGCCTAAATTATGAAATTCCAAAATTTTTGAACATTTTTAGCATCATATTTAAATTCACGTGAGAAACTTCGTGCCCTTGAAAATGAATATGTAATTACTCTCGGGTGTATAAATGGCCACACTATAACTCAGCTCAGCGCTATGGATACTTGATAAAGAAGTGCAAACGAACCCATACATTTGGAGCGCTAAGAGGATCGCGAAGTAGTTTAACATATAAATAATTTGATATATAGAAAGTGGCAATGGAGAAACATATTTGTAACCTGGAAGCAACAATCCATTGCACCCCTATGGTTCTCACGCGCTTCTTGAAGCGGCGTGCCGCCCGCTGGCAACTTGGCGCAACATTGCTTGCTAGGCGTTGCCAAGTCTAGTTTGCTTCGTATCAAAGCCACTGCAGACGCTAGTTTTAAATTATCTGCTGCTTATCACAACATATCTAATAGTGGTAACAGTATATTTTAAATATATTTAGCCGCCGCGGTGGCTCAGTGGTTATGGTGCTCGGCTGCTGACCCGAAAGACGCGGGTTCGATCCCGGCCGCGGCGGCTAGAATTTCTTTGGAGGAGAAATTCTAGAGGCCCGTGTACTGTGCGATGTCAGTGCACGTTACAGAACCCCAGGTGGTCGAAATTTCCGGAGCCCTCTACTACGGCGTCTCTTATAGCCTTAGTCGCTTTGGGACGTTAAACCCCATAAACTAACAGTTGGATTCCCCCTTGATCTCGTAGAGGGAAATTTAGTTAATGATGATTGTTGTAGGATTCTTGACGTCTTGCAGATTCGAATTGCTCAATCATATTGCAAGAGGACACTTTAGGAGAGGTTAACTTTTTATAACAATTAAAAGCACAAAGGAGGATACAAGCAAGGAGAAAACATATTTACACTTGACTGGCTCGCAGTTCTAGGTGACGAAACCAGCCCTCGGTCCTGCCGAAGCAGCGGGTTTTAAATCCTATGTCCCCGCCCTCGGTGGGAGAATAACCAATCAAATACTATACAAACATCCACCCAATAACTTATTGGGGAAAGGAAAGTACCACCAATCAGCAGTTGGGGAAAGAATAACACAACCAATGAATGATTGGGGAAAGAAGGTAACTCATCGCGACACTGTACACATATGCACACTTTCCACCATCACGATTTCGGATAATTATGCTTTCCCGCTGCGAGCTTCGCGAACACTCGCTTTCCCAACGTCCGGTTGCCGCCAAGTTCGAGGAACGCCATTTCAACTCATCTGTTTCTCGTCGTCGCTCCTCATGCCTGCAGCTAGCGTGACAATATGTCAAAGCATGCCGCTGCAGACATGGTACAAAGAGCCACGCACTGTGGTGCGGGTCAGCCTCGCCGTACACACGTGCACACAGGATGCCGCCTAACGACTGAGTCCATGAGGGGAGTTTGACGTCTCCTGTAATCCCCCGCCATTCGGCGCTTCCCTTCTCCCGCTGGGTTCACTGACCCCTTTCTGTGCGGTTGTGCGGAGGGCCCAAGAAAAACACATAATGGGCATTCCACTACGCGACCGGATGCGGTAAACAAACTACAGCACCGCGAATTTCACTCCTCCCAACCAAGAATGTCACACGGACACTTGTTGTCAGTGGGACATTAAAGTTCAGCCACGGTGTCCAACAACAAAAGTACATACGCACGCACACACACGTACGTCGGCTGTCCGGTCAGTCCACCAGCACGCACACATGCGCCGGCTGTCCGGTCAGTACACCAGCACGCACACATGCGCGCACACAGCGGATATTTCAACCCGCACACACAAGGCTGGAGACCAATCTGCACATTCCAGAATTCACCATGTCAGATCGTTGCCCCAAACTGGCAGAAATTACTTCTAGCCGCCTACATCTCGAAACAAAACTTGTTTCTTTTGGGCTTTGTCCAGAAGACTGGTCCAAAATTCCGAATTATACGGGACAACGCCGGTTCCAAAGGCTGCCGCCGCTATCAGATTAGTAGATCGGACTGGCTCCCCGCGGGCTACGAAGATTGCTGCTGGCCTCGCGTCTACATTCTCCACTTCTTTCAATTTTACATTTCGTTCAGGCCTCTCATCGGCTACTTCACATGCAGTTTTGCATCGAGATTCAAGTAGCGCTAGCTCTTCGTACAACTGCCCACCGATGTACGCTTCAAAGAAAATCGTTCCTTCGAGCCTTCTTTTCTCACAATTGACTCCATCAGCTTGCTTGCGCACTTCTGGCAATGAAACACACTGTCTCTCTTCCACGCTGATACCCACAGGGACCGATGCATTATCCCAATCCTGCAGTTCCTTATCAGCTTCGAAAACCATTGCAGTGATCAAAGCGCCGCGCGTTCCTTCCTTCCTCGGCATCAAATGCAGCCTCATCGCTCGTTGTTAACTCACAATCTGCTGCCAAAACTTCTGCAGCTATCGGACTGGCCTCAAGCTCTACCGGCGTTTTAGGTTCGTCTCGAATTTTGAAATGTTCTTCAAAATCAGCTCTCTCATTTTTATCATGTAGCCGCTTTCTTTCTGTCTGCTCTAACAGCGAGTGCGTCTCAAGTGTTACCAACTTCGCTACACCATCAGCTACATCTGCTGTCACTGCGCAGAGTGTAAGCTCCGGCTGGCTAACCGATTCATCTTTGGCAGCCAGCTTACCTTCGCCTGCAAAGGGTGTTCCCGTTATGCGTGCCTCCTCTAGCTCTTCGTCGAGCGTTACAGCTGCGCCAGAGTTTGCGCCAACCTGTTCTTGCTCAATGCTGAACTCCTGTTCACAAACAAAACACTCATGAGCCTCCTGGGTCTCCTCTATCTCGGCTTGCTCTGACAAGCAGCGCTTCAAAGGCGTGACTAACGCCCCTATGCCCTCGGCCATCTCTCCTGGCACGGCACACAAGGTTGGGCCCTGCTGCCTAAACGCTGCAGCTTTCACACCTATAGCCATTGGCCCACAGGTCATTCTCAATACGGGAACATGCTGTTCTCGCTTCGATTTCGGACAGTCAATCATTAGATGCCCAAATTCCATGCAGTCAAAACATTGAACTGCTGCAAATAACATCCCTCTAACAGATTTCGTTCCCTGGTTGAATTTAGATTGCATCTGTGCAAGTTTTATCTTTTCTCGTTCAATTTCGAGTTTCAACTTGCCAATTTCAAGCAGCTGTTCTGCCTTCTGCTCAGTCTCCAAACATCGCATCATGCCCTCCCGATCGTACCGCATGGCAGCCATCTCCCTTTTCCGTGTTATCATCTATAGCACGAAAACACTACACCGACATGGTGAATTCGGAGGAAGCAGAAAGGTCTCCTACCTCGCAGGTTGCTTTCCTCTGCCACGGTAGTCACGTCGCCCTGAGTGACGACAGCGGGCTCCTTGATGCGGATGAGTTGAGTTGAGCCCCGGCTCTCACAGCAGCTCGCTGACTTGTCCTGCCTCGTTTGACTTGCTGGTCTCCTGGTTCTTCTCTTGAACCTCGACGGGGACGCCTGGTTCCTTCCGCAGCTCACGGACTAGGCACCTCCACGACACGTCGGTCGCCTGGCTCCTTCAGCTCCTCGCCGACTTGAGCCTCCTACGTCCCGTTGACAATGACCAGCGGTCTCATGAAGCTTTCAACGTCGCTCTATGACGCTGACGTTCCTCCTTTAGGACGTACCGCTCTGCAGCTTGTCCACCGACTTGATCCTCCGCCCCTCCGTCAGATACCTCGAGCAGGAAGACGTAGCAAATCCTGTCGAACTGCGCCAGTTGGATTCCCTCTTGATATCGTAGAGGGAAATTGGGTTAAAGATGATGATTGAAGGATTCTTGACGTCTTGCAGATTCGAATTGCTCAATCACATTGCAAGAGGACACTTTAGGAGAGGTTAACTTTTTATAACAATTAAAAGCACAAAGGAGGATACAAGCAAGGAGAAAACATATTTACACTTGACTGGCTCGCAGTTCTAGGTGACGAAACCAGCCCTCGGTCCTGCCGAAGCAGCGGGTTTTAAATCCTATGTCCCCGCCCTCGGTGGGAGAATAACCAATCAAATACTATACAAACATCCACCCAATAACTTATTGGGGAAAGGAAAGTACCACCAATCAGCAGTTGGGGAAAGAATAACACAACCAATGAATGATTGGGGAAAGAAGGTAACTCATCGCGACACTGTACACATATGCACACTTTCCACCATCACGATTTCGGATAATTATGCTTTCCCGCTGCGAGCTTCGCGAACACTCGCTTTCCCAACGTCCGGTTGCCGCCAAGTTCGAGGAACGCCATTTCAACTCATCTGTTTCTCGTCGTCGCTCCTCATGCCTGCAGCTAGCGTGACAATATGTCAAAGCATGCCGCTGCAGACATGGTACAAAGAGCCACGCACTGTGGTGCGGGTCAGCCTCGCCGTACACACGTGCACACAGGATGCCGCCTAACGACTGAGTCCATGAGGGGAGTTTGACGTCTCCTGTAATCCCCCGCCATTCGGCGCTTCCCTTCTCCCGCTGGGTTCACTGACCCCTTTCTGTGCGGTTGTGCGGAGGGCCCAAGAAAAACACATAATGGGCATTCCACTACGCGACCGGATGCGGTAAACAAACTACAGCACCGCGAACTTCACTCTAACTAACTAAATATATTACTTACTCAATTATTCTGTTGCACGCTCAGTTTCCGCAACACTCTTTAGAGCGAAGGAGATCATGCGAGAGCCAGCACTAGGTTCTATTAAGTTAGTATGGCCTCCCCGCATGACAGGAATGTGGCGTGCAAAATAAGCACAAGAAGCCGGAGCCTAACCTGAAGCACACCACTCGTTCACCTCTACGGGGTGCCCTAGGGCGTCAAGGGGGTCTGTATTCGCGCAAGGAGAGTACTTTGAGAGCAGAGTTAGGAGAAGAGCGGGTTATAAGGGCCGCAGTTCAATTAACCGAACATTAACGGTAGTTCCATAAACATCGCCAGTTTCCCGTTACTTTCAACAGGATTTCCAAGAGGACAATTCGTATGTTCTCTGTAGGCAATCATTAGAAATACGTGGGTTCGTTGTATCAGGGGTCGACTCTTCTTTTTCCACCCATGTCTCTTATTAGGATTAGTCACACCAGATATAAGCACATTTCTGGATTTTTGGAGTGCTCATGCTTGTACATGACACGCTGTTGTGTAAATGGTTTTTCGGCTAGTAGCATAGTTTAACTGTTTCATATTGAAAGGAATTCGCCTTCTTTACGAGGATTTAATAGTGTAGTTCATGAAGTACCTGTGTGCATTTTATTTCAGCGGAGTTAAGCTTCCTCGTTCAAGCTTAAAGCCGAAAAGAACTCTCAGTGTGGTGTTCTGTCTACGCACTTCATCAGCTTTATATGCCTCGGCTAATAGATAAATATTAAAGTCACGTAGATGTATTTATGAACAACTTCGTGAAGGAGAAAGGTGATGTGCAGAAATGAGTCTACCCTAGCCAAGAGAGACTGAACTAGCGCAACTTGAACCTTACAAATCCTTTTTGCGGAAGCTATGTTGATGAAATGGGCTGGTAGCTGCACAAAAACAAACTAAAATTGGTTTCCAAGAAAAATGATGCCACAAAGAGAAGAACGCGCATGAAATCTAGAAATAATAGGCAAATATTGCAGATCTACCTGTAAGTACACGCAATGTATTCTCTCACTTCACATTTTTTTGTCGTACTGCCGTCTTGGTTCTGGCAGGTTTCCGACGTAACATCTGAACATGATAGGCGTGGAACGAACTCAAGCAAGAAATTGCCGCGATAAAAGAAGGTAGAAGAATGTGCTGTAGCTCTTTCCAGGAACTGCGCGCTGAGGTTAAAAAGTTCCATCGGCTATTGAGCGCGTCTTTATGGTTCGACCTCATTTGCTGTCACACGCAATCCAAGAGGTTTCTAGGGAGAACGAACAGCGTATCCACGGTCGGCCCAACTGGTCTTGCGACAGCCACAAAGGAAATTTTACCAATGCAAGAAAGGAAAAAAAGTCAATCAAGATTCTATGGCCATTCTGGGCTCCTAATCGACTGTGGTGGACAGTGAACGTCTGACGTAACCGCTAAATAACACCTGCAGTTCCGCCACGTGGTACCCAGGGGCCTCACAGATCGGAAAAGAAAAGCACGTACTTCATTGTCGGGCGCCCTTCGGTAAGTAACGACAAGGCGAAAGCTCCACGTGGCGCTTTTCTTTTGTGCGTCATCAGGCGTCATTTTGTGCTACAAAGACCTTGGCACAAGCGGGCCCTTGGAGATTATGCCCGTGATTCGACCTCCACTCCTAGAGAAAGTTTTTGCCCAGGAAATTGCCCCTGGGACATTGGTGTGTGCATGTAATGAAAAAAAAAATAAATAAATAACTGGCGACTTCGGTTGCAGTTTTGAGGCGATTTTTTTTTGGTCAATCGGACTTCATTCCCATTTGAGTAGGTGGCAGTTCCAAGGCCGTATTCATTTTGTTCTGCATATCCATTGACATTTGAAATTTTGTTTTTCATTGTACGAGCAGTAATGGAGTGAATCAAAAACAGAGTGAAATAAAGAGTGAAAAAGACTAATTAAACCTGTTCATGCAGAGGAAGCAAAGCCATGGTTGGCTTTTCGCTGCGACATGCGGATCTCCAGTACTAGAAAAACCGTGCCTTACTATGTGAGCCCGTGAGGGGTTGAATAAGTTAATTTGAACGTAACCTTTGTTTTTGTACGTGGGCAAACTTCCTACCTCGCAACTATTTTTACGCTTTCGTAATATGCCCATCTCAAGAATGCTCAGATTTAGCTGCTCTTTTTTGTGACATCAAAGATTAAACGCGAATATGCGCTCACTATGCCAACTGCTTGTCGACGTCTTGACTCACCTTGCTTAGCTGGTTTCGCAAGAAAATTTAATCATCTTCTATCAGTAATACTGCTTTCCCAATATTCTAAAATATTAAATCATTGACTTGACCGCGGCCAAATTTTTTTACCAGACAATACCCTTGCCCTAGACAAATTGTCAACATTTGCAAGAGTAGTTAGATCTCTATCGTCAGAATGATACCACCGCTTGCTAGCACATTTGTGATGGAGTAACGAGAGCTAAACTTCTCAATAGAATAGGGCAAAGGTTACTTACGTTTTGTGACCTCTTTGTTTCGCCAAATAATGGTGTTATCAGCGCAGCACGGAGAGCAGACTTCATGTATCCTAGATTTGTTCAAACCAAACCAATAACGAACTTTCCGCCGAAGTGATTCAGCACATTTGTGCGTTACGCAAAGTATATTAGGACCAAATGCACATTTTTCAGCTCGACAGGCATAGTCTATTGAATTTATATGTAAATTATAAACATGTTCGAGCTACAGTTCTCGAAAGGCGCTAATAAATCGGCCTTAGACATCTCCAACGTAATTTTTATTGTGGTAACACCAATGAAAATGTTCGACTATCTAGCCGAAACTTGGCCCAGGCGATGAGTTATTTGCATCCACTGGCAACTTAGCTTCTCCTGCCCTCGTGGAAAGGTTAAACTTCCTTTTATATCCTTCATTGAGGTGGGCGACTTCACTTGTCTGAGCTCAAAACAAAATAGTAACTACCTCCACAAAGGAATCCAAAGGATCACGTCTTGAATCGATAAAAAACGAGCGCTGTTCACTTTTGTTATCTTTCACGGCGCTGGCGATAACGAAATGGCTTTCGACAAGTAATAACTGAAATTGGCATTTCAGAAATATCCCGGAGAAGTTTGAGCGTCCTGTGCGCTTTTTTTTTTAATCAGACGGGGAAAGAATGGAAAACGATATGAATCACAGAAACTCCAGAAAGCAGGAAATTAAAACCGGAGCTAAAATTCTGTAACAGTCGTAAACTTAACGCGTGCGACACTTGGCGCTGGCGATTACTGTCACTCTGCGTTACCATTCACCGCCTCCGGCAATTTGGCTTTCCTCGGCTTGTAGAGGGTGCTCTGCCATTAGGTGAGGCTATTTTTGGCAAAGCCCACTTTACGACTGAAGAGGATGGAGGGGATGGGAGAGGATGAGGAAAAAGAGAGAAAATAACTTGGAACGGGTGAGTGTTATTGACTTAGATAAAAATTAAGGGAGGAAAATTAACAGAAAGGAGGAAAGTGCCCAGGACGAAATCGCTGATATTAAGCTGGTATGGAGCTTAAGCGAGGCCGGATTGGTCAACACAACACTCTAGCGTCGACGCAAGAAAAAGAAAGCGCTCTGGAAAAACAGCGCTTCGACACTTTGAAGTTTGCTCTCTTGGTTCTAATGTGATAGGAGCATGCAGCCACGCGCTGGAAAAGTAGAGGAACACATGCACTGGGGAAAACAACCGTAGACAGGAGCACGCAGAGAGATGCCAAGATTGCACGCTGTCTGTTACTATGCATCCAATTGTAATTGCGACTGGCCGGAGACGAAGCCGTGTTTATAGTAGGCCGTATCCGCAGTACTGTGTTGTGAAACTTTCTCCTGTGTGTGCACTGTTTTTACTCTATTTAGAGCAGTACCTCATCATTTATATTTGCATTGGTTTATGCCCGTTACACTTTGTGTCACGGGCCGGGCAACTTTGTTTTTTATACGTTTTTGACTACTTCAACAAAGCGCTTGATTTTTTGTACTTTTGTCACTGTGGGCGAGAGGACGGGCTACGTCTAGTAAGTTGCTTACTTACGACCAAAACGACGACTTGGGGTGCTTGTGTGAAAAAAATAGTGCAACAGTAACGAGCATTAATATACGTATTTTCTTCTCGCAAATAATATCGATGTCGGAAATATGTGCATGAGCGTCAATTATTCCATATAAAATTCTGCGACCACAAGAAGGACGAAATACTCCTTGAGCAAAGTGGAAGTCTGGGCTAGTTGTAAATGCATGATTTGGAGGAGGGGCTTAGCGCGGGGGAAACAAAGACGTGAGAGGAACAATAGACTAGCGCTCGTCTTATATTCCTATTATGACACATTGTTCTCCCGCGCTAAGCCGACCTCTGAAAGACAATGCTCTGTTTGAGCAGAGCACCAATAACAGTCCAAAATTAGATTACGTCTTAGTGGTCAAAAAGTTTGACTGCAATAAGGCTACAATGCTTCCTTCTTGACGTAACTTTCTATCTCCTAACATTAATAATTAGTTCCGCAGATAATAAGCTGAGAAAATGAATTTCGGTGTATAGCGAAATCTGTTGCTTTGAGCGCTTCTTCAACAGAGAGAGAAAACACAGGGTGCAAATTGAAAGCTTGGGAAAAGGTACGCAAGAGGGAAATCTCCAAATAAATCAACGCAGACAGTACTCCAAGTTCATTGTGACACTAGAATCAAGATAGAATGGGAGCGACTAGCTAAGATGTATAGTTTCTTTTTTTTTTTTTTTGCTATTTAACATAATTTTTTATATATTCACCTCTGAACACACGGTGAGCCATGGCGTTAATAAGCAATATTATTCCAATGCCTTCTTCAAATGTATGCTGCGCATACGTGAGGCGACGAGAGCAAGAGGTAACATTGTATGCTTATTTGCGGAATTGCTAGTGAGCGGCTACGACCAAAAGACATTTCCTGAGACGTCTTACCAGGACACTGAAGTTCTCTACAACCGTAGGCCAAACAAGGGCATGCCTGGGAAAAGTGACCAAACTAAGTGAAGTTCAAGTGGAGGAAATTTTGAAAGGCTAGCGTCAAATAACCGCATCATAATCAGTGGCCACTCGATCTCCACGGTACGAGTGATTTTTAGAATGCGTGCAATAGAAACCCCACTGAGAGCCGAAGAAATTGTCGATAGCAACCACTGGTGGGCCTGAATTTTGTACGAATGAAATTGTGTGTTCGGAGTAAATTGAAATTGCGATAACGTTCTTTAAATTGAGGGAGGTCGTTTCGTGACATCCGAAGGGTAGATATGGTGGTTTCTTGTTACGATGAGATTACTATGTAATCAAAATACAATGCTAAAGATTGTCGACGAAAATCTCTTCGAAGAAATAGCTCCAAAAAGAGTGCCGCAGGGACACCGTGGAGGCATGAAAGAACTGTATCTCCCACTGTGTGAAGCATTTTTTTAACTTGATTCCTACCTTGACCGGAAGCGTGGCAATACCGTAGTAGGCACCCGAGCTGACTACAATCAAATGGGAAGTTGAAACCGACTATAGGGGGGGGGGGGGGGGGGGCAGTGAATCCAAATAGTTTTTTACGTGGTAGAGAAGCACATATTTGAATATTAATATTTATTTTTGTTTGATTTACTCAAGCAACTCTTAACAGCTGTAACAGCGAGAGGGATAGTCAAATTCGTCAAATGTTCTATCACGACATTTACTTCATTCTGTCGGTTCACTTTTCCAGCGCACTTAAGGTGAGGTGTAATGGCTGTGTAAGGTGAGGTGTCTGTGTAATATGAGGTGTAAAAATCTGAAGGTAAGGTGTAATGTCAAAATTTTGTATGGAATTATGAACGTCAGTGTGCTTCCCACATTGAGATAGTAGACGCACTGGACTCGAAGTAACGTCAGAGAAAGAGATCATAATATGCTTCGTTAGTGCTGTCAGGACAGCCTGCTTTTGCGTATTGCGTTCATTAAACATGTAAGTTCCAGCCATGGGGAATAATATCGACTCGAGACTGCTTTGCGGAAAACAGCAGCAAAAAAAGATAGTGAACTTACCTACTTACAAATTCTTTTTCCCAAAACGTCACACACATAAAAAACTGGCCAAGCGATCAAGACCTATTCAGTATATTTACTGCTTTTTTGAACACAATAATATATCTGCATCATCGGGATTACATTTGGAAGCGTCATCGAGCAACCCTACTTATGCATTCTGCCAACACACAGGTTCCAAACCTTCTCCCCTTTGGCATATTTTGAAACTCCTCGCAATATGTATGTCGTATAGCCAGTCGATCGAAAACTTTTCCATCCAGTTAGCTATGCAAGCGTTGACATTTCTGAACCGCCCTGGTCTAAACTTTTAAACTTCACGTAATCCACGAATGGAAGCCTGCACAGATGTGCCCGAGGGGTAGGTGCCTAAATGTAATAACGTTAATGGCATACTCACGTAGCAGATGTTTAATATTGACGAAAGATTTAACGCGACAAAAAATGAACTCTGCGTAGGATTTATTGTTTCGACGTCGGAGAGATGGGAATCGAGAAAATAACCTCACTCTGCTTTTTCCCTGTTCATACACACACGCACAGGTGACTGAACCAAAGAAAAATTACGGCTTTAAAAATAGAATTGATTGACAGTTCGGAATAACGCGGCCATAAACTGCTGTGAGCGTTAAACGAAATCAGCTTAAATGCTTTGAAAATGAATTATCGATGACGTACGGCAGTGTGCACTTCGTGCCGGTATCGAGGCATTTGCACTGAAGCAGCTGGTAGCGAAGGTTCTTGGGCTAACCGCCTGCATAGGCTACCGTAGATGCTTAGCTACATTGCAGTCAAATGCGTAGACAGTAGTTTGGCAATCCTTCTCGAGTCCACGTTAGTGCCATGGTGGTTGTAATAGTTTAGCAGGAGGCAAGTCGACATTTAGGGGCCGGACATCTTGAAGCGTGACTTCGCCAAAGTCAAATGGTCAGACGTTAAAGCGAAAGCTTGGGCGAGTTGGTACGACATTTTCCTGAATAACAGCGCCAACTTGCACGAGGACAGAAGAAAGACACATGGACGGGCGCTGTCCCATGGGCAGCGACCGTCCATATGTCTTTCTTCTGTTCTCGTCCAAGTTCGCGCTGTTATTCAGGCAAATGCTTAGGCCGGCGAGACCATAAGGACCATATGATCATCTGATTCATCTTTCAGTTACCACCACCTTAGAATTTGCAGTGACTGCCCATACGCAGTGCTACCAGAGATACAAAACTTCCTTGTAAACCATCGTTTAGCCAATCCAAACGTTAGCGCCAGTTCCGCCCTTAGCGGCCGAAGCAAAGCTAGCTGAATTACGATGGAGGCGAAATTCGACAGACCTGTGTACTGTGCGATGTCAGTGCGCATTTAAGAGCCCCAGGTGGTTGAAATTTTCGGAGTACTTCACTACGGCGTCCCTCATAGCCTGAGTCACTGTCGGACGGTAAACCTCAATAAATCAAATCAACTGGAGCGTCGTATCGTAGTCATGGCAACAGAGTCCAACTTAAAGTATTCACTCCTGAGCAGGATTCGAACCTCCACCGGTGATAACAAAGCAGCTTCGATCCCCGGAGCCTCAGATAATTCGGCCTTCGCCGTAGCCTGTCAGGCTGTTCGGATATTTTTGATTTATTCATTTCTTTTTTAACATCAAGTCTTCCTCCTGTCACCAGCTGCGCTGAAGAAGCTGAAACCGAAACTAACAGCAATTTCCGATTCCTTGCGCGGCCCCGTAGGGGCCTGCTTCTGCCAGTGTAATTTGAGGGAGAATAACCTTAATGGTGACAAAATGCTTTTTGAGTTCTTTTGAACGCTTATTTTTTTTTTAAAGCTGCCTTTTCAAAGCTTCTGTTGGCTCTCTATTGCTCGAAAAAAATGAAAATTGTTCTTTTCAGTGAAGGCGAAAAGGTTGTTTTCACGCTAGACAATTTTGAGCCGCACTGAATGGATGCTTTAGTTACGTGACATCCTAGGCGAAGAAGTCATAATGAGCTTTCTTTGAACCAAAATTTTACACCGTAGTTTTAGGTTACTAAGCGTCTGAAGAAATAGAGAGAGGAAAGGTCCAGAAAGGCGATCTGTTTAGTGACACTTCACTCCAACAAAAAAAGTAGTCACTGTAAGTAGCCAACACGGAATTTATTAGTTTTCACGAAAAGAAAAAAAAAAGATTTACTTTCAACCCTTCTAACGGTCTTTTGCATTAGCTGCTACTGGAGACAACCATCTCGCGCAAAATGTAATAAAAAACAAATATAGGACACTTCCGGTAGTATATTTTGCCCGGTGAAATAAGTCTCAGTGAGAAGAGCTGTAATGAGGGAGCCTACAAACTACAGCAGTCGGCGTGAAAATATTTCAGCTAGCCTGTACATTCGAGTACTCTTTACGGGCCATTTACTTGACGGAAAAGTTCTAAGACGGAAGACAATCATATCTTTTTAAAGAAAAACGCTCCCCATCCAGAAAGACGTAACGTGAAAAGAAAAAAAAGTCAGTGAACGGACACGGCCTCACGGCAGGAATGCGTCAAATTAAATACCACGCCGGAAGACAGATCGCGCAAAAATTTGAGCTCATGGCCTGTGTGCTTCATTCATGACTCCGCTGTCAGGTCTCGCCAGGGTCACCTACAAGCATGAATAATTCAGTAGCGGGAGACGTTTGAGACGAACTTTCGTACCAAACAAGGCAACCGTCATGCAGCCGGGGACAGCATGAAACGGCCCAGGGTGAAAGAAAATTTTGACTAGGTCCTTGGAGTATCCATTAAAGATCAGAGGTCTTGGCCTACTAGCAACTTAAGCGCAATGTCCACGCTGTCAGCCTATGCTTGTGACGGGCGTCGAACTACCAGAACGAACAAGAACCGTTGTATGGAAGATATTTATTGAAGCTGCAGCAGAAGCGCGTACATAGCTAAGAAAGACACACTGATGCCGGCATTCCACTGCTATGCTTGTTTGCTGCGCACAAGCCAAAAGAGAATTCGCAATTCATGTCAGTCGCGAAGCTCAAAAATTATGGTCCGATATGCGGCATCTTCCTTCTGGTTTAACAAGCATCCAAAAGCTATTCCGAAATTCATTTTCACAACTCTTCTGTTACGCAGAAGGGCTACGCAACAGAGGTCACTGCGGAGCATTGCAGTAAATCTGCATGGAGAAATGAATCAAAGTCATCATTTGTCCTGCGCCCTAACTCCGCACTTGCAGTAACTGAACGGTACCCTACGTAGTTAAAATGCAGCGGTCCGTGCGGCCGTCAACCGGATTCTCTATGGCGTAGTAACAACCAGAATACAATAATTGAATCCTTACTTTACTCCTTGTGTAGTTCTCAGTAAACAAAGTATGAATACAATAATTTATCTTTATTAAATGCGCTCTCTGCAGCTTGTGATAACAGAATTGGCGTCTACAGGTTATGATATCAAAGTTGGCTAAAACTGTCAGGTGCAATAAATTCATAGCTTTGGCTCGTGGTTTATTCACTGCCCTTTTGATTCATTGTTGAATGGAAAGAGGCGGAGATGAGTCTAATGAAGGAAAAGGTTTAGAAAGGTCGGCTGGTGGAAACGCAAGCCTGGCCTGCTAAACCACATGGGGGACCGCTAAGGGAAGGAGAGGAAGAGGTAGAGTTGCAACGGAAGGTTATGAAGTCATAACGCAGTGTGATGTCTACACACACGAATTGGCTGCAACTCTTCTTTTTCGCTGATTATTACACGTGGTCCATATCTGCACGCACACAGACGCAGAGCGCTTACACGTGGTTCTGAAATCGGCAGTCATGGAGACACAATTTAAAATTCGCGCAGCTTAGCATGGTCACGCAGCTTGCGCAGAATCATTATTGAAGTTGACAATGTTGAAACAAGTTCTTTAATAAGATTGGCACATGCTTACGCGGGAAGCACTAAGTTAAGCATTATACAGCGGCTTTCACATAGAGGAGAACCACCAATTTTCCACCTCTGTGACGACGTGCAGAACCGAACGGCTACACTTATATGGCATAACCAAAGCGTCAAGTAGCCATTTAAACATAAAGCTAACCAGATTTAAGGGATGGGAAAACGTACATTTACAAGAGCAGAGATCTCCAACAAGGCACAAATATGAGGCGAGTGTACGAGTTTCAAGCGTATACTGCGTCACGGCAGCGTCATCATGAAGTGTCATGCGACAACGGCTCGGAGAATGACTTGGGGGAGGGCACGCAAGAGAAGAGTGTTACTTGCACACAAAACTGACGATTAGACTTGCTAATGTTTCACTCTATATGCAAAACACTGCTAAAAACGAAGAGGTATCTAGTAATGCAGGTGGAACCATCAACGGGTGCCTCCACGGCATGCACAGTCTGGCAGATCGCAAAATGTTGCTTTATGGGCTTTAACTTCTCAAAGCAACTAAGACTATTAGGGGCGTCGTAGTGGTAATGGAGGGCTCCGGAAACTTCGACCACCTGGGGTTCTTTAACGTGCACTGACAACGCACAGTACACGGCCCTCTAGCATATCGCCTCCATCGATATGCTACGTGCCGCGGCCAGGATCAAACCTGCGTCTTTTGAGTCTGCAGCTGAATACCATACCCGCCGAGCCACAGCGACGGCTTAGTTAACAGCGTGAAAGTGAACTTACAGACAATTACGCGCCACATTATTGTATCAAGCCAACGCATAGAAAGAACGATGAAATGAACCAAAGTAAACTTCAACTAATGGTATATTAAAGGCGAGTATAATAATTATAGGTGCCATGGCAGTAGGGAGAACTTCGACCTAAAACTGAGCGCTATCTTCTTTATGGCTGTCTTTAACCGTGCCGATTACACGTGTATGTATGGCGCATTTGGCGTATCGCTACCGCCGTATAGAGACGCACTTTATTGACAGCCCGGAGGATACCATGTAACGTCTCTTAATTTGCTGCCGATGCTTACCAGTGTCAAGACATGCATGTGCGAAGGTTTATCGTCAGCCAGATAGCTACGGCGTTTTTTGGTTTCCCCTGTTTGCCGCTCTATCCCGGGGTCAGACTCCTACCGCCTGAAGCGAAAGGTTATATACGCCAATTTTGAAGTCAGTTATTTCGACCATATCGAGCGGGTGTGGCTCAATCTTTTCCTCTATAATTTTTCTTCCCTGATAAGTTTTCTTTGTTCATTATTTTTCTTTCTTGATAAGTTTCATGTTCGTTCGCCATTAGGCACGTTTTTGGGAAATACTCAAAGAAATTAAGAAAGGCATTTATTTATCATTCTTCATAAATTTCCATGTCCGTTGGCCATTTGGCATCTTTTAATGAACGAAAGATAGAAGCAAAGGAAAGAAAAGCATTTATCTAAACAGTACGTCAAATCGGGGCTAAAGAAACAAAATTTTCAAAGATAATTGCAAATAAAGACAGGCAGTCAGGAAGAAATGAAGCTAGTAAAATGGAAACCCTCTGTTCTGCCTTTACCGACAGGGGCGGCTGTGTCGCTCCGTAGCTTGTTCAAGACAAGCGTTAGAAAATAAAGTTTGGGAAAAGCGGAAGCCTAAATACTTAATTTTTATCTTGCTGAGCAGATATATGCATTTTTCCTGATTTATGTATTTTTGTTTTCATCGCTACCAAGACTTCACATTCGATTTGATAGCATGTTGATTCCCCGGCATACTTGAAGCCTGAAATCCTGAAAGACTACCACTAAAACCAGTAACTCTCACGAAAGTGTTTTTTCGGGTTCGCCTTCGAAAGCAGTATTAATATTCAGGTATTCCCGTAGGAAGATTTCATGACCTCTAAGAATGTAATTTTTTATGCGCGTGGCGTATAATGCATGTCTTCAAGAAAAAAATACAGGATACGCTCATTACTGGAATGCTTACTTCAAAGATACGTAGTGATTGTTCAAAGTGAATACTTCCAACCATTGAGGCATCTTGTACCAATTTCGCTACACGCCTAGAAGGAACAGCCACTGGCGTTTTGCGCTGCAAACCTGGCTAATTTAATTAAAACGGCCTGAGTGCATTATTTACGGAAAAGGAACACTTAAAAGAGAAACGAAAAGTGGCATCTGAAAGGATTATTTCAATTGTTGCCCAGTATCCATGATGTAAGTTTCTACATTGAGCTCATGCACTGTGCCGTGCCTTCACACCTTTAAAATGCAGGACGGCGAACAAATCTCTGTGTTTTTAGGGCCCTGACGGTTCACGAGTTTCAATATTGCGAAGTCTTTTAAAAACGGCTCACATGTGGGCGAAGTGCCAAGATGAACTGAAAATGTCAACCATTCCATGTGGCGATATTAAGTCGCGTGTACATAAATGCACAGAGTCGACTCCAGTCCAGTTTTTATGCGAAGCATACTGAAATAGCCCAACCCAGCTCCTCGAGCGCGGCGGTGTCGTTACCATTGACCTTTCGTGACCTCCATGTCATACCACGTGGTGCGTGACGTCACAGCAGATGAGAAACGGGGGCCCAGCTCGCGCCGTCGCGCGAGGCGTCGCGACCAAGGAGGACCACGTGATGCGTGACGTAACGACATAGGAGAAACGGGGCCCCAGCTCGCGCCGTCGCGCGAGGTGTCGCGACCAATGTGTTTCCTGCTTCTGCCACTAGGTGCGCTGTAGTGAACACGTCATGCTGGAGCGGCGGTATACAAGGGGGTGCGCCTGCCTCTGCTAGGCGTACGCGGGATAGAGATGCCTCCTGGAGACAGGGCTGCTCGTTGGAATGAGAAGCAAAAGTTGCGGCGTGCTACAGAGACTGATGAAGAGCGTGAAGAACGTCTAGCCAAGCGGCGTGCTCGATATGCAACTCGGCGACAATATGCTTCGCATCTGACTAGGCTTAACCTAAAGCTAAGCCTCAGCCATTTTTGAGATAAAGGGCCAATACGACGAGGATTAGAGTAGGGGACGAGTCACGCCTTTCCGTCTCAAATCCTGCTCTTTCCCTCACAAAGTTGACTGAAGTCCGCTTCTGTCGCATTCGTGTAACCCAGACTATGGTTCATTGATGTCTTTAGTGTGTTGTGGTTTCTTTTGCCCAATATATGATCAAAGGACGACCGCTAACTAAGCAGCTTCATCAGTAGCATCACCGGGAGCCTATTATTTTGTAATATGAAGGTCGGGTGTATACGTGTGGGGCGGTTAGAGCTGTGTTCTGATGGGCAGAGGAGCGATTTCTCTCCAATTCCTATCCTGCGTTTCACGCATCCCATGAACACTTTTAAGCGGATACTCAAAGGGGTGGACCGTTGCACCTGTAGTCCTCACAGCTTGGTCTATTTATGTTAGTCAGTGACAAATATAGTTCTAAAGAAATCCTACAGCTAAATAAATGAAGAGGATTAGACATTACATTCTGAAATGTAGTCAAATTTTTCAAATTGTGATCTGAGCACAAATATAATTTCAAATGGCTATTCTTGTATCTTATTTCTTGTATATCACCTTTATATCACCTATGCAGCAGAACAGCGGCGCTACTAACACGGCACAAGAAAGAGAACGACGTATGCACACACTACCAACGGTTTGTTTGACAGTATAGAGGCATATTTATTACACCGAACTCATCTACGTGACACATCGCATGATCGCTTCGAACACAGAAAGCAACACAGCTGCTTGGAAACCCATGAATAACTGCAAACCTTCGTGTTCCTACATGCGTATTTTTGCATGGTCATGTGTTGAAGTGTGCGGCGCTGAGAAATCAATCACAATTTGCTGCACACGAATAAGAATAAATGGTAGAAGAGATTTTTCCCTCCAATTCGTGCATGAATTTTCTACCTTGTGTCTTATTTAGGGCTTAGCATATTGTGTCTTCCTGCTCTGCAAATTTAACTTTTGTTGTTCGTATTCCAGCAATCTATATGCTACGCGCGTGCCGAAAATGATCAATATGCAAGGTAAACCAAAAAAAAATGTTTTGTTAGGATATCTGGCAATCTCTAATTGTATCGTGGCATTCTTCTGTATTGTTTAAAGTAAGTTCAACGGCGGAAGCGAAAGGTCTAATGTGTTACTGTGATGCAAGAAAAAGAAGCGACAACACAATAGAAATCCTAGTTGTTCGGTCAAGCGTGATGCCGGTAATCAGATAAAAAGGCGTGCCCACACATGATTCAGAGTCAGTTGAGATATGGCTGATGTTAAAAATTCGTGTGCCTGTCTTTCATATTTCCCCTTATTTCAAGAGCGATTTCTAAGGAAGAATAATCGCAGAATATCTTAAAGCCAGTGCAATGATAACAAACTTTTTTTAAAATCTTGGCAGCAAAGTCCCCCTTACTGCTATTGCTATAAAATAACGACGGCCGAATAATACTCCGGCCCTGCTTTTCGTTTATCTCTACTCAACGGATGGCGTTGAATAGGAGACGTGAAATCAGCACAGCAACAACACGGGACTCTAAGGAGTCACGTATAGAGGCTGGAAATGCGGCCATAAAAACTTGCGCCACGAAACTCGAAGTGCGTATTTGATTACAGTCATGAAGTACAGACAGGCAAAAGAAAACCAACTGTCTACACTAATAACGAGGCACAGGCAGCTCAGCCTTTTAAGCAAATGAGAATGCTACTGAGCGGGGGCATGTCGCGTAATCTTGGAGAGATCTGCACGGCCGTTTTTCTCGGGACGCTCGTTCGACAAGCGGTAAAAGAGCAGCGTAAAAGCGAGTTTGAGAGCAACAATAATCACAAAATTTGTGCTCTGAATTCCAGTAATGCGTGGAGTCTCCCGCTCCGGGACTTTGTTTGTGTGCTGCCAAGTTTGTACTGGCGTAAGTACTATTTAGTTATAGGATATACTACTTAAAATAAGAAAAAAGTTCAACAGTTGCGGTATGTTTTTATCATAGTGGCTACTTTTTCCACTTTCGATGCACCTCGCTCAACTTTGGACACGTGTTGAATGTCACTGAGTAAGTGGAAGAATATAACCATTGCAAGTGGTTGTTTGGGCTTTTTGGTGAGACATGATATAAAGTTGAAGCGTACAACCAGATGAGGACGGTGAGGACGATTGTCTCTCGTCTCTTTCACCGTCCTCGTCTGGTTGGGCACTTCAACTTTATGTCATAATCACTGCGATGAAGGGGAAAAAATAAAGCGTGGATTAAGAAACAAATTGCTAAGGATGTCGGTCCAATTACTGCACGACAAATTGACGAAATGATCCGGGGCGTTTACTGCGCATAAGGAACGGCACATATTAAAACATATTCACACCATCACCCGCCATATGGGCCGCAAGACGCTTCCCGGTAAGAGACATGAGAGCGCAAAACGGCAACACGGACGAGTAAGGGAACAGGACGAGCGCTGCAGCGCTCGTCTTGTTTTTCGCTTAAATTAAAAGCGTATAAGGCACTGCATTCAATAGGACATTCTTCCCAGCTGCAAGTAATTCCCGGTAAGAGTGAGATGTGAGAACCTAGTCAATTCCTTAAGCGCTCTTGCCACTGTACGAGAATAAACTGGGGCCGATGAAGCCGCTTTCAGAAAGCTTGAGAGGCCGCCTGTTTTGCATGGAAACTTCTACTGCAAAGTGAACGAGTAGTCTATTTGCCTAAAAATATGAATCGCTTGCGTGATGGGTACGAGAAGGCAGGTAAAGGACTACATCAGCAAAGTGAACTATCTGGCTGCATATATTTGCGCTGTATATTTGATCAAATATAAATCAATCTTGTTGCGTTCTTCAAAATACAGAACAAAAACATCGCCAAGCAGTGTAAACTACATGACGAAGGAGTACGAAAGTGACAAACTACAAGAAGCTGTGAAGGTTTGTTGAAGTGGAGAGTTAATACTTGCCAGCAACAAATGCAACTGCTAAACTCGCGCAGATTAGATTCATCAAAAAGAGTTGAGAGGCCCCTGACAGGAATTATCTAAGATTACAAATGGTGGGCTTTATATGTATTTCTATAGCAGTTATTGCATGCACCTTTAAAAATCCTAGCAGCTAAAGCAATTTGTGTATGGTGTTCATTTTTAAGTCATTGGCAGCGCTCGTGCGTGTGGTTTCCTTCATCTTTGTCTTCCGTCCCTTTCGCGCTGTTTTTCCACCCAAAATGAACTCGCCCAACTTTCCATTCTACTACTGCGGAGCCATCTAAGCGCAAATATATTTTTAAGTCAGTCATCCCCATTCAGCTAGCAAATAGACCGTAGACGACGAATGCCATCACCACACAAGGAAAGACTGCAACTATAAGCTTACAGAATACCTGGATACAGCTAAATGACTATGCGATACTCATTGGGGCCTAGTGCACATTTGGGTCTACATGCAGGTGGCGGTGAGTCGTGCAGATCTTGAATATTATTTCTGCCCTTATCTTCAATATTAACTAACTTTACTTGAGGAAGCAAGCTTACTATAAACGGCAAGTTAGTACGTGACAGTTAGAGACACTATCATTGAAAATAGCAACTCTGGAAAGCGTTCTCTAGATTACCATTAGGCGGGGGCTCTCGTTTTCGTGTATTTCTCATTAGTGATACTAAAATTTTGCATATAACTTCCAAGTAAACGTCGACTAATTTTTGCTTCCATTCGATTTCATCTCTCTGGGCTGCTTCACGTCATGTCAATACGAAAGGGAGACAAGTTTTGCGTTTAATGCAAAAGTCCTCTTTCATACTGAGCGTAACATCTCTTCTTGAAACTACGAGACCCGTAGCATAGTGGTAAGAAAATATACGCACATAAATTATGCTCAGTAATTAAGTCAACCCACTCGCAAGACCTTTATGTCTAAAGTAATCTTCTATAATCATTTCTTCGAAAGAGCGTCAACCTCGCTTAACGTCTGTATTTTCTAACTAACGTGGCTCTCTGGGCTTGTTGGTCAGTGATCATGGTTAAAGAATGCAGCGCGAAAAGTCAAGGACAAACGAAGAAGTGGACAGGACTGGCGCTGACTACAAACACATTTATTCAAAGAAACGAGCAGCTTTTATAATGCCATCCAAGACCCACGTGACCAGATAAAGCAGCAGGCGTGGGAAATACGCAGGCGTGGGCGTATTTTCTAATCTTGTGGCTTCACGTTTCGACTGTATTGCGCAAGTAACTTTTTATCGGTATGATCATTCTCGCTATAAATACCACCAATCACTTCAGGGACACTTCAGAAAACTGCGGCCAGAAGGCGTGCTTGTTAACAGTGAAGTGTGAAATGACCCCCAAGGTTAGGTTCCTGCTGCGCGTTGGACGCTCTCTCTGTGCACATTACTGCGGCACCGATAGTATCGCATATTCAATTTTCGATCTGCTCCATACCATCATTACCCCAGCCGATGTTCTTGGGCTTATTTTAATACTTATTTTAATAAGTATTGAGTCATTTCCTATCATCGCCTGTGTCTGCATTGGGGCTAGATTTTTTTGTGGTTGGCAACCTGCAAAACAGAAGTGAAAGCGCAAGCGCAATGCACCGACCGAGTTCGACAGCCGTTTTCTTGCCACCTCCAAACAGAAAACACCTAAGAGGAGAGCCCCGCGAGGAAGCAGAGGGCAAACGCCCAAAAAGTTTGAGTTAACTATAACACGGAAAGGAGACGGCAACATCGAAGGAGCCCTTCAGGCACCTGCGAACGCGCCAAGGTTGGCTCGTAATCGATCTGTGCAGTTTTTCCGGCAGTTTTCCGAGTGCCGCTCACGCCTTTATTATTCTTCTCTGCGCTGTCTTCCCTGACTCTGCGAAGGAAGCACCCTTTTGATTTCTCTCTTTTTTAACCACTCTGGTGCATCGACGGGATTCGGAGGCGCAGTCTGGGCACTTTTATTTTTTTTTTCTAGCCCTTTGTAAACTTATGCACCTACAAGAGTTCCATTTGTGGTACGCCAATAGGTTTCTCAGTCCCATTCCTTCAGTTTTTCTATTATTTCGCTCTGACGTTGTTCGCTAAGCGCCAGGACTCCAGAAATGTACGGAAGAGCTGCATAAAGGAGCAATTCATTTCAAACTGCGTTTATATTAGGAAACTGTCCGTAGCCGCAGTGCCATGTTCGATACTGGTAAGTTTGATACTCTAGTAAGTGGGAGTCAGCAGTTCTCCCTCCTCGTTCAGCGTTTCGCATTACTACGGAAGAGACGTTCCTGACAGGAGAAGTAGTAGAGTTGCAGCTCGCTAAACGCAGTGGCATGTCAATCCAGCCATGAAACCTTCATCACTATTTTCCAAAAATATTCCACTGTTTTACCCCAGGCGAGAAGATATATTGGAAGAGGGAATGGAAAGGTGTGTCCAAGTAGCGTGGGACAAAGGCCACTAAGTCGCAGGTGTCTCAAGACTTAACTTCTTATACGCCATCCATTCGTTTCCTATACCTCTCTCACATTTATTGGAAGACCCCTTTTCACAAATGCCTCGTGCAAAGTTCTCTTTTATGATTAGCTACAAGGATACAATCATTAGTTTAACGCGAACGTCGTCGAATGTTTCCACCAGCTGAAGCGCCAATTCGCCCGGCTGTCATTTGTGCTCGACCAGAACTACAGAACGAAAAATTCAGAGGGCACTTTGTTGACCTAAAGTGCGGTGAGGCGAAAGCTTTAAGCGCGGTGTTGCTGCTTGTGTCACTGATGTGTGGTTAAGATGTTTAGCTTCGTCTCTGAGTGTGGAACACGACAGCGTCTTGCAACGCTGGCAGGGAGTCCGCAGAACGCCATCGCCCGTTCGGTTCTACGCCTTACTCGTCGCTGAAATGTTTTTTGAGGAAAGGAAATTATCTGTCTCGCGTATCTCGGTCGACACCTGAACCTCGACGTAAGAGAAAGGAGGAAGACGGGAGTGAACGAAGACCGTATTCACTAGACGCGCCTTTGTTCATTCCAAACCATCGAGCTGGCATGGCGGAGTGGTTAGCCTGCTTGTCTCGCACTCCGGAGACCCTGGTTCGATTCCCCAACTCGACAAATTCCATACTCAGTTTTATTTCTTTATGTGGTCCGATTTGAAAGGTTAATTAGGGTCATTGTTTAGTTAACTAAACTCAGTCCGACTTACTTAGAGCATCACTATACCATCCCTACAATTGGATGCATGGTTACTAGCCAAAGTACAATTGGCCCCGTTTGAAATTCCCGCACTGTGAGGTCACGTCTATTTCGACCAATTGAAAAGTGTGACATTTCTGTCGACAAGTTCTGTTTACAACGATGAGGCATTAAAGGCTTTCGCCTTAATATTTAACTGACTCTAGTGGTTCTTGGAGTCCTGCTTCGATCATAAATATCTGGAACCGTATACAGCCCGCAAACCTACTTTAAACCATTATAATTCCATCACCGATAACCATAACCGACCACGCAGATACTGGCACAGAAGCTACGCTGTTTGTTCAAGTTTGCCAAAACAACAATTCCCGACACATTTTCACACCCAAAAGAACAGTGAGCGGCTCTATAAACAAACTCAGGTGTTTCTTTCGTATTATTTCCTTCAGAAGCGCTAACAGCAATTCGAAGCCTGCAGATTGAAGAAAACTGTGAAAGTGAACATATTTTACGTCATTGCAATGTAAATGATCGGAGCCCAACTTTGTAATCTAATATTTGCCCCTGTGTTTATCCAATATCTATTATTTTACTTATGTTCCACCCTTTGTCTGAAAGCTTTCAATGTTCGACGTTAACACTAATTAAATGGCACTATTTACCGCGCCAGCTAATGTTTTCGAAACGGGAAAGTTTATTCTACACCACAAAGCAACAGAAAACTTGTCCTTCATCGTAATCCGATGGATTCAACTGCGAACTATGGCAATCGAAGAGCTATTGCTTTGAATCTCCACATTCTTAGAGTGACCCAAAACTGTGCAAGATAATAACTTCATTAGAGAGCATTCTGAACGCAAAGGCTTCGTCTGCTTATCGGCATATACGATGATCCGAACATTCCGGCCTGCTTGTCTTACTAGACTCGTAATGCGACTCGTTTGACCAGCTATCTGTACAGCACGCCAAGACCAACTTCACAAAAACTCACTAAACGCGCGTACAGATTTCATTACTTAACCTCCAGGATCATGGGAAGCTTGCAGGAGGCAAAAAAAGAATACAGAAGTGGCTGCTTCCGACCGTTACTTGCTGGCTCTCACTATGGCGGTGTCAGGAATGTCTAGCCCTGGTAGTCAGCTCTAACCGTGAGACCCTTATCTTTATTGCTTCCCAGCCTTTTCTAAGCTTTTGTTCCTCGCTGGAAGTTAGACCTACGATGCTGGAGTGCGAAAATAATCCAGGTATGCTTTGCGCAGAGGCATTCTGCGCAGTGGAACGAGGAGTTATGCAGGCCCCCCAGGAAAATTGCTATTTGACTAGTCTCAGGCATATTCTACCACGAAAATGGGATGAATAAATAAACGATGCTGTCCGTTTAAACAGTGCGCCGTTTTTTCGACAAATGGCACTGTGAGGTTAAAAAAAATAGTCGGGTCTTTCACAGCACTGGCAAGGCGAAGATCACTGAACGCATGTACGACAGCAAGGACGTGGTGGGAAATGTTCCTTTTTTTATCAGTGTGCACTTTTCTGCAGAATGAAAGAGGTCCGTGTCTTGGAGTATGACCAAAGCAGAGTCCGTTGCGCCTGAAAGCACGGAATGATATTAAATGCGACCCGCCGAGCATACATTGTTTTAATCTGTCCACGTTACAGTTTTCATGGCTTCTATTGATGTAGTTGTTTTAACATTTTTCAATCCATTTGGAGTGCGCCTTGCGCGCTACAAATCCTGCGACATAAGTGTGAAGTATTCTATTTTGTCGTCTGCTCATTGTTTTTCCTCGAGGTGTATTTCGGTTTACTTGCCCTCTGTCACAAGCATGTCTTACCTACAAATGATAAAGCGATGATGATGAAGTGAAGGGCTCTTTAAATTTCGATCACCTGGGGTTCCTTAACGTGCACTGACATCGCACAGTACACGGGCCTCTAGAATTTCGCCCCCATCGAAAGCAAGAATGATTTCCTATTTTGTGGTACCCCCGCGTCATAACCGCCCCGCGTCATAACCGAACTTAGCTTGTTAGTGTTATGTTTGTTTCTTGGATATGCCAGCCATAGTAGTTCGGAAAGATCATTACATATTGCTTCAAACCCAACTGGCAACCAAAAACCTCCGTGTCAGATGGTCTTTCTGTAGTGGTACTGAAAGCTAGAAGCGCTGTTTTTGGTTTGTTTTATTAAAGGTGGGCAACTTCACTGGCCAGTTTATTCTTGAGTAAAAAAATGCTGTCCCTGCGTGTTTATTTTTTTACTTTCTACCAGAACAGGGCGTCCTGTCCCCCTCCAAGCTATGCCCAAATATTTATAAAGCAGTTCATCGCCGAAGATAAACAAAAACAATGACTACAAAAAAATCAGAAGACGCATGTATTGAGATATCTATGCAGCTATGAAGTTCTTGTGCCAATGGCGACAAACATTGGGGTCTTATCTCTGTAATCACAAGAATGTTGACAGGAGCTCTAGAGTTCCCGTGTGACACTGACCAGAAAGTCAGTCATATTACTATACTAACCGTTACTGTGAATCACTTTGTCGGCATCATGGATTACACAAATAGAAGACACACTCCTTGGGTGGTTGATTTGTACTAACATTACGGGGATAGAAAACGAGAAGACTGCTGCTTGCTCTCTGTCTGAGAAACATGCACATTAAGACAGACTGAGCAGTCCAGACAAGCTTCAGTCCGCAATTTCAACCTACGCTTGTCCTCATAGCTCAAGTGCGTGTTGTTTTCCGCATAAAATTTCAAGAACTTATAGTCAACAAGATATTTCTCGCCCGGACCCTCTGCCGTCCAGGCGGTGGTCGTATATCACCGCTATCGGCGTTCTTAGTCGTCATAACTAGTCCTGCAAGCTATTCGCCAGACTTCACCAGTGTGGATCACTTCAAGACTTTGGAAGCGCACTCAAGAATGCGCGCAACTTTCATGGCGATTAAAACCAGCTACCACAGTTTACAGCAGATCGCTGCTCATGCAGGCAGCTATGCAGAGGGGTCTAATTTTTAATTCCATATCTCTGCATAGGGAAACTCGGACACCCTAGGCTGTGTAGTTTCAGCCTGTGTGAGGGGAAGTAGGAGGGGCGCGGTGGCAGGCACTGTCTCATCTTGTTTACCCCAAAACTAAGGGGACGACGCTCAGTGTGTGCGCGGGCTGCGTACGGTTGAGGGAGTGTACTAATAACGCCTGCTAGCTTATGGACCTCTGTTAGGATGTCCTCTTCAGCCTGTGTAAAAGATCACCTCTGTACATACGCAGTGTGACGGCTATGGAGCTATTCTACGGATGTCTCACAACTTGCAGCGTTTGCAAACTGTTAGCCACATAACGCTCACGTTAAGTGTTCCGCTGTTACTCGGAGTTGCAGCAGCTCTATAGAGTTTGATACCCTGCCCCATTAAACACTCTGTAATAACTATTTCCCAGAGTTCATATCTGAATTTTAAGGTCGTTATTCTTTGACGTTTAGAGCGTTAGCTCTCATTAGCTAGTTGCTCAGTTTCGCGCTGTTGTCTTAGAGTATAAGTGAAATGCGCAACAACTTAGGACACAGAAAGAAACACATACAACAGTTCACGAGCGCTCGTGCACTGTTTTATGTGTTTCTTTCTGTGTCCTGTCTTAATTGTTGCGCATTTCACTTATATACTATGCAGAACCAACAAGCCTCACAACACGCTCGTCTTAGTTAGAATCCACACCACAACCTGACAACTGCCTCGGTTGGCAGGTAGAAAAGTGGACATATCAGGAAACCCCTTTTCATTCTTAGGGGTAAGTAGGGAGAGGGCGATGGGCGAGGAAAGAGGGTAGTAGGCGACGTGTTGAAAAGTGGCACTAATCACCAGCTTCATTTTTGGGAGAGAGAGGAAGTGAGAGAGGAAAGAGGATGAGAAAGTGGAGGCCGATCGGTGACCTTCTGGCTTGGCCGTAAGAGAAGACTGCAGGGAGTGGATGTTTCGAACTCGACCGCCGGACAGGCATATGTACAAGCGTCCCCCGGCTCGGCATCCAGGATCTTTCTTAGCTGTCATACTATAGCTAACGCTCAATCATCCGCGTTACACGCTCGTAACCGTCCTGTGATTTTTAAAGCAAAACTCTTAAGTGCCCCGCGTCACAGAAAAGTCGGCATCGTCGATGGCGTCTTTGGCCGGGAGATAAATATCCAGGCAAAACCTCCAGAGGGGTGAACTATGGGACAGGTTGGCCAGTTTAGTTACGTGATCTGGAGACATGACAAAATGGATTTGCAGCAAGCTGGCAACCATGGCAGGTGGTATTTGAACCAATGGTCACGAGAGGTTGCTGGAGAAGGGCAACCTGGGTCTCAGCCTCACTAGGGGCAGCACCTGCCATCCGAGAGGAGTTGCGCATCACCTAACCTCTGCATCACCTAGCCAGTAGCGGTGCGAAAACAATCAGGTATTTAAGTTTAGAAAGCAGAAAATTGCCAATTCCGCATATACGGGCACACCCATTAAGGCTATCGCACATACCCTTAGAGCAGAGTGTAACTGACCACTTCAGCTCTTTTCCTTTTCCCAAGCAATGTCTATCACATCTTTATGCTAATGAGCCGAACAGTCACTAGCAAAGGAAACAAATGTTACAAACTGTGTTCCCATGCAGAAACGAGTCTGATAAACATATTCTCAGCAGTCGCTATTATGATGCATAGTCAGCCATTCAAACCAAGAGGCTGAATGAAAGTAATGCTCAACCGTGTAGATGTGTCTCCCCCAGAAGGACGGCCGATTTTACATTTGGTTGAGCCATCTTTCTTAAGGCATTTATTAAGGCGAAAGCCTTTAATGTCTCATCGTTGTAAGCAGCAGTTGTCGACAGAAATATCACGCTTTTGATTTGGTCGAAACGGTTGTGACGTCACAGTGCGCCAATTTCAAACGGGACCAATTGTACTTTGGCTAGTAGCCATGCAACCAATTGAAGGGATCATATAGTGATGCTCCAAGTAAGTGGGACTGAGCTTAGTTAATCGCTTAATTACTCAATTAGCCTAATTAACTTTTCTAGTCAGGCCATATGAACAAATAAAACCGAGTAAGAAATTTGTCGAGCTCGGGAATCGAACCCCGGTCTTCGGAGTGCGAGACGAGCATGCTATCCACTCCGCCATGCCAGCTCGATGATTTGGAATGAACAAAGGCCCGTCTAGTGAATACGGTGTCTTCGCTCACTGCCATCCTCCTCCCTTCCCTTCCGGCGAGGTTTAGGTGTCCACTGAGATATAAGCGAGAAATACATTTCCTCTCCTCAAAAACCAATTTACCGACGAGCGAGGCGTAGAACCGAAAGGGCGATGGCGTTCTATGGACTCCCTGGCAGCGTTGCAAGACGCTCTCGCGTTCCACGCTTAGAGGCGAAGCTTAACATTTTAACCACACATCAGTGACCGCACTTTAGGTCAAAAAAGTGCACCCCCCCCCCCCCCCCCCTGAATTTTGACGGGTATCCACCGAGATATGTGAGAGAGTTACTGCGTAATTTTCTTTCCTCAAATACAATTTTCATTTTCTTCATTACGGCTCCTCTTTGTCTTTCTTCTTTCACTCCCACTTCCTCCCTTCCTCTACGGTGCGGTTGAGTTGTCCACCGAGATGACAGAGAATTACTGCGCCATTTCCTTTCCTCAAAAAGCGTTGCGTTCAAACGGCAAGGCATCGCGCCGAACGGGTGGTGGCGTTCCGTGGACTCCCTAGCAGCGCTACAACACGCTGTCGCGTTCCACTCCTAAAGGCGAAGCTTAAGCGTCATTAATGGGCAGTTAATTAGTATTCAGGCATTAATCAGTGATTAATCATTAATTAGTGATTTGTCATCACTTAGTAATTAGTACTCAATTACATGTGACGCCACCTGTGCCACAGAAGCAGTGAAACTGGTGCGGAAAACGCTTTCGCCTCTACCCACTTTAGACAGTCAAAGTGCCCCCTGAATTTTTTTGTTACCAGCAAGAAAAAACGGCTGGAAGGAAAGATGACAAAAGGCCAAAACACTATAGAAACCAATATGCTAGATATTGCAAAGGGCTAGTCTTCAGGGTCATTCTCTCGCAGTCGCTTTTAACAATAAGAAGAAAAAAATGATTAGTCAGGAGATTACAGTAGCAGTGAGGGGCTCACTTAGCAACTAGATTTTTTTAATTAGTGGTAGCTTGTGACCACTCTTGGCATCTCCAATTCGCGTTGACTGTCGATATTGTGCATCCGCGATAGCACTTAAACTGGCCGACAGATCCTCACCCCCAAGCCGTACTTGCAGAGGTATCGGGCGCACCGAAACGCGTTCAAATAGAATGCACACTCCGATGGAGCGCAAACACGATATTATATTCCTGCATCCCAGTAGTGTCGCGGGGCATGACATGGCGGAGAATTGCAATCACATTTTCTGCACTCGCTTATTTAACGCCGTGAACCGTTATACCCACCAGGCTTGATCAGAATGACAAAGTGTTATGAAACAACACATGCTTTTAAGATTAAAAAAAAGCAAACATCAGTTCACTTATTCTGATATATTGTTACTGGCGTGAACAAGATTTATTTTCTAAATTTGCACTACTGTCGCAGTCACTTCGTTATGACAACCACAAGCAGATTTATTTTCATTGTAGAGGAGCAAGCACTACAAGAAACGTTCTACTTTCTGCCCTCTCTTCGCGCACATATAGCGGCTTATTAATATAGTAAGTGCCAGTTCCTCCCACACGTGGCCAATGCAGAAGCGATCGCAGCAGCAGCACCTTCAGCATTGATGTAACAAAAGATTAGTAATTTAAAATAGTGTTCTTTCTATAATTTTCCGCAAACAAAAAGAAATTCATATTTCGGCATTCGAGAATGAAACAATGGCATATTAGCAAATCTGGATGTCCCTAATCTTTTAATATATTGAACGAGTTTCACACGGGCTGCAGACTCTTTCCGGTCTCTGGGCGGTCCTGATGGCCATTTGCTAGATAGTCGGATTTTGCGGAGAATAGCACATAACGCTGGCAAATCTTGCTGTTTGTCCATTTCAGAGGAAGAATGCGCGAGGAGCTTTATTGTCTACTGTATAGTGCGCAAAGCCCTATGAACATTTGTTCCAGAAATGCAATGTCAGACACGACAAATCTGAACGTTATCGTCAACGCTCTTCAGAGCGTCACGTCTCAATGCGAAAAGGAGCGTTTTTGCGTAAAATTCTCCGAGCACCTCAAAATAAAAAGTTTAGATTTCGTGCGGCGGTTTTTATGTTTTTTGGGTGTCTTTTTACTGTGCACCAGTTCTAGCCTTCCAGCGCCTTCCATAAACACACTGAAGCATTAGTCGGAAAGTAGGACTCGCTGGTTTGTCAACAAATGAATCAGCCAATGAATCATAGCAATGAAACGTAGCAAGAATCTGCGGTGCAGACATAGCAGAGCCGAATGTAGGTAAAATATGTTCAAATAATAGTTTTTATTGGACAAGTTGATTTATAATCTAATTAGGTACGTACAGTCTTTGTCAAAAGTTTATAGCCCAAGGGGTTTGCTTCTAAGCCTCGCAGTGGGACTCCTGAAGCATTCGTGGTAGCCCTACCTATTGGAGGAGGCAGAACCAGAAATCTTACCTTCAGCAAATTTGTAGCGCTGGAGATGCATTACGAACCAGACAGTGTGCTTCAGAAGCAAACCCCCTGGGCTCCAAACTTTTGACAAAGGCTGTACTTTCAGGAAGAAGGCAAAACACAACGAAGAAGCACATACATGTACCGATCGCATGCTTGGCAAAGGATGGCGGCCATGAAATTAACACAAGTGATATCCGGATCAAAAATCCTTGAAGCAGAGAGAACACAGCTCAATGTTGAAGCAGTATGTTCAATTAATCCTTTTGTTTTGGCGAGTTGGTTCATTACTAATAAGGGATATGCTTGCGCGAAGAAGACAAACATCGTTTTGTCCTGTCTTGTTAGCGCAAGTGCGTACCTTATTAGAAATGAACCAATTCACCGAAACAAAAGGATTAATTGAACATACTGCTTCAACATTGGGCTCTGTTCTGTCTGCACATAGGATTCGTGGCATGGCAATCACGTGCATCGGTTTCAACGGCAGCGGACAGCTGCATTGGAAATAGCATTTGGTTGTCCCTGATACTTTCTTCCATTGCTCTCTGGAAGTATTTAACATTGTTTTTCAGAAAACTGCCTTGATATGAAGTTTATAAGAGCAATTGGTTTGCTTTGGCATAAGCAATAATGTGACATTATTCCTATGTTGACATACACAAAATCACAGGCGCATTGTAGGGACGTGCGTTTCGTGTGATTGCGTACTGCAATCATTCACTGAAAACCCCTGACGAGCTTATATTTATTGAGGCACTACCTGTCCTAAAAAGCGGCCATGATGGCTAAGTGCTTATGTTTCTCGGCTCATGACCCAAAGGTGCGGGTTTCATCTCAGTCGCGGCGCTGTCGTTTCGACGACGGCGAAATATTAGAGGTCCGTGTACATTGCGATGCCAGTGCCTGTTAACAACCCCAGGTAGTCGAAATTTTCCGGGGGCCTCCACTATGGCGTTTCTCATAGTTTGAGTTGCTTCGGAAATTAAGTTCAAACCTGTAAACCAAAATCTGTGGCAGATACGAAAGCTTACTCTTAAATCCTATTTAAATTTTCAGAGGGCGTTCTAGGAGAACTTTCCGGAGGAAAAACAGGAGGTGGACATATATATGTATGCTTCATGCTGTCACATTTCACCTAGCAAAGCAGAGTATGAGAAATCTCTGGTAACTTTTGCGTTTTTCAAGACACTGACACTATGGAGTTCTGCTGAGCCCAAAACTAATAAGACCCAACGAATGGAGGCGACGCCATACCTCAGAATCCTTGCAAGCCCTTAGCAAAAACTAATACGTTTGGAATATACGGTGGACTATTTAAAATGTATTTTAAACATATTTTGTATTCATGAATGCACTAAAAATATGTCGGAAATACGTTTCTGAAATTTCATGCTTGGTATTCGAAATATATTTTTAAAATCTGCCAAAAATACCTCACTTAAAGCATACTTCGAGCACTTTTGAAATACGTGAAAAAATATGTATGCAGTTTTAGCATCTTGTCAGTGTATTAAAAGTGTATTTTCGGAAATATGAAATTAATTCATCGAAAGTATACTTCAATTCTAGAAAACGGGCAGCCCTTTAAACGTATATGTATGCAGTTTTAGCATCTTGTCAATGTATTAAAAGTGAACTTTCGTAAATATGAAATTAATTCATCCGAAATATACTTCAATTCTAACAAACGGGCAGTCCTTTTAAACGTCTTTGCACACTTCTAGCTGCCGTTGAACAGTCGAGTGCTCGAAATCGCGTTTCGGGAAATGGCATTTGCGTGTCGTCAATGTATTTGAAGTGTACTTCCGTAAATACGCAATTAATGAGTTCAAAGAACACTGAAATTCTAGCAAACTGGCATTCCGCATTAGCATGTTTGCAGCGCACTACAAGCTGTCGTTGAACAATCTAATGCTCAAAATCGAGTTTCGGGACATCGCATTTTGGTGCTGGCCATCTATTTAAAGTGTACTTTCGTAAATACGCAATTAATCCGTCTCAAGTATATTTAAATTCTAACAAATGGGTTGTCAGCATAAACATATTTGCATTACACTTCAAGCTACCGTGGAACAATCTAGGGCTCGAAATGACGTTTCAGCGAAGAGTGAAAACTTTCCCTTTCTTGTCATCCTTTCGTTTATGGTAACTTCTAGCAGGAAGGTGATCACCACTTATACCCCTGCTACACGGGCGCTTCAAATGCCTTCCAGCCGAATGTCATCTAATGATGCTACACGTGTTCTGTCTAAGGGAGTGCTTGAAGATAATATTACGCCAATGAATATTAACCGCGTCAGCATGAAATTTCCCCGTGAGTGCGCCGATGAGGACGACTGCACTCATACTGTTGTTTACATCGCTTGTTTACATAACATAAAACGCAATCTGCGCTTTCGTTCTATTAAACAATCTGTTTTCTTTTTTACTGGTTGTACTCGTGCTTGTTTACGCAGTGCGACAATGTGTGGGAAGCGATGATGCGATCGCACGCCTGAGAAAGCCGGGTTGTTGGTATCGCGCAGGACTGGCGCTTCTCGCTTCTTGTCCCGGCTTTCTCCGACGTGACCAGTACTTTATTTTAAACTACTTTATCCAGAAGTATGTCTGGCGACTGTTCGCTTTAACTGAAACGGCCTAACTTGTTATCCACAAGCTAGCGACGGCGACGACTGCTGCTGGCCGTAAAGCACGGCTCGGCAGTATGGGTCACACCGGCGATTCCCGTTCATCGTACGCGTGCCCTGCGATGTAAGCAATAGTTGATGTCAGGTCACTGTTGCCAAAACTACGTCTGGTGACCATTTTCATACCCTAAAGCTTGTGATTCGCTCTTCACAACCGCCGAAATCACAGATCCAACCCTGCGAACTCGCTGGGCCTAGCCGTCGCGGAAGGGAACAGAGCCGTAGTCGATTGAAATTGATTTGACAAGCGCTTATCGCTGGTGAGTGTTCAGGTGTGCACACGTGAAATATAGCCGTTCGTTTCGCTCATTTAGAAGCGCGAGCATATACACACCGCCGCCTCATCACCGTGCTCTCGCTCAGCCGCCGACAAGGCTGACCGTCCGCCGACCGGATTCGTCGGTGTCGTTGGCCTGAAAAACGTGTCCCTCTAGAATCATATTATAGTAAACTAGATATTTCACTATAATTGCATGCTGTTGTTCAGCGTGATATATACTGTCGTTGTCAGACGAGTGTGACCGCCGTCGTCGTCGTCGCTGTACACCGAAAACGAGCTGAGGCTTTCGAATGCGCTTCGAAAGTGTCGTGCAGCACCGCGGCAGTCCGTCGAGTCCGAATGTCATTCCTATTCTCGAATGTCATTCCACTCAATGTCATTTGAACCTTTCCGTGTGAGAACGTGATAGCATTATACCAGCAAAAGCGCCTTGGGTACTTCTGGGTCCGAATAAGCCAGCGGAAAGGACCCCGTCTGGCAGTGCAGACCGGCTCCCTTACACGCCCATGTTGGTTGACAGTTCGACTCCTGACCTGGGCCTGACGCAAGTTTCAACTAGCAGTTCCGTTCTCAATTAACCCCAGATTCGAACGCGACCAGTAGGGTACTTCTGCGATAATTTGGCAGCCCACAGTATTTGCGCAAAAAAAAGCCTCACCGTGCAAAATAGTGCGTCGCTTTCGCTGGGTATATGTACCGCAAGCCAAGTGTAGCGCTTGTCGTAGGATTTGTCGTTTGCTGTGTTACTGTCGTCTTGGTATGCTGTGTGTAGGTATCTGCCGGTCCCATTCAATCACGTGACCTTATAATATCAGATCACACTCCTGTTGATTAATGATAAATACCCGTGTACGATTTGTTCTCCAGTTGAAGAATTAACCCGTGTCATGCCATGGAGCCGCCCGGTAGACTTTTTTTAAGCCCGAGTAATCACATTTTTAATGTATTAAATGTATATTTCTAATGTATATTTTTATTATATTTTAATGCACTATAAATATGCCAAGCGGGCAAAAATGTACTTTTCACGTATTTTTAAGAACGTTTAAAATATTATTCCTAGTATACTTAGAAAGCATTCGTATTGCAGTTTAAGCCTAGGGACAAAAAAATGCGAAATAAATATGAAATTAATACAATACGTTTGAAATGCATTTTTGGCACATCCTCTTTTTCGCTAAGGGAGGCCAAAAAACCGAGGACAGCTTTTATTAGTGGCACCTCTGTTTATTTTTTTCCCCGTGAATCAGAACGTTTCTGCGGAGTTCTGGTAATGCTGACGTCGCTGCATGAATAATTAAGCACCCGAGGAGATGCGAACCGTCAACAAGGAGGACACGAGGTCACCGTCACTTGCACAGGACAAAAGAAAGAAGCCTGTGTGCTGAAAGGCACATTATCTAGACCTATGTTGGCCAGATGACAGGAAAAAATGAAAACACCACAGATTACTTTCACGTGCTCCATAAACCTAGGCCTTGTTTATGACGGCCAGAAGACGTATGCTAAAGTGAAAAGATAATATCTTGCGTCGCCAGAATTGTTGTGTCGAGGACGTTGGTCCCGTAGACATGAATAGCAGCGGCATACTGCATTTATGGAGCCCCTCGTGTCGAGGAGACTTGCCTTCTGAATGGAGGCAAAAAAATAAAAAATAAATCAAGAATTCATTCAGAGAGGAGAGTTGCCATTACTAGCGGCATCACACCGCATGTTCTTGTTGTCTCAAGCATGGAACACCCAGGGAGAGCTGAGACTGTCTTCAACATCGCCGTCGTTATCAGCATGAGATAAGCATCGCAGAAATTTTGATTATAACAAGTGACCAAACTGAAGGAAAGGGGAGAAGCGAAGCCCTCTGAAGAATTATTTTGATCCCAGAACTTTTCTATCGGCGGAGCCGAACGCCAAAATCAGTTGCCGCAACGGTAGCTTTTTAGACTTAAATATGTTAAAAACAAAGTGACGAGTAGTGCACTCCGTTGTTTCTAGAAGCAAGTTCATCATCATCATCATCATCAGCCTGACTACACCCACTGCAGGGCAAAGGCCTCCCCCATGTCTCTCCAATTAACCCTGTCCTTTGTCAGTTGCCGCCACTGTATCCCCGCAAACTTCTTAATCTCATCCTCCCATCTAACTTTCTGCCGTCCCCTGCTACGTTTGCTTTCTCTTGGAATCCACTCAGTTACCCTTAAAGACTAGCGGTTATCTTGCTTTCGCAATACATGCCCTGCCCAAGCCCATTTCTTCCTCTTGATTTCAACTAAGATGTCATTAACCCGCGTTTGTTCCCTCACCCACTCCGCCATCTTCCGATCTCTTAACATTACACCTATCATTTTCATTTTCAGAAGCAAGTTATTGTGTTTATTTTCTAATGCAAAACTTGGCAACATCTTTCTTTCCTGAAGTAGATCGTTCAAATTTTGCGAGTTGCAGAGGAGCTCTTCTTCAGCATGAGCATTTCCTTTTTCACGTAAGATGTGAATTTTTGCAGCTCACGATTGTACACTTTTTACAGTTTCTACGCTACGAATACCAAGGAGAAACAGCGAGCTGTCATGGATTTTTGATGAAGGAACGAGACGGGCTCTCCGATATCCGCATGAAGGTATTGAATCTTTACGGAAAAAAAGCAATACAGATCAGAGCCATTTGCTTAGATGAATTGAGAAGCATAAACTAGGAATACTAGCACTGTAGACATGCCATGCTGTTGGAGAACGTCAGCTTCGACCACTAACACGAATCGTCAACGAGTAGATGAATTGACGGTGCCCCAAAATCTGTCACTTTCAATGGAGTTATGCCGTTTTATAGAGAAAGAACTGCTCTATATACATGCAGAATAGGAAGGACCTGCGCTGGTTAAGAAAAATGATATACCAACCTGTGCATTGCATTTAGTAAAAACCTGCAAGTAAAAAAAATGTGTACCGTGGTTACACTCTGTTCTCTCAGTTGACAAAGAAATTTCCTGGTAGCGGCTTCACAGGAAACTTCGCCCAGACTCTCCTTTAACATTTTTGTGCCTTGCTGTTAGTTTCGTAGTCGTTACTTTGACTGCGTCGAAAACGCCAGGTGGGGGCCAAAATAGAGAAAAAAAGTTCTATCTCCATAAATGTTAGATGCAGAATTCAATGTCAATCCTTGCGTACACGAAGACCGCATACGCTGTCACCGCCTACTTGTCCATCGCTCATGGTGCACAGAACTGATTTTAAATTTTACGACGGGGCAACTTGTCGTGTGTAATTTGACACGCACGGTCGAGCAATCCCAGAGGGCCAATAATAATAGCATTTTAGATTTTCATTACGTTTAGTCGACTGCTAATCAAGATGCAATATTTTTTCCGCCGATATTTATTTACACCACTATTTGTGTCTTCATTGGCAACGTGACATAGACGGGAAAAGTGCTTGCCTAAAATCGCCTCCAGGCGTTTTTTTTTAAATGCCGAATGAGTTGTTTTGGTGAGTTTTCCGTGCATGGCTCTAGGATTTTAAACACTTCATTTAACTTTTTTTGTAATGTAAGTCTATCTCAAAATTGCGATAATTTTGCACATGCAAAATGGCAGCTCCAAATTTTACCCTGACTGTTGCTTTTTAACAGCAGTCATCTCGGTGTAATGGGTCTGCTTTTTATTAAGAACTAATAAGGTATACAATAAAAAATGTCATGGCTGTTGACAGCTCATCGAAGATGCAATCGGCTTCCTGACACTCATTGGACTCACATATTGCGTACGTCACACATATTGTGTGGGCTACTCATTATTGTTACGCATGTGTTGTGTTACAGTTGAAAGCGATTATATTTTGCGCATAACGTAGATGATTAAGCTTCTTGCTTTTAACGCATACTTACTTCGAGACTACGTTTGTCAACATTAATTGAGATTGCTTTTTGCAGAGACTACATCTTTTTGTTTCTGCTATTAACACACATTTCCTATGATCATCAGAAGATGAAACTTCAAATTGTAAAGCACTGTTTGACGTGCGCAATTATCGAGTTACTATTTTAAATTGCTGCTTTTTCTGCATTGCAAATTCCTTTATTTATCAGCTCATGTTAGTGAGCTCTGGTATTTCAACAAGTAAACAATGCTGCAAAAAGGTAACTTGCGATGATTCAGTTTCAGCTGCCCCGCGTAGCAATGCGAAGCAATCCGAAAATGCATTTCTCGTACTAATGTATGCACAATTCTGCGTAGCAGCCCAATCATTGAATTCATGCTCGCAGCGTTGCCGTACCAGGCTACCATGAGCAAATTTAATTTGTATGTTCTAAAGATTCAGCTAGGTTTCCGTCTAAGGGGCGCGAAGAACCATAAATCATTGCGTAGGTTATGCCTGAGTTTGTCGCTGTAAAGTAAGCTAAATCCAGTGGGCCGGATTGTGCACAAGCCACGCTGACCAGCTACCACTCGACTAAAAAGTGACTCCTCTGAGTGACCACGAGCGTTCCGTGCCGAGTTCGATTGGCTGCAGCATGCACAAGGTTGCTCAGGGGAGTAACGCTAGTGTAACGTAGCAGGAGTTCTATGTGGATCGTACGCGATCCGGTCCGTTTCTCTGAAATCACCTCTAGCGTTTGCATCCCTTCTTCCTGTCGCCATTCGTTTTAGGTACCCAGTGTATCGACATCCTATTTGATAATAATGCCCGTGAAGATTAAAATGACGGCATGTGCACGCCCCCCCCCCCCCCCCCAAAAAAAAAAAAATGTTTTGGAATGCTTTACGAGAAACCTTTTCTACATGCAATGCAGGGTAAAGTTTACACGACACCACTGAAACAACTGTTCTCATAAGAGGAGAGTTAAAAGGAAGGTGAGTTGGTACCTTGATACACGCTTTTGAATCAAAGAAACACTCTGAAAAAGTGTAAAAATGATTTACTCCTTCATATGAGCAGATATGCTCATCCACACTGGTTACTCTGGCTACACTGCTCCATTAATATTGCAACGGATATTCACAGAAGACGATGAGAAGGAAGTGCCTGACTGGTGTGCGCGCGCTATTGTTCGGTGCCTCCTGTGTTGTTCGCTCTGCGCTCCAGTCGCCCTTGCTTGTGACTAGCCTTTCGGGCAACGTAACATCTTTGGTGGAGGTGCGGGGTATCGTTCCCAGTACCACGGAGCTCCGAAGCGGTCGTCAAACCGGTGCTACTACCATCATGGCCCCACCCAGCGAGTCGCCGACCACTTCTGCTGCTCCTTTCGTGGTCATGGCTTCGTCCCGTGACCCCGGTACATTTTCGGGAAACGACGGCACCGATGTCGACGACTGGTTAAGCCTTTACGAAAGAGTAAGCGCATATAACCGGTGGGATCAAACGTTAATGCTTGCTAACGTAATTTTCTATCTGAATGGAACGGCGAGGGTGTGGTTTGAAACCAACGAAGAAGAACTTACAAGTTGGGATATATTCAAAGAGAAATTGCGAGCACTCTTCGGAAGACCTGACGATAGGCAGATCACTGCGAAAAAACAGCTTGCTTCTCGTGCGCAGTCGTCGACGGAAAGTTACGTGGCCTATATACAGGACGTACTGGCACTTTGCCACAAAGTCGATGCCACCATGAGCGAGTCCGACAAGGTGGGCCACGTGCTGAAAGGCATTGCTGACGATGCCTTTCATCTGCTCGTTTGCAAAGACTGCACAACTGTTGACAGCATTATCAAGGAGTGCCGTCGCTTCGAACAAGTCAAAAGCCGTCGCATTTCTCAGCAGTTTTCCCGACTTCCAAACACAGCCGCTACATCTTCTTGCCAGGACCAACGACTTCAAACTCAAGTGCCCTCAGAGTCTCCTCCTGTCACCGACACTGTGACAAGAATTGTTCGCCGTGAACTCGAAGCCCTAGCCCCTGTGGTAACATCGTCGACCACACCTAATGACACACTGCCTTCCGTGTCGCTTATTCAGGCTGTCGTGCGGCAAGAACTCGCCCATCTCAACCTCCCTCCGGCTTTGTGCGCAATCGGAAACTCGTCCCCACAGCCACCACCTCCAGTACCTTTCCGACCCACCTATTATTCACCACGGCGTTACCGCGATCCGAATGAGTGGCGCACGCCAGACGACCGCCCAATCTGTTTTCAATGCTCTCGGGTCGGCCACATTGCCCGCCACTGCCGCAGCCCCTGGTCGTCACCCCCGCGAGACACCTCCTACTACCGTCCAAATTACACACGCCGCTTTTCACCCCGCCGCCCATCCGAGACGCCTGAGGCCGCCGATCAACCTCCACGACAGTCCTCCCGTTCGCCTTCGCCGCTAGCCCGCCGCTCACGCTCACCGCAGTCGCCTCGTGTTTCGCCTGCTGCGTACTACCGCCCCTCTCATCGGGAAAACTAAGTGATGCAGCTCCCGGAGGTGACGCTGCATCAACGACCCGGACCTCAAACCCTCTACTGACGACTCGACCCAATCTGCTAGACGTTACAGTTGACGGTGTTCCTGTGCAAGCCCTTATTGACACCGGTGTCCATATTTCCGTGATGAGTGCTGCCCTCCGCCGTCGCCTACGCAAAGTCCTTACGCCTGCAACGTCCTGTGTGCGCGTCGCGGATGGTGCTATGCCTGCTGTCGAGGGACTGTGCACCGCTCGCGTGACAATCGGTGACCACAGTACGCCGGTTCAGTTCACCGTCCTTACCACATGCGCCCATGACCTCATTCTCGGTTTAGACTTTTTGTCGGATCATTCTGCCCTCATTGACTGCTCGCAGGGTGTCCTTCACCTTGAGCTTCCCCAACTCAATCCTGACCCCATCGACTCGTCGCTCCGGTTGACCTGCCCCGACTATGCCCACCTGCCCCCTCAAGCCTTATCTTTCGTTTCCCTCACACCTTCTCGCCCTGTTCCCGATGGTGACTACATCGTTGCGCCAGTCCTTGACCTCGCACTGACCCGCAGTGTTGTCCTGCCCCATACCATCGCCACCGTCACAGCCAACAACCTGTCTCTACCTTTCTTGAACTTCGGCTTCTCCTCACAGCTGCTTCCAGCCGGCATGTGCGTCGCTACGTTGTCCCCACTCGCCCAGTGCCCTGTGGCTCCATTAGATGCCTCTCCTAATCGCGACCCACCAGACCCACCGCGGTCCACTCCGCTGTCCTCGGACGCATTCACGACCATGATGCCCACCGATCTCCGCCCCGCCCAAACTTCTCAGCTTCGTGACCTTCTCCAGTCGTTCTCCGACATTTTTGACGTCTACAACACCTCACTGGGCCAAACTCTCGCTGTGACGCACCGCATTGACACCGGCGATGCCCCTCCCATTCGCCGCAGGCCCTACCGTGTCTCCCACGCCGAGCGCAAGGTCATAAACAACGAGGTCTCAAAAATGCTTTCCAAGAACATAATCGAACCATCCCACAGTCCCTGGGCCTCTCCAGTGGTACTAGTGAAGAAAAAGGACGGCTCATGGCGGTTTTGCATACATTATCGACACCTCAACAAGATCACTAAAAAAGATGTCTATCCCCTGCCGCGTATTGACGACGCCCTTGACTGCCTACACGGAGCCAAATTCTTCTCCTCCATAGATCTTCGTTCCGGCTACTGGCAAATTGCCGTCGATGAGAAGGACCGTGAGAAAACCGCTTTTGTGACCCCTGATGGGCTATATCAGTTCAAAGTAATGCCTTTTGGCCTATGCAACGCGCCTGCCACATTTGAGCGCATGATGGACGCCCTTTTGCAGGGATTTAAGTGGACCACTTGTCTGTGTTATCTGGACGACGTCGTTGTATTTTCGCCTACATTTTCATCCCACCTAGAAGACCTTTCCCAGATTCTTTCCCTCTTTCGTCGTGCCGGCCTACAGCTGAACTCCTCGAAGTGCCGTTTCGCGAGACGTCAGATCACTATTTTGGGCCATATCGTTGATTTCCAGGGGGTTCACCCTGATCCCGATAAGATCCGGGCCGTGAAAGACTTTCCCCTTCCCCGATCTTGCCACGACGTCCGAAGCTTCTTGGGGCTCTGCTCGTACTTCCGTCGATTCATTCAGGGCTTCGCCGACCTCGCCCGTCCCCTTACCGACCTATTGAAGAAAGACGCCACCTTCGTCTGGGGACCTGACCAAGAACGAGCCTTCTCCACTTTGATCGCCAAGCTGACCACCACACCAGTTTTGGCGCACTTTGATGTTGCGGCCCCCACCGAAGTCCGTACTGACGCCAGTGGCTACGGCATCGGCGCTGTGCTCTCTCAGCGACAGTCCGGTCAGGACCGTGTCATCGCCTACGCCAGCCGCCTTCTTTCTGCGCCCGAGCGCAATTACTCCATAACAGAACGTGAGTGCTTAGCCCTTGTCTGGGCAGTTGCCAAATTCCGTCCTTATTTATACGGCCGCCCTTTTACGGTTAAAACCGACCACCATGCGCTATGCTGGCTCTCCTCTCTGAAGGACCCTACAGGGCGGCTTGGGCGATGGGCATTGCGTCTGCAAGAGTACGATTACACCGTGACTTACAAGTCTGGCAGGTTACACCAAGATGCCGACTGCCTCTCACGTTACCCCATTGGCCAGTGTGACTTGTTTGGCACTGCCACCGAAGCCGACCTGTTTTCTATCTCTGTCCTTGCCAACATGGGCGAAGAACAGCGCCGCGATGACGATTTGAGATCAATTATCGACCGCCTCAATTCCACTCCGTCTGATTCCTCGATGCGGCGCTTTGTGCTCTCTGACGGAATCTTGTATCGCCGCAGCCTCAACCCGGATGGCCCCAACCTTCTACTCGTTGTCCCCAAGCACCTTCGTCCTGCTATCCTTCATGAACTCCATGATCTCCCCACTGCTGGCCACTTGGGTGTATCGCGTACATACGACCGTGCGCGACGTCGCTTCTTTTGGCCCGGCCTGTTCCGCTCCGTACGCCGCTATGTTGCAGCCTGCGATGAGTGTCAGCGCCGGAAACGCCCTGCTACTCTCCCAGCTGGCACACTTCAACCTATTGATGTGCCCCCAGAACCTTTCCGTCGCGTCGGCTTGGATCTTCTGGGTCCGTTTCCAGAGTCCACCTCCGGCAACAGATGGGTTGCAGTTGCCACGGACTACGCCACCCGTTATGCGATCACGCGGGCACTGCCAACCAGTACAGCTACAGATGTTGCGGACTTTTTGCTATACGACCTCATATTGCACCATGGTGCTCCCCGCCAACTTCTTACCGACCGCGGCCGCTGCTTTCTGTCCAAGGTTGTCTACGACATTCTTCAATCCTGCTCTACTAAGCACAAGCTCACCACCGCCTATCACCCGCAGACAAACGGACTTACTGAGCGTCTCAACCGCACTCTGACCGATATGCTCGCTATGTACGTTTCCCCCGACCACCGCGACTGGGACCTCGCTCTCCCGTATGTTACCTTCGCATACAACTCCTCCCGCCATGATACAGCCGGTTACTCCCCTTTTTAACTTTTATACGGCCGCGAGCCCCAATTGCCTTTGGACACGCTGCTGCCTACTCCTGCTGCTCCGTCCTCTGAATACGCCCAAGACGCCATTGCCCGTGCTGACTACGCCCGTCAACTTGCACGCTCCCGACTTCTCGCCTCGCAGGCCTCCCAGCAGGAGTTCTACAACCGCCGTCACCGCACAGTCTCTTTCTCTCCTGGCTCCCTCGTCTTGCTTTGGTCCCCATCTCGCCGCGTCGGCCTCTCCGAAAAACTTCTGTCCCGTTATGTTGGCCCGTACCGTGTCCTGCGCCAGGTAACTGCTGTCACTTACGAGATCGCTCCAGCCTTCCAGCCCGCTTCCTCCCGCCACCTTCAACGTGATATCGCCCACGTCTCTCGCCTGAAACCCTACCTCTCGCCCTGCCGCTCGACGTCATCCAGTCCACCGTGACGGTGTTTTTCCGGACGGGGGGCCATGCAACGGATATTCACAGAAGACGATGAGAAGGAAGTGCCTGACTGGTGTGCGCGCGCTATTGTTCGGTGCCTCCTGTGTTGTTCGCTCTGCGCTCCAGTCGCCCTTGCTTGTGACTAGCCTTTCGGGCAACGTAACAATATTGTAGGGTTAATTTAAAAGCGAGGCGAAGTCGCTTTGAACCGCCACAGTATTGGCTGTCTGAGCAACCAAGAACATGTCGAATAAAGCTATCGGTCGGAGTTGTTTCGTTTCAGAGAGAAATCTGCCAACTCCATAGTCATACCCAACGTCTACATAGTTTCTGAGAAACAAAATGCCACGCCCCACCAAACTATTGTTCCTACTGTCTTGAAGAGATTTTACCGCCAACAATAGTGCCTGCTTGTGGCATGCTGAGTAGCTCAGGCATTCACGCGAACTCAACAACATGCGTGTGTGTATCCGTGTTAGCACACTGGGCACACCTCCATATTTGAACGGCATCAGTAACCACCTACCCATCCCTCAAGGCAACCTCTATTCTTACCAGGCATTCTCCGGCAATATTTCCCTATCGTGAAGACTCGCCGCCTTGCTTCTGCGTACAAGAGAACGGCTGGAATATTGCCCTTTAGATGCTGTGCTTGGTGAACAACATGCGGTAGAGAGGCTTGTTTTCAAGTTGTCTCGTGACTACAATTACAACCGTAGACCGCAAGTGATGCCAGCGTCGTTCATTTCCCACTGAAGACTGCGCGGTCTGGCGTTTTAGAAGTGCGGTGAAAGAAGCCAAAACTTGTGCGCCTCGACGCAGAAAAAAAACGCTATAGTGAAAACAACAGCCCAGGGCACAGACCACTTCCACCACTGCTTTCTCCCTGCCGCCGCACACAAAGCATCCAAGAGCACAGTCTCGCGGGAAAACAGAGTCAAGACCGCGGGAAAGTTCAAGTGCTAAGAATAACAAGGATAGGATATTGCGACGTCGATGGAGCCCCGCGAGCACCTGAGAACGCGCCAAGGTGGGGTCGTAATCGATCCGTGCAGTCTTCCCGTGAGTTTGGAGAGCAACGTTCGTGTCTTTTTTTATGCGAAGCATATTACTAGAGTTACACTACAGCCCGTCGAGCGCGGCGGTGGAGCTACCATTCACCTTTAGCGTGACCACGTGACACCACGTGACAACATGACGTCACAGCAGAGGAGAGATGGGCTGCCGGCTCGCGCGGTCGGCAGCGGCGGTGGAGGCTCCACATCAGAGGCGCGGCGGCTGACCACGTGACAACATGACGTCACAGCAGAGGAGAGATGGGCTGCCGGCTCGCGCGGTCGGCCGCGGCGGTGGAGGCTCCACATCAGAGGTGCTGCAGCTGACCACGTGACGCTACAGCAGCGGTATAAAGCTGAGCTTGCCTCGCTCTCCGGGCACTTACGAGGCGGCCAGGTGTTGGGATGCCGCCTAGAAGCAGGGCTGATTTGAACGAGAAGCGAAAGCTTCAGCGTGCCACAGAGACCGATGAAGAGCGGGATGAACGTCAACCATGGAAAGCCATGTATTACCAAGCCTAGCCATCAATATGCTTCTCATCGGACTAGGCTTAACCTTAGCTAAACCTCAGCCATTTTTTTCCCCGTTGCCTTCCCTCGCTCTCTGAAGGAAGCGCGCTTTTTCATTTTTCCTGTTATAACCACACTGATGTACTCTACCACGCTTTAGAGAGCAGCATAAATGAAAACACACAGTTTGGCGTGTGCAGATAGGTTTTTAGGAGATATTCCTTCAGTCTACTTCTTTTGCTGTCAAGTTCTCCCACCAGATGGTGCGACGACGCTAATGAAGGACGGAGGCGCTGTATGAAGGAGCACGCACATTTAAAATTTTGTTCATACTAATAAGACTCTTTCCACTGCCGCAATGCCATGTTCGATGTTCTCTCTGTTTCAAAAAAGCACAGTGGTTGGCTGGACTTTGTAGTTTTCCGTTCTTTTTCTACTGTTATCATTGACACGAATGAGATGTGCTCTGGAAAAGGAACAACAGTATTGCAGCCAGCTATATTCGATGGCGCACCCAACCGATAAACCTTAATCTTTATTTGGTGATAATGGTATAATGCTCCCACCAATCTTAAGAGAAGGCACGCTAAAGGAGCAAAAAAAAAGATGCTCCCCAGCAGTGGCAGTGCGAAGACTTCTCGTGTCGCGGGTAAGACTTTACAAGACGGCTTTCAAAACAAGTTCAAGCGTTTAATTCGTGTAATTTCTCTTTAAAATCATGGTGAAAACCGGAAATGTTTCGCATGCTTTATGAAATATGCAAGTAAACCCATTTTATGTCATTACAATGTTTGAGAAGAGAGGAAAACATTATATTCTACAATCTGTCTTTATGCTCCTTTACAGCCTATTCTTGTATATCACTCTCTTATCTGTAAACACTAAATGATTTGCCGTAAAAGTAACGCATGCGCACAACTCGCCGCATCAGCTAATATTCTCGCAACTGGCAGGTGTATTCTGTACTGAAATGCAGCAGAGAACATTTCGAACAGCGTTTGCTTACGCATAATATACAGAACAAATGGAATCTGAAAGCAATTGGTTTCAGACCCTTATTTTTCGAAACACATAAAAAATTCTTACGTTTGAAATTTATTTATTTATTTATTTAGAACATACTGCAGGCCTACAGTAGGCCCAAGCAGGAGGGGCGAATACATAATATATGACTGTTAGCCAAACAACTTTCGTCTAGTTTTCTGCACGTATACAAGGGTTACAATCATTCCAGCGCGCTTGTTACACTCCTCCAATAATCCGACTCTGTCTACTCGCTGGTTGTCTGGTACGCCCCGAGTCCTTTCGTAATCAATAAGGCCACGTGTACCTTTAGTGTCGTAACTTCTAGCATCTTGGGAAGTTCCCAAGTGGTCGAACGTAAAGGGAGGCGGCTTGCGTTCATAATTATCAAGATCTCATGTGACGTGGTGCCGTCTGCAATGTCCAGCACTGCGCAGCATCGGACCTCGCAAGACCATTTATCTTCATTGCTTCCTAGTTGTTTTTACTCTTTATTTTCTGCCTTCTTTTCCGTAACAATGTTTCATGTGCGATCTTTCAGATGGCTTAACTACAAGTGAAACCAGGAGGCTTATCATGTGAGATTGCGAAAACATCCAAGCTCGAGTTGTGTAACGTGGCTTTTGCGCGGTTCGAGGCATGAGTTACGGAAGATTTCGGGGAGCGGTGCGGTTTTTTTGGTATCAAGCATAATCCGCCTTGAGAATTTGTTCATTAAGCAAGTTGTGCCGTTTGCATCGTTTGCGTCATGTGCCATTCGCTTAAGAGAAAAGTATACAACAGCTGTATCTTACCCGTTTTCACCTTTGGGGCAGAAACGTGGAAGCTAACAAAGATCGTTCAGCTTAAGTTAAAGACAACGCAGCGAGCTATGGAAAGAAGAATGATAGGTGCAACGTAAAGAGATCCGCCGCGGGCGGAGTGGCGAGAGAACAAACGCGGGTTAAGGACATCCTGGTCGAAATGAAGAGGAAGAAATGGGCTTGTGAAGGGCATTTAATGCGAAGGCAAGGTAACCGGTGGTCCTTATGGGTAATGGAGGGGCTTCCAAGAGAAGACAAGCGTAGCAGGGGGCGCCTGAAAGTTAGGTGGGCGGATGACATTGAGAGGTTCGGGGGTATACGGTGGCCGCAACTGGCAACGGACCGGGTTAATTGGAGAGACATGGGAGTGGTCTTTGCCCTGCAGTGGGCGTAGGCAGGCTGATGATAATAATGATGATGATGCCATTCGCAAAACAAGTGCGTCTTTTCCAGAGTGCGAGAGGACTGACGGTTTTTTCTGGCAATAGTTCTGTGCAAAAGCGATGGTACTGTGCAGCGCAGCCGAAGCGGAGCATTCCGTAGGCGGAGGCCGTGGCAGGGCGCAGGTGACCGTAGCATGCAGTGCATTTATTATTGTAATCTTCCTTTGTCAAGATGAAGTTATGCACCAGCGGGTCGCGGCAGTAGGTGAGGAACACGCTTGCGAGGAGAATTACAGGTAGTGATACGAATGCGTAGCTCCTGCGTTGGTGTCGCGTAACCCAGCTCATCATCGATAGTAGGGCTTGTGCAAGAGATAGCAGAAAACCATCAAAAAAGAGTGCTCGATTGTATTGGTTCTGGTGTTCAGCGGTTGCCAAGTTCGGAAGCCTGTAGACGCGAGAGAGTAATATCATATTGCCACGTGTCATTGCAGTGTGTGTTCGTTCACGCTCAAGGCAGCAGGAAAGGGTCGTTATCACTTTTGTTCGTGGCGCGAGAAGCGACCAGACTAATCTCGATTGTTCGCAGCCATGAACAGTTTCGCCTACGTGTTTCCAGATTACCGTAGATGATCTTGACCTGTTATCTGGAAGTTTCCTTGCCTGCTTTAAATTGAGCGATGCCGCGAGCGGCGGGCATTCGTAGTTCGACGATTGACAAGTACGCTTGTTGCTTACGCCGCCACCGAGTGATTCAGTTATTTTGCGGGCGCAAGTCAGCCCAAATAAAGAGCTTCGTTTGCAAGTCTTTCTGGTGTCTTCCTGACCGCTGGACTGCCGTCACTACAACGTGACATCTGGTGGAGGTGCGGGGTAGCCTCCCATGTTTCTAACACCCCCTACAAGTCGTGACGCCAGCCCTTTGAGTCATCTACCGCAGGACGTGAGTCCAGTCCACCGCGCAAGCCGACGCCTGCAAGGGGACGAACCTGAGTTCGGGATTCTGCCGGACCCTACGCGGAAGCGAAAGCCAGCAGCAACATCTACCATGAGCTTGCCCCAGACGATGACTCCAATCATTCTTCAGCAGCCCCGGGTGCCACCAACCTTCGACGCTTCGCCTGGCACCGACCCCGAAGAATGGCTGGAGCAGTTCGACCGTGTGGCTATCTTCAACAACTGGGACGATGCCACGAAACTTAGAAACGTGTTCTTCGCCTTGGAGGGACCAGCAAAAGTCTGGTTTGAGAATGAGGAAGCTAACCTCACGATGAAAAACTGTAGCGCTCGAGACGAGGACACAACGAAGTCTCGCCCAAACATCCATCCTGATTAACCTCACGAACTGGGAAACCTTCAAGGAGCAGCTTCTAAAGACCTTCACGAACGTCGTGCGAAAGGAGAGAGCCCAGCAGCTGCTACAGTCTCGCATACAGCACCCAAACGAGACCGTTGCTGTTTACACTGAGGAAATGAAGCGTCTCTTCCGGCGTACCGACGCAAACATGAAGGAAGAAGAAAAAGTAAAGCTGCTCATGCGAGGAGTTAAAGAGCAGCTCTTTGCCGGCCTCGTCCGCAACCCACTGAAAACTGTCGCGGAATTTGTAGAAGAGGCATCCACGATGGAAAAAACTCTTGATGCCCGAGCCCGCCAGTATGCCCGCCAGCAGCGCGTTTTCTCAGCAAGCTGCCTGGACACCGCTAACAGCAATGACCTGCGGGAGGTTATACGTCAAGTTGTGCGAGAGGAGCTCCGACGATTGCTGCCAACGGGAACGTAGCCGCAACCTGCATCGCTCACTGACGTCATCCGGAACGAGGTTCAACAGGCCTTGGGTGTGACGCCGACACCCATGCAGCCTATGCAGCCCCCAGCCATGACTTACGCCGCAGCTGTGCGCCGTCCTGCACCTCGACGACGGGACCCAAGCCCCTACCACCCTCAGCCAGCTGCGTTGGACCGCCGCCCACTCGCCCCAACCCGCCCGTCCTACGAGCGACGCGCGCAGCCGAGGAAATGCGACGAGTGGAGAACTCCCGACCAGCGCCGCCCACTATGCTTCCACTGTGGCGAAGCCGGTCACGTCCTCCGGCACTGCCCATACAGAAGACTGGGCATCCGAGGGTTCTCTTACGACGCTCCACGACCCCGACCCGGCCAGCGACCAGCCGAAATCGAGGAGTTTTTGCGTCGGGAAGAATACTCATCGCCGAGCCGCCTATCACGTTCCCCGTCGCCATCGTCCCCGCGCTTTGTATCTCCTAGCCGAGGTTACGCCATGCGTGGACGCTCCCCCAGCCCCCGAAGGTTAAACTAAATAAAGCAGCCTCTGGAGGTGAGGTTGCTTCTAAGCGCATTGATAAAGATCCTCCATCGACGAGTACTCAAGACCATGCCTCAACTACGACGATAACACCGACGACGACAACACCGACGACGACAACACCGACGACGACGACACCGACGACGACGACGCGGCCAGACTTGAAGCTTTTACCGTTGCCCAGTGAAGTAACGTCGCAGTACGCCCACCGCAGCCTCACTACTCGACGAAGCCGAGATCGTACACCGAAGACAACGTGCAATGCGAAAACGCGAACAAGTGACCTTAAAGTTATGATCGACGATCACGCGGTTACTGCCTTGGTGGACACCGGAGCTGACTACTCCGTCATGAGTGGGCCACTCGCTGTCCGACTCAGGAAGGTAACAACAACTTGGGATGGGCCGCTGATCCGCACCGCAGGTGGTAACCTGATTACGCCGTCAGGACGCTGCACCGCGAGAGTTACTGTAAATGGGAGAACCTAAGCGACAACCTTCCTGATCCTACAGCAATGCTCGCGAGACGTGATTTTAGGAATGGACTTCCTGAATGAACATCGGGCGATCATCGACCTCCGATCCAAGTCGATCAAGCTTTCCACGGATAAAGCCATATCTGCAGCGACGACAGCGACTCATCGCGTTGCCTTAAACGTCCTTGACGAAGTACTGAGCGTGCCGCCCCGATCAAGTGTCTTCGCCTGCATAGGTACTGGAGACGTCGAAACTGCCGAAGGCGTCGTCGAGGGGAACACCCAGTTACTCCTTGATCGAGGACTGGGCGTCGCAAGGGGAGTCGCCCAAATCCGAAATGGCCAAGCCCAGGTGCTGCTAACCAACTTCACAGAAGAATACCGGCATCTAAACAAAGGTACGACGATCGCTTTCCTCGACGAGCTGGCAGACATCAGAGACATATTTTCCCTACCCGACCAACCCGTGGAACCATCTAACCAAGGCCATCAACCAACGTTTGATATCAACCCGGCATTACCACGGAGCAGACAAGAACAAATACGCAGTCTTCTTCAAAAGTACAGCGATTGCTTCTCATCAGCATCGAATGTGCGAAGAACCCGGCTTGCCAAGCACCGCATTGTCACAGACGAACACGCCCGACCACTGCGACAGAGCCCCTACCGCGTATCGCCGCTAGAACGCCAAGCTATTCGCAAGCAAGTTGAGGAAATGCTACGTGACGACGTAATCCAGCCATCAAGGAGCCCCTGGGCAGCACCAGTTGTCCTAGTGAAAAAGAAAGACGGCACCCTTCGCTTCTGCGTCGATTACCGCCGCCTGAACAGCATTACGAAGAAGGATGTCTACCCCCTCCCCCGCATCGACGACACACTGGATCGGCTATGCAACGCTAAGTACTTCTCATCGATGGACCTGAAGAGCGGCTACTGGCAAATTGAAGTCGACGGAAGAGATCGCGAGAAGACTGCGTTCATCACGCCAGACGGACTCTTCGAGTTCAAGGTGATGCCATTCGGCCTCTGCTCTGCACCAGCGACGTTCCAGCGAGTAATGGATACGGTGCTCGCAGGCTTGAAGTGGCAGATTTGCCTCGTCTACTTAGATGACGTTGTTGTCTTCTCCAAAAACTTTGAAGACCACCTCAGAAGGCTTCGGATAGTGCTGGAAACGATCAAGTCTTCAGGCCTGACACTGAAACCAGAGAAGTGCCACTTCGCCTACGAGGAGCTGCTGTTCCTTGGTCACGTCGTAAGCAAGGATGGAGTTCGCCCAGACCCCCAGAAGACGGCTGCGATCGCAGAGTTTCCACAGCCTAATGACAAGAAAGCTATATGCAGATTCCTTGGATCGTGCGCTTATTACCGGCGATTCGTCAAGAACTTTTCGCGCATCGCTGAACCTTTGACCCAACTTACCAAGGCTGACGTGCCTTTTAAATGGGAAAGGCCGCAAGAGGAAGCTTTCAACGAGCTGAAGCGCCGCTTACAGTCCCCTCCTGTGCTCGGGCACTTTGATGAAAACGCCGAAACCGAAGTTCATACCGATGCAAGCAGTGTGGGCTTAGGAGCGGTCCTCGTTCAGAAAAATGGCAGAGAGGAGAAAGTTATCGCGTACGCTAGCCGTTCACTGTCGAGAGCCGAAGCCAACTATTCGACGACAGAGAAAGAATGTCTCGCCATTATTTGGGCCACGTCGAAATTTCGCCCCTACCTATACGGACGACCATTCAAGGTTGTGAGCGATCACCATGCTCTCTGCCGGCTGGCCAATTTGAAAGATCCCTCCGGCCGCCTTGCTCGATGGAGCCTGCGTCTTCAAGAATTCGACATAACTGTAGTCTACAAATCTGGCCGCAAACATTCCGATGCAGACTGCCTATCGCGAGCCCCCGTAGACGCAGCACCGGAAGAAGAAGACGACGATGCTTTCCTAGGGCCGGTAAGCGCCAGCAGTTTCGCGCAGCAGCAGCGCTCGGATCCTGAGTTGCAAAGCCTAGTTGATTATTTGAAAGGCAAGACCGCATCGCCTCCCCGGGGGTTCAAGCGCCAACTGTCGTCCTTCGTCCTTCACAATAATGTCCTCTTGAAGAAGAACTTCGCGCCCAACAGGACAGTACATCTTCTTGTCGTGCCCAAGAATCTTAGGCAAGAAATTATGCAGGCTTGTCATGATGAGCCGACTGCAGGGCATCTCGGGATTGCTCGCACGTTGCACCGCATCCAGGAGAAGTACTATTGGCCGCGGCTAGCTACCGACGTTTCCCATTACGTGAAAACGTGCCGTGAGTGTCAGCGACGCAAAACGCCTCCGACTAGACCAGCCGGACTCCTCAACCCCATACCACCTGCAACTAAGCCCTTTCAGCAAATAGGAATGGACCTCCTCGGCCCCTTTCCGACTTCATCATCAGGTAACAAATGGATCATCGTGGCCACCGACTACATGACCCGATACGCCGAAGCAAAAGCGTTGACTAATGGTACCGCAACAGAAGTCGCAAAATTTTTTGTCGAGCAAATTCTCCTGCGACACGGCGCCCCCGAAGTGCTCATCACAGACAAAGGGACGGCATTTACAGCGGAGCTGACGCAAGCCATTTTAAACTACAGCCAGACAAGCCATCGGAGGACAACTGCCTATCATCCACAAACCAACGGACTCACAGAGCGTCTGAACAAGACCATCGCAGACATGCTCTCCATGTACATCGATGCCGAACACAAGACGTGGGACTCCATTCTGCCCTACGTGATCTTCGCGTACAATACTGCCGTCCAGGAGACAACCAGGTTTACCCCATTCCAGCTGGTATACGGCAGGAAGCCCACGACAACACTCGACGCAATGCTCCCGCACGTTTCTGACGAAGACAACCTCGACGTCGCCGCCTACCTTCATCGCGCCGAGGAAGCCCGAAGACTTGCGCGGCTTCGCATTCAAGACCAGCAACACACCGACGCCCGACGCTACAATCTGCGCCGACGAGACACGCATTAAAAGCCAGGTGATCGTGTTTGGATATGGACGCCAGTTCGCCGCCGTGGATTGAGTGAAAAGTTGCTGCGACGCTACTTTGGCCCGTACAAGGTTCTCCGTCGCATCGGTGACCTCGACTACGAAGTCATCCCCGACGGCACGACAGCATCTCAGCGACGCCGCACACGCCCGGAAGTCGTACATGTCGTACGCCTGGGGCGCGATTACGAGTTGCTCAAAATCGTCTCAATCGGAAAGTGTCTCAAAAAGTGTCTCATTTGCCCCGTTCCTATTGGTCGGTCGTGACCAGCGGCCATATTGGTTTTTTGCGTCACCGGCCGACGTCAGAAGTGCGCCAGAAGTGGTGACGTTGCTTGCCTAATTATGCGAGCCGATTGAGACGATTTTTTGAGACTAGAACGAGTGATCTCAAACCGCTCGAGACAGAAAATGGCGGTTGTTTACATGGCCGGTGGCCGCGCGAGCAGCGGTGTAAGAGGGTGCATGAAGACGGTTTTGACGTGCCGGACGAGTTGTTTCGACGTTTTGACATAGGAAGGAGCATAATGGCTGTGCGACGAACTCGGGCGTTGAACTTGGAGGTGTGCGGGTGAGTGCGCGGTCAGTGGAGCGGCAAGTGCCTGTGCGCGCCTTCGCCGCCGGTGGGTTTCAAGACACCGTAGGAAATGAAGTAAACGTCGGCGTAGCCCAACCGACTGTGCAAGTGTTTGCGGTGAGTTGCGGAGACCACTGTCAAAGTTAAGTCGCAGAAGGTGCGCGCTTTCCGGCGAGACCCCTCAAGACAAGGCGGCGGCGAAGGTGGACTTCCTTCGCATAAACTTTCGCCACCGCAGTATCCCCGGCGGCGTCATCCGAGCATCATCCGAACGGAACGGCACCACCAACACGAATATCAAGTGCTTAACCCGAAGCGGGCGGCATGAGTTGGTTACGAGGCGGAAGAGTGATTGTTGCCGCAGTGACCGGGCGTGCCGGCTCTTAATTCCCGCAGTGAGATTGCAAGCTCCCATCAGCTGCACCGGTCTGCTTCCGTATGTCGGCAGTTGCTGCAGTGTGATTATTCATGGTCGCCGGGTATTTTCTGAACAAAAATAAATATAATCACGCATCGCCCTTGGAGCACATTTGCCATCGATAGCAGCAAGGTGAGTTCACACTGGCGAGTCGCGGAGGTCGCGCGACAGGCTTAAATCGATTTATTACGCTCCCTCCCCGCTTTACATGTGCTTCGCAAACCGTAACTAATTGACCGAAATCGGTCGCCTAGAATACTAGCGCGACGATTGCAACTCGCCAGTGTGAACTTGCCTTGAAGCTGCCTTCGCCGGTTTTCGAGCCAAGCGCTCCTTCCAAATTGTTCTCGGCAGACTCGTAGCAATCACTGCCTTTAAACAGATTTTTCCGCGCACTTAAGACGTCTGCGCAGTACTTTGATTCTGCGTAATGTGTAAAAAAAGAGGACAGCCGTCGGATCAGCTGATTTTTTTTTCTGGCTGCCATGTTTACGATGGCTGAATATGTGCGTGGAGGGATAAGGCTGAATCGGTTGAATCAGGCGGCAGCTCACGCCGCCTAGCCGCCGCTACCGACGCTTTTCCAGCGTCAGCGCACCCTCGCGGCAGCAAAAGTGACTGAAGAGCAAACTTAATTGCAAAATTGAGGACGCTTCTTCTTTTGCTTCATGTCGTTCAGTTTGAAACGTAGTTTGTTAGCGAAATAAAACATTCTTCAAATTATTAACGGCGTGTTTACAGCAAAACTTTAGTATACGGTCCCTTATTGCGCAACTAAATGCTTCCTGGGTGGAACCCTACTATTAGACACCACAACCTCGCTGCTAATTGGTTGAGTCCGCGGTCAACAACTCGCGGTGTCGTCATTTTGACGTCAGAGTCTCAAAATTGAGACGATTTCTCGTAATAGCGCCCCTGAAGCCATATTATGAACGCTAAAGGACTGGAAGTTTTCATTGTCCGTGTTTATTTTCATTTTAAAGCATCGAGACGATGCTTCTTTGGAAGGGGGGTAATGCCACGTATCATTGCACTGTGTGTTCGTTCACGCTCAAGGCAGCAGGAAAGGGTCGTTATCACTTTTGTTCGTGGCGCGAGAAGCGACCAGACTAATTTCGATTGTTCGCAGCCATGCAAGGCTGCATCTAGGTTTTTCTAGATTACCGTAGATGATCTTGACCTGTTATCTGGAAGTTTCCTTGCCTGCTTTAAATTGAGCGATGCCGCGAGCGGCGGGCATTCGTAGTTCGACGATTGACAAGTACGCTTGTTGCTTACGCCGCCACCGAGTGATTCAGTTATTTTGCGGGCGCAAGTCAGCCCAAATAAAGAGCTTCGTTTGCAAGTCTTTCTGGTGTCTTCCTGACCGCTGGACTGCCGTCACTACAACGTGACAATATGAGTTGACGGGGACCACTTTCAGATCATCGCATATTATAGGAATAGCATGTGGCAAAATTTGCCCCTAATAACACTGATATTTCAGGCATCTTGTCTTGTAATTAACTGTTAAGATAGCTAAGCACATCGCTGACTTTGATGTGACCCGCGAGAATAAACAGGGTGGTCGACTCTGCTCGTGGAAATCCGTTAAACTGTGTCTGGGAAGCCAGCTCTGAGTAGGATGAATGTCTAGAATGAATAAACTCGCCTTGACCCGGAAGAATATAGACAGGCGTGAACTCTTGTATTAAGACGCCAACTTTTACAAGCAAGCATTTATGAACTAAGAGAGAAACTGCTCACTTCTGCGCTTCGATTAATAGTAATACCACGTAGCATCACAAAATGCTGTGGTGCTCAGTTAAATTGTTGACTAAGACATTTTCAATGTTTTCATAGCAGACTGCGCATGCATTTCCTCGGATTTATACCGATGAAATGCTTTTTGTTGTGACAGCCGTGCGAGTCGTTACGAGCGATAGGAACGGGATGTTCTCCTGCATGAGTGGTAAGGAATTCCTGTTTGTTTATTTTAATATCTACATTAAAGTCCCCACCCAGCCTGCCACCCTGGCAGGTGGCAGTTAATGGTTGATCGCGAGAGTTCGCTCACCGCTGTGATAACTTATCTGTGCGCCCTTTTGCAGATGGTGAACAATAATTTGGATTCGATATCATGAGCAGTCTCCGACTCTGAATAGCTATAGCGTTCTCAGGAAGACGTTTCAAATTCGCGCATTAATACTTTCTCAGCACCTCAGGAAATCAAAGCACCGAACGTAGATATATTAACAGGTTATGCTATAGATAGTATCTGGTGTGGAATGTGTCACCTGTATCCTATCGTCGCATCCACTTTTCTTTAAATTGTGTGTAGAGGGCTTTAGAAGATCGGGAAATGAAAATTATAACACCTGTCGGAATTGAGAAGAAATCTTCGAATTTGCTGTGTTTTATACCAAACTTATATGGTGCAACTTCATGAGATAAATAATAAGGTGTGTGAAAAATCAATTTTCCGCGAGCGCCAGGTAGAGCGAAGGGGTAGGGACCATTTGGCGGCGAGGCAAATCGACCTGCTTCGACTGACGCCGCCATGTTTCCCGACCGCATTCGGCGTAATGGCGCCTCGCTGTTTCACCGGTGATGAGATAACGCCGCAACCAAAGATAGAGATCCAAGAGGCCTTTGCGTTCAGGGCGTGTGCACTACTGTCATACTATTCTCCTACACTCCTAATCTAGAGCGTCACCGAAATCTAGAGCTCTCTACTCTGCGCGGATGTCTAAGGAAGCCCAACTCTATGTACACGCTTCCAGGGCAGAGTGAGGAACCTTCCTACAGCTTTTCTGAATTTTCGCAAACGCACACCTCCCAGTCTCGTCCCACTGGCTCAAATAATAACACACGAAATATTCTTAAACTGCCGATTAAGCAGGGTAGCATTCATATTTACGAGCCGAAACACTGAGCCCATCTGATATACGTCGCACTGTGATGCCGGCGCCAGCGCTCTTCGACTTGCTACAGAGGTTTCTGTATACAGTTTCCCTATGAAAGAAAACGCACTAACTCAAATAGCGAAGCGACTTGCTTTGTGCTCAAAGCTCTAGAGCCGTGCTTGGACTTGCCCAAGGGCGACCTATCGATATAAGTGGATGCGATGACAATCATTCCAGTTTTGAAGTTCAGTGTTCGGTTTATTCCAATACACTGTAGCGCAGCAAAAGACGAGGACACAAGAGACAAGAAACGAACAGCACGAGCGCCACGAGCACGAGCACGAGCGTTTCTCGTCTCTTGTGCCCTCGTCTTTTGCTGCGCTACAGTGTATTGGAGCTATGTACCAACAATCCGAAAAAGCCACGCTACTGAACTATATTTCAGTTTCTTCGCGATTGAGGTTTACGTATGTTGGCGGAAATTCCTAATGAAGAAATAAAGCCAATACGAAATATCGAATACACTATCTTCAGCAGCCTGAAGAGTGAAAGGACGAAGCATTAGAACATAAACGATGATTTGCCTTTTTTGCTTTTAATTGCCAAGGCTAACGACGACGGCAAATTACAGTCTCTAGTTTACTGCTTCACAAGCAGCATAAAATGCGATGGTGAAAAAACCAGGAGGGAAAAGCTTAGCCAAAAATCTTGAGCGCACCAGTAAATCGCCATCTTACAACAAATTGTTGCGGCCAGGAAAGTTTTTTCCTTCATAATTCAGGAATGGTATTTTCACTTTGAAACCAAAAAATTGTGGTAGAGAAAATAATCATATAAAATTTTTTCTCGTATTTTCTACATTTTAAAACATATTTTGTACTGTTTATCATACTGAATGTGGCAGTTTGTTTTTATATCGAATGACTATGAACGAGGTTCACGAGTAACCGCCTTTGGAGTCTCGATTTCAAACTTTTCGTTCCAAGCATGGCTTCGTATTGCTTTAGGGCAGTAAGGTACGGGACTAAGAGACTTAAAGCAAGGAGCCGCTTACGAAAAAGAGCCACTTGTCCTCTCATGCACTGCGATTTTTCTTTCGTGCGTTGTATACAAGAGAAAAGCCACAAAAAGATAGCGCATGTCGCATAACCTGCGAGTAAAGATGCCAGCAGTAGCATCTGCGCGTTTTCCGAGAGGTTCTATCTTTTAATCAAAATCTGCATGAAATATGAAACGTGAACGTTAATCTCCCGGACTCTAAACTCTTCTTAAAAGCAGATAACAACAAGTGAGGAAACATTTCTGCTGTTTGGTTTCTCACTCTCGGCTTTCTAACGGTTCAGTCTCCTCGACAGAATAGGTACATCTGGTGCTACTTATAAAGGTTAATCGAGGTTTCAATCGCTCGTCAGTGTGTTTTGAATTGTGGTGGAGCAGCGCAAAGGACGGGACACAAGAAACAAGGAAGGACGTACACAGGCGCTGGTGTACGCCTGTGTACGTCCTTCCTTGTTTCTTGTGTCCCGTCCTTTGCGCTGCTCCACCACGATGAAACACTACCAACTAGCCCAGCAACTTGCTCTTCTGCTTTAAATTGCGTTTTGCAGCACTAATGCATGCGGTACGTGACACTTCTTCGAGCATTTCTGCTTCAACCTCGCTGCTGTTCATGCATACCTGCCAATTTTTGCAACAATCGTTCATGATGACGTTGTGAGAGTTGCTGTGGACGAACAATCTCGTTATGAGCACGGTCCGCACCAGAGAATATGCAGCATCGTTTTCATTTTAGAAAGAGAAAAATAATATAACTTATAAGATCCGTCACAGTTTTAGAAAATGCTTCGACATTTACTGTAAAAAACGCTTACCATCTAAAATAAACAAGCCAGAGCAGTTATTGTGGACATCCGTGCCATTTCTTTTGCGTACTGTGTTCGTCCACTTGCGCCAAAAGAAATGTCTGTCGTGTATTTACAATCTAGAACAGAGAACATGCTTAATTCTGTGGCCCGACGAACAAAATCGACTCCAATCGCACTCGTCTTCAAATAATAGTTCAGAAGAAACAAGGCACCCATATGAAGTTACAATAGGTACGCGACGGAGCATACTATCAGACATGCTCCAAACACGATTCGGTCATTCTTTGCGCCAAAAACATAAAGCAAAAACGAACTTTTTTTTCGCTTTCTGTCATCACTGCTCTTGCAGTGTCCGTAGGAGATCGTGCGAAGAATAATTTCTTTGAGCCACGAAAAATGGGGATGTTCACATTAGCGTCTGCCTCCGGTTGTCTGGTCTGCGCGTTCAACCGTGAATGAATACTTGCGGAATAACGTCGAGAAAAATAGGTGTAAAAAAATGTTCTCGCATGTTTCATGTGATTCATTCCATTAGTTGCGTAAAGTTATGCTTTTTCGTTCAGCACTGATGTGATAAGAAGTTGCTCTGACAGAGAGTGGGATTTCGAAAGAATCACATTAAGCTTATATTCCAATCTACATGTCTACAGCACGCCTTCAAATAGCCGGAGTCGCATCGGAAGTCATACAACAGATTTTTATTTTCTGTTCTGGTCTGCAATTTTGTCTGTAAGGTATGTCTACGTATCAATAGCCTTCTCAAGAACTATATTAACGTTGCAACCAGCGGGGCTGCCAACTCATTATAAATTGCGATAAAGTTAAAAGTGGCCAGCAGCAGTGTGAAATTCATTCACGCTTGAGGCTACGCCGAAAAAGACAGGGTTAGTCTTTAATACGGACAGCATTTGGTGCCGACGTACGTTGGCAGAGGTGCTAGAGCACTGCACGGGCCTGAACTTGAGGCCCGAGCCCGGCCCGGGCCCGCGGCTTCAAGCCCGGGCCCGGCCCGGGCCCGCTAAATTATCGCTCTAGTGAGCCCGGCCCGGGAATCCCGGAGTGAAGCCCAGCCCGAGCCCGGCCCGGCCCGTTTCACACTAAAGGCCGACTCACACGACGGTCCGTTCGCCCGCGGCCCGCGCAATACGTGGTCATGCGTGAGCACTTTGAGGGGCGCGCTGTCGGCCGCCATCCATCGATCCATCCATCCAGCGCGCCTCTCAATGTGCTGACGCATTGAACACGTAGTGCGCGGGCCGCGGGCAAACGGACCGTTGTGTGAATCGGCCTTAACTGAGCAAGTAGACTGCTACTACACCGATAAGGAACTGGCCGACAAAGGTTCTGAAACCGCAGTTTGGCTTCAAGAAAGTTGGTTCTTTTTAACCCAGAAGGAAGTGATGAAGAGTAGTTCTCGCCAGGCCCGTCTTTTGGAGACTGATATCGTGTAGGTGGGCAAAGATAAACTCGGAAGTTTCGAGAGTCAAATAAAAAGGGCTGCATACACGCGTATTAGTCTACTCTGCGTTCCCCCATGATTGTAATCAGTTATATTCTGCCGCCTGCGAAGTATAAATATTAAATCTGCCTAGCAAGCAGTAGGATGACATTTTTTTTACTGAATGCCATCTCACAGGTTGAGCTCATAGCCGAACTGGTCACCTTTCAGCAGAAACGAAAAGCTAAAAGGCTTGAGTATTTCATGGTATGTGCTTGGAGACCATAAGCGTCCTAAACTAATTGTTCTTCCCCAATGCATTTCTAATAGTGTATAGGTGTGTTTTGGGAACGCGAATTATCAATGGCCAATTAAGGCCCGTTGAATTTTACTCTTACTGCACCGCGGCGTGGAAATAAGGAAATAAATAAGTCAATGAATAAAGCATAAGTCTTTTTCTCAGCGTGTACTATAACTGATAGCTCATCCGTGTCGCTGCTTCAATGCCACATTTCTGCACTTCACTCTACAATATTGAATGAAAAGTCGGACAGCAGCCGTTTCTGTACGGACCGAAGCCTGGCTCGGGCCCGCAGCTTTAAGCCCGAGCCCGGCCCAGGCCCGCAAATTCAGGCCCGGGCCCGGCCCAGGCCCGGCAAAATAAATCATGTCCCGGCCGGGCCTGGGCTTTCGGGCTGGCCCGAGCCCGTGCAGTGCACTAAGAGGTGCCTCTTCTGCATCTTATCTTGGACTTCCGTGAACCATCCCGTTTTTTTATAATATAATAATACGCTGTGCTATTTATGGTGTTTCCTTCACTGAGATTTCTATATTTGGCCCACTTAACAGCGATATATTGAAGCTATCCTGAGAGACGTGCTTTGAAGAATCATCTTTCTCTCGGAGACACTCAATGAGTGCCTCGGTAATTAGGGAGAAAATTGGCGTGGTAAATGCAATAGACTGTAGAGGCGGCGAGGTGAAGGGTATGGTAATTAGCATGTGCTCTTGAAGCACTGGTGAAACTTGTATTCAGAAGAAACCCCTTTCACCGGTTTGTGCCCAAACGGAAAAAGATGACGCTTCTTTCCTTTCAGTTTTTCACTCGCTCACATCTACTTCTGTGTTGCTTTACACCTGAATTTCTATTGAAAAACTCTTATGCATGAAATTTCTAAAGTGCCATAGCTGATGCTTCTGCCAATTAAGTCAGCAAAAATGCTTCTTCTGATTACCTTCCGCCCACAACCCTCTGAAGGTTGTTTGTTTTGTTGGTTTATGGGGTTTAACGTCCCAAAGCGACTCAGGCTATGAGAGACGCCGTAGTGGAGGGCTCCGGAAAATTCGACCACCTGCGGTTCTTTAACGTGCACTGACATCGCACAGTACACGGGCCTCTAGAATTTCTCCTCCGTAGGAATTGAACCGCCGCGGCCGGGACCGAACCCGCGTCTTTCGGGTCAGCAGTCGGTCGACTAGATGCGATAATGAGCTCCTCGAGGACACCTCTTGAGTGTTGAAGTATGAAAAGAATAGCCATTACTAAGGCTTAGCTCGGATCCGAAGAAAACAATAGAAATGTAAAACTACGGAAAGGTGACTGCTGCTGGTTTAATGACTTGCGTTGTGGTTGCGCAAATCTTTCCTTGCCGTCATTCCTCCCGGAGCAGCCGTATACACCATAGACACTTTTTAAATGCGAAAGAATATCTCGGCTGTGTTGGCGGGGCCCGTCACCAAAACTTATCCACAAAGCGTGTGCGCAGCAGTTGTGACGTTCTCAGGAGAGGTAGCATCAAACGAGTGGTTGTAATCTAAAAAGGATTATGTGAGGATGCTGCGCAAAAAATATTATTTCGATAGGATGATCAGGTACTTAATTAGAGCCAAAATATGGAAAAAAAGCGTCAAAATAGCGCGCATGTCGACAGAGCTGGGGACGGCGAAATAGTTGATAATTAGGCAAAAGAGAGAAAATATAGTTTGAAATGAGTTGGAAGGTATTTTATAAGTGAAAATTAATCGAACAAAAGGTTTTATATATATATAACATAATTAGTTAATCATCAGCAAGAACAATTGGACGGTTGAATAGGCTGGACGCGAATATAGTAAGGAGACGGGAAAGCAAACACGGCGCCAAATTTGAAAAACCAAAATGGTTGATTGAGATAAAAGATATTATAATAAGAGTAAATAAATTCATCTTTAATTAAAGCATAAGATTGTTATGGTAATTCAGTAAAATAATCAACAAGCCAAAAAAAATGAAAAAGAGAGGCAAAGAGAGAAGACGAGTCCCGAAGAGGCGTCAATGCTTTCTAATTGTCACAATGCGGGTCGCCGCAGTGATCTGTAAATTTATTGCTTTTAAGATGAAAGACCCATCCTGACTAGCCATATTTATATCCGTAATCTTGTTTTCTCATGCAAAAATGTTCAGCGACCGTTTTAGCAATTCAGAAGTAATGCGCGCCCACTATCACCTCTTAAGGTCGTTGTGCAAATATTGTGGTTTCTCTGAACATGAATGACAAAGCACTGCGTCATGGAGTGATTGCTAACTTTCATTTCTTGGTAAATTCAAAGTCATCGTCCTACGCAACCTGCGAAATTATCGCAGGCGTTAAGCAATGCGTGAGTTTCTTTGTGCGCTTGCGCAACGTTCGTACACAGGCAGTTTTATTTGGATTTCCTCGTAAACAGGAGGAATCAAAGAGAACTGCCTGTTTCCAGAACCGCCCAACATTTCTGTGCGCTTGAGTTATGGCCTCAATTATCCTAGTTAGTGATGCGTGAAGAACTGGCTCCTACCAGCAAGATAAACGTAAGGATGACCGGTCACATCTCTCGCATCTTCCTTCTGTTCGTTTTTCCTCCGTTGTTAAAGATGCACCAGTGCTACTTTGCATGCCCCAGCTCGACAGATGTAATCATTTTTCCTCGCATGTTTCTCGCGCTTAGAGTAGCTGCATTGCTTGTGACTGAATGGCAGTCTTCTGGAAGACAGAAACTGTCGACAACAGATAAGTTTAGTAAGTAAGGTTATGCCATTCTTTATTGTTCCTTTATTTCTGTTGTTTCAAACTTGCGTCTATGTTTTTGTTCTGATAATCGTCCACTTGAGGTAGATACGCGGGTAAGGCTTAATCATTCAGTGTGCAATACATTCCCTTTTAGCATAAGTTAGGAATTCGTCATTTAGGAAGTTCAGCTGGTTGTTTTCTCCCCACTGCCTTAGACCTGAGCGTTATTATTCTAATTAATAATATCTTGGCTTCTATATCTGATCCTTAAGCGCAATTGATTATATTATAAAATGGGAAAGAGATGCGGCGCGTACCATTTTCAAAAATGTGCTGGGTGGCAATATTTTTCCCTATCTCTTTGTAAATTCGCCTAAATTTTAAAGCTGTCATATTCAACAATTCTGTACAAATACAATTTTTATCGGGAAAGATTTATATGTTTTAACATTTCACTATAGCAGTCGATGTATCCGCAGATGTGCAGTCAGCAGACTTGCATTTTGTTCCTATTAACGTTTTCACCACAATCAGTTACGTTGGTGCACCCGAAAGGTTGGAGGCCGGCACGATGAAGGAAGTGATTGATTTTACTAGGCGGAGTGTTTGAATGTAAAGATGGCGAGCACAAGAGAGGCGCGTGCCGCTGCCACGAGAGGCGAGCTCCATTCGGCAGAACTTCGGCGTCGTCGTCATCGGCGGCTGGTGCGGCTCCTACCGCGTGAGGCCGCTGCTACAGCTACAGTAGCCCCCCCGCTAGTGAAGGATTCCGGTAAAGCTGGGAGCCGGAGCGACACCTTCCGCCGGTGTCAGTGGTGACATCACCGCTGCTACTGCTACAACGTTCCCCTTTGGTTTCCTAAGACAGTCTGAATTGCTCGATACGAGCGATGAAACCACAAAAGAAAGATTTTGCTATGCATCGGAAGAATCGACTATTACCTTCAATATTTCTATCAGAGTGCCTTTGAATATTCCAATATTCGAAATTTTTCTCGAATAATGTTGGACATGATTTCTGAGGCTCACAAGAGCCAAGCTATTATTTATGCTCATTCCAGTGTTGTAGGGTTTCACTGACCTCATTACTGAGACTTTGGGCTTTCACGCAAGCCTTTTTCAGTTTTCATAATATAGGCAGGCTAAAATGCTCATGCCTTCAAAATTTTGCAAGTGTGAACGTCACGCGTGTAACCACGTGCACTGCATTTTTTTTGCGTAGCCACTCTTCTTTACGAGCACTTCATGCATTCGTATAGTTGCAGAACTTAACACTTTGAAAAAAAAAAAAAAACCTTCGTGTCTAAGACGAAATTACTGGGCGCTGAAGTTGATATTGTTCTTTCCTATTTCTTCCACCGAAATAGCAGAAATGATCTCCAGAACCAGACGTAGAAATTTATAGCGTTGAGTTGGAACTGGCAGCAAACTCTGTAAACAGCCCAGAGGGCATCACGTAATAAGATTACATCAGCCGAAATCCTCGAGAGATATCGGATGAAGTCATGGAGAGGGCTTGCACTCCAATGTTTTCTCCCAATTTTCTTCCGCTTCCTGAAGATAAAATGTTTCCATTGGAGAACACTCGGGATCCTTCCTGGAAATGTTGGCTGTGATTTTTTTCGCCATGCAACCAGCTTGCAGCCTTAACGTGTTTTTGCTTTCAGTACATCTGCACATTTCATATTCATGCGACATAATTTTTGGAAGGTCTTGAATACACCCATGCGTACCAGCGTTCATATTTTTTTTGCTGCACGGAGTTCACCGCATAAAATTGTGCTTTGTGAGCATGTGTCACAGAGCATTCCAGAACTGAATACAGATTTAAATAAGAAACAGTGATGTGTTTTCTGCCATTATCGTAATTTTAAAATCCAGCCTTTCAAACTGCATACGCTCATCGAGTATATTTTTGAAATCGCAAAGCTTAAAGGAAAATAAATTAGATCTTCGCGCAAGTGTGTGAAAAAAAGTCAAGTTTGCTTTCCTGGGCTCTCATCTTTTTAATAGACACATGACGCAATAAGCTGAGCACATGCGGTGAAATTATAGGCTGACATAGTTTTAATACCATTTCCTGTATGATTAGCATGCATTATGTGCATGTTTAGCACTGTGTTAAGCTTGCTGCCACAAAAACTGGAGGACCAGTGCTAATAGCTCTTCTAAACGTGTCGAAAAAAAATTTGCCCTTTGTAAGTGTGCATAAGACACAAGGAGCTTGTGGTGATAAAAACTGTAATACACAAGACTCAACTCCGTTGCTCCCAGTTTTTATACACCCCATTTCCGTGCTAGCAAGAAAAAGAGAAGCATCACTTATGCAAAAGACGGGAACGTTGCTCCCTTCCGCATTCTCAGCAGTGTTCGCCGTCTTTGAACAAGCACGTGTATTGCAATATTTCATGAAAACGCAAAATGTAATATCAGTGGTCGAGTCTGAACAGGCGCTCATATCTACGCAACGTGCCAGCCTTCCCATTACCGAATATTCCTGCGTCGCCATCACTGCAATAAAAGTAGTCTTTCTGCGATCCTTCGTAACGACGCCTTTTCGGAATTGTCACAATTTTCGCACGCGAACAGCAGCAAGGACGTCCCATATCTTCGCAATGATATACGACGGCCACAAACAGCGATGCAGATCCACTTGTCAAGGAAGAGGCCATTTGCTTGCAGAGAGCGCGCGCCTATATTTGAACTATTTATGAAAACAAGCTCATTTCTCGCTCATGTGCTCCGTATTGTTGTTTATAATTTAATTTTTTAGCACATATATCGGTTCTTTAACTATATGTCATGAGGTCCACGCTTTTTTCGCTCTTAAGTGCTTGAAGTGCTAAATGAATGAGTATATAGATATCGAGATCGTCAAATGTGATCCTGGATGGCTCACAGTGTCTTCAAAATAAATTGTCAGCCGGCACAGACCTTATAATTACCACACATTGAGTGCATTTGCCGGTCCGCCATTCTGCCCCGTTATAAAGTGTGTTTCCAGCAGAAGCGGCGCTCAAAAGAGCGAAATTGCTGGCAGTGGAAAAGTTCAAATAGAATTTGCGAAACAGAAGAACGCGACAAGCAGCTTAGCGCGACGCCACTTCCGTCACCGGTTCAGAATCTTGACTCTAGTCATTGCCCGTTCATGGCGTTTAATAACACCCGTGTCGTATCGTCATTCAGAGACCACCGTCGCGCGTACAAAACACAGTGTACAGGTTGGCACACACTCCATACTAATTCTTCTGTCAGCCGAGACAGCTAACAACCGAAGTTTGCTTTCACCAAGCGAGACTTTTCTTTTTGTGTGAGCTGAATTCGGACGACACGTGAAGGCTGCGATTAAGAATTCCCTGCCGGACCCTATAATAAATTCCTCTCCGCGTAGACTTCTTCCCGTTTGTGATAAACTGTTTTCAGACAGGACTGCTAAGGAGTCTGTGCTGCGAAATTAGAGGGGATCTCCTATAGCTCGCCGATTCACATGAAACTTTTTTTTCTTCTAACGTCAGAACAACCAGCGCAATTAGAAATGAGTTTCTAAGGAACTTACTTGGGATACAATTTGGCTCTTAATATTTAGTCTCTTTATCAGTTATCAGTGTTTCTTTTATTAAGGCTATAGTGCGTTTTCTAAAAAAGGATACCTGAGCTCTCCCTTCGATCGGAGTCAGTTTGCCAAGTCCACAGCAGAAACGCTTCGCGATGGCGACAGAAATTCGACCCCTGAACTCAAAAAGTATGAGAACAGCACTGAAGGCTCGAATTCTATTCAGTTAGGCAGCATTAGTTTTGGTATATCGACCTGGTAAAACGTCACCGGAGGGGTAGTCATCGGCGTTAGTCAGCAGCTGAGATGTTCAATAAGATAACGCGTCTCGGAGGTCACCTAATGAGATTAAATCAGCCTGTGGTTACCATTCCGGCCTAGGCTGCAATAACCCGCAGGGAATGATACGCCTCGCCAACTCATCGGGTGAGACGAAATGCTAAAGCAGCACGAGAATGGAAGTAGCACGCGAGGCAATATGTAGAGCGCGCTAACACGAAAAAATGACCTGGGCATGATTACGCTTCAGAAAGCGGAAACATGCACGAAAGAAAAAGCCTTTCCGGCTGTGTCTTGAAGAACTGTTTTCCAGTTTCGATCGAAGTGAAGCGACACGTAAGCTAAGTTCTTTATTCTCATTAACTTTTTGTTTCCAGTCTTCCTTTCACTGACATAGAGGTTTTCCTCAGGTACCAAGCTACTCCAGCCATCCGCTCGTAAACAGCTTTTGTCAGCCTCAAATTGTTTTTTATTTTTTTGCGCAAGCTGCTTTGTTTGTTCCCGTGTTAGAATATTTTTTTTTATGCACATCTCAGCTATCTACTAAATATATAGTGCCTAATCTGTATACAAGTTTTCGGCGTATGCTGCTAACATTAACATACTAATGCACCCTCCTAGCATAGATGTACAACCCGTCCTAAAGAAGCTCGACTGATGCATGCATAGAATTAAGGAGAACCCCCTGAAACATTTCCTTAAGTTTTGGCATGCAGCACACGGTAATACGTGTTTTAAACGACAAAAGGTTTAGCTTAGCGGCCTAATAACGAGATGCTATGTAAGCATTTTTCTCGACTATACGTGCATATCATAAAATATCTAAGTCTTTTTGTTTTGGATACGGACAATGTAGAAAACGTTTTTTTACAGTCTAAATTTACAGGCTATCACCGGAGCCGAATTTACACCAGAAACTGCAGCAAAAAATAAACGGCAGGCAGAAATTACAACGCCTTTATTTTGCGGTTATAAACGAAAACCAGATAGAAGCAAGAGAGCAGGCTGGCGAGTAAGCAGAAAAGTTCTATTCTTGAATAAAAGAAAACTTGAGGGATGTTTGCAAGCGTAATAGTTATCATTCTTTACTATTAGTAACCGTTACACACATGGTGCGTACGCATCTTGTATAGTAAAGGGGAAATGACTTTGACGCTGTTTTATTCTATCCTTGCCAAATGAGTGGCCATACGGAAAAGATCATGAAAAAGCGGAAAATGCTCTCAGGACGATAATAATAACCAGTAATAAGTAGTGGGTTGTTACTGCGCATCAGCCCTAGATGATGTCTGCCACTGGCTCAGAAAGTTTTGTTATTACGTTTTAACATAACATACATATTAAACATGTTTTATTCTTTATTTGAGTTTATTTTCTTATTTTTAATATTAATCATGCTACTTTAGTTTAAATCAAGATCTATTGTGTGTTCGAAATTTTATTTAGGTCATAAGTCCTACTTACTCCATTAAGCGAAAATGTGCATGTGTCTGTGTGTGTAGTGTGGGGTTCTAATGGGGGAGGGGGGTAGATAAATACATTTTCCCCGCTTAACCGCGGCTGAGGCAATTTAATAACGCCGGACCCCACCCCATGATCGCGAGCGCTACCGAGCGCACGCCGACCACTTCAGGCCTTGCTCTGAGGGGGAACAAAGGAACGACATTCTGGCTGACACAAACAAGGCATTTATTGTTACAACAACAATAGCACCAGCGACCAACAAAATGGGCTAAAGAATCGAGGCCACCCGACTCATCAGGAAGGTTATGAGCGAATGTTCGCCCATGCTGAGGCAACGGATACTCGGTGGCAGGACGGGGCGAGATGCCGGAAAACATATCTCCCCTCGAGGCTTCGCCCTGCCGACGAAGGGCGGAGAGTCATGCCGACACGTCCGTACACGACGAGATCCCCAGCCGAAGAGAACTGTCCTCCACAGCCCGCGCGCGCAGCACTCACCCCATTCGTGGCGCTCCAGTCGCTGCGACGCCGGCACCCTCCCTAGTGAGTTAAGGTAACTAACCAAGCTACGGAGGGTGCATCGCGGGGAAGCCAACCACAGGGCACGAGAGGAGCAAGGTTGCCAAGGTACTGACACTCGATAAAACCTGTAACTGATGGCGTCCACATGCAATCTGGCCGGTGGCGGATAAATTAATAATTGGTCGCGCGAGGTTTCTCGAGAAGAGCGAAATGATGCGCAGAAACTCTTTTGGTAGCAGCGCCTGCTGTCCAAGGACGGTGGTGACACTCTATCGTACTAATAAAGATAATGTTCACATGAAAACTCGTAAGTTGCGGTTAAATTCAAGATTGGCGGCGCGAGGTTGCTCGATAAGAGCAACCTGGATAGCACAAATTCGACTGGTGAAGCTCATGCCATCCTAGGGCAGTGGAGCATCGCTTATCCGCTGCACCACTGCGCCAGGGGTGGTATGATGACTTCAAGAGATCTATTCATTTTTAAGATCAATTCTGCATATATGAGCATTAACGCATTAGCTATCGTGTCAACAATTAGGCGGAGCGTGGGCCTCGTTACGGCAACGACTTCCTTCATGAAGTTAGCGTGCGGATCAGGAGAGGTGGGGCTGCGTAGCGGCGGCGGATACGTAGAGCCATGCAGACAAAGAATCTTTCAGCTGCGTGGCATCGGGTTACTTCACGGCGCAGGGCATATCACGGCGACTGCGTTCACAAAGTGAGCAGGCGGGCTTAAGCCTTCTCACACGTCAGCAGTGCTAAGGGTCTGTAGCTATTGTTTTTTGCTTTTCTCTCCAACTGTTTTTCTAATATCTTGGTTTCCTCTCTGCAATCTTACAACGTCGATATGATGCCAAATTCATTACCAGTCTTATCTGATTCCTGAATCGTTGTTTATGTTCCGTTTGAGCAATGTAATGGCGAATGTTCATTCTGCTTGTGTTTGCATCAAAGGCTGGTGAATCCCCAGCATTCAGTATCTGCCCTTCCATCAGAGGCAACAACAACAACAACAATCTACAAAGAAGCCAGTATCATCTGTCCTAGTAATTAAAAGGCTAACAACTCACTCGACACTGATTGCGGGTTCGTTCATGAAAAGATTTTTTTGGGGTCTCGCAACCAGTTACCTTAGGGAAGCATAGCAGTGCCATGGAGGATAGGCATTGGCTGGACCTCAGTATGTCCACTGTGTTCCAATAAAAGTCCCAGTTATTCTGCGATAGTTCTGGTTCTGTTGCACTCACCCAATGCGTCGGGATAGAAAAAATGAATTTAAAGCTAAGTAACGAAATGTTTTGTGCCCGTTGAATAGTTCTGCATTTAAACATCTCCCGGCTTTGAAAAAGTGACGTTGAGATAAATTTCGGAGAGTGAAAAAACGCGATTCAATATTAACAATTTTCAACTCCGGGCATTTTTCGTTGAGTGCACAAAAACTGGTCTCGAAGCATTTTCAGTGTTAGTATCGTAAACTATTCTAGCGACAATAGAACATAGTAACAGATCATAATAAAGGATGTAATGCAAACAGAAAGTTATTCGTTCTCCTACTGTGCGTTTGGGAAGCCTTAATGTGCTTTTGTTTTAGAACAAGCTTCGAATCACTCGTTTCATTGCATGTGTCGATTACAGGCAGACTTGCTTATCCTTTCTGTTTCAAAAGCGCTTTAATATGGCTCTGAGAGGTTCTTCAGTAACCAGAGCATAACTTTACGTATGATGTGTGAACGGTAGAGCTTAAACATACTTCCCTGATCTGCAACAAACATAAGGCGCCCTGAGAAACAGAAAGATTTTAGAGTATGATGCTGGCTAGTCTATTTCGAATAGTTGCATGCCAACACCCTGCATAGCTCAAAAAAATAATCCGTGGGCCTCTATTTTCTCAAAATGCAGTTGTCTTTATCACATGCAACAAGAGCATTAATTCTTCGCTCGATGCGTGATGATGAGAACAGCCGAGGGCGTTACTTTATGCTGGATCAGCGTACAAATCTATATCGAATCAAATTTTATGGGAGCTTACACTTAAGGTATCTTTTCAGTCTTGCTTCTTTCAATCGGTGAATGAAATATAGTATATACTAGTATATACTACTAGTATATACTATTGTATATATTAGCGGCTGTACTAGTATATAATATATAACTAGTATATATTAGCGATTGTAGCTCATTTTCCGAGAGTCCGAAATGTCACATTGCTATGTCTTTTTTTATATTTGGTTGAGACATATTTTTTTATTACAGTCCTAAAAACGTTTTGAAAACAAAATTCGAAGTGTTCGAAATGGTTGTCTAAGAGATGTATGCTGAGTGTGCAGTACCCGCTCACGCGCACTTATTTTTTGACAGACATTTGCGCGTGTTCGGAGCGAAGTTGATTACTTTTTATATTTCTTGAAAAGCGAACAAAGCTCTCCCTTGTCCTTTCTTGCTATTGCTCCCCTCTATACTTACCGTCGCTATGCTCTCCCTTTCCTATTCACCTCCGCGGGCTTCTGCTCGGGTGCCTGAGATATTGGATAGCAATTGGCGCGGCCGACAGCATACATTTCGTTTACCACCACCACCACCATTATATGTGCTGCCACTCATGGATGTTTCTTGCTGACTATTCTGTATTAATATTCATTCTGAGTCCTCTGGGTGAATCATAACCGTTCGGGCCACATCCTTCTCTCAATTCCAGCTCTGATATGATGATCGGGCTTGTTTAGAAAAATATAGCAAATGATCATTCTCATGCGTTTTCAACCTTCTTCGGAGTATTTACGGGTACGGTTCTTATGTGCCGCTCCCATATATGAGCTTGGTATTGCATTCTGCCTTTAAGACGGAACCTAAGAGGGCTGTTCTGGTGAGTGGTGTAGCCGTGGCGCCACGAAAAAGCAAGCTTTCTTGCTTTCTTCTATTTATTTAGTTTATATCCTGAAAATTGATTGTGAACTAGACTGTGGATTAGTATCATACAAAAGAGAGGTACCAGAGTGGTGACACGAAAATAACACGCTTTCTTACTTTCTTCTATTTTTTTAGTTTATATTCTGAAAATTTATTGTGTACTAGAGTGTGGATAAGTATTAAGCAAAAGAGAAGTTTAAAATGTTTTGAAGAATGGAAACCAGCTTTTGAGCTTAGAAAGCATCAGGTTTTGAGTTTGGGTGGAAACCTGTTCAGGCGATCAAAGCTCTAACCTAACCTAACCTAACCTAACCAAACCTAACCTAACCTAACCTAATCTAACCTAACCTAACCTAACCTAACCTAACCTAACCTAACCCAACCCAACCCAACCCAACCCAACCCAACCCAACCCGACCCGACCCGACCCGACCCAGCCCAGCCCAGCACGGCCCGGCCCGGCCCGGCCCGGCCCAGCCCAGCCCAGCCCAGCCCAGCCCAGCCCAGCCCAACCCAGCCCAACCCAACCCAAATCCAACCCAACCCAACCCAACCCAACCCAACCCAGCCCAGCCCAGCCCAGCCGAGCCCAGCCCAGCCCAACCCAGCCCAGCCCAGCCCAGCCCAGCCCAACCCAACCCAACCCAACCCAACCTAACCTAACCTAACCAACCCTAACCTATCCTAACCTACCCTAACCTAACCTAACCTAACCTCTAACCTAACCTCTAACCTAACCTCTAACCTAACCTCTAACCTAACCTCTAACCTAACCTCTAACCTAACCTAACCTAACCTAACCTACAGGTCACCGAAAAAGGCTCAATGTCCAGTTTGGAGGAGCTTGCAGGCGAAGCAACCTTTTCAGTGCACATAACTCCTCAAAATATCTAAAATAGCTTTCTGCTCTTGGTGGTCGTATTTCGATGGAGGCGAAATTATAGAGGCCCATCTACACTGCGATGTCTGTGCACGTCAATTATAGTATAGGATAGAATAACCTTTATTTGCAAGATATTACGGTCAACAGAGGTTGGCGCCCCTATTCAAGCGCACCGCTAAGCTTGACTGCTCGCTGGGCATGGATGACCAGTTCTCTCCGGAAAACCGGGTTGTCGCTGAAGAGCAAACTCTCCCACTGTTCTGCACTTGGTCATTGTATTCTATGGAAAGCCTCGTTACCTTTTGCATCCCCACGTGATATGATATAGGGTGGGTTTGGCCCCACACGATATTGCTTAGTATATGTAGTTCGGAAAGGTTCCCGTTTGCTGTTGGCGCCAGTATACTACTTCTTGTTGATTGAAAAGGTTTTGGGGGGGAGGATACTTTGCCCTCATTCCTCTGTAATAATTCAATATCTCCGAATACTCCGTGACTACCCTCGAGAACTCCTAAGGGGCCGCGTGTTGAAGCGCTCGGTTCGTGTGCTGGCGAGCTACTTCGTCGGCCCTCTGTTTGCCCTCGATTCCAGTTTGTCCCGGTATACAGAAAATAGGGTGTCTGACTGGTTGTTTGGGAAAGTGTGCGCTAAGGAGAATGCGAGGTGCTTTAAGACTGAATAAGATTAAGAGTGAGAGGAAGTGAGAAAGGAAAGATGAAGAAAAAGTGGAGGGCGATGGGTGACGTTGTGGTTTGGTCGGAAGAGAAGACTGCAGGAAGTGGTGGTTTCGAACTCCACCGCCGGACAGGCATATGTACAAGCGTCCCCCGGCTCGGCGTCCAGGCTCTTTCTTAGCTCTCATACTATAGCTAACGCTCAATCACCCGCGTTACACGCTCGTAACCATCCTGTGATTTTTAACGACAGACTTTTAAGTGCTCCGCGTCACAGAAAATCGGTGTCGTCGATGGCGTCATTGGCTGGGGGATAAATATCCAGGCAAAATCTCCAGAGGGGCGAACTATGGGACAGGTGGGCCAGTTTGGTTACCTGATCTGGAAACATCACAAAACGGATTTGCAGCAAGCTGCGAACCATGGCAGGTGGCAGTTCAATCTTTGGCCACGAGAGGTTACTGGAGAAGAGCAACCTGGGTCTCGCAGCCTCACTAGCGACAGCACCTGCCATCCGAGAGGAGTTGCGCATCACCTAACCTCTGCATCACCGAGCCAGTAGTGGCGCGAAAACAATCCGGGATTTAAGATTAGAAAGTAGAGAATTGGCAATTCCGCATATACGCGCACACCCATTAAGGTTATCGCACATACCCTTAGAGCAGAGCTTAACTGACCACTTCAGCTCTTTTCCTTTTCCCAAGCAATGCCAATCACATCTTTATGCTAATGAGCTGGACAGTCACTAGCAAAATAAACAAATGTTACAAGCTGTGTTCCCAGCAGAACAGAGTCTGATAAACATATTCCCAGCAGTCGCTATCATGATGCATAGTCAGCCATTCAAACCAAGAGGCAGAATGAAAATAATGCTCAACCCTGTAGATGCGTCTCACCCAGAAGGATGGCCGATTTTATATTTTTTGAGCATCCTTGTTAAGGCATTCATTTTGTTACCAGCCAGCAAAACCGGTATGAAGGAAAGATGACAAACGGCCAAAACACTATGGAAACGAATATGCTAGATACTGCAAGGGGCCAGTCTTCAGGGTCATTCTCTCGCAGTTACTTTTAACAATAAGAAGAAAAAAAGATTAGTCAGGAGATTACAGTAGCAGTGAGGATCCCACTTAGCAACAAGATATTTTTCTAATTAGAGGTAGCTTGTGACCACTCTTGGTATCTCCAATTCGCGTTGCCTGTCGATATTGTGCATCCACGATAGCACTTAAGCTGGCCGACAGATCCTCACCCCCAAGCCGTACTTGCAGTCCTCAAGATATTGGAAGCACTCAAATGCGCTCAAATAGGATGCATACTACGATGGAGAGCAAACACGATATTATATTCCCGCATCCCAGTAGTGCCGCGGGGATGACATGGCGGAGAGTTGCAATCACATTTTCTGCACTCGCTTAACGCCGTGAACCGTTATACCCGCCAGACTTCATCAGAATGATAAAGTCGTGTGAAAAACAAATGCTTATAACATAAAAGAAGCAAACATCAGTTCACCTATTCTGATATATTGTTACTGGCGTAAACAAGATTTATTTTCTAAATTTGCCCTCCTGTTGCAGTCACTTCGTTATGACAACCACAAGCAGATTTATTTTCATTGTAGAGGAGCAAGCACTAGAAGAAACGTTCAACTTTATGCCGTCTCTTCGCGCACAGATAGCGGCTTATTAATATAGTAAGTGCCACTTCCTCCCACACGGGGCCAAAGCAGAAGCGATCGCAGTAGCAGCCCCTTCAGCATTAGTGCTCTCAAACGATTAGTAATTGACAGCAGTGTGATTTCTGGAATTTTCTGCAAAAAAAGACCGCCATATTTTGGCATTCGAGATAGAAACAGTGGGATATTTGCAATTCCGGGTGTCCCTAATCTTTTAATATATTGAACGAGTTCCACACGTGTTGGAGACGCTTTCCGGCCTCTGTGTGGTCCTGATGCCCATTTACTAGATAGATTTTGCGGAGAATAACCTATGATGCTGGCAAATATTGCTGTTTGTCCATTTCAGAGGAAGAATGTCCGAGAAGCTTTATTGTCTACTGTATAGTGCGCAAAGCCCTATGAACATTTGTTCCAGAAATGCAATGTCAGACACGACAGATCTGAAATTTATCGTCAACGCTCTTTGGAGCGTCACGTCTCAATGCGAAAAGGAGCGTTTTTGCGTAAAATTCACCGAGCGCCTCAAAATAAAACGTTTAGCTTTCGTGCGGCGGTTTTTATGTTTTTTGGGTGTCTTTTTATTGTGCACCAGTTCTAGACTTCCATCGCCTTCCACAAACACACTGAAGCATTAGTCATAAAGTAGCACTCTCTGCTTTGTCAACAAATGAATCAGCCAATCAATCATAGATGTGAAACACAGCAAGATTCTGCGGTGCAGACTTAACAGAGCCAAATGTAGGTCAAATATGTGCAAATAATAGTTTTGATTGGACAAGTTGATTTATAATCTAATTAGGTTCGTACTTTCAGGAAGAAGGCAGCACACAACGCAGAAGCACATACATGTACAGATCGCATGCTTGGCAAAGGATGGTGGCCATCAAATTAACACAAGTGATTGCCTGATCGAAAATCCTCGAAGCAGAGAGAACACAGCCCAATGTTGGAGAAATATGTTCAATTAATCCTTTTGTTTGGGCGAGTTGGTTCATTACTAATGAGGCATGTGCTTGCGCGAAGAAGACAAACATCGTTTTGTCCTGTCTTGTTAGCGCAAATGCGTACCTTGTTAGAAATGAACCAAGTCGCCCAAACAAAAGGATTAATTGAACATATTTCTCCAACATTGGGCTCTGTTCTGTTTGCACCTAGGATTCGTGCCATGGCAATCACGTGCGTCAGTTTCAACGGCAGTAGACAGCTGCATTGAAAATAGCATCTGGTTGTCCCTGATACTTTCTTCTGTTGCCCTCTGGAAGCATTTAACATGGTTTTTCAAAATCTTCCTTGATATGAAGTTTATAACAGCAATTGTTTTGCTTTGGCATAAGCAATAATATGACATTATTCCTATGTTGACATACACAAAAAGCAGGCGTATTGTAGGAACGTACGTTTCGTGTGATTGTGTAGTGCAAATCATCCGCAGAAAACTCCTGAAGAGCTTATATTTATTGAGGGACTCCCTGTCCTAAAAAGCGGCCATGATGGCTAAATGTTTATGGGCCTTGGCTGATGACCCAAAAGGCTGATGACCCAATGACACCGCCGAGACCTAGATGAAACCCGCGGTTTCATCTAGGTCTCGGCGGTGTCATTTAGATGGAGGCGAAATCTTAGAGGTCCGTTTACATTGCGATGCCTGTGCATGTTAAGAATCCCAGGTAGTCGAAATTTTCCGGAGGCCTCCTCTACGGCGTCCCTCATAGCTTGAGTTGCTTCGGAAATTAAGTTCAAACCTGTAAACCAAACTCTGTGGTAGATACGAAAGCTTACTCTTAAAGCCTATTTAAAGATTCAGAGGGCGTTCTAGAAGAACTTTCTGGATGAAAAACAGAAGGTGGACATATAGATGTATGCTTCATGCTGTCACATTTCACCTAGCAAAGCAGTGCATGAGGAATCTTAGGTAAGGTTTGCGTTTTTCAAGACGCTGACGCCATGGAGTTCTGCTGAGCCCAAAACTAATATGACTCAACGAGTGGAGGCGACGTCATACTTCAGAATCCTTGCAAGGCCAAAGAACCGAGGACAGCGTTTAGGACTGGCTCTGTTTTTTTTCCCCGTCAGGAGTTCTGGTAATGCTGACGTCGCTACATGAATAATCAAGCGCCCCAGGAGATGCGAACCGCAAACAAAGAGGGCACGAGGTCACCGCCACTTGCACAGGACAAAAAAAAAGAAGCGTGTGTGTTGAAAGGCATATTATGTAGACCTATGTTGGCCAGATGGCAGGAAACCAGGTGACAGGAAAAAACGAAAACATCACAGATTAATCTCGCGTGCTCCGTAATCCTAGGCCTTGCTTATGACGGCCAGAAGACGCATGCTAAAGTGAAAAGATACCTTGGGTCGCCAGAATTGTTGTGTCGAGGACGTTGGTCCCGTAGACATGAAAAGCAGCGTCATACTGCATTTATGGGGCCTTTCGCGTCGAGGAGGCATGCCTTCTGAATGGAGGCAAAAAATAAAAAACAAATCAAGAATCCATTCAGAAAGGAGAGTTGCCATCACTAGCGGCAGAACACCGCATGTTCTTGTTGTCTCAAGCATGGAACACCCAGGGAGAGCTGAGACTGGATCTAACATCGCCGTCGTTATCAGCATGAGATAAGCACTCCAGAAATTTTTATTATAACAAGTTAGCAAACTGAAGGAAAGGAGAGAGGCGAAGCCCCCTGAAGGATTATTTCGATCCCAAAATTTTTCTATTCGCGGACCCGAACGCCAAAGCCAGCAGTCGCAACGGTGGCTTTTTAAACTTAAATATGTTAAAAACAAAGTGACGAGTAATGCACTGCGTTGTTTCTAGAAGCAAGTTATTATTTTTGTTTGCCAATGCAAAAGTTGGTATATCGTCCTTGTTTTTTGAAATATATCGTTCAAATTTTAACGAGTTGGTAGAGGAGCTCTTCTTCAACATGAGCATTTTCCTTTTCAGGTAAGACGTGAATTTTCGCAGCTAACGAATGCACACTTTTTGCAGTTTCTAGGCTATGAATACTAAGGAGAAACAGCGAGCTGTCATGGAGTTTTGAGGAAGGAACGAGACGGGCTCTCCGATATCCACATGAAGGTATTGAATATTTACGGAAAAAAAAAGCAATAGAGATCAGAGCCATTTGCTCAGATGAATTGAGAAGCATAAACTAAGAATACTTGTATGAAGACACGCCATGCAGTAGGAAAACATCAGCTTCGACCACTAACACAAATTGTCAGCAAGTAGACGTATTGACGGTGGCCCAAATTCTGTCACTTTCATGGAGTGATACTGTTTTATAGAGAAAGGACTGCTCTATAGGCATGCATAATATGAAAGACCTGCGCTGGTTAAGAGAAATGATGTACCAGCCTGCGCATTGCATTTAGTAAAAACCTGTGTGTGAAAAAAAAATGAGTACGACGGTTACGCTCTCTTCTCTCAGTAGACAAAGAAATTTTCTGCAAGCGGCTCCATAGGAAACTGCGCCCAGACTCTGCTTTAGCATTTTTGTGCCTTGCTGTTAGTTTCGTAGGCGTTACTTTGACTGTGTCCAAAGCGCCAGGTTGGCGCCAAAATATAAGAAAAGAAGTTGGATCTCCATAAATGTTATATGCGCAATTGAACGTCAATCCTTGAGTACATGAGGACCGCATACGCTGTCACCGCCTACATGTCCATCGCTCATGGTGCACAGAATTGATTTTAAATTTTACGACGGGCAACTTGTCGTGGGTAATTTGACACGCACAGTCGAGCAATCCCAGAGGGCCAATAATAATGGCATTTTAGATTTCCATGACGTCTAGTCGACTCCTAATCCAGAGGCAATATTTTTTCCGCCGATATTTGTTTACACCAGTATTTTTGTCTTCATTGGGAACCTGACATAGCTGGGAAAAGTACTTGCCTAAAATCGCCTCCAGGCTTTTTTAAAATGCCGAATGAGTTGTTTTGGTGATTTTCCGTCCATGGATTTAGGATTTTAAACATTTCATTTAAATTTTATGTCATGTAAGTCTATCTCAAAATTGCTATAATTTTACGCATGCAAAATGACGGCTCCTATTTTAACTATGGCTGTTGCTTTTTAACAGCATTCATCTCGGTGTAATGGGTCTGCCTTTTATTAAGAACTAATAAGGAACGCGATAAAAAAATGTCATGGCTGTTGACAGCTCATCGAAGATGTAACCAGCTTCCTGACACTCATTGGACTCACGTATTGCGTACATCACACATATTGTGTGCGTTACACATTATTGTTATGCATGTGTTGCATTACAGTGCAAACGATAATATTTTGCGCATAACGTAGATCACTTAGCTTATTGTTTTTAACCCATATTTACTTCGAGATTACATTTGTCAACATTAATTTAGATTGCTTTTTGCAGAGGCTACATCTTTTTGTTTCTGCTATTAACACACATTTTCTATTTTGTGATCATCAGTAGATGAAACTTCACGTTCTCAAGCACTGTTTGACGTGCGCAACTATCGAGTTACTATTTTAAATTGCCGTTTTTTCTGCATTGCAAATTCCTTTCTTTAGCAGCTTATGATAGTGTGCTCTGGTATTTAAGCAAGTAAACAATGTTGCAAAAAGGTAACTTGCGACGATTCAGTTTCAGCTCCCCCCCCCCCCCCCCCCCCCCCGCGCAGAATACGAGGCATCAAAAATTGCCACAAAAACTATTTTTTTATTATTAAGCCGATTTAAGAACAACGTATTTAAGCAGACATAAATACCGTTTCTTACTAGATGGCTTTATGCGAATGGCCGGCATGGTTGCAAAAACTCCTGTGACACCTATGCCCACTACATGTGCTCCTATTTGCATGAAGACTATTTTCTTCTAGGAAGACCGTGTTTTTCTCATGAGCGTCTGATATAAATTAGCACAATCGAGAAGATGAAATGTGTTATTGTAAAGGGTCGTTCGTGTAGCTGTAAGCCTCATGAACAAATATGAGCGTGTAACAAGGCCACTTTCGGAATTCTTAAAGTACGCTAGCCATTTGAGACATTGGTAGGCATTAAGTTTGGTTTAAGCCATGCGGCACAGGCGAAAATATCGTCAACGTGGTGAAGGAAACGCCTCCGCAACCACGTCAGCTGTCCGGTCTTGAAAAATTTCTTCAGGTTTCACCACTTTTTGTTTTTTCTTCATCGGGGTCAGTGCCCTTTGTGTATGAGCGTTTTGTCGCGCTAATATTGCCTCCGCAGCGTGTATTCAGTGGCTGAAGAAGGTCAGGACTGAAGACTTCGGGCCACTTTTCAGTCGTAGCAACAAACTGCTAGGACAAAGACCTTAAATACCTTAAATACGGAAATGCAAAATTTACAGTAGTCTCTCTGCAAAACTGCAGCACTTTACAAACATGGAATCTTATCAAGCGAAAGAGCAAGTTAATATTGTTTTCTCACCTCAGAAAATTCTCCTGTAGCAATTGTAAAAGAAACCGCTTCAATTCGGAGATGCTCCGCTGAAAACGCCACCATAAGGCCTTCTGTGGTCCATCAGCCTAACATCAAGCTCCCTGTTTACCTCATTGTGAATGCCACATTTTTAGCGCGTAATGAAAGACAATGTTTGATCTTGAACGTAAAAGCAGTCCTGAAGCATTAACATACTAAGTTGTACCGTCAACTCATCCGCGTGGAAGGTAAAATCAAGCTTACAGGAATAAAAATGAGAAGCTCAAATCAGTTTTCGTTACTGGCAATATTCTATTTACAGGTTTCAAACCATGTATAGGTACAGTATTTTTAAAGCGGCAAACTCTTCGCTCGGCTTCTTAAAAAGAAGTCAAGCTGAAAACCCTCGTAAGAGGCCAGTGACTTAAACAAGAAACGCTTCACGACTGGCCTACTTTTAACTGACCTCCTGTTAGGGATGGTACTTATGCCAATGTAGCCTCAAATATACCTTATTAAAAAGCAAGCCAGAAAATACAGTGTATACATTCACAACGAATAATGTTTATCAGGTGCTGGCGGTATCCATTCTGTCAATGTATGGTTATAAAGTAAATTTAACTTGCAACATTATGCACTGGCGCTTTCTTTTGCAGAAAATAACAGCTCGAACAACCGAATGTTGCCAGTTGTAGAACAGCGTCACTCATGTTAAAGCTGTTTTACACGCTATCACCCTAAGCAAACTATTCTGAAGCGTCCTAATTAAGCTTTTTTACCAATTAATTCTTGTTTTAAGTTTCGCCTTATTAAATTTTCGCTCCCAGAACTTCTATATCACTAATTGAGGCCTGACATTGCTAGCAGTGCCCTCAACCACCAAGGGAAATTGGCACTCACAAGGTACCCCTCGCTGCACGCATGGTCAAAAAACGCCGTACATGCTCAAAACGCTTTGTCATTGACAACATTGTTGCAGAAACGCGGCACTCGAACAATAGCCCATCGACGCTCTTTAGGTAAACTGGCAATGGCAGTGAAAAAGTTAATGGCTCAGTTGAATTACAGAAGAGGAGTAACTTGGTTGAGATTTTAAATCTAGTATGACGAGCCAGGGGCGACGTATTCTGCTCATAGATGGATAGCGCGTCTGGGCCTTCGCTGCAACAAAAGATGGCGATGGCTGTCAAGCTGAAAAACCTGCTATCGCACAATATTTCGTGCTTAGCAATTCCAAACCACCATCAATTCTTTCTTTAAGGTGTTAACTAAAATATAATAGGTGTTTAATCGCTTTATAGTTTAAAATATAATATATTAGAAGAAGAAACAACGGCGGTTTGATCAAAACCCACGACTTTGTACTTTCTCATCAATTAATTTTCAGCTTCAAGGGCTTTCACTAATATTGTTTCTTCATTTAATTTAAATGGAACATTCCTCTATGCTTTCCTTGGTTTCGATAAATGTTGACTTCCTAATGCTTGTGAATGCCTGCGCCCTTACAAAGAGCAATGCGCAAATGTATTTCTCGTACTAATGTATGCACAATTCTACGCAGCAGCCCAATCATTGAATTCATGCTCGCAGCGTTGCAGTACCAGGCTACCATGAGCAAATTTAATTTCTATGTTCTAAAGATTCAGCAACGTTTCCTTCTAAGGGGTGCAAAAAACCATAAATAATTGCGTAAGTCATGCCTGAGTTTGTCGCTATAAAGTAAGCTAAATCTAGTGGGCCGGATTGTGGACAAGCCACGCTGACACGCTACTACTCGACTAAAAGGTAACTTCTCTCAGTGACCACGAGCGTTCCGTGCCGAGTTCTATTGGCTGCAGCATGCGCATGGTTGCTCAGGGGAGTAACGCTATAACGTAGCAGGAGGCCTTTGCTGATCTTACGCGATCCGGTCCGTTTCCCTGAAACCACCTCTAGTGTTTGCATTTCTTCTTCCTGTCACCATTTGTTTTAGCTGCTCAGTGTAGCGAGATCCTGTTTGATGATAATGCCCGTGAAGATTAAAATGACGACATGTGCAACCCACCCCCCCCCCCAAAAAAAAAAATTATTTTTAATGCTTTACGAGAAACCTTTACTACAGCAATGCGGGGTAACGTTTACACGACACCGCTAAAACAATTGTTCTAATAAGAGGTGAAACAAAAGGAAGGTGAATTGGTACCTTGATACCCGCTTTTGAATGAAATGAAGCACTCTAAAAATGTGTAAAAAATGATTTACTCTTTAATATGAGCAGATATGCTCATCCACACTGGCTAATATGACAACATTGTGCCATTAATATTGCAGAGCTGTCTGGGCAACCAAGAACATGTCGAATAAAGTTATCGGTCATAGAAGTTTCGTTTCAGGAAGAACTCTGCCATATCCATAGTCATACCCAAGGCCTACGCAGTTTCTGAGAAACAAAATGCCATGCCCCACCAAACTATCGTTCCTACCGTCTTGAAGTGATCCCACCGCCAACAATAGTGCCTGCTTGTGGCATGCTGAGTTGCTCAGGCATTCACGCGAGCTCAACAACACGCATGTGTGTATCCATGTTAGCACACTGAGCACACCTCCATATTTTAACGACATCAGTAACCACCTACCCATCCCTCGAGGCAACCGCTTTTCTTGCCAGGCATTCTCCGACAATATTTCTCTATCGTGGAGACCCGCCCTCTTGCTTCTGCGCCCAACAGAACGGCTGGAATATTGCCCTTTAGATGCTGTGCTTGGTGAACAACATACGGTAGAGAGGCTTGTTTTCAAGTTGTCTCGCGGCTACAATTACAACCGTAGACTGCAAGTGAAGCCAGCGTCGTTCATTTTCTTTTGCACTGAAGACTGCGCGTTCTAACGTTTTAGAAGCGCGGCGAAAGCAGCCAAAACTTCTGCGCCTCGACGCAGAAGAAAACGCACTAGCGAAGACAACAGCCCAGAGCACAGACCAGTTCGACGACTGCTTTCTCTCCGCCGCTGCACGGAAAGCATCGAAGAGCACAGTCTCGCGGGAAAACAGAGCCAAGACCGCGGGAAAGTTCAAGTGCTAAGAATAACAAGGATAGGATATTGCGAAGTCGATAGAGCCCCGCAAGCACCTGAGAAAGCTCCAAGGTGGGCTCGTAATCGATCCGTGCAGTCTTTCCGTCAGTCTGGAGAGCAGCTTTCGTGTCTTTTTTTTTCTCCGTGGCTTTCACTCGCTTTCTGAAGGAAGCGCGCTTCTCCATTTCTCTTTTTATTAAACACACTGGTGTACTCAGTCGCCCTTTAGAGAACAGCATAAATGAGAACGCCCAGTTTGGCATGTGAAAATAGGTTTCTCAGAGATACTCCTTTAGTCTTCTTCTTTTGGTAACAAGTTCCCGCTCCAGATGGTGCGACGACGCCAAATGAGGATGGAGGCGCTGTCCGAAGCAGGAAGCACATTTATAATTGCGTTCATATTAAGAAGACCCTTTCCACAGCCGTAGTGCCGTGTTTATATGTTATCTCTGTTTCCAAAACGAATAGTCGTAAGTTGGATTCTGCACTTTACCTTTCACGCTCTACTTTTCTCAACGATACGCATGAGATGTTCTCTGCACAAGAAAGAGCAGTATTGCAGCCAGCTCTATACGGTGGAACACAACCGACAAACATTCAACTTTATTTGGTAACAATGTTATAGTGCTGCCCCCCGTCTTAAGAGAAGACACGTTAAAGGAGGAAGTTAAAAGGTACTCCCCAGCAGCGGCAGTGCGAAGACTTCTCGTGTCGCAGGTAAAACATTACGAGATGGCTTTAGAAACAAGTTCAGGCATTTAATTTGAGTAATTTATCTTCAAAGGCATGCGGAAAACACGAAAGGTTTTGCATGCTTTATAAAATACGTTACTGAACACAATTTATTTCATTACAAAGCGCGAGAAGACTGGAAAACACTGTACGGAACAATTTGTATTTATGTTCCTTTACTGCCTATTGTTGTATATCACTCTTATTTGTCAGCACTCAATGATTAGCCCTAAATATAACACTTGCGCACAACTACCGCATCAGGTAATATTCTCGCAAATTGTAAGTTTATTCAGCACTGAGCAGAATCAGGGAACATTCCGGACAGCGTATCCCTGCGCACAAAATACAGAACAAATGGAATCTGAAGCAGTTGGTTTGAGACCCTGATTTTCCGAAACAACATAAAAAAATCTTTACATTTTAAATGACTGTTAGCGCAAAAACTTTCGTCTACTTTTTTGCACACATACGAGATTTCCAATCAATCCGGCGCGCTTATTACACTCCTCCAATAGTCCGACTCTGTCTACTCGCGAGGTGTCTTGTACTCCGAGAGCCCTATCGTACTCAATAAGGCCACGTGTACCTTTAGTGGCGTAACTTCTAGCATCTTGAGAAGTTCCCAAGTGGTCGAACGCAAAGGGAGGATAGATATGAGGTTGTTTGCGTCTACCACTATCTAGATCTCACCGTGGTGCCGTCTGCAATATCTAGCACTGCGCAGCATCGGACCTCGCAAGACCATTTATCATTATTGCTCCCTAGTTGTTTTTGCCATTTATTTTCTGCCTTCTTTTCCGTAACAATGTTTAATGTTCGATCTTTCAGATGGCTTAACTGCAAGTGAAACCAGGAGGCTTATCATGTGAGATTGCGAAAATGTCCAAGCTCGAGTTGTGTAACGTGCCTTTTGCGCAGTGCGAGGCATGAGTTCCGGAAGAGTTCGGAGAGTGGTGGGTTTTTCTGGTCTCAAGCATAATCCGCAATGAGAATGTTTTCATTAAGCAAGTGGTGCCGTTTACAAAACAGCTGCGTCATTTCCAGAGTGTGAGAGGATTGACGGTTTTTTTTCTGGTAGTAGTTCTGTGCAAACAGCGCAAGCGGCTAGTACCGTGCGGCACAACCGTAGTGGAGCATGCCGTAGGCGGAGGCCGTGACGGGGCGCTGGTGACTGCACCATGCAGGGCATTTATTAAGGGGAATGCTTTAATGGCTCATACTCTCATCCGTTAACAAAGCGTACTACACGCGTTTAACTCGGGAACTGAATAAGATTGCTGAAAACCAATGGTTGCTTAAGATAGAGGAGGAAAAATTAACCTAGAAGCCAAGTTTGATGAGTGCAGAATAATTACTTAAATAATTGTAGGAAAAAATGTCGAAATCGGGTCGAAATTGCGCAGATGTCGATAATAGCCACGAGAACAATGTGACGTCACATCCACCGGAAGTCGTCACGGCATAGTGAATATTGTCACAGAACTGTCGGAAAACCGTCGGATTTGTGTCAAATGTAATGGAAAAATTTGTAATGAAGCGTAATTAACAGTTAAGATCCTCGAAAGATGTATAATTTGGGTATCGATATAGCCACGGGAACAGTGTGTCGTCACATCCACCGGAAGTCGTCACGGCATCCTCGGCTTTCGCTTCTCAACACTTAGCTGCCAAAGTGTGCTCGCCATTTTTTTATTGTAACTGGTTTTCGTCAAGATGAAGTTATGCACCGGCGGATCAAGAAAGTAGGTCAGGATCAAGTTTGCGACGAGAATTATAGGTAGTGATTCGAATGCAGAGCTCCTGGGTTAGCGTCGCGTAACCTAGCTCATAATTGATGGTAGGGCTTCAGCAAGACATGGAAGAAAGCCACCGAAAAGGAGAGATCGTTTGTATTGGTTCCGATGTCTGGCTGTTTGCAAGGTCGGAAGCCTGCAGACGTGTGAGAGTTATGGTATATGAGTTGACGGGGACCGCTTTCAAATCATTGTAAATTATAGGAATAGCATGCTAAAAGTTGTGCACCCTAGTAACACTGCTATTAGACGCATCTTCTCCTGTAAGTAGCTGTTAACATAGCTGAGCACATCGCTCACTTTGATGTGACCGGCGAGGAGACTGAACAGGATGGTTGACTCAGGTCGTGGAAATCCGCTAAACTGTGTAGCTCTGGGAAGCCAGCTCTGAGTAGTATGGAGGTCTAGAATGAATAAACACGCCTTGGCCAGGAAAAAATATAGGTACGCGTGCACTCGTATTAAGACGCCGTCTTTTACAAGCAAGCATTTATGAACTCACATAGAAATGGCTCACTTATGAGCTTCGATGACAAGTATTATACACGCATCATCAAAACATGTTGTGGTGCTCAGTGAAATTGTTGATTAAGATGTTTTCAATGCTTTCATAGCATATGTTGCATGCATTTCTTTGGATTTATGCCGATGCAGTGCTATGTGAACTTATCTGCGCGCCTTTTTGCAGATGGTGAGCAATAATTTGGATTCGAGATCATGAGCCGTCGCTGAATAGCAGCAGCGATCTCAGGAAGACGTTTCAAATTCGCGCATTAATACTTTCTCAACACCTCAGGAAATCAAAGCACCGAACTGAGATATGTTGGGTGGTTTTGCTATAGATGGTATTTGGTGTGGAATGTGCCACCTAGATCTTATCGTCGCATCCACTTTCCTTTAAGGGGTGAATAGAGGGCTTCAGAACATCGGCAAAATGAAAACTCTAACACCTGCCGGAATTGAGAAGCAATCTTAAAATGTGCGGTGTTTTATGCCAAGATTATACGGTGCAACTTAATGAGATAAATAATAAGGTTTGTGAACAATCAATTTTCCGCGAGCGCCAGATAGAGAGAAGAGGTAGGGACCATTTGGCGGCCAGGCGAACGGACCTGCTTCGCCTGACGCCGCCTTGTTTCCCGACCGTATTCGGCGTAATGGGGCCTCGCTGTTTCACTGGTGATGAGATAACGCCGCAACCAAACATAGAGATCCAAGAGACCTTTGCGTTCAGGGCGGGTGTACTGCTGTCATGCTATTTTCCTACACTCCTAATCTAGAGCGTCACCGAAATCTGGAGGTCTCAACTCTGCGCGGATGTCTAAGGAAGCCAAACTCTATGTATACGCTCTCAAGGCAGTGTGAGGAACCTACCTGCAGCTTTTCTCAATTTTCGCAAACGCACACCTCCAAGTCTCATCTTACTGGCTCAAATAATAAAACACGGAATATTCTCAAACTCCCAACTATGCAGGGTAGCATTCATATTGGCGAACCAGAACACTCAGCCCATCTCATATACGTCGAACTGTGAAGCCGGCGCCAGCGCTGTTCGACTTGCTACGAAGGTTTCTGTATAGAGTTTCCCTATGAAAGAAAACGTACTATCTCGAACAGCGGAACGACTTCCTTTGTGCTCATAGCTTTAGAGCCGTGCTTTGGCTTGTCCAAGGGCAACCTATCGATATTAGTTGATACGATGACAATGATTCGAATCCGGAAGTTAATTTTTCGGTTTCTTCGCGAGTGAGCTTTTATATATGTAGGTGGAAATTTCTAAACAAGCAATAAATTCAATTCAAAATATTGAACCCAGACTCTTCTGAAGCCTAACAAGGGAAGGAACGAAGCATTAGAACTTAAACAGATTGCTTTTTTTTGCACAAAACGTGGGGGTGAAAAAGCCAGGGAGGGTAAAGTTTAGCCAGCAAACAGGACCGCACCAGTAAGTCGCCATTTCACAACACACTATTGTGACCAGCTAAGTTTTTTCTTAGTTAGTCAAGAATTGATAAAACTTCAAATTTAAACTATAGAACTGTTGAACAGAATAGAATTGTGCGAAATTCTTCCTCGTATTTTCTACATTTTAAAACATAGTTTACAGTCCTAATGGTACCTATTATTTCCCTTCGTTTTAATATCCAAAAATTGTGAACGAGCTTGACGAGTAACCACTCTTGGAGTTTAGGTTATAAACTTCTGGTTTCAAGCATGGTTTCGGATTGCTTGAGGGCATTAAGCTACGGGATTAATGAACTTAAAGCCAGGAGCCGAAAATCTCTCGGGCTCTGAACTCTGTCTAAAACCAGATGGCACCAAGCCAATAAACATTGCTGTTGTTTGGTTCCTCACTTTCGGCTTTCTTACAGCCAGTGCTTCAGTCTGCCCGACATAGTATATCGGGTGCTACTTATAAACGTTAATGGAGGCTTCAGTAGTGCTTCAGTGTGTTTCGCATTACGTTTTGCAGCCCAAATGCATGGAGTAAGTAAAACGTTTTCGTGCATAAGACTGCAGTACTACAAGCCACCATCTTCGCACGGACTAAACAGCCAGGTTCGAACTCTGTTTTGTGCTCAGATTTATCAAGCGTCTAAACAGCTGGCAGGAAAAAAAAAACGTTTAATCATGACGGCGGTCATGTTGGTGCCCAGTGACATGCGTGGGCTCAATGAACAGCTTACTATAGAGTCAGTCCATTGGCTCTATGTCAAAAACATAGAGCTAAACCGAACATTTTTTTTCGCTATCTGTCATCACTGCTCATGGAGTTCTCGTAGAAGATCGCTCGAAGAATAACTTTCTTGAGCCACGAAAAATGGGGATGCTCAGATTAGCGCCTGCCTTCGGTTGTCTGGATTGCGCGTTCAAGCGTGCATGACTACTTGCGGGATAACGTCTAGAAAAAAAGGTATCAAAAATTGTTCTTCCATGTTTCATTTGATTCATTACATTAGTAAAACACGTTGCGGGGCTAGTTGGTTATGCATTTTTCTTGATGCGTAAAATCATGCTTTTGCGTTCAGCACTGATATGGTAAGAAGTTGCGCTGACAAAGAGTGCCATTTCGAAAAAAAAATGAAATTAAGGATCTGTTCCAATCTACATGTCGACGGTACGCCTGAAAATAGCCGTAGTCGTATGGGAAGTCATATAACGGTTTTTCTTCTGCCTTCTCAAAAACTGCATGAGCACCGAAATCAGGGGCGCTGGAAACTCATCATATTTTGCGATAAAATTAAGACTGGCTAGCAGCAGTGTGAAATTCAGTCGCGCTTGAAGCTACGCTGAAAAAGTCAGGATTTCATACGGACAGCATTTGGTGCAGACGCGAACTTTGGAAGAGGTGCATCCTCAGTGTAATCGCTTGAACTACTGCAAACCACGCTGTATAGTTTAAAATATAATAATAGTCTACGCTATTTATGGTGTTTCCTTCATTGAGCGTTCTATATTGGGCTTACTTAACAGCGATATAGTGAAGCTATCCTGAGAGACAGGCTTTGAAAAACCCTTTATCTCTCGGACAAACTCAATGAATGTCTCGTCTCTTAGGGAGAAAATTGGAGTGGTGAATGCAGTGGACGACAGAGCCGGCGAGCTGGAGCCTATGGTATTTTGCATATCCCTTCAAGCACTGGTAAAACTTGTCTTCAGTAGGAACCCTTTACAACAGTTGGTGTCCATACGACGGAAGATTATGCTTCTTTCATTTCTATTTTTCACTCGCGCATAGCTACTTTTTTGTTGTGTTTTACTCGGAAGTTCCTAATAAAAAATTATTATGCTCGAAATTCCTAAAGTACTATAGCTGATGCTTCTGCCAATTAAATCAGCAAGAATGCTTCTTCTGATCACTTTCTGCCGCGAACCCTCTGAAGATAAGTCTACTAGCTGCAATAATATATGCTCCTCGAGGACACCTGTGCAGGGTTCAAATATGAAAAGAATAGCCATTAATAACGCTTAATTCCGATCCGAAAAAATCAATAGAAATGTAAAACTACGCAAAAGCGACTGCTTCTGTTTTAATGACTTGTGCTGTGCTTACGCATATCCTTCCTTACCGTCATTTCTCCGGGAGCAGCCGTATACACCATGGACACTTTTTTAAAGCGAACCTTTTTTAGGCTATGTCGGCGGGGAAATTTCACCAAAGCGTGTCCGCATAACGCGTGTCCACAGTGTTGCGACGTTCTCAGAAGAGGTAGCATCAAACTAGTGGTTTTAATAGAGAGGGCATGATGTGAGGATGCTGCGCAAAAAAAAAAAAAACATTATGTCATTAGGATGATCAGTTAATTAATCTGAGGCAAAAATGTTGAAAAAAACGTCAGAATAGCGAGGACGTCGAGAGAGTGAGTGGACGGGAAACCAGCCGTGTTCGACAAAATTGTAGATAAATGGTTTGGTTTGGTTTATTGGGGTTTAACGTCCCAAAGCGACGCAGGCTATGAGGGACGCCGTAGTGAAGGGCTCCGGAAATTTCGGCCACCTGGGGTTCTTTAACATGCACTGACATCGCACAGTACACGGGCCTCTAGAATTTCGCCTTCATCGAAATTCGACCACCGCGGCCGGGATAGAACCCGCGTCTTTCGGGTACGCAGCCGAGCGCCATAAGAACTGAGCCACCACGGCGGGGCTGCAGATAAATGGGCAAAAGAATGAAAACAAAGATTTAAATGAATTTCAATGTGTTTGATGAGTGATAATTAATCGAACAAAAAGTTTCATTGGCATAGATTAATTAGTTAATTGATTATCAGCAAAAATCATTGTACTGTTTATTAGGCTGGACGGGGATATAGCAAGTGGACGGGAAAGCAAACACGGTGCCAAATTTCAAAAGCCAAATTAGTTGATTCAGATAAAAAAAGGTTTAATAAGATTAATTAAATCATCCTTTATTAAAGCATAAGATAATTATGCGAATTCAGTAGTGACCCTAATCAAGAAAGAAAAAGAAAATCATAAAGAGTGGCAAAGATAGGCGACGAGTGCCGAGGAGGCGTCAGTGCTTTCGCATTCTCCCAATGCGAGTCGCCGCAATGATGTCTAACTTTAATGCTTTTAAGATGAAAGGGCCGTCCTGACTAGCCATATTTATATCCGTAATCTTGTTTTCGCATGCAAAAATGTACAACGAGCAATTTAAGCAATCCACAAGTAATGCACGCCCACTATCACCTATTAAGGTCACTGTACGAATATTGCGGTTTCTCTGAACGTGAATGACAAAGCACTGCATCATGGAGTGATTGCTCATTTTCTTTTCTTGGTAAATTCGAAGTCATCGTACTACGCAACCTGCGCAATTATCGCAGGCGTTATGCAGTGCGTGAGTTTCCTTGTGCGCTTGCACAACGTTCGTACACAGGCAGTTTTATTTGGATTTACTCAAAAACAGGAGGAATTAAAGAGAACTGCCTGTTTCCAGAACCGCCCACCATTTCTGGGCGCTTGAGTTGCTGCCCCAATTATCCGAGTTAGTGATGCATGAATAACCAGCTCCTACCAGAAAGATAAACGTAAGGATGACCGGTCACATCTCTCTCATCTTCCTTCTGTTTTTTTTTTCTTCTGTTGTTAAAGATGCGCGAGAGCTCCTTTGCCTGCCCCAGCTGGACGGATGCAATCATTTTTCCTCGCATGTTTCTCGAGTTTAGAGTACCTGCATTGCTTGTGACTGAATGGCAGTCTTCTGGAAGAGAGAAACTGTCCACAACAGATAAGTTTAGTAATTGTCGTGTCCGGTCGCTGTGTTGAATGCAGCGAAAGACGCACACGGTACTTTAAGACTTCGTTTATTTAAAGCCGATGAGGGTGCGACCAGCGTCGACCGAGGCAGGAGCCGAACTGGCCGCCCGAAGAAAGGAGGGAGCTGAGAAGCGTCCACGGGAGGGAGTGGCTTCCCAGAACAGGAGGAGGGTGCGGGGGCGCACCGTGGGGGGGCATCTGGTGACAGCGTGCGACGAGGGGCAAGCGGTCGTTAGGAGGAGGATGCGAGTGGTCGTTAGGAGGAGGATTGAGTGGTCGTTAGGAGGAGGACGCGGGGGCGCACAAGCAATAAGGGGACACAACACTTCCTTCCCCCTTAGAAAGTTGCCTGGTATCGTGCAGGGGGTCGGCGCTCACGCGTGGAGGCGCGCTGGCTTTGTGCGCTCGGGGGAGAAACACTTGTAGGCTGGCTGTTGTTCGCTGCGTCTCCCAGGTCTGTCCTGGGCGAAGTCTCTTCTTCCGGGAAGGGGTGCCAGGCTATGTGGGAAGATCGTGCACGTGTTCTCTCCGCTGGCGGACAGCTCTCAGACGGCGTCGTAAATCTACGCAGCTGGTTGAGATGTCGGCGTGCTACTGTGCCATGTATGTTGACGAGCCAAGAGCGCAGGCCTATGCGTCTGACAATTGTAGCTTCCTCCCAGCGTGGCTTTTTCAGAAACTGTCGGGCGAGGACGCGCTGCCCCTCATTAAGCGTGCCGCAGCGCGGAATTGCTTTTTCTTCCCGGAACGTCTCTGCCTTTGGCTCGGGGAGGATGGCTGTGAGCTGGGTTCGCATTTCACGCTCGAACATCATTTTCGAGGGGGTCTCGCCTGTTGTGCTCTGAACCGTCGTGTGCTGCTTGAAGAGAAAGCGCGCAAGGCGGCGCTGCAGCGAGCCTGTCTGATCTCTTTCAAGGGCGCGTTTTAGCTCGGCTACGTAGCGCTCGGCTTGTCCGTTTGTCGCTGGGTGGTAGGGGGCCGATGTAACTGATGAGATCCCGTTGTCGCGATAAAACTTGAGGATCTCCGCAGACACAAACGGTGTTCCGTTGTCCGACACTACCTTGCGCGGCAGGCCGAACGTTGCAAATAGTGATCGGAGGTTGTCAATGACTGCTGCCGAAGTCGTCTGTCCCATTTGCCTTATCTCAAGCCACTTTGTGTAGGCATCTACGACCACAAGGAAAGTGCAGCCCTCAATTGGTCCTGCAAAATCAATGTGCAGTGTGTGCCATGGTGTGTCTGGCTTTTCCCATTCTGGGACAGGAGCTTTCGGCGGGGCGCTCCGGCTGCTCTGGCAAGGCTTGCATTCTCGCACCACTGTTTCGATGTCGTTGTCAATGCCAGGCCACCACATGTAGCTTCTGGCACACTTTTTCATTGCAACGATGCCCCGATGTCCGGCGTGGATGAGAGATATAGCTTGTGCGCGTAGTTCTCTCGGCATCACAACTCGGGACCCAAATATGATGCAGCCGCGATGGGTGCTCAACTCTGTAGCTCGCCTGCGGTAAGCGTCGAAGTTGTCCCCTTTGAGTTTATGCACGTTGCCTTGTTGAACAGCTGTGTAAACTAGCCGGAGAGCTGCGCACTTCTGCGTAGATGCTACAACTGTGCCTGCTGTAAGCGGAGGTTCTGGCAGTGCTTCGAACATCAGAACGTCTCCTGGTGGAAATGGTTCGTCAACAGTTGCGTCTAGTGGCAGACGGCTTAGCGCATCGGCGTTTTGATGTTTACTAACCATGTTCTGGCTCGGCGTCTGGTGTATGCCGCATATCATCACGCCTAGTGGAGAAAACCAGTTTCTCCCTAGAAGGCTTGATCCTGTGCCCTTCACAACAAGCAGAGGTAGCGTATGGGTCTGGCCGTTGTAGTTAACCTGCACGTTGGCAGAGCCCAATAGTGGCAGATTCTGTCCTGACCACGTTCGCAGGTGCGTGTCGTCTTGTTGCAGGGCGGGTGCGTCAGATGGCCATGAAGTTCGGAACGTGTCCTCACTGATCAGAGTACAGGCTGCGCCGGAGTCCACCTCGAACTTAATCAGCTGGTGATGTACGCTTACTTCTGTAAAAATCTTCGGTCGCGTGCCGAGATTCATGGTGTTCAGGTCGTACAACACAGATGGTGTTGCTGATGTTGTTCCATGGAGATCAGATAGCGGCGTATTCTCTCAGGCGTTGACGCTGTGATTAGGCTGGGAAGGTGACTTTATCTTGGCAAGTCTCCGTTTCGTAATGCATGCTCTTTCGATATGCCCTCGCTTGTGGCAAAAATTACACGTGGCTGACTGGAATCGACATCCCTGGGGGTTGTGTTGGTCGTCACACCGCCAGCAGCGTTGTGCCTTTTTGACCGATTTTACAACAACAGAAGGCTTGCGCACCTGGTTGCTTGTCTGGTGTACCGGCTCGGTGTTCCGGCGAATCCCTCTCTGCTGGTGACCGGCGCTCTCCGCTCGAACGGCGATGTCGTAAGCTTTGCTGAATGTGAGGTCCTTCTCAGCGAACAGGCGCTGCTGCAGTGACTCGTCACTCAGTCCGCACACAAATCTGTCGCGTAACATCACGTCCAAGGGAAGCATGGTGGTGTTAGCAGAAGAAGCTGCGTCTCCCTCCTGCCCGGTAGCTGTTGTCGACAGCGTTCCAAAAGTGCAGTCGGCAGCGAGCTTCTTGAGCGCGGCTACGTAGGCGCTCACAGTTTCTCCTCCCAGTTGATCTCGTCGTTGGAAGCGAGCCCGGCTGTAGACCTCGGATGGCCTTGGGTCGTAGTGCTTTTGCAGCGCTTTTACGATGTCGTCGTAAGACACTGCCGCTGGTGTGCTTGGCTGAATAAGGGCGCAGACAGTATCGTAGGTCTGCTCCCCGCACAGCGTCAGCAGGTTGGCCCTCTTCAAGGCTGGGTCTGTGATGTTGTTAGCTTCAAAGTAGAACTGAAGGCGTCCAACCCACGATGACCACGATGAGCCGTTGAACTCTGGTATCTGATTGGGAAACCCTCGCGTAGCCATGGCTTGTCAATAGCGTTGCGTAGCGCGGGTCGAATCCACTTTCTCGTCGCCACTGTCGTGTCCGGTCGCTGTGTTGAATGCAGCGAAAGACGCACACGGTACTTTAAGACTTCGTTTATTTAAAGCCGATGAGGGTGCGACCAGCGTCGACCGAGGCAGGAGCCGAACTGGCCGCCCGAAGAAAGGAGGGAGCTGAGAAGCGTCCACGGGAGGGAGTGGCTTCCCAGAACAGGAGGAGGGTGCGGGGGCGCACCGTGGGGGGGCATCTGGTGACAGGGTGCGACGAGGGGCAAGCGGTCGTTAGGAGGAGGATGCGAGTGGTCGTTAGGAGGAGGATTGAGTGGTCGTTAGGAGGAGGACGCGAGGGCGCACAAGCAATAAGGGGACACAACAGTAATTAAGGTTATGCCATTCTTTATTGCTCCTTTAATTTTGTTGTTTTACACTTGCGTCTATGTTTTTGCTCTCATAATGATCAACCTAAGGTAGATACGAGGTTAAGGCTTAAACTTTCAGTGTGCAATACATTCTCTTTTGGCATAGGTTTAGACTTTGTCATTTAGCAAGTTCAGCTGGTTATTTTCTCCTCACTGCCTTAGATCTTAGCGTTGTTATTGTAATTGTTATTGTAACGAAGCTGTCATTTCAGCTTGTTTCAGTGTTGTATTGTTTCGCTGGCTTCGTTATTGCGACATTGAACTTTCGCTCAAGCCTTTTTAAGATGTCATAATGTAGGCATAGTAAAACGCGCATCCGTCCGATATTTCTCAATTATGAACGTCATGCGTGTAAGCATGTGCAGCTCACAATTTTTTTGCTGTCACTCATGTTTCCCAGCACTCCATGCAGTTCTCGAGTTGCAGAACTTAACACTTGCTGAAAAAAAATCCTTCATGTCTAAGACAAAATTACTGGTCGCTGAACTTGATATTTTTCATTCCTATTTCGTCCAGCGAAACAGCGAAAAATGAACTCACCGAACCAGACGTAGAAATTTATAGCGTTGGGTTGGAACTGGCAGCAAACTCTGTAAAAAGCCCAGAGGGCTTCACGCAATAAGATTATATCTGCCGAAATCCTCGAGAGATATCGGATGAAGTCTCGGAGAGGGCTTGCACTCCAATATTTTCTCCCAATTTTCTTCCACTTCCTGGGGGTAAAATGTCTCCATTGGAGAACACTCGGGATGCTTCCTGGAAATGTTGGCTGTAATTTTTTTCACCATGAAGCCTGCTGGCAGCCTTAACCTGTTCTTGTTTTCAGTACATCTGGACATTTGATATTCATGCGACATAATCTTTTGGAAGGCGTCGGATACGTCTCTGCGCACCAGCGTTCATATTTTTTTATGCACAGAGCTTACCGCATAAAATTGTTCTTTGTGAGCGTATGTCACAGAGCATTCAAGAACTGACTACAGATTCAAATAAGAAACAGTGATGCGTTTTCTCCAAGTATCGTAATTTTGAAATCCAGCCTTTCAAACTGTGTAGGCTGATTTAGTATAATTTTTGAAATCACAAAGCTTAAAGGAAAATAAATAAGATCTTCGCGCAACTGTGTGATAAAAGTCAAGTTTGCTTTCCTGGGTTCTCATATCTTTAATACACACATGACGCAACAAGCTGACCAAATGTGGTGGAATTATACGGCTGACATAGTTTTAATACCATTTCCTGTATGTGTAGCATGCATTATGTGTATGTTTAGTGCTGTGTTTAGCTTGCTGCCACAAAAACGGGAGGATCAGTCCGAACAGCTCTTCTAAAGCTGTCTGAAAAAAATTTACCCTTTGTAAGTGTACATCAGACACGAGGAGCTTGTGGTGATAAAAACTGTAATACACAAGACTCAGTTCCGTTGCTCCCAGTTTTTATACTCCCCATTTCCGTGCTAGCAAGAAAAAGAGAAGCATGATTTATGCAAAAGATGGAAACGTTGCTCCCTTCCGCATTCTCAGCAGTGTTCGCCGTCTTTGAACAAGCACTGTATTGCAATATTTCATGAAAACGCAAAATGTAATATCAGTGTTCGAGTCCGAACTGGCGCTCTTATCTACGCACGTGCCGGCCTTCCCATTACCGAATATTCCTGCGTCGCCATCACTGCAATAAAAGTAGTCTTTCTGCGATCCTTCGTAACGACGCCTTTTCTGACTTGTCACAACAGCAGCAAGGACGTCCCATATCTTCGCAATGATATACGACGGCCAAAAACAGCGATGCAGAGCCACTTGTCAAGGAAGAGGCCATTTGCTTGCAGAGAGCGCGCGCCTATACTTGAACTATTTATGAAAACAAGCTCATTTCTCACTGATGTGCTGCGTATTGTGGTTTATAATTTATTTTTCAGCATGTATATCGGTTCTTTAACTATCTGTGATGGGTTCGACGCTTTTTTCGCTCTTCAGTGCTTGAAGTGCTAAATGAATGAGTATATAGATATCGAGACCGTCATATGTGATCCTGGATGGCTCCCTGTGGCTTCAAAATAAAGTCAGCCGGCACAGACCTTATAATTGTCACACATTGAGTGCATTTGCCGGTCCGCCATTCTGCCCCGTTATAAAGTGTCTTTCCACCAGAAGCGGCTCTCAAAAGAGCGAAATGGCTGGCAGTGGAAAAGTTCAAATAGAATTTGCGAAACAGAAGAAGGCGACAAGCGGTTTAGCGCGACGCCACTTCCGTCACCGGTTCAGAATCTTCACTCTAGTCATTGCCCGTTCATGGCGTTTAATAACACCCGTGTCGTATCGTCATTCAGAGACCGCCGTCGCGCTTACAAAACACAGTGTACAGGTTGGCACACACTCCACACTAATTCTTCTGTCAGCCGAGACAGCTAACAACCGAAGTTTGCTTTCATCAAGCGAGACTTTTCTTTATGTCGTGAGCTGAATTCGGACGACACGTGAAGGCTGCGATTAAGAATTCCCTGCCGGACTCTATAATAAATTCCTCTCCGCGTAGACTTCTTCCCGTTTGTGATAAACTGCTTTCAGACAGGACTGCTTAGGAGTCTGTGCTGCGAAATTAGAGGGGATCTCCTGTAGCTCGCCGATTCACATGAAACTTTTTTTTTCTAACGTCAGAACAGCCAGCGCAATTAGAAATGAGTTTCTAAGGAACTCACTTGGGATACAATTTGGCTCCTAATATTTAGTCTCTTTATCAGTTATCAGTGTTTCTTTTATTAAGGCTATAGTGCGTTTTCTAAAAAAGGGTACCTGAGCTAACCCTTCGATCGGAGTCAGTTTGCCAAGTCCACAGCAGAAATGCTTCGCGATGGCGACAGAAATTCGACCCCTGAACTCAAAAAGTATGAGAACAGCACTGAAGGCTCGAATTCTATTCAGTTAGGCAGCATTAGTTTTGGTATATCGACCTGGTGAAATGTCGCCGGAGGGGTAGTCATCGGCGTTAGTCAGCAGCTGAGATGTTCAATAAGATAACGCGTCTCGGAGGTCACTTAATGAGATTAAATCAGCCTGTGGTTACCATTCCGGCCTAGGCTGCAATAACCCGCCGGGAATGATACGCCTCGCCAACTCATCGGGTGCGAAAAAATGCTAAAGCAGCACGAGAATCGAAGTAGCACGCGAGGCAATATGTAGAGCGCACTGACACAAAAAACTGACCTGGGCATGATTACGCTTCAGAAAGCGGAAACATGCACGAACGAAAAAGCCTTTCCGGCTGTGTCGTGAAGAACTGTTTTCTAGTTTCGATCGAAGGGAAGCGACACGTAAGCTAAATTTTTTATTCTCATTAACTTTTTGTTTCCAGTCTTCCTTTCACTGACATAGAGGTTTTCCTCAGGTACCAAGCTACTGCAGCCATCCGTTCGTAAACAGCTTTTGTCAGCCATAAAATTGTTTTTAATTTTTTTGCGCAAGCTGCTTTGTTTGTTCCCGTGTTAGAATATTTTTTATGCACATCTCAGCTATCTACTAAAGATATAGTGCCTAATCTGTATACAAGTTTTCGGCGTATGCTGTTAACATTAACATACTAATGCACCCTCCTAGCATAGATGTACAACCCGTCCTAATGAAGCTCGACTGATGCATGCATAGAATTAAGGAGAACCCCCCTGAAACATTTCCTTAAGTTTTGGCATGCAGCACACGGTAAAACGTGTTTTAAACGACAAAAAGTTTAGCTTAGCGGCCTAATAACGAGATGCTATGTAAGCATTTTTCTCGACTATACGTGCATAACATAAAATATCTAAGACTTTTTGTTTTGGATACGGCCAATGTAGAAAACGTTTTTTTTACATTCTAAATTTACAGGCTATCACCGGAGCCGAATTTACACCGGAAACTGCAGTAAAAAATAAACGGCAGGCAAAAATTACAACGCCTTTATTTTGCGGTTATAAACGAAAACCAGATAGAAGCAAGAGAGCAGGCTGGCGAGTAAGCAGAAAAGTTCCATTCTTGAATAAAAGAAAACTTGAGGGATGTTTGCAAGCGTAGTAGTTATCATTCTTTACTATTAGTAACCGTTACACACATGGTGCGTACGCATCTTGTATAGTAAAGGGTAAATGACTTTGACGCTGTTTTATTCTATCCTTGCCAAATGAGTGGCCATACGAAAAAGATCATGAAAAAGCGGAAAATGCTCTCAGGACGATAATAATAACCAGTAATAAGTAATGGGTTGTTACTGCGCATCAGCGCTAGATGATGTCTGCCACTGGCTCAGAAAGTTTTCTTATTACGTTTTAACATGACATACATATTAAACATGTTTTATTCTTTATTTGAGTTTATTTTCTTATTTTTAATATTAATCATGCTACTTGTTTAGTTTAAATCAAGATCTATTGTGTGTTCGAAATTTTATTTAGGTCATAAGTCCTACTTACTCCATTAAGCGAAAATGTGCATGTGTCTGTGTGTGTAGTGTGGAGTTCTAATGGGAGAAGGGGGTAGATAAATACATTTTCCCCGCTTAACCGCGGCTGAGGCAATTTAATAACGCCGGACCCACCCCATGATCGCGAGCGCTACCGAGCGCACGCCGACCACTTCAGGCCTTGCTCTGAGGGGGAACAAAGGAACGACATTCTGGCTGACACAAACAAGGCATTTATTGTTACAACAACAATAGCACCAGCGACCAACAAAATGGGCTAAGGAATCGAGGTCACCCGACTCATCAGGAAGGTTATGAGCGACTGTTCGCCCATGCTAAGGCAACTGATACTCGGTGGCAGGACGGGGCGAGATGCCGGAAAACGTATCTTCCCTCGAGGCTTCGCCCTGCCGACGAAGGGCGGAGAGTCGTGCCGACACGTCCGTACACGACGAGATCCCCAGCCGAAGAGAACCGTCCTCCCCAGCCCGCGCGCGCAGCAATCACCCCATCCGTGGCGCTCCAGTCGCTGCGACGCCGGCACCCTCCCTAGTTAGTTAAGGTAACTAACCAAGCTACGGAGGATGCATCGCGGGGAAGCCAACCACAGGGCACGAGAGGAGCAAGGTTGCCAAGGTAGTGACACTCGATAAAACCCGTAACTGATGGCGTCCACATGCAATCTGGCCGGTGGCGGATAAATTAATAATTGGTCGCGCGAGGTTTCTCGAGAAGAGCGAAATAATGCGCAGAAACTCTTTGTAGCAGCGCCTGCTGTCCAAGGATGGTGGTGACACTCTATCGTACTCATAAAAGATAATGTTCACATGAAACCTCGTAAGTTGCGGTTAAATTCAAGATTGGCGGCGCGAGGTTGCTCGATAAGAGCAACCTGGATAGCACAAATTCGACTGGTGAAGCTCATGCCATCCTGGGGCAGTGGAGCATCGCTTATCCGCTGCACCACTGCGCCAGGGGTGGTATGATGACTTCAAGAGATCTATTCATGTTTAAGATCAATTCTGCATATATGAGCGTTAACGCATTAGCTATCGTGTCAACAATTAGGCGGAGCGCGGGCCTCGTTACGGCAGCGACTGCCTTCATGAAGTTAGCGTGCGGATCAGGAGAGGTGGGGCTGCGTAGCGGCGACGGATACGTAGAGCCATGCAGACAAAGAATCTTTCGGCTGCGTGGCATCGGGTTACTTCACGGCGCAGGGCATGTCACGGCGACTGCGTTCACAAAGTGAGCAGGCGGGCTTAAGCCTTCTCACACGTCAGCAGCGCTAAGGGTCTGTACCTATTGTTTTTTGCTTTTCTCTCCAACTGTTTTTCTAATATCTTGGTTTCCTCTCTGCAATCTTACAACGTCGATATGATGCCAAATTCATTACCAGTCTTGTCTGATTCCTGATTCGTTGTTTATGTTCCGTTTGAGCAATGTAATGGCGAATGTTCATTCTGCTTGTGTTGCATCAAAGGCTGGTGAATCCCCAGCATTCAGTATGTGCCCTTCCATCAGAGGCAACAACAACAACAATCTACAAACAAGCCAGTATCATCTGCCCTAGTAATTAAAAGGCTAACAACTCACTCGACACTGATTGCGGGTTCGTTCATGAAAAGATTTTTTTGGGGTCTCGCAACCAGTTACCTTAGGGAAGCATAGCAGTGCCATGGAGGATAGGCGTTGGCTGGATCTCAGTATGTCCACTGTGTTCCAATAGAAGTCCCAGTTATTCTGTGATAGTTCTGGTTCTGTTGCACTCAACCAATGCGTCGGGATAGAAAAAATGAATTTAAAGCTAAGTAACGAAATGTTTTGTGGCCGTTGAATAGTTCTGCATTTAAACATCTCCTGGCTTTGAAAAAGTGACGTTGAGATAAATTTCGGAGAGTGAAAAAACGCGATTCAATATTAACAATTTTCAACTCCGGGCATTTTTCGTTGAGTGCACAAAAACTGGTCTCGAAGCGTTTTCAATGTCAGTATCGTAAACTATTCTAGCGTCAATAGAACATAGTAACCGATCATAATAAAAGATGTAATGCAAACAGAAAGTTATTTGTTCTCCTACTGTGCGTTTGGGAAGCCTTAATGTGCTTTTGTTTTAGAACAAGCTTCGAATCACTCGTTTCATTGCATCTGCCGATTACAGGCAGACTTGCTTATCCTTTCTGTTTCAAAAGCGCTTTAATATGGCTCTGAGCGGTTCTTCACTAACCAGAGTATAACTTTACGTATGATGTGTGAACGGTAGAGCTTAAACATACTTCCCTGATCTGCAACAAACATAAGGCGCACTGAGAAACAGAAAGATTTTAGAGAATGAAGCTGGCTAGTCTATTTCGAATAGTTGCCTGCCAACACCCTGCGTAGCTCAAAAAAATAATCCGTGAGCCTCTATTTTCTCAAAATGCAGTTGTCTTTATCACATGCAACAAGAGCATTAATTCTTCGCTCGATGCGTGATGATGAGAACAGCCGAGGGCGTTACTTTATGCTGGATCACCGTACAAATCTATATCGAATCAAATTTTATGGGAGCTTACACTTAAGGTATCTTTTCAGTCTTGGTTCTTTCAATCGGTGAATGAAATATAGTATATACTAATATATACTACTAGTATATAGTATAGTATATATTAGCGGCTGTACTAGTATATAACTAATATATAACTAGTATATATTAGCGATTGTAGCTCATCTTCCGAGAGTCCGAAATGTCACATTGCTATGTCTTTTTTATATTTGGTTGAGACATATTTTTTTATTACAGTCCTAAAAACTTTTTGAAAACAAAATTCGAAGTGTTCGAAATGGTTGTCAAAGAGATGTATGCTGAGTGCGCAGTAGCCGCTCACGCGCACTTATTTTTGGACAGACATTTGCGCGTGTTCGGAGAGAACTTGATTACTTTTTATATTTCTTAAATAGCGAACAAAGCTCTCCCTTGTCCTTTCTTGCTATTGCTCCCCTCTATACTTCCCGTCGCTATGCTCTCCCTTTCCTATTCACCTCCGCGGGCTTCAGCTCGGGTGCCTGAGATATTGGATAGCAATTGGCGCGGCCGACAGCATACATTTCGTTTACCACCACCACCACCATTATATGTGCTGCCACTCATGGATGTTTCTTGCTGACTATTCTGTATTAATATTCATTCTGAGTCCTCTGGGTGAATCATAACCGTTCGGGCCACATCCTTCTCTCAATTCCAGCTCTGATATGATGATCGGGCTTGGTAGCAAATATAGCAAATGATTTTTCTCATGCGTTTTCAACCTTCTGCGGAGTATTTACGGGTACGGTTCTTATGTGACGCTCCCATATATGAGTTTGGTATTGCATTCTGCCTTTAAGACGGAACCTAAGAGGGCTGTTCTGGTGAGTGGTGCAGCCGTGGCGCCACGAAAAAGCAAGCTTTCTTGCTTTCTTCTATTTATTTAGTTTATATCCTGTAAATTGATTTTGAACTAGACTGTGGATAAGTATCACAAAAGGGAGGTACCAGAGTGGTGACACGAAAATAACCCTCTTTCTTACTTTCTTCTATTGCTTTAGTTTATATTCTGAAAATTTATTGTGAACTAGACTGTGGATAAGTATTAAGCAAAAGAGAAGTTTAAAATGTCTTGAAGAATGGAAACCAGCTTTTGAGCATAGAAAGCATCAGGTTTTGAGTTTGGGTGAAAACCTGTTCAGGCGATCAAAGCTCTAACCTAACCTAACCTAACCTAACCAAACCTAACCTAACCTAACCTAACCCAACCCGACCCGACCCGACCCGACCTAACCTAACCTAACCTAACCTAACCTAGCCTAGCCTAGCCTAGCCTAGCCTAGCCTAACCTAACCTAACCTAACCTAACCTAAACTAAAATAACCTAACCTGACCTGACCTGACCTAACCTAACCTAACCTAAAATAACCTAACCTGACCTACCCTAACCTAACCTAACCTAACCTATCCTAACCTAACCTAACCTAACCTGACCTGACCTGACCTGACCTGACCTGACCTGACCTACCCTACCATAACCTAACCTAACCTAACCTAACCTAACCTAACCTAACCTAACCTAACCTAACCTAACCCAACCCAACCCAACCCAACCCAACCCAACCCAACCCAACCCAACCCAACCCAACCCGACCCGACCCGACCCGACCCGACCCGACCCGACCCGACCCGACCCGACCCGACCCGACCCGACCTGACCTGACCTGACCTGACCTAACCTAACCTAGGCAAGCCTAGCGTAGCCTAGCTTAGCCTGGCGTAGCCTAACCTAACCTAACCTAACCTAACCTACAGGGCACCGGAAAAGGCTCCCTGTCCAGTTTGGAGGAGCTTGCAGGCGAAGCAACCTTTACAGTGCACATAACTGCTCAAAATATCTAAAATTGCTTTCTGCTCTTGGTGGTCGTATTTCGATGGAGGCGAAATTCTAGAGGCCCATCTACACTGCGATGTCTGTGCACGTCAATTATACGATAGAATAGAATAACCTTTATTTGCAAGATATTACGGTCAACAGAGGTTGGCGACCCTATTCAAGCGCAACGCTAAGCTTGACTGCTCGCTGGGCATGTATGACCAGTTCTCTCCGGAAAACCGGGTTGTCGCTGAAGAGCAAACTATCCCACTGTTCTGCACTCTGTCATTGTATTCTATGGAAAGCCTCGTTACCTTTTGCATTCCCACGTGATATGATATGGGGTGGGTTTGGCCCCACACGATATTGCGTAGTATATGTAGTTCGGAAAGGTTCCCGTTTGCAGTTGGCGCCAGTATAATGCTTCTTGTTGATTCAAAAGGTTTTGGGGGGTGGATACTTTGCCCTCATTCCTCTGTAATAATTCAATATCTCCGAATACTCCGTGACTACCCTCGAGAACTCCTAAGGGACCGCGTGTTGAAGCGCTCGGTTCGTGTGCTGGCGAGCTACTTCGTCGCCCCTCTGTTCGCCCTCGATTCCAGTGTGTCCCGGTCTACAGAAAATAGGGTGTCTGACTGGTTCTTTGGGAAAGTGTGCGCTAAGGAGAATGCGAGGTGCTTTAAGACTGATTCTCCAGTTCATATAGTTACGGCATGCCTGTTTGGAGTCTGTGCGGATTCCTAGGGGTATGTTTGGGCGACATCCTTCCACGGCCGCAAGAGCAACAGCCATTTCATCCTCTTCCGTTATCGTGCTTCCGTTACCATGCCGAAAGCGCAAGCGATTTCCTTATAGTTCGAACTTATTACTGCAGCTACGGCTTTCTGCTCTATCTTCGCCCTTTAGTACGGGTCTCGCGCGGCGTCGGTGTATACCGTATTAGCCTTGCCTGCCAGATACTTTTCTAGATATTTTGCTAGGGCGTTTCGCTTCGCTGTGTGTAGGTTCGGATACATGTTTTTTGGCAGCGAGCATACCTTAAGCGTGCAGCGGATGTCGTCTCGTATGCTCGGTATTTTTCGTTCTAATCTTTTAACTTCGGGTATCCCAGTTTTATAGGAGCGCTCTGCCAGAGGGAGTCTGCTGGAGTCTCTCTCTGGGCTGCCACTTGTGCTTCCATGACCTCTTCGAAGGTGTTGTGAACTCCGAGGCTGAGCAGCTTCTCTGTTGCTGTATTGAATGGGAGATGGAGAGCTGTCTTCCATGTTTTTCATATGATGGTGTAGGCTTGATCTCTTTTACCCTTGTTGGCGTGTTGGTACGGAAGAGAGTACATGACTCGGCTGATCACGAGGCTCCTGACCTGCTTGAACGTGTCTCCCTCCTTCATGGCGCTTCTTTTATGCAAAACTTGAGCTTATCATTCTCGCGACTTGCGCTGTTGCTTGTTTGATGAGGCTCAGTGTGTGAGAGCACCTCTGGTTGCTCTGCACCCACATTCCCAAGATCCCGATCTGGTCTTTCTCCGGTATTCTGTGTCCGTCAAGGGTAACAAAGAGGTTTTCTTCCGTCTTCTTTCCTCTCTTTACTCTTAGAAGTTCTGACTTCTGATTTGAGCAGGTGACGCCTCTTTCTCTGACGTATTCTTTCACGCATAAGGCTGCCATGCGTGAAACCTGACCTGACCTGACCTGACTTTACCTGACCTGACCTGACCTGACCTGACCTCACCTCACCTCACCTCACCTCACCTCACCTCACCTCACCTCACCTAACCTAACCCAACCCAACCCAACCCAACCCAACCCAACCCAACTCAACCCAACCCAACCCAACCCAACCTAACCTGACCTGACCTGACCTGACCTGACCTGACCTGACCTGACCTAACCTAACCTAACCTATCCTATCCTATCCTAACCTAACGTAACCTAACCTAACCTAAAATAACCTTACCTGACCTGACCTAACCTAACCTAAACTAACCTAACCTAACCTGACCTGACCTGACCTGACCTGACCTAACCTAACCTAACCTATCCTATCCTATCCTAACCTAACGTAACCTAACCTAACCTAAAATAACCTTACCTGACCTGACCTAACCTAACCTAAACTAACCTAAAATAACCTAACCTGATCTAACCTGACCTGACCTGACCTGACCTATGCTAACCTAACCTAACCTAACCTAACGTAACCTAACCTAAACTAACCATCCTACCCTAACCTACCCTAACCTAACCTAACCAATCCTAACCTAACCTAACCTAACGTAACCTAACCTAACCTAACCTGACCAGACCTGACCTGACCTGACCTGACCTGACCTGACCTACCCTAACCTCACCTCACCTCACCTCACCTCACCCAACCCAACCCAACCCAACCCAACCCGACCCGACCCGACCCGACCCGACCCGACCTGACCTGACCTGACCTGACCTAACCTAGCCTAGGCAAGCCTAGCGTAGCCTAGCTTAGCCTGGCGTAGCCTAAGCTAACCTAACCTAACTAACCTACAGGGCACCGAAAAAGGCTCCCTGTCCAGTTTTGAGGAGCTTGCAGGCGAAGCAACCTTTTCAGTGCACATAACTCCTCAAAATATCTAAAATTGCTTTCTGCTCCTGGTGGTCGTATTTCGATGGAGGCGAAATTCTAGAGGCCCATCTACACTGCGATGTCTGTGCACGTCAATTATAGGATAGGATAGAATAACCTCTATTTGCAAGATATTACGGTCAACAGAGGTTGGCGCCCCTATTCAAGCGCACCGCTAAGCTTGACTGCTCGCTGGGCATGGATGACCAGTTCTCTCCGGAAAACCGGGTTGTCGCTGAAGAGCAAACTCTCCCACTGTTCTGCACTTGGTCATTGTATTCTATGGAAAGCCTCGTTACCTTTTGCATTCCCACGTGATATGATATGGGGTGGGTTTGGCCCCACACGATATTGCTTAGTATATGTAGTTCGGAAAGTTTCCCGTTTCAAAGTTGGCGCCAGTATACTGCTTCTTGTCGATTGAAAAGGTTTTGGGGGGTGGATACTTTGCCCTCATTCATCTGTAATAATTCAATATCTCCGAATACTCCGTGACTACTCTCGAGAACTCCTAAGGGACCGCGTGTTGAAGCGCTCGGTTCGTGTGCTGGCGAGCTACTTTGTCGCCCCTCTGTTTGCCCTCGTTCCAGTGTGTCCCGGTATACAGAAAATAGGGTGTCTGACTGGTTCTTTGGGAAAGTGTGCGCTAAGAAGAATGCGAGGTGCTTTAAGACTGATTCTGCAGTTCATATAGTTACGGCATGCCTGTTTGGAGTCTGTGCGGATTCCTAGGGGTCTGTTTGGGCGACATCCTTCCACGGCCGCAAGAGCAAAAGCCATTTCTTCTCCTTCCGTTATCTTGCTTCCGTTACCATGCCGAAAGCGCAAGTGATTTCCTCATAGTTCGAACTTATTACTGCAGCTACGGCTTTCTGCTCTATCTTCGCCCTTTAGTAGGGGTCTCGCGCGGCGTCGGTGTATACCGTATTAGCCTTGCCTGCCAGATACTTTTCTAGATATTTTGCTAGGGCGTTTCGCTTCGCTGCGTGTAGGTTCGGATACATGTTTTTTGGCAGCGAGCTTACCTTAAGCGTGCAGCGGATGTCGTCTCGTATGCTCGGCATTTTTCGTTCTAATCTTTTAACTTCGTGTATCCCAGTTTTATAGGAGCGCTCTGCCAGAGGGAGTCTGCTGGAGTCTCTCTCTGGGCTGCCACTTGTGCTTCCATGACCTCTTCGAAGGTGTTGTGAACTCCGAGGCTGAGCAGCTTCTCTGTTGCTGTATTGAACGGGAGATGGAGAGCTGTCTTGCATGTTTTTCATATGATGGTGTAGGCTTGATCTCTTTTACCCTTGTTGGAGTGTTGGCACGGAAGGAGTACATGACTCGTCTGATCACGAGGCTCCTGACCGGCTTGAACGTGTCTCCCTCCTTCATGCCGCTTCTTGTGTGAGAGCTCAGTGTGTGAGAGCACCTCTGGTTCCTCTGCACCCACATTCCCAAGATCCCGATCTGGTCTTTCTCCGGTATCCTGTGTCCCTCAAGGGTAACACAGAGGTTTTCTTCCGTCTTCTTTCCTCTCTTTACTCTTAGAAGTTCGCACTTCTGATTTGAGCAGGTGACGCCTCTTTCTTTCACGTATTCTTTCACGCATGTGGCTGCCATCTGCAAGCCTAACCTAACCTAACCTAACCTAACCTAACCTAACCTAACCTAACCTAACCTAAAGTAACCTACCCTAACCTAACCTAACCTAACCTAACCTAACCTAACCTAACCTAACCTAACCTAACCTAACCTAACCTAACCTAACCTAACCTAACCTAACCTAACCTAACCTAACCTACAGGGCACCGAAAAAGGCTCCCTGTCCAGTTTGGAGGAGCTTGCAGGCGAAGCAACCTTTTCAGTGCACATAACTCTTCAAAATATCTAAAATTGCTTTCTGCTCTTGGTGGTCGTATTTCGATGGAGGCGGAATTCTAGAGGCCCATCTACACTGCGATGTCTGCGCACGTCAATTATAGGATAGGATAGAATAATCTTTATTTGCAAGATATTACGGTCAACAGAGGTTGGCGCCCCTATTCAAGCGCACCGCTAAGCTTGACTGCTTGCTGGGCATGGAGGACCAGTTCTCTCCGGAAAACCGGGTTGTCGCTGAAGAGCAGACTCTCCCACTGTTCTGCACTTGGTCATTGTATTCTATGGAAAGCCTCGTTACCTTTTGCATTCCCACGTGTTATGATATAGGGTGGGTTTGGCCCCACACGATATTGCATAGTATATGTAGTTCGGAAAGGTTCCCGTTAGCAGTTGGCGCCAGTATACTGCTTCTTGTTGATTGAAAAGGTTTTTGGGGGAGGATACTTTGCCCTGATTCCTCTGTAATAATTCAATATCTCCGAATACTCCGTGACTACCCTCGATAACTCCTAAGGGACCGCGTGTTGAAGCGGTCGGTTCGTGTGCTGGCGAGCTACTTCGTCGGCCCTCTGTTTCCCCTCGATTCCAGTGTGTCCCGGTATACAGAAAATAGGGTGTCTGACTGGTTGTTTCGGAAAGTGTGCGCTAAGGAGAATGCGAGGTGCTTTAAGACTGATTCTGCAGTTCATATAGTTACGGCATGCCTGTTTGGAGTCTGTGCGGATTCCTAGGGGTCTGTTTGGGCGACATCCTTCCACGGCCGCAAGAGCAACAGCCATTTCTTCTCCTTCCGTTATCCAGCTTCCGTTATCCAGCTTCCGTTACCATGCCGAAAGCGCAACTGATTTCGTCATAGTTCGAACTTATTACTGCAGCTACGGCTTTCTGCTCTATCTTTGCCCTTTAGTAGGGGTCTCGCGCGGCGTCGGTGTATACCGTATTAGCCTTGCCTGCCAGATACTTTTCTAGATATTTTGCTAGGGCGTTTCGTTTCGCTGCGTGTAGGTTCGGATACATGTTTTTTGGCAGCGAGCTTACATTAAGCGGGCAGCGGATATCGTCTCGTATGCTCGGTATTTTTCTTCTAATCTTTTAACTTCGGGTATCCCAATTTTATAGGAGCGCTCTGCCAGAGGGAGTCTGCTGGAGTCTCTCTCTGGGCTGCCACTTGTGCTTCCATGACCTCTTCGACGGTGTTGTGAACTCCGAGGCTGAGCAGCTTCTCTGTTGCTGTATTGAATGGGAGATGGAGAGCTGTCTTGCATGTTTTTCTTATGAAGGTGTAGGCTTGATCTCTTTTACCCTTGTTGGCGTGTTGGTACGGAAGGGAGTACATGACTCGGCTGATCACGAGGCTCCTGACCTCCTTGAACGTGTCTCCCTCCTTCATGCCGCTTCTTTTACGCAAAACTTGAGCTTATCATTCTCGCGACTTGCGCTGTTGCTTGTTTGATGAAGCTTAGGGTGTGAGAGCACCTCTGATTGCTCTGCACCCACATTCCCAAGATCCCGATCTGATCTTTCACCGGTATCCTGTGTCGGTCAAGGGTAACAGAGAGGTTTTCTTCCTTCTTCTTTCCTCTCTTTACTCTTAGAAGTTCGGACTTCTGATCAGAGCTGGTGACGCCTCTTTTTCTGACGTATTCTTTTACGCATATGGCTGCCATCTGCAAGCCTAACCTAACCTAACCTAACCTGACCTCACCTCACCTCACCTCACCTGACATCACCTGACCTGACCTGACCTAACCTAACCTAACCTAACCTAACCTAACCTAACCTAACCAAACCTAACCTAACCTAACCTAAGCTACCCTAACCTAACCTAACCTAACCTAACCAAGCCTAACCTAGCTTAGCCTAACCTTGCCTATCCTAACCTAACCCAACATAACCCATTCTAGCCCAACCTAACCCAACCTAACCTAACCTAACCTAACCCAACCCAACCCAACCCAACCCAACCTAACCTAACCTAACCTAACCTAAGCTACCCTAACCTAACCTAACCTAACCTAACCTAACCTAACTTAAGCTACCCTAACCTAACCTAACCTAACCTAACCTAACCTAACCTAACCTGACCTGACCTGACCTGACCTGACCTGACCCGACCCGACCCGACCCGACCCGACCCGACCCGACCCGACCCGACCCGACCCGACCCGACCCGACCCGACCCGACCCGACCTGACCTGACCTGACCTGACCTGACCTGACCTAACCTAACCTAACCTAACCTAACCTAACCTAACCTAACCTAACCTAACCTAACCTAACCTAACCTAACCTAACCTAACCTAACCTAACCTAACCTAACCTAACCTAACCTAACCTAACCTAACCTAACCTAACCTAACCTAACCTAACCTAACCTCACCTCACCTAACCTAACCTAACCTAACCTAACCTAACCTAACCTAACCTAACCTAACCTAACCTCACCTCACCTAACCTAACCTAACCTAACCTAACCTAACCTAACCTAACCTAACCTAACCTAACCTAACCTAACCTAACCTAACCTGACCTGACCTGACCTGACCTGACCTGACCTAACCTAACCTGACCTAACCTAACCTAACCTAACCTGACCTGACCTGACCTGACCTGACCTGACCTGACCTGACCTGACCTGACCTGACCTGACCTGACCTGTCCTGTCCTGACCTGACCTGACCTGACCTGACCTGACCTGACCTGACCTGACCTGACCTGACCTGACCTGACCTGACCTGACCTGACCTGACCTGACCTGACCTGACCTGACCTGACCTGACCTGACCTGACCTGACCTGACCTGACCTGACCTGACCTGACCTGACCTGACCTGACCTGACCTGACCTGACCTGACCTGACCTGACCTGACCTGACCTGACCTGACCTGACCTGACCTGACCTGACCTGACCTGACCTGACCTGACCTGACCTGACCTGACCTGACCTGACCTGACCTGACCTGACCTGACCTGACCTGACCTGACCTGACCTGACCTGACCTGACCTGACCTGACCTGACCTAACCTGACCTAACCTAACCTAACCTAACCTAACCTAACCTAACCTAACCTAACCTAACCTAACCTAACCTAACCTAACCTAACCTAACCTAACCTAACCTAACCTAACCTAACCTAACCTAACCTAACCTAACCTAACCTAACCTAACCTAACCTAACCTAACCTAACCTAACCTAACCTAACCTAACCTAACCTAACCTAACCTAACCTAACCTAACCTAACCTAACCTAACCTAACCTAACCTAACCTAACCTAACCT